>NC_056766.1:5967500-6665833 GCF_018687715.1 Carya illinoinensis
CGGGATTTTAATGTCTTTGGTGATGAATTCATTATCTGGGAATCTCTCTGCTAGGGTTTCCTCAACCATGGCCAAAATGGGTAGCAAATAGATCTGGTATCCTCCAGAAAGTTGGATTACAATGGCAGCACTTGCTATCATGTCAAGCTGCCAATATGGTTTATAGAAGCCATGAAGGAGGAATACACGAGGAGGTACGTTATTTCCAAAAGCAGCAAAAAGCAAGAAGCCATGAAGCATGGAGACAAAGGTTGTGAGTATAAGGCTACGTCGAGTGGCCTTTTTCATTGTCTCGGCTTCTGATGGTGGGGATTTAACTGTGTCCTGTTTTACATGATTTGGTTAATTAGTTGATCAAGATATCAATCATGGATGTAAGAAAACAAAAAAAAAACAAAGCGATGAATTCAATATATACTTTGGACATGAGATATATATTATACCATGATTTCAATAAGGACGGCTGATAAATCGTATGCATGAGCTATATCCCCGACTGCTCGGATGATCTTCAATATTTTTTGGGCTGGAGTCGTAGTGTTATTACCATCCGTCAATGGAAGGTCAGTATAATATATCCCATGCACACCTGACAAGAAGATCTAGCCATTTTAGTAAAATATGGCAGGATCAGAATGATCAATTTAAATGTACATATTAATATGGGTACATAGCTAATTAAGAAATCATTTATGGATATTAAAACTTATAAATTCTAAGAAAATGATATTAGCACAAAGATTGTGGTTATAAAATGAAAACTTTGAGGTGAAATGTTGTGCTAGACAGGTTCTTTGGGAGATCTTTATGCAAGCTTTGGCCAGGTGTGAGACATGTACAAGTTGTCCAGTAAAATCTTCTGTTACTTCGATTTTTTATCCAATTTTAGATCAAACTCAACCCAAACCGGCCAATAACATATCAGTTCGACTAAATTTTATTATAATTTGAATGTGTGAATGCATTATTTTTACACTAACACCATGCAAAGTTCATTTTTCCAGTCAGATTCCGATCGAAGTTTCGGCCATTTCCTTGTAATATAATTGAGCAAAACGTACAAAACTTGCACGTACGTACCTGCAAATTCATCAGAAGTTTAGATTAAAAGTAGAAAAAATAATTTACTTGTACGTATGTACCTGCAACTTTAGCGATAGCAAGGCCAAGACCAATTCCTGAATAAAGTACGAACATTATAAGACACAGAATGGAGAAACTCATGCGCAGCTGAGGAAACTTGGGAATTTGAAAGAGAATTATTTGAGCAACGGCAAAAGCCATGAAATATGGCATGGGATTAACATAACATGCATGATCAGCTGCGTTGCGACATTTAGAGAGCCAGTACTTGATATCCCTGTTTGATAACAACCACCGAAATGTCCCATAATTAATTAGGCACTAAATTAAAGGATTAATTAAGATATCGCATGTACACATGATTTCAAACCTAGCTACGTGCATCATCATTAGGGCTGCAAATACAGTGTACTCGCTGGCTGCCGCAAGAAGGTTCAGGTACTGAATCACCAAGCATATCTTGACTTTTGCCCCATCTAGAAAGTAGTAAATTAAAACCATGAAAAGAAAAGAAAAAATACTTCAAGATCAAAGCTGCAACCAACAATGCATTGATCATTAACTTTGTTAATTTGTTTGGAAAAAAAACTTACCCAAGTTGGATCGAATGGCATCCATGTAAGTATGGTTTCTCTTGGTAGTGACAGGTGAACGATAGCAGGCGCAGAGCAAAGCGGAGGTGTGGAAAGTCACGAGGGAGAAGAAGATGATCACGGCTGGACCAGCAACCCATCCAAGTTGTGCAACGTTCCCAGGCAAGGACAGAAACAGAGGGCTAGCCACAATAGCCGTTGTTAAGAAAACACATGCACTCCAAACCGTCCCTGCACCGTCGAAAAGTGATATATTATATATATAAGGAAGAACAAACACATTCGGCATGGACCAGTTTGAACCACGTACAAACCAACCCATGACAGAAAATATCATTTCGAACACCGGCCTGTCTTAATTACCAGCTCGCTTTGGGAGGAGGCCATCGTCGTCCACGGACTCAGAGTCGCTGCAGCGTCGTGGGAGCAGACCTTGGTCGGAAAGCTGGTTTTTTGTGGCAGTGTTTTGGATCTGATGCATCTTTATGGACTAGTGGTGACAGTACTGGCCGGTGGAAGTTATACTTTGGCTTTGAGAATCCAAGGGATAACATATACATACATATATATATATATATATATAAAAGCTAGAAGCTGGGATTATAACAATCATAGGCGGATTTTGGGGCTCATGTATATATGGGAGAGAGCAAGATCAATTGGAGGGTTTTGTACACACTATCTATCACGTGGAAACTTAACCCACTGTTTGTCGGGGAATTTCCCTGTTTACACTATCTATCTGATGCGGATGGTGCTACAGCTACCGTTGGTGGCTCCCACCGCAAATTTTTTTTTTATTTTTTTGTTTTTTTTTTCAAATCAATTTTTAATAGTTTTAAACATTTAAAAAATATATAAAAAAATTATAATAATATTAAAAAAAATTTCTTAATCATTAAGAAAAAAAATTAAAAAATATTAAAAATTAAGCCAGCGGTGACCCTAACTAGTGGGCCCTAACTAGTGGGAGCCACCAGCAGTGACCTTAGTGTTTCCCATCTGATGAAAGGGACATCACCTTCTAAAGGTATGGCAATGGCCATTTAAATGATTATGTAAATTGCAGAACCAGCAATTTTTTGCGGGGTCAAATTTGTTAATGCCCGACACATTAAAATTTAAATTTTATAAAAATATATATATATATATATAATTAAATCTCGATAATTTTCAATTTATATGTAGAAATAAAATTCTAAAAATACATCTTAATATATGTTTCAGATTTTTGACGATAATATCTCATGAAATAATATTCATCTATTATGATTTATATAATGAAATATTTAGAATTTATGTACTTCATATAAACTATCAAGTGATGTTTGAGAATATCATCTTTCATTCTAGAATATAAGCCAATTTAGTAAGTTTTATGTAAATTTTAAATATTTTTGTGTCACATTAAACATATAGTACTATAATACAGACTTTAAATAAGTTTTTTCTTACTCAATGAAGTCTAGAAAATAAAATATCTTAACTATTTTTCATATAGATTACCAATCTTAAATGATTTTTGTTATATTCTTACTTTGGGTTCTATATTAAGAAGGCTTATATTATATAATAAAAAACTTTGTGATTTGTATTAATAAGTTAATTATTTCTCTTAAATTTAGTTTTGATTTAACTTTGTGGAGATCACGCTTTTGAAAATAAATAATATATAGAAATTATACCAAATTCTGAGATTATAGGAAAAAAATTTGAGAGACATTTTTTAGTATATTGAAAATTTGAAAAATTTTGTAAAACATATGAAGATTATAAATTTTTTTCGGGGACCATTTTTTATATTTATAAAATTAGGGTATATTTTGATGTTTTTTAAAATTTTGTTACACGTAGGTCCGCCACTTAACCAGCTTTACACATTACATGATGGTTACTAAATTCTTAACCAGCTTTACATGCACATTACATGATGGTTACTAAATTTTATTAATGTACCCTTTTACTTTTAGGTTGGAAACTAAAAGTGGTCAATCACGATTTCTAATTATCATGCTTTTACATCCTTTTGTCGTCTTCTGGGCTGGCATCTCATGCTTTGTCAACAAACTCAAATAATAAAATTTAGTAATCATGCTTGCATCCTTTTAAAATTAGCTATATATATGAGTTAAGAGCATTTAGCTGAATTATCATTGGATTAATTTATAAATTTACTTTGATCCAATGCCAACCCATTCTTCAAAAGAACCAATTAAGGTTTCATCTCTTGTCTATCTGTATTAATGTATTTCGAATTATTTATGCTGAATTCTTGAATTGTAATCGGAAAAGAATTGCTTAAGTATGGTATTAATGCTTCTAGAAATAAGCATATGGCAACAAGGTGTACGTCCATACTTCATTGATGACTTTTTAATGACAAATTAACTTTGCAAGGTGTTCATATTTAGGGGCAAGGCAATTCATCATGATCATGGCCCATTAATGAGTACTTTTTATGAACATGGTGGAAGGGATCAGACACTGACTTCAAGTTTATAAAAGACCTTGTGGTGGGAAAGACACCATTGTCAAGAATTAAAATCCTAAAGAAGCATTACTAGCAACTATTTATAACACAATTAACAGTAGCAATTTCCTGGACAAGACTACAATCTATATAGCTAACCTCCAAATTAACCTGTATAATGATTTACAAGTTCACTACACAAGAAGCAAGTACCGGTTCGATCAAAATTTATCCTGCAAAGTACAATATATATATATATATATATAGCAGGTGCCCATCCTTCTAGCAAATGGATTTTACGTATTAAAGTACTTTATCTCAAATAAATTAAAAAGTGCATTTGATTTTGTTGCTTTTCCTCAAATTTCATTTTCCAAATAATGCTGAGTGCAATTCTAATTTTAAAAAGATGTCAATGAGCAAAAATATTCATATATATAACTTCAAGATAATTACAACTTTTGAATTTTTAAAAATATAATCGTATTCTTTAAAAATCAAATAATTTTTTTATGTCATTTCTATATCAAAATTAATTATATTGTTAAAATTATTTCCAACCAAATATAACATGTAATCTAAGAGTATTTTAAACATATAGTTATCAAATAATAAATAAATTTTTAATAATAGAACTTATTTTATAAACTATAAACTATAAATATTAAAATTATAAGCTATATTTCCGGTCACTCTCAAATACTCACTTTATTTACGCGTAAATCAAGCCATACATAATCAGAACAATTGTGAGAAAAGTGGTTTTTTATTTGTGGCGTCAGCCGCCAAGTTTGATCACTAGGCAAACAGTTACTAGGAAAAATAAATTAACGGGAAGGGCTAATTAAGTAGCTTTGGCTTCTGGTTTTTTATTTCTTTTTGAATAAGAAAAGTGCAACCATCCATTCTCCACCATTATTAAACCACAAACTAAGCTGGTATAGATATTTGGAGCCTCGAACAAGAAGGCCCATGTACTAAAGGGTCCAAATCTAAGGTGGCAGGGGCTGAGCTAATAGACCTTTGAATTGGTCTTATTGATATACATTATAGATAATAAGAATAGATAATGCTTTCCACTGATTAGAAAGACGATTACTCCAATTTATAATATGAAGAGTCTTCAAGATAGACTTCAGAGGTTAGCCGTTATCACCATCATCACGCTCCTATAAATAACACCTAAATGTATCATATCTACACATTCATTCATATATGTATATTGAGATCACTTCTCCCTAACTTAGGTATCAAAGTTCTACTAGGCATTCCATGCCGCTCTCTCATTTCATTGCAGGTTATCCGTACTGTTGGTGATGTTAAACACATCCTTAACACAACCCATGACAGAAAATATTATTTTGAACACCTGCTTGCCTTAATTACCTGCTTGCTTTGGGATGCAAGGATCATCGTTGACAGACTCAAAGTCATTGCAGTCTCATTACAGCAAATCTTCATCGAAAAGATGGTGATTTGTGTCAGTGCTCTAAATCTGATGCATCTTTATGGACTGCATATATGGTATTAAAAATGCATCATGAACATAAACAAGAATGAGTTTATATAACATCTATGATGGATTTTTATGTATCATATATAAAAACTTATATGAAATCATGACCAAAGTGATTGGAAAGAGCTCAATACAGAACTCCAGCGATTTTGGGAATTCCAGAACATCCACTGTGTGAGTGTTCATGGGCATAGAGAGAGAGAGAGAGAGAGAGAGAGAGAGAGAGAGAGAGAGAGAGAGAGAGAGAGAGAGAGAGAAACTTTAGCACCATCACATGAGTTCTGATCATGACTGGGAGCTTGAGTTCCCATGGTTGTGTTTGCTACAGATAATTGCATAAACCTGACATGTATAAATGTTGAAGGAAATTGTGCGGATACAGTAATATAAAAAAATAAATGCGACTTTGATGTGTGTAGAATATTATCTTTAAGGTGATAATTGCCCTCACTCGAACGAGTTTGTAATCGGGTTATAAGCAATTCATATTTAGGATACAACAAATTCACCAATTGCACCCCTTGGACTATTCGGGTTTGGCCCATGCACCCCTTGGACTATTCTGTAGCCTTGTCAAAATTAAAGCAACAAAGTATAGCCATGGGTTCAAATAAATGCGACTTTGATGTGTGTAGAATATTATCTTTAAGGTGATAATTGCCCTCACTCGAACGAGTTTGTAATCGGGTTATAAGCAATTCATATTTAGGATACAACAAATTCACCAATTGCACCCCTTGGACTATTCGGGTTTGGCTCATGCACCCCTTGGCTATAGAATTCACCAATTGCACCCCTTGGACTATTCGGGTTTGGCCCATGCACCCCTTGGACTATTCTGTAGCCTTGTTAAAATTAAAGCAACAAAGTATAGCCATGTGGTTTGAACCCATACCCTCTCCTTTAAAAGGACACATACTAACCACTAAACCAATGTATCTCTTTAAGATAATTGTTTATGAAAATAAATAATAACCCATAATAAATTTACATATTTAATATTACAATCTATAATAAATATAACAAGCCTCCACTTAGATTGTGATATTAAATCTTCAGTCAAATACTAATGTCCTCATGCATATAAGAAGATATCTCTTGACTTAAACCTTCAATTAGTGTAAGCATTTCAAATTTTTAACAAAGTCAATGGTGGCCTATGCTTAAACTAAGACTCTATACATTAAGAGTGGAAATACCACATGCATGATTCCATCCAATTTTAGCGAGATAACTCACTAATTATTTGCAACGAGCTCCATCTTGGCATTCATGAACATTTACAAAAGTAAACTTTAAACTTTTACTGGAAGTTATACCCACATCTTATGTTCACATAGGTAAAATTCCTTTTATGTCTGTATTATTTCAGACACTAATTCAACTATTGAATTTTATTAAGAGTATAATACTCATTCTACATTTAGCGTAACAGCCAGCATTGACCATCCTAGATGGTTTTCTCATATTAAATTAAATTTCAGTGCTATCTCAGCCACTTAATTATAACTTGTTATTACCCATGAAACTTTAGACTATTTATTAATTGTATAAGGTTGTGTTCCTATTATAAGTGACTTTTAAAAGAATAAAAATGCTTCAAACCCATTCCACTATATGTACTATTCGCAAAATCTCTCGAGAGTCCCTTTGTGAAAGGATCCGTATTATTCCAAAATATGCTTTTTAGGGATAAAATTCAAATTTCGTTCCAAAAAATTGAAGTATGTTGTTAAAGGTTTGAACAAAATATATTGGGACGAAAATATTTGTCCATAATAAATTTTGGTTAGAGAGAGGTGCGTAAGACTATTAATGAGCTTATGTATAATGCATTGCAGAAATATAAGCCCATATGTCATAAGTATTACAATAAGTTCGAGAACAAGGACGACGCACGTCAAAATCTTTTTCAGGATGTCCGACCTTCAATTGAGAGAAACTTTGTGATATGTTTGAGAATTTTTTTTTTTAAATAATGCTTATCCCACAGCCAAAAAGTCACCAATAGTGACTACCATTTTTTTTTTTTTACTTAGTGATTAAGAAAGTATTTTTAAATATTAATATTGTGAATTTAAAAAAAAAACAATTTAACAATATAAAAAAGATGAAAAAAATCAATATATATATATATATATATATATATATGAACAACCTATTTGGTGGCCACCATTGGTAGCTTTTGTCTTTGGCTGTAATAGGATATTTTTTATTTTTTATTTTTAAGAATGTTGATGGTGGGCTGCCCAGCGTCTACCGCTGGGCGTATAACTAATACAAATCTATATTTTTTTGGACGGTGCTACTCTGCCGCCCAGAGTGCACCGCTCCATTTGACCGCACGGTCAAAATTTTTTTTTTTTTTTTTTTCATTTTTCGTTTCAGATTTTTTTAATATATTTAAACATTTTTAAAAAATATAAAAAAAATATCAATACACTTAAAATCACTTCCTTAATCACTAAGTAAAAAAAAAAAAATTAAAAAAAAAATTTTTTGTGACCAGCGGTCACTTTGAGGGGGCACGGGGAGGCGGCACACAAGCATTTTCCTATTTTTTTTTCCTTTCATTTTTTTTGAAGTATTTTTTAACATTCTTTGTTATTAAGAAAAAAATAAAAAAATATATAATTTCATTAATAATCACTTTATTTATCATTAAGTAAAAAAATAAAATTAAAAAAATTAAAATACTCGAACGACTTTAAGGGATTAAGTTTCATTTTCCTTTTTTTCAATTCTTACCCACCCATAAGTAATATATTTATACAAAATAATACAACACATATCATCACCTAATCATGAGTCCAATTTAGTTTTGGTCTAAATTTGGTCCAATCGAATTTCAATATTATATATAGATATTTATGAATTAGAATCATTTATTGCGGTACTTGTTAATTTTTTTTTTTTAAATATCTGCCCAAATCTCTTACTTATCTTGTTATTTTGTTTTTACTTAGGCATCTTGCAATCTTTTATTTCTAACAAATGGTAACCTATGATATTGCTAATTAAGGAACCTTATTTTGGCATGTTTATCATCCCAATGCTTTGAATAAGGTTATGTCATGCTTGTTTAGTTTTTTAATTATAAGATTAATAGGTAGAAGCCTTTTTTATTATGTCATACTTGATGTGATTCATCACATTATAAAGTTATTTTTATTATAAAATAAATTTAATAAATTTTATTAAACTATATCAGTTTATAAATTTATTTTATATAATATTTTTGTATCTGTATCAATTATTTATAAAAAATGAGTTATTTACAAAAAAAAAAACATCTAGCTGATAGTACCTATAATCAACAATCTAGTACTTCGTCCCTGGGCACCCTAGGAAAGCTTCCTCTGAACTGCTACAATCCACTACAGTCGGAAATAAATCATAGAAAGTAAAACAAAAAATGCAAAATGCAGAAAAGGCTGGCCAACAAAACAGGAGTGCATGTAGCACTCAAGAATTTTTATATCAATTTTGCATAAAAATGAAAATATTTGTGCATGTTTTTGTACCACACGACATAAAACCACATTTCCAGTTAATAACAACGCCTCATGAGACTCTTACATTCTCATCTATCAAGACTGACGAGCCAAAGGCTCAACATTATGAACTACCAAAATCCTTCGAGTTGGTCGTTGGAAAGTATATTAAATATAGGTAATTTTCTGGGCACCTCAGTTTTCAATCTTGTTTGGTTCATGTATGTAGCTGAATATCAAAGGTTATGGTTGTTGTTTTCAATACTGTTTTGTGCAGTTGTTGCTACTTTTCTGACAAGTCAAAGCCCGATGCTGAAGAAGCAATGCTGGAACTCTAATGTGAGAGGTCACAGTTAAAAGACGGTCATGCTGTTCTTGATGTTGGAGGTGGCTGGGGATCACTCTCATTATACATCGCAAATAAGTATAGAAACTGCAAGGTTACAGGGATTTGTAATTTAACAACCCAGAAAGCATTTATTGAGAAGCAGTGTGGGAATGCCACTCTAACCATCCATATGCCTTGTGACCACACACTCAGATGCATACCTTAGATTCTTTTGGATTTAAATCAGGTTGAATTCTATATTTTGCTTAAGCAATTACCTAAGGTCCTAAACCATTAAAACTGTTTTCTGTAGGGATCGTCAGCTGCAAAATTTGGAGATCATTGTTGCAGATATTAGCACATTTGAAATGGAAACATCCTATGACCGAGTATTTTCCATTGAGATGTTTGAGGTAACTTCTTTCTTAAACCATGTGCAAATGCCATTGTAACAATGTTTTTGTTCAGAAATGATTCGAGAACTAGTTTTTCCCATTGACACAGCATATGAAGAATTATAAGGATCTTCTGAAGAAGATATCCAAGTGGATGAAACAGGACAGCCTTCTGTTTGTTCACAATTTTTGCCACAAAGCATTTGCCTACCACTTTGAGGTACATTGATTTTACTCTGTTTAAAACTTTAGACAGCCATTGGTGTACATTGCCACTTCTGGTTTTGGCTTTGCTTAAGATGTAGAGGTAATGATACTGCTAGACCACTTTTTTGAGTAGACATAAATGAAGATGAGTGGATTACTAGATACTTCTTTACTGGAGGAAGAATGCCTCCAGTAAATCTGCTTCTTTATTGAGATTCGTTTACATTGCCCTCTCAAACTAGTGATAGTTGTTCCTCTGATATTATTGCAATGTCTTAAAAAATGGCCATAAACTGTACTCAGTCTGTGAGACAATGAATCCAGGCTTATTACATGTAAGAAGTCAAGAATTCTGTTATGTGATCATATTCAAACCAAGGAGGTAATTTAGAGTTGGTTTCACTCATCAATGGCTTCGTGGCAATGGTTTACATGCAGGACGATGTGTCCGTTGTTGATCATTGGCTTGTGAATGGGAAGCACTATGCACAGACAAGGTAAGGTTGTTTCAGTTTATGGTCTATATATTTTCTATCCCAGACCTTTAGTAGAAAAACAAATTAAGATCTCTCTTTTTTTAATCTTTGCAGTGAAGAGTGGCTTAAAAGAATGGACAAGAACTCGACTTCCATAAAGCCAATAATGGAATCTACATACGGCAAGGATACAGCTGTCAAGTGGACCGTCCACTGGAGAACATTCTTCATTGCTGTCGCAGAACTCTTTGGGTACAATAATGGAGAAGAATGGATGATTGCACTTTTCTTATTCAAAAAGAAATAAAAAACCAGAAGCCAAAGCTCCTCAGTCCTTCCAGTAAATTTACTTCTCCTAGTAACTGTTTGCCTAGTGCTCAAACTTGGCGGCTGATGCCCAAAAAAAAAAAAAGGCACTTTTCTCACAATTGAGTGTTTTTATTGCTTATAGCTTATAGTTTAAATAATAATTTCTATTATTAAAAATTTATTTATTGTTTTGTAACCATATAATTAAAACACTCTTAAACATGTTATATTTGGTTGGAAACAATAGTAAAAATGTACTTTTTACGGTAAAAATGACATAAAAAACTCATTTGATTTTTAAAGAATATGACCATATTCTTGAAAATTTTAAAGTTGTAATTATTTTCAAGTTGTATGAATATTTTCACTCATTGACGTTGTTTTTAAAATTGGAACTACATTCCACATTATTTGGAAAATAAAATTTGAGGAAAAGCATCAAAATTAAATGTACTTTTTAATTTATTTGAGATGAAATACTTCAATACGTAACATTCATATGCTAGAAGGCTGGGCACTGCTATATATTGTACTTTGCAGGATAAATTTTGATGGAACCACATGCATGCTTGTTGTGTCATGAATTTGTAAATCATTATACAGGTTTGGTTGGATTGTGGTTGCTAGTAATGCTCCTTTAGGATTTTAATTCTTCATGTGAGCTCAATGGTGTATTTCCCACCACAAGGTCTTTATAAACTTGAATTCTGGCCTGATTGGAGCTCTCTGTCTGGCATTCCATTGTGACAAGCCCTAAGGTTGTCTTGCAAAATTTGTGCATAAAAAGTCATTGGGCCATGATCATGAATCGAATTGCCTTCGCCCCTTTAAATGAAGTATGAACACCAGCTTGTTGTCATTCTTATTTCTAGAAGCCTTACCATACTTGAGCAATTTTTTCCATATTATAATTCAAGAATTCAGAATAAATAATTCACAATACATTAATGATAGTCAATTAGTAATCAACGTGATGCCTTTTTGGTCCAGGCAAATGAAAAAGCTTATGGTTATTGTAGAGATGAAAGATCAAGAGATGAAATCTTGGTTCTTTTGAAGGTAGGGTTGGTATTGGATCAAAGTAAATTTATAAATTAATCTGCGGATAAGATTTTCTCAAGTCGGATTTGGGTCATAATCAAAAGCCCAAAATCTTACAATAGTGATATCTAAGACAGATGAACTTTTGATTTGAAAAGTTTCACCAATCTAAGCAAATATAAGTGGGACTGGTTTTGGTTGAGGATACATAGTAATATTGTTTATGTAGGAGATCAAATAAAGTTTGATTTACTTATATAACTATAATGTATCATGGTTGGTTAATTATGTAAAAGATAAGCTTTAATTTTAATAAATCAATAAGGATAATTCTATTCGAAAGTTTTTATACCACATGTCAATCATACATCATCTACATTCTAAGTAATATAATTTGATTTGGAATATAAATTTTAAAATTATATTTTACAAATTAAATTATAAAATATAAATAGTGTGTGGTATAAAAACATTTAAATAATACCATTAATAAATAAATTGGGAATCAGAACTTTGAACAAATGCACTTGATTTTATTATTTTTTATTTTTTATTCTTGGAAAATAGTATAAATGCTCTTTTTGACTTTTCCTTGGATAGGACTATGAACAATTATTCAATAAATATTATTAATACCCTTCTTTAATTCCCTGTTGCCAAGAAAAAATCGTGGTGTGGCATTGGGATGATAATACACTTACTATCCATTCATATTTAAAGTTTTTATTTATTTTTATTATTATTTTTAAGTATTTTTTAACATTCTTAATTATTAAGAAAAATTAAAAATATATATATATAATTTTACTAATAGTTACTTTCTTAACAATTAAATGAACAAAAAAATTAAAAAAAATTAAAAGAGTAATAAAAGAGTGATAGGAGGATAGTAAATTTATCATTATTCGTAGCATTGACCGTTATGACCAAGGAAGAATGTCGAACCTTCTTTCTCTATACGAGCATACTCTAGTGGGGGCATCTGGACTTAAAGGACTATGATATTTCAGAGAGAAGAAGTGGACCACGGCAAATTGTTTTGAGTTTTTCCTCAACACCTCCAATCCATCTTCCCCCATTCCTTAGTGAAAAATATTCTATCCTCCTTAGTTGTCAGAGATTTTGGACGTAGGATAACAACATATTCCATCTTCCCCTTCCTTCGTCACCCCATTTTCGGCTCCCGTGTTGTGGATCGCTCATCTCTCTCATTTCTTCATGGAAGCTTAGTGGCACTAGACATTAGCACACCTAGGCC
This sequence comes from Carya illinoinensis, assembly GCF_018687715.1. Classification (NCBI taxonomy): domain Eukaryota; kingdom Viridiplantae; phylum Streptophyta; class Magnoliopsida; order Fagales; family Juglandaceae; genus Carya; species Carya illinoinensis. The sequence goes on from NC_056766.1 coordinate 5,980,671, forward strand.
AAGTCATGGCCTCCCATTTTCAACAAACGACGTGAACTCTGTTAGCGGTGTCTCTGGTTGGTAAGCTTAATTGTGCACCCCATAATGCTTTCATTATTTAGAGTTTTTGGTTCCCTTTCTTTTGTTGATTATAACACAGGTGCAGCTGTCTCTTGATCTCTAGATCCACGACGAAGAGGAATGAAAGATAGGACTTATGCCTTTGCCTCTTGATCCCGCTGCTCCCTTCAACGAACTCTATCGGCATTGGTAAGCTTCTGCCTTTACCTCTCGATCCTGCTTGTTTCTATTCATGTTTTCCATGTTACATGAGTTGGTAACATGTTTGTTGGACCTTGAATGGCTAGCCATTAAGGGCATTCTTCTTCTTCTTCATTTTTTTTACGTTATTATTTGTAGGAGTTTATAAGAATGTTTGAAATTGGTCAATTCAGACGATCGAGATGAAATGTAATGGTCAAAATGTAATTGATATTGATTCAAATATTTGGAAATACTTAGGGTCCAAATTCAATATCTTCCTGACAAGATCTTTTGTGAAGTCAATGTGGCCCCGTAAAATTGCATTGAATACACCTTGTTCTGCCTCTGTTAAACCAAAATTATTTCTCCTAGTTATAAATTAATATGAAGAAATAAGACCCAAGAAAGAAAGAAAAGAAATAGAGAACCAAATATAGAAAGAGATTCACCAGCCCAAAAGGAAGGAACACCACATAGAAAGATTCACCAGCTCGATTGGTGTACACATTGCAAGCTCAAGCCATGTTGAAGAAGTTTAAGAGGCCACACTTGAGTCCAAGGAGGTAGGAACTTTATCTCCCTCTGATCGTAATACTGGTGAATTCGAATCCAATAATGTCGATGACTCCGGGACACAAAATAGAATGCATATTGATGGGGGTTGTAGCATTGAAGAGTCCAAGTTGGGGATGGTTTTTAAATCTGAAGAAGATTTTGTTTCATATTATAAGAGTTATGGGAAACAATGTGGTTTTGGGGTAATAACGGAGATGAGTAAGTGGGAAGTGGATGGGAGTCTCAATTATGTTATATTGGGTTGCTCTAGTGGTGAGAAGGCACGAAACCAGACATCAAATGTCGCGAGGCCAAGTCCAACATGAAGATAGATTGTAAAGCAAAGATAAATGTTACATTTATTGATGGGGTGCTTAAAGTGTTAACGGTTTACAATTCCCACAATCACGGCCTCAGTCCACAAAAATCAAGGTTCTGTCGTTGCAATAGAAAAGTGAGCAAGTATGTAAAGAGAGTGTTAGATACAAATGATTAGGCTGGCATTTGGATGAATAAGAGTTTCGCCGCTCTTGTGCAAGAAGTGGGTGGGTTTAAGAATTTTCCATTCTCAGAAAAAGAATGTTGTAATTACATTGACAAGACACGCCACCTATGACTTGGGAAATATGGTATTTACAAAAAGGATAGAGCCACATTATGGGATATTTACATGGTTATTTTAGACTTGGTTAACATGTATGGATGGTATGACTCCTAAAGCTATTATCATAAACTCAGATAGAGCCATGAAAAATACGATTGCACTTGTATTTCCTAATAACCAGCACCAAGATTTTCCCTGTATCTTTGTTAGAAGGTATTGCATTCTGCAAGTGGATAAAAATGTGGTAAAAAGAGACACATCCTTAAATATTTTCAGACCTACAAACCAATACACTTTAAATGCAATTTTACAAAAAATAGAAAAAGATAATATGCAAAAAACTAAAATTCCTAAAATACAACAAGCTGAGCAATCCCAAGGGGGGAAACCGTCATAATCAAACAGTAAAATATATAAGATGCAGCAAATTGCATATGCCACAATTTCCAACTCCATTGCAAACAAAAGCTATTATTTGGTTTTCGAAAAAATTTTGCCAGTATAAAGGGGTGTCTGATAATTCACTTCAATCAGTCATTCAAATATTTTATCAAGATCAATCAACAATCCCAAATTCGCTCAACAAAGACTTATGCCCTCCTTCTCAAGTAAGAGCTATTGTGTCCCCATCTTAGCTGTGGCAATGCTTTCTATAAATTACTTTTTAACGGTAATCCAGTTTCTTTTCAGTGTGGCCTTACTAGAGAAAATTCTTTTCAGAACATGCTCATTTTTACATGTTTCTCCATTCTCCTACTCGATGGCTAAATTAATGACATGCATTGCAATTTTATTAACAAAAATCTGTAATTAAAAGTACGAGATATATATATATATACACATTTCAAGACCGGTTTAATATGTGTTAGGGCCTAAGGCTATGAGGCTTTTTTACAATATATATATATTTTTTTACATTACATTTTTATTTAAAAATAACACTTATAGTTTTGCAAAGTAAAATTACTGATTAAGATTTTACATCACATTTGCAACTGATAACTAACTTTATTAGAAAATTTTTTATTTAGAGATGATTTTATCAAGTCTATAGTTTTACAATACGTGCTTTAGACCCTTAGGGCCCGTTAGGGAACACAACTCTTCTTAGGTATTCTCAATTATTTTCAAATTCAACTTTTTCTCTCTTATTTTATAAAATTCAATAAAATATTTTAACTCAAACTATTTTATTACTATTCACAGATATTTTGAGATATTCTTAGTATTCAAACAAGCCATAAAAATAATTATAATCAATATTGTCAATAAAGTTCTATAAACAACTTATACATTTATGAAAAAGTGGGGCCATTGCCTCTTCAAAGGATTATACAAAAAATTTTATGAACATTCAAAACTTAGATTTTACTATTTATAATTTTTACATTATATATTAAATAACTAATGATAAAAGAGAAATGTATTCTTAGAATGAGAATATCTGAAATAATTATTATATGAGATACTTTTAAAACTAATAATGATATAATATCTATTTAATATTTTTTATGTTTTCTCATTGAGTTAATTATTTTTTTTATTAGGTATTTTTTTAAAAAAATTATATTTAAATTATTTTTTTGGGGCTTTCTTCTACTAATGGCCTTAGGCAATTATCTAACTTTCCTAATGGAAGAGCCGCCCGGACACATTTAAATAATGGTAAAAGAAAGGAATAAAGGGAATTAAGCGGAAGAAATATTACTTCATTCTTCCAAGAGCAACCGAATTGATCGTGCAAAGCGCAATTGTAATCAACAGTACGATGATGTCCGGTCTATATTTATATGCTTCCAGCTTGCTCCATCCCACCCCCCTTTTTCTTCTGTTCATGCTCTCATCACTCTCCCATGCATTCTGCATTAAAACCAATTCCATCCAGTTTGAGCCAAAAGATAAGATATCTTTGCAACTCATGATGATGATCATACAAAACCCTTATTTTTTTAACCCTTTTCGATTAGCCGCTCTCTCTCAAATCTGTAGAGAATCAAGATGCTTTTCTACGTACGTCACTATGATTATTGCCTTCACCTTCGGCCTAGTGTTTATCATCGCCTTCAATCTTTACTGCTATTTCCGACGCAAGCCTCGTTTCAAAGTACGTATTACTATCAAACTCTCATTAATTTTTTTTGTTATCCATTTAGCCATAATTAATCTTGAAGAAAAATCTTTTTGCAAATTGTCATTATAAGTTGGTGTTCTAACGTCTGTCCTTATAGTGAGACTTTTAAAAAATTATTTTAGAAAATAAGATGAAAATTACTGACCTAAAACTTTTTCACTTTCCTTCCCAAGATATGAAAATTTCTTTATTTAAAATAAAAGCTTATTCTAATTTTTTCAGCGGAATAATGCATTAAATTAAAATAAAATTCATAAAATATGAATTTTACAAAACTTCACTCGTATACGTTTTAATGAAAACCCGTCTAGACTCATGTTGTCGCTCTTCCCTTAGAAACATGTTTGTCCTGATGCTTCTTTCTCACTTTATCCTTGGGTGAGGCATACATAAAAATTAAAATAAGTCAAATACTCGTAAACATTACTTCATACAGTAAAAATATAATCACATAAGTTTTCAGTCATACATTAACATTCATATACATACTTTACATAAGCATACATTTCATTTGAAAACTTTACAAAGTTGGGTTTTTTTCTTTTCAAAAGATTTTCCTTTCATAAAAGATTTCTCATACCTCATATATTCATTTTCAAAGAACCAAATGATTCCATAACATTCATTTAACTGTTATCACTTTTCTTTAGATGTACACACTGTTACACCCCTTGTGTTGAGGTTAGCCGTCTTTTAGACCCGACTCCTCCCGTAGCCGCAGCTTAGGAATCCATTCCGTCAAAATGGCACCATTGTGTGCACTGCCAATGGGAACGATCCAGTATTGCAATCTACCCATTTCCTTTGGTACCCTTTCATTCAGTCATTGATCATTACGTAGTTTCATACATTAAAACATTAATTTATTTTTAGTCATTTCATTTCTCTTTCATTCATCCTTCCATTCATTTCCTTTCATTTATCAATTCATTCATTTCATAAAAATCATTTAAAACATTAAGCATAAACCTCAACATTTCTTTTCATGAAAATAAAAACAATAGATATTTTCTTTTCATTCTTTTCATTTATAAATCCATTCATTTCATAAAATAGCATTTCATAGCATAAATCATAGACATCGTCGTTTTATTTAACATAACATAAATACAATAACTTCTACATATATCATCCATTTACATGCATACAACTTAATACTCTGGGTACATAGATAGGGGCTACCAAGGAATGTCATACATATATATACTTTTGAATATCAATACTTAGCATATTTTCATAAAACATTATTTTATTTCCTTTATCGCATAAGAGAATATTTTTCATAAAAAGGTTTTTATTTTCATTTTATACCGTTTAGAAAACTTCAGAAGAATATGAATATAATACTTATCTGGATTCTATACAATCCATTCAAGTGCATGTCAAATGACAACCTATATATATATATATGAAAAATTCTATTTGCAGTTCTCAAGTGTGCAGGCCTTTTATTAAAAGAGCAAAAATATCATTTTAAGATAGATATATATATGTTCACGTTATTCTTTTTCTAAGTGCATAACTTGAACCATCCTAGTTACACATCTCAGTGTTACGTCATCCTTGAGGCTTAACATCGCGAAATCATGCTTATAAAAATAATGGATGAAACATTCGATTCATGAAACAGACTTGATAATATCTAATATAAAATTCTTGTAACTATTATTATAGTTTAATCATGATTTAGTACTTAATAACATATTTTAAACCACTTAATTACTTTCTGTAATAAATCTTATTTATAATAACAGTGAAAAATCATTTCATACGATTAAACTTACTCAATTAAAAGCATTCAAAATAAAGTGCTGAAACCTACAGGCACTTGCCGAACTAGCAGCTACGTGAAACGGATTTCCCATTCAAACATATTCGCGGTTAACACTTTCAAAATAAAGGGCATCTATGTAATTATTGTGTAATTATTTCTTACAGTGGTTCTATATACAGTCGCCGGATGTAATCGGGATGCAGTCGGTTACGCCACGTCAGCCTCTATTTAAAAAAAAAAAAAAAAAAAAAACGAAAAATGAAATACGAAATATGAATGAAAACCAAAACTGGTGCAGATTGAAAGCATTTCCGAAAAGAGTGATTTCCCGCTTCTTCCATTCGCGAGCCCCCCAGAACTGAAAGGAGGAAGACTACCTCGTCCTGGGTGCAGAGAGCTGTTGCCGTTGGGTGGGTTGATTTCGGGCTAGTCCGGTCTGTGTTGGAGTGGGTCAAAGGCCGACCGTTGTTGTTGGTTTCAGTTGAGATTGGGTCAGATCCGCGGGCCACATTGTCTGGATCTTTGTGTTTCTTCTTCTTCCTGCTCGTTTGATCTGGTTCATTGATACCCACATTGTTCTGGTTCGTCGTGCAGGCACCATGGGTCGTCATTTTCGTGGGTTTTTCGTGTGGGTCTTCTTCGTCAACAGCTTCATTAGGTGTAAGATCCAGTTTTTTCTTTTCTCAATCTACATTCCTTCAACCGTTTCTTCCTGTATTGGAGTGTCCTTGCGTGATTGCTACGTTTATGGCTTTTCATATTCGGCTTGAAATTGCCCCTTGGAAGTTCAAAACCACTCTGAGAAAAAAGAGGTCGAGGTAAAGCACATTATTTTCCTTTGCAACTTGATCTTTTCTGTCATTCTCGCTCTTTCATTTTTCTCCATCACACGCCTACATTTTTTGTTTCAGGTATTGATGAACCCTTTAGGTGACTGGTTTTTTTTTTTGGGATTATTGTTATACTACATTATGAATTTGTTAGCTCTGTCTTGCTCGAAACAGTTTAAATTGCTTAAAATAGATAAGGTTTTGGTCTCTGAATTGGGCAATATGTAAAATACAATGCTTTCTTTCCCTGTTCTATTGTCTTTGTTCTCTCTTTTCGGTACCCTCACAGGTTTTGTTGCCATCGTTTTTTGCACATTTCCTTCAAAATTAAAAGGAATTTTGTTTCTTGATTAGAGGAAGGTGTTAGGGACCCTTCTCTATATACCTTGCTTGTCTTCACAAGCTTGTAGGTCACAAATTAATTGACTACAAATACTGAGGTTATATTGGAGTAAGGGTAAGCTTCTTTTTATCATTTTGGTCATTGATTTATGCTTGCAAAAAAATAAAAGATCAATTAAGATGATGGATACATTGTTATTGACTAATATTATGTGCTCTAAGAACAGAAGGATCTAATGCCTCATATTTTCAACCTCAAAATCTACTTGTTTTATTGTCAACTCTTACTTCTCCCATTAAAGCATTGAAGCTTTTAATAGTAGTGGAACCCTCCAATCGCATCCCATGATTGGTAGTCAAGACAGTGTAAGATTTTTAAACTTTACAAATAACGTTGGTTATACATCAAAAGGTTATGATTTATATTTTCCATTTTTCAATTATCAGATAAATTTTGACTGGATGGCGCACAACCGGAGCTCTTTGGGTGGAGATGGGTCACAACAGTGGCAAAATCATGGTTATTGATTATTGCACCATTTTTAAAGGCTTTTTGTGAAGTAATATTTTGACGATTTTGATGAAAAACGCATTGTAATTATTGGTTCATTGAAGAGATTTTATGTGTGTCAATCATGTAATTATGTATTTATGGGTGAAGGAGGAGGTATATTTCTTTAATTTTGTAAAATTGGTGGTATTTTGTGTATAATGTGTAATTATGAAAGTGGAGTGAAGGACTCGGTTATAGCAAAATTCCTTGGACAGAAAATCAATTTACTTGTTATTGAGGATAAACAGGTTATGGCATTTGGAGATTTAAGAAAATTGTTGAGGTTATATTTTATTCCCTTTATGATTTTTTGAAGAAATGCTAATATTTATGATGAATAATCCAGTTATGGAAAGGATAATGGAGTAATTGATGGTATGGGATGCATGGTTAGTTATTGATGATTGATATTTGTAATTTGTTATGGAGAAGGTGCCAATTCGTATTCACCAGGAAAGCAGAATTCAATGGACTTATGGTTTTGATGTACACAGATGCTGCTGCATGGAAAGTGAAACCTGTGCTCATGTACGTAATTGGATGGAATGTGCAAGCTGTACGGGTCTGCCAAGGGGTGCTACCCGCCCTCGCCCCCCGCCCCTCGCATGGACGGGGCGGGGGGCATGCGAGGGGCGGGGGGGCTTCTTTATGTACTTATTACACAAATTTATATGTAATTGCTACCAGAGGCTAAATACTTGATGAAAAGAGGAGATACGGATTTTATTACAGCTTGCATAAGCAACAGGGGCCAATTCCTAACTACAATAATTGGCATATATTTAAACAAAATCAGATAATGTTCATACATCAAACCAAACTACATCAAGCCTTAGCTTTGCCAAAAAAGTCTTGCTGTAAATACATCAAGTAATGAAATTGTTCTTGCAGTTACAATTCACAAGTTCCAGCCCTCAGCAACTAAACCAACATTCTGAAATCCATGACTACAAATCCTCCTTAGCTATGCCGAAATGCCCAACCTGTTAATACAATGATCCGGCCCTCAATCCTCAGGTCTCGCTGCTCAAAAAGCCAAATTTGAATGCGCGCTTTCTGAACCAATTCCAATCCCCCCCCCCCCCCCCCCCCGAAAAAAAAAAGAGCTAAAATTAGCCAACACTCGAACCATCCATTATGAAAAAACCCATAAGACAAAAATCACTCGAAAAAAGAACAAAAATTAGGGCTTACACTCTGAAGGAACCTGAAAATCAGGTTCTAGCGCCGCAAGAACGCCGGAAACCAACAGGAAAACCAATTAAAAAAAGATAACAGTCATTAAAAATAGAAAGCGTAAGCAAGCCCTAGAAAAATATTACGAAGGGAACGTGAGCGGATAAATATATGCATGCCGGTGTCGGAAACCGAGAGCGAGAGGCGTCGGTCTGGACGTTCCACGGTGAGCAAAGGTGCAGAGGAGAGAAAGAGAATCGCAGGGGGGAAAACAGAGGCTTTGTCTGGCAGAGCCTTGTGGCGCACACCGATGCAGCGGATCTTCACGGTTTCGACGGTCGGAGCTGTAGAGAGCAACACAGCACGAACCAAGACGAATGGAGTGGAGCCAGGGCAACAGATCTGATTTGGGTTAGGGTTTTGCAAATGGTTAGGTTTTGGGTTAGATCTAGAGCTGTTTAGGGTTAGGGAATGGCCTCTGAGGGACTGAATGAGACCATTTCTTCGGAGGGACTGGGTTTTGGGTTAGGGTACTGCATCGAGGCATGGAATGAGAGAAGAAGAGAGGGAGAGGGAGAGGGAGATGAGGTCTGAGGGACTAAGTCGAGGTGGGAGGACTGAATGGAGAGAGGAGGGAAATGACGTCTGGGCTTCTGAGGGACTCCACGACTGTGAAAATCAAAATTATCAAAACGGAGCGTTTTCGTTTTATCCACGTCAGCGAAGCCGTTTGCAAGCCGACTGCTCAAAACGACTGCATCTAGACTTTTTCTATTTCTTATACCCCACTAGACTTTTTTTTTTAAATAGAGGCTGACGTGGCGTAACCGACTGCATCCCGATTACATCCGGCGACTGTATATAGAACCACTGGAGTTACAGATGTTTAAGACATCTCTTCCTTTTAATAAGATAGAAACCGATACGAGAGAGAGAGAGAGAGAGAGAGAGAGAGAGAGAGAGAGAGAGAGAGAGAGAGAGAGGCTGGCGGCAGCTTACCCGACGCAGAGGCATACAGCCTTATCCCAGTAAAACCAGAGACAGCAACATCGTGGGAAAGAAGAGAGGCAATACGTTAAGCTGGGTTGGTTCATCGGTTACATTTTCAGTTCATGGTGGCGCACAGCGTTGAGAGGAGGACGGCGTAGAGCTCATGGTGGGGATAGTTTCTCTGTTTTGGTGAGCAGAAACAGAGGTGTTCTCTGTGCATGCGACCGATGGTTTGCATGGTCTTGAAGAGGCGTGGATGGTGGTTCACGGCTGGGCTAGCTCTGGCTCACGGCACCTTGGTCTGGACGGTGAAGAGCTGACGACGTGGAGGAAGGACCCGTGCGTACGAGCTGCTTCCATGGAGGTTTACGTTGGAGGGAGAAGCTGTGCATGGCAGCGGTCTTGGTGGATCTGGTGTGGATGGAAGAGGCACGGTGAAAACTGGTCTGAGTGGTGACTTCGGTGGCAGTTCAGGGGATTGCATGTTGATCCGTGGAGGAGGTAGAAGTTGAGCTTGGTGGCAGCGTGAGTTGGAGGAAGGAAATGGTGATGGTGGCCTTGGGTGAGCTGAGAGGGAAAGACAGCGTAGAGATGGAGGGAAAACTCACGGTGTGGAGGCTGGAAGACTGGGTTGCATCTCAATGGTGCTGCGTCTGGGAAGAAATCTGGGAGAGCCGTTGGATGACTGGAAATATTAGGTGAAAGGCTTGTCGGGCAAAAGAACAAAATATGAAGAAAAGCTCTGTGGAAAAAACTCGGCAAAGATGAGACAGAAAACACGGGTGAGAGAGACCTGAGGAATGATAAGATACTGTCGGGAAATTATTTACAAATCAGAGATTGGAGACAGAAAAGTGAGGGGCGTAGGAAAGGAAAATAAAGGAAGTAAAAATTTATATGTAAATATAATTGTTGATTAATTTATGTATTAATTTAATGTGATTAGTTAAAATATAGATTTTATTAAAATAGTGTTAATTTAAATTTTAAATATAAAAAAATTAAAATTAATATATAGATTAGTACACGATTTTATTTATAAGTAGTAAAACTCATAAAGGAAAGAGAGATATATTATCCATTTAGCTACGATAAGACGAGAAAATAAATAAAATAATAAAATGAAAGATCACGGGTGTTATATGTGTAGATAACACATTATCTATAGAGTTTTGCTACATACAAGCGCAGTTGCGCACTAATCTGTGTACCAACACTGATTTATTCATACTTAAAATTTAAATTAACACTGTTATTAATAAAATCTACTTTTTGATCAATCACATCATATTGGTGCACAGATTAGTACACAATTGTACTTGCAACTATATTTTTCCTTATCTATATCATTACAAAAATGCTGAATGCAACCGATAGTTGTTGTGTAATCGCCACGTCATTTTAATGAAACACATCGTTTCAGAGACAAAAATTGAAAGACCAAATGGGTTCCTCTGCCACTTCTCCCTAACCCTAATACCATCCACGTCCCTCTCCTTCCTGAAGCCAGTGACTTACTTTAATTCACCATGCCCCAATCTTAATCTCACAGACCAACAAACATGCAAATTCCTAGGTGGGTGGCTTTGAACATTCTATTATTAATTTATTATTTGTCTGCTTGAACCAGAAGAATGTGTGCTGTTTATAAATGCTGGAGGTGAGGCTGCAAACGAGGTAGATTCTAGTACAAAATTTGTCGGTGACACATTATGAAGGGGGAAATGTTTTCCGAACTAATGACTCAATAACTAGGGCGGGGATTTTCCATTCATCTATTACTGCACGATTGGGATATTTTTCTTATCATTTCAGTGATCTTCCTCCTGGAGAATATTTTGTTGACCTTCGTTTCGCAGAGATAATAAACACAAACGGACCTAAAGGAATGAGGGTATTCAATATATATGTCCAGGAAGAAAATGCAAGAGAAAACCAACGATAGAGTGGTAGAGGTTTCCTGCTTTGTCATTTTGACAAAGCTTCTGTCTCTTGAACGGAAGTTCATAGAGTTGTGATCTGTGTTTTTGCGAATTTTCTTTCTCGATTTTGTCTAATGGCCGATGAGCTAGCGTCGAAATGGAACTCTTTGAAACTAACAGAAGAGGAGCAACAAGAACTGGTCCTGCTAGAGGAGGCTATCCAGTCCACAAAACTGAGAGGAAGTCACTACATCTTTGCCCTCAACCTGAATGATAGAAGTGTTAACCAAGAGGCGTTCAAGTCCACAATGGCAAAGGTGTGGAACTTGGAAGGTTGGATCACTTTCAAGGAAATAGGCTTCAACAAATATCTCATAGAATACCAACTGCTTACAGATAAGAGGAAGGTGTTACAAGGTAGACCATGGTCCTTTGACCGGCACCTTATATGCATGAAGGACTTTGAAGGAGACCTGTCCCCAAACGAGATAATCTTCAAGACAGAACCATTCTGGGTGCAATTACACAATGTACCATTCGCAGTTATGAATGCAGAACAAGGAGAAAAACTTGGCTCAGTGATTGGAAAGGTTCACAAAGTGGAAACAGGGCTGTGGGTGGGGAAGGCACCTCAGAATAAGGGTGGATATCGCCATAAACAAACCTCTCCCTAGAGGAAATATGATCAAAGTGAGGGGTAAACAGTGCTGGATTTACTTCAAGTACGAACGCCTCCCAAATTTTTGTTTCAAATGTAGGCAACTTATGCACATGGAAGGGAAATGCTCAAGTCAAAACACATCCAAGCAATCCCAGGATCAGTATGGTCAATGGATGCGAGCCTCTCATGTTCCTTCCCAGATTTTCTCAACAAAGAGGTATGGTGGATCATCGGAACAGTCTTCACAAGACAACTCCTCTCCGGTGCAACCAGAGGTAGCAGAGGCCCAGAAGGACAACTCAGGTTGGTCCAACATAGGTGTAGAGGGGGAAGCTACCAGTCAAAACACTACAGTTGGAGTTCAGAAGCATGGAAGAGGCCTTACCCCGACATGTCAGGCTGACCAGACAGGGAACAGTTCAGAAGATAAAGCCAGCTATCCAGCCAATGTTCACGAGGAGGGTCCCTCCCAGCATGAAAACATAGAAACCAAAGGAAAAGAGATCCCCCATCTCTCCTCAAGACCTCTGACACAAGTAAGTAACACTGGCCAAGACTTACCTTTCCACTTACATGATAGTGATATGTGTGTAGAGCTTAGTCCACCACCAAACACCACTAGTACCTACAAACCAAAAAACTCTGACCTATTCCAGGAAAATGTAACACGGGAGAATGCAAGTGGTAATAGAGAGGGTACAAAGTGGAAAAGAAAAGCTAGGGAACAAGTTCCCATCCTAGCTGACATAACCAACCACCATCTCATTCCCACCCTTTCCCTTAATCTCAAAAGGTCAGCATCTGGTACTGAGACTAGATCCAGAAACAGATTATCAAAGAAACAAAAATTCGAAAAAGAAACTGCTTTGAGACCAAACAATGAACCAGAGGTGGTGGCTGTGCAACAGCCCCACCTATCCAAATGATTTGCTTAAGTTGGAATTGCCGGGGGCTTGGGAACCCCCGGACAATTCATGAGCTTCTCCAATTGGTGAAGACTAAGTCCCCACACTTGGTTTTTCTTATTGAAACCAAGTGCTCAAGTGAAAAGATGGAAACAATCCGAGTTAAAATGGGTTTTGACAACTGTTTTGCTGTTAAGAGTGTGGGAAGAAGTGGTGGTTTAGCCCTCTTGTGGAATTCAAGTATAGAGGTGAAGGTGGATACCTTTACTAACTGGCACATTTCAGTTGATGTAAAATTGCCAAATACGGATAAGTCATGGCTTCTAACGGGTTTCTATGGTCATCCTAATACTGCAAAGAGGTCTAAAACTTGGCAAATTCTTAAAGCTATAAAACCAGCACCTCAAGTCTCGTGGATGTGCTTTGATGATTTTAATGAAATAACTTGCTTAAGTGAAAAATATGGGGCAGCTATAAGACCATATAAGCAAGTTAGGGACTTCAAACAAACCCTAGCACAATGTGAGCTTAATGACTTGGGTTTTCAGGGGGATAAGTATACCTGGGCAAATAATAGAGAGGGAAGCAATTTCACCAAGGAGAGACTTGATAGAGTACTTGGGAACTCCTCCTGGATTGACATGTTCGAAGACCATTCAGTGCAGCACCTAGCTACTTACTCATCAGACCACAAGCCTCTATTGATAACCTTGCAAACAAAGAACAGCAGGCCAAGGAAAAAAAGGATTTTCAGATATGAAGACAAATGGAGAGCAAAGGAAGGTTGTGAAGCACTAATCAAAAGATCTTGGGAGTACATCCGAGGGTCCATGGACAACATTGGCAGTACATTGCAAAGCTTGAGGAACTGCAAAACCTGCTTGAAGTAGTGGAGCAAAGACCAGAACAAGAAAGACCAAGATGCCCTACAGTCAAAGGTTAAGCTACTCAACCACCTCAAAGACCAGAATGTAGGCCAGCATTATGATGAAATCAGAGCTATTCAGAAGGCAGTGGACCAGTTACTAGACGAGAAAAATACAATGTGGAAGCAAAGAGCAAAACAGAATTGGCTTAGGAAAGGTGATAGAAATACTTCTTTTTTTCACAAGTGTGCAAATCAGAGGAGAAAGTACAATTCCATCACCAAGATTCAAAATGGAGCAGGGCAGGAGGTAACTAGTAAGGAAGGTATTAGTGGTGAGATCCAAAATCATTTCAAAACCATCTTCACCTCTTCCAAACCAAATAGCATACAAGCTTGCCTGGAATCACTACCTTGCAAAATCTCTACTGGAATGGCAGAAGTGCTAGGACAGGATTTTACAGAAGTGGAGGTTAGGGAGGCTATATTCAGTATGAACTCTTTGGGTTCCCCTGGGCCAGATGGGTTTCCAGCAGTTTTTTTCCAAGATCATTGGTCGATAGTGGGTCCAAGAATTACACCAGCAGCTCTCTCTGCCCTGAATGAAAGCAAGTGGTCTAATGGGGTGAATGAAACTTGTATTGCCCTTATCCCCAAGAAAGCAAACCCCCTGCAGGTGGCAGATTTTAGGCCTATTAGTCTCTGCAATGTTTTCTACAAAATCATTGCAAAGACCATAGCCAATTGACTAAAGGCTGTGTTACCAGACCTTATTTCCCTTACACAGACAGCCTTTGTTCCAAACAGACAGATCATAGACAACATTATAGTGTTGTATGAGGCTCTACACACAATGAAATCCAGATTAAAGGGAAAAGATGGTTACATGGCACTTAAGCTTGACATGAGTAAGACATATGATACGATAGAGTGGCCTTTTCTAAGGGAAGTCCTGAAAAAGATGGGTTTTGATCAGCATTGGGTCAACCTACTAATGACTTGTGTAGAAACAGTCTCATATTCAATTCTCATTAATGGGGAAGCTCAAGAAATGTTTGTTCCATCAAGGGGATTAAGATAAGGGGACCCTTTATCCCCTTATTTATTCATAATGTGTGCTGAAGTTTTAAGTTGTATGCTGAACCAAGTTGAGAGAACCAGGATCATTATAGGCCTATCAATCAGAAAATCTAAGCTATCCATTAACCACCTGTTTTTTGCAGACGACAGCATCCTTTTTTGCAAAGCCAATTCCATTGAATGGAGCAACCTCTATCATTTGTTGGAAAAGTATGAAAATGCATCTGGCCAAAAGTTAAACAAAGAAAAAACTTCCATATTTTTTAGTTCAAACACCCGAGAGGAAACCAAGGAAATTATTATCAGCATAGCAGGGATAAGGGGCACCAATGTGTATGAAAAATATCTCGGGTTACCAGCTTTAGTTGGAAGGTCCAGGAGACAATCATTTAAGGGTTTGATAGACAAAGTGCAAGCCAAAATATCCAACTGGAAGAATAAATTTATGTCCCAAGATGGAAAAGAGGTACTTATTAAAGCAGTCATCCAAGCCATACCAGTATACAGCATAGGCATTTTCAGGCTCCCTAAGAATTTAGTGCAAGAACCCAGCAAGCTGGTCAGAAATTACTGGTGGGGGCAACAGAACCAAGAATCCAAAATAAATTGGGTGAGCTGGAACCAGATGAAGAAGGGAAAGAGCAAAAGGGGTCTCGGGTTCAGAAATTTCTCAAATTTCAACTTAGCTGTACTAGCCAAGCAAGGCTGGAAACTAGTCTCTAATCCATGTTCCTTAGCAGCACAAGTGCTGAAGGAGAAGTATTATCCAAGTGGCAAGTTCCTCACGGCAAAAAAGGGACACAATACTTCTTTTGTGTGACAAAGTTTCATGGCTGCTAGACCGTTACTGTGGGAAGGGATGATATGTAGAATTGAGAATGACAAATCAACTGAGATATGGAACGACAAGTGGCTTCCTATCCCTACTACTTATAAGCCTCAAGAGTCAGTTAGATTCATGCATGAGAGCACCAAAGTTTCTATGCTGATTGATGAATGTACTTCTTAGTGGAAGAGAGACCTGGTCACCACTATCTTTTCCAAAAAGGAGGCTGAGGCCATTCTGAAAATCCCCATCAGCCCATTGTCAAAGCCAGACAGTTTGTATTGGAGGTGTACATCTTCAGGCAATTTTACAGTAAAATCAGCATACCACTTAAAGAATGAACTGGAAGATCGAGCTAAGGGTCAGACATCAAAATCTAGTACACATCAAGCCCAGTGGTCTAGTCTATGGAGTTTAAACATTCCCAATGCCACTAAAGTTTTCCTGTGGAGAGCTTGTCTAAATGCACTTCCTACCCGTGCTAATCTATAGGTAAGAAAGGTGGTGGAAGACTCAGCTTGCCCCATCTGTTTCCAACCATCCGAGACCATTGAACATACATTGTGGGAATGCCCCTCAGCAAGGGATATATGGTCTTTGAGCAGTAGGAAATTCCAAAAGGCTAGCATAATTTCCTCTTCATTTGCAGAGAAACTAGAGAGTTTAATGGAATCTAAGGAGACAGAAGAACTACTACTTTTTGCTGTAACTGCTTGGAACATTTGGAAAAGAAGAAATGAAGTAGTCTTCCAGGGGCACCTCACTCATCCTTTTTCAGTAGTCAGCCATTCAAAACAACTGGTAGAAGACTTGCATAAGCTGTCGGTGAACAAGAAGGCAAAGGAACTGAAACAACAAACCAGCCAACCATGGGAGGCTCCCTCTCAAGGAAAAATTAAAGTAAACTGGGATGCTTCAGTTGATAAAGCTTCATGTAAGGTGGGAGTGGGGGTTGTACTGCGTGACTGGAATAGCAAAGTGCTAGCAACACTGCGTATGGAGCAGGAATTGTTCCCTGATCCCCACTTGGCAGAAGCCTTTGCAGCCCTCCAGGCTGTTATGTTATGCAAATCACTTGGTCATCAGGATGTAGTCCTGGAGGGGGACTCTTTGCTGGTGGTAGAAGGCCTAAAATCACAGTCAAATGCTCTCAACTATGTAGGCCAGATTGTAGCAGACACCAAAGAAGTTCTCAGCACGTTTAGTTCGTGGTCAGTAAGGCATGTTGTAAGGGCAACCAATGTAGTTGCTCATGCCTTGAGTAGGGATGCTCTTAGAGTCAGTGGTCGTACCACTTCTTTTGTACGCATCCCACCTTGTATTCAAACTATGGTTACATAGATATTAATACAAGTTTCTTTTCAAAAAAAAAAGGAAGAAAATGCAAGTAAATTTAAGCAAAGGTCTCAATGCGTAAATGTTTATATATCTATACTTATATATAAAGTGCGAATCTGTTATCTACACTATTTTCGTCTAATATTTTTTTTTCAATTTTACCCCTGATTGTATTCCTAAATTACGTTCGGTTGCTTTTTATTCTTCGTTTGCCGACTATCGTGAGGGGAAGGGGTAGATCGATAGCAACGAAGAGGTGAAGCTTCGGTGGAGGGCTGGGACCACTTGTGGTGGCAGTCACGACAAGAACCAAAAACAAGCAAACCACAAAATAAATCACGAAAATACTAAAGGAAAACAAGAGAGGAAACCGAGCTTGGAGGCTCACAGCTGGGGGAGGAAACAAGGCATGACAAAGGGCAAAAAAAAAACCAAGCAGACCCCCATGGATTTGGGGAAAGAAAAGTGGATATCCAAAGAGAGTTTCACAAGTTTAGATTCAAAACAATGAGAACACCAAGAGACGACAGAAGAGAGGAGATCCAAGCATGGAACTTCATGGCATGGACCTACAATGGAGAAAAAACAGAGGAAAGAAAATAAAAGCAAAAGAAAGAAGAAGAACCACGGTCCAATAGTAGAATAAGAGAAGAAAAGAACCACAAAAGAAAATGAAAACAATTATCATAAGAAGAGAAGCAACTGGCACAAGAGAATGAAGAGAAAAGAAAAACCAAAGAAGAACAAGAAGGAAGCAGCAGCGCAGCAAGGGGGAAGAAAAGAAAGAAGAAACTGAAAAAAATGGAGGAGAAGAAGTTGTCGTGTGGCAGGAGAGAAGAAAAGGAAACAAACGAAGAAGAAGAAGAAATAAGTTAGGAGGCGTGCAACTGGAGGAAGAAGAAAAGAAAGAATCAAAGCCCTAAGGGCTGATGGCCAATATGATATTGTTTAGGGGAAAATAGAGGGCTGGGCTAATGCAATGGGCTGGGCCCAAAAATGAAATAAAACACACTCAAAACAAACCCAGTTCGAAAATAAAGGTCCAACAACGAAAAAGACACAATAAAAATAAATAAAAGTTAAATAAAAACATTATAACTAAATATTAATAAAATAAAATTAGAGTCCAACAATAAAATAATTTAAACTAGAGTGTAATTTAAATGAAAAATAATGATTAATATCAAGAAAATACATTATTTAAATTACACAACTTAGAAATCATAAAACAATATAACGAGAAACACGTTGAATTTTAAAACAAGAGAGCTACTAATTATATTAAATAAAATCATCATTCAATAAAAATAAACGTAAATACAAGATATGAGCCCATCACGGAAAAAATATTGCACATTAGAAACCATATATTTGATTACATTAAAATAAAGTAATTTCCTATGTTTTAAATTATTACAACTTTAATACCAAAACCTTTATGTTGTATTGTAAGGAATTCATTTTTTTTTATTTATCATTTTGTGTTAATTTAGCAGTCAAGGTTGTACGTCAGGCTTTCGACCACAGTCCATGTTTTTAGGTGCCACAATCTATTATTGTTGTAGGAGACAACAATTTCTCAGATATATAATTATTTTAATACAATTATTGTGTTTATTTTTTATACTATTATTTACTTTCGTAAGAAAATTTTACATTAATATTTTGCCTCCACTAGACAAACGTCCATTGGACATTTTTTTTCTACTAGTTATTAGGAAAGCGCTAAAGGTACACTCACCATGCCCCACGGAGACACCCACACGAAGATGATGACAAAGAGCTCTTCAAGACCCGAAGAAGACAACGATGGCAGTAATCTCTTCTTTCTTTCAGACCCAAAATCACAGAGTTTTTCTTCCCCCCAAACGCAATCTAGCTTTTGAAATCTGAATTTTCCCTCTTCCCATTTTCTATCTTATGTTTTCGCATCTTCATTTTCTTCTTCTTTTTTTCTTTTTTCTCTTTTTTTAAAAATAAAAAATCAAAATTCTTGGCTGACATCAGCCAATTCCCCCACGATTTGAATTAATTTTCTCTTAATCAATTAATTGGCAATTTTAATTCTAGCTCTTAAATATATTTATTTATTTCCTCATTAAATCACAGCTCCCGGTTAATAATTTCATTCACACTAATAAAATAAAGAAAAATTAATAGAGAATAAATAAATAAATTTCCTACTTAATTTAATGCATGATAATGGTTATAAAAAAAAAAAAAAAAAACTGTCTACATAATGAACACATTTTTTTTTATTTTTTATTTTATCATAGAATAATATTATTGTAAAGACAAAAATTAACTAGAATTAGATGATTATATGATAAGGCTTATCTTATCATTATATTTGAAATTGTTGAATAAATATAAAATAATTATTGATTTATCTCTAGAACTCTTAGAGGTTATTTATATAAATCATTAAGGTAAAAATCGAATCTAGGAATATTTATATTTATCCAGAATGAAAGCTGAATAGAGATAAGTCAATGTTAAAGAAAATTATCACGAAATGTCAACAAATCGTTAGGACACGTCTTTGCGACTGTTGCTAACCGTTAGCAGAATCCTATTTTGATTATAACTCTTTCTAGACTTTATATTTAGAGGAATTCAGTTTTATAACTTATTAAGGAGTTTGAGCCACAAATTCTAGATAGTATATTCTGAGTGCTTGTGAGAGAAAATTCATTTAAAATTTTTCACTTTATTTTTCATCTCTTCTTAAGTGTGAAAGATTATTTATTGAATTTCAACCACTGGAATTCTAGGAAGGAAGTCAACATTTAAAAATGACCAAAGTTCTAACTGCTACTGCGGTAGAAAACAAATGAGTTGTTTGTCTAGACAAATATGAGAATCAAATTGAAAAAATTTTATAATTGATAAATATTTATAATTAATTTTTAAATAATAAAATTAACTTTCCTAATTTGGCTATCCGTTGAATTTTTACCTTTAAAAACTTCTTTAAAGGTTTTCATTTGTAAACAATCATTATGTTATACAAATTTACTTATTTTCTTTAAATATTTGATTTGTTTAAATAATCATAATATTAAAATCTAACCAATTTGTTCAATAAAATTAACAAATAATTTCGTAAAACCTAACCAATTTGTTTAATAAAATTAACAAATAATTATGTGGTTTTACAGAAATATGTTAGAAATTTCAATTATCTTTTACTTATTTGACACCGTATAATGGAATTTGTTATGGACCAACTGAAAAATAGCCAGATTAATGAATTATGATATTTATAAGTAGATAATTATAAACGCGAATCCGTAGAGTATATTAGTCTAATTTTTTTTTTTCCATTTTGTCCCTTAGTTTTATTTGGAAATTGCGATCCTTTTAGTTAACTTTTTTTTGCCGACTTTTAGATAAACAATTAGGTCTTTTGTCACTGTTTTATTTCCAATTTTGCCCCTTAGTTCTATCCTTTCCTTCGTTATGCTTGCTGTCTCTTTGCTTCTCCGCCTAAATATTATTGCCTTTTTACACTTAGATCTTATCACTTCGTCTGACTCACATTTAAAACTTAATATCTGCACTCCGTTCATTTGTGCGCTGTGTATTCTCACTTTCTTAAAAAAATAAAAAAATTGTCCGTGTCTTTCGAATTGGTGCTAATCGCGAATCTCGGCAGGAATTGGTGCTAATCGCGAATCTCGGCAGTTGTAGGTATGCTTTTCATTCTTTCTTCTGTCAGTATTGGATAATTGAATTTGTTACAGTATATAATTACATCGTATGCATGTGCATATGCATGCAGCATCACAGCCAAAAAAAAAAAAGGAAAAAAAAATCAAAACAAAATAAAAACCATATTTGCATATTCGGATGTGATCACGTGGATGAGTAGTTTATAGAGAATATCCAAAACAACACAATCGCAAGAAAATACAATTTTTTTCTACAGATATGAAAAATAAGAAAGTGAATATACATGAAACGAAAGGAAAAAACAATTCTGCAGATCTGAAAAGTAGATCAACTTAGACGCAAGAAAACAAAATAAACTAGATCAGCTCAAACGCAAGAAAAAAAATTTTCTGCAGATTAAACGTGTAGAAAGCGAATATACATGAAACGCAAGAAAAAAAAAAACTTTATACAGATCTGAAAAATATATCAAGTCATATACAAGAAAAAAAAAAAGATTTTTTCTATATGAGGTATACAAAGTGAATATACATGGAACACGAGGGAAAAATAAATTTCTGCAGATCTGAAATCTAGACAAACTCAGCCGCAAGAAAAAAAAATTGTAAAGATTTGAAAACTAGATCAAGTCAGACGCAAGGAAAAAAAATTCTACGAATGAAAAGCACAAAGCCAATATATATGAAACGCAAAAAAAAAAAAATAAATAAAAAAAAATTATGCAGATATGAAAACGGCAACCTCGGTGGTGTTGTTCATAGTAACTCGACAGGAGAACAACGGTGGTGGAGAACCTGTGAGGGAGAGGGCTCGTGGGCGGCAACGAGCGGATGTCGGTGGCGGATCTGAGGGAGGGAAGAATAAATATCAACCGCAAAATAGAAAAAAAAATTTACTACAAGAAGACTCATACGCCCTACAAAAAGAAAATTACTACAACTATTAGAAAACTGCAAAAAATTTACTACCAAAATTAGGAAAAGGAAAACAAAAAATAAACGTTAATCGAAAATAGAAAAACCGTAGGAACACAGACGTCTAAAAACAGATGAAAGAAATAAAAAATGGAAAATGCTAGATCCCCCGCTGGGGGATCCCGCTGGGAGCTACCGCTGCCAGTTTTTTTTTTTTTTACAAAGCCAATAAAAAATTTTCCTGCAGATCTGAAAAATAGAACCTCATATTTGTAAGGTTTCAAAAATATATATGCGAGGAACTAATAAGCACAGACAAAAGATCTGTTCGGATCTATAGGGAAATAGAAAACAATATAAATAAAAAATGCAGGTCAACTCAGATGTGTAGAAACAGATCAAACGAAGCAAAAATACAAAGCCAATATACATGAAACGGAAGGAAAAAAAAATTCTATAGATCTGAAAAAAGGAACCTCAGATTTGTAAGCTTTACGAAAGTGATTTTTTTCATTCAGCTACACCGGAAAAAAACAAGACTACTCACATCTACGAAAAATCAAGAACGTGGCAGGAAAATTACTGAAAGGAAGAGAAAATAAAAATTTACCGAAAAATTGAAAAAAAAAAAACTTCCAGAAAATATTAAGATTTACTGTTTGCTGTACATGAAAAAAAAAAAAAAAAAAAAAAAACAAGTATTAGAAAACTTATATGCCCAACAATAGAATTAGTAAAAGAAAAAACATAAAATAAACATGAATCGAAAAGATAAAAACGCCAAGAATGCATAGAAGCTCAGATTTGGTGAATGTTGTTTTTCTTTGTTGAGGACAAGATGGGAGAAGAGAGATAGTGCAGACAGGAAGGGAAAAGATCTCGAATGAGAAGAAGAAAGGTGAGAGAGAGAGAGAGAGAGAGAATCTGAAAAGTGGAAGAAGGCGTAATGAGGGGAGAGAGTCGTTTAAGGATGCATTTATATGGCCAGGCGTAAGTTAGCCTTTTGTTTGGTGAAAACAGCGCCGTAAGTAAGGGGAGTATCCGAGAGTAAAAAGCAGTCAAAGGAATAAATAAATTAATAGCAGTTTAGAGTAGACTGGTTCGATTTAAAGGAAGCTCATTGTGTGGTTCAGGTCATCTTATTGCTAATTGGACGGCCAAGGAGCACTCATGCATGCATATGTTTACATATAATTATGCATTAATTTTTTTTATTTGCGTTACAGCTTTGTATTGTTGAAAAAATTAATTTTTTATATAAATTTTATATTTATTCTTTTTATTTTAAAAAATATGTGATATTTATGCATTAACTAGGGGTGTACAAGAAACCGAGGAACCGCCCGTGACCGACTCAGACCGGCCGCCGGAGACCAGAACCGACCGAAACCGCCAAGGAACCGGTCGGCGGGCGGCAACGATTTAGCAAAACCGACGTTCGTCGGTTCGGTCGCGGTTTGAGGCCGGCTCAAACCGCTAAACTGGCCGACAACATAAACATATATATTTTTTAATTTATACCTAAATAAAACGACGTCATTCCACTAAGTAGAACGGCGTCGTTTGATGCTGTTATGATTAAACACATGTAAACGACGTCGTTTGTATTAAAGCAAACGGCGCCGTTTTATCTATAATAACGAAAAAAAAATAAGTAGAGCGACGCCGTTGGATTTAAAACCAAACGGCGTCGTTTTGATCTCCTTCTTCCCCCGATTCACCTGGGTTTCACAGCTTCTCTCTCTCTCCTCTGTAACTCTTTCTCTCTCTACTCTCTCCGAGCACCAGCGCCGCTAGAGGAATCGAGAACCGACCGAGAACCGCCGGAGTAGATACGGACGGTTTTCCTCTCTCTCATCGACCGGTTACGGTCGGTTGCTCCGGCGAATCTCACCTCATCGGTCGGCGTCGGTTTTATCCAAAAACCGTGCCGATGAGGTCGGTTTTCACCCCTAGCATTAACTACAAACAATAGTATTAAAATGGGTGAAAATAGCTCAACCACAGACATTGAAAACTAATCCAAAAGTAAGTAATTAAAATGAAGGGGGTTGGGGTAACTTTGCCGAAGTCTCTAATTGGTAAAATACCATGGGTCCGTTCCTCATCATTTTATAAGAAGCTTTTAAAGAGGGTGGGCATGTGGGTGTTTTCTGTAGCAAAATCATCTAATTTTTTCACTTAGTATATGAATTGTGCATGGAACCTAATAACACAAGGAAATATAGTTTATTGATAATTCAAATTGATTCATATATGTATTACAAAGTAAATAATATGTTCCAATTTATTGTATTTATTATTATCCCTAATATGTTCATATAGTTAAGCTTAATAAATATAATTATATTTTTTTATTACATTCTGTTTTTCATATTTTTTTAAACATATTTCTTGATTATATCTTTATTTCAGTTGTGTCCATTGCGGTCGTTGGAATCCTTCATTTTCACTTGTCTTTTATTGGTCCCTTACTTTTCGGTATTTCTTGATCTCTTTTAATTTAAAAAAATCTGGTGTTTATATTTTGTAATAATTATTTTACTTATTCACCTGGTTGTTGATAATATTCTCCGACATATTTATCTTAAATTTTAGCTGTGGTTTAGTATAAATGTTTTCGTATTATTTCTCTTGAATTAATATTTCTGATCATGTATTCAATTTTTTGGTTGCATGTAGTAGTTCGATGTAAAAAAAGTAATGCCATGAATTATTTTTAGATTATTTGATTGCATGCCGTTGTTGCTTCTTTCATTTTACATTCTGTATTTGCCTTAGGATAAATTAAGAAGAAAAATGAGCAAACTAACACACCTGCCTTTTTCATTTTTTATTTTATTTTTATAATATGTTTATTCATGTTTTTTTGGAAGGAAAACCTCTATGACTTTTTTTATATTATCAACAATTTAATATTGATGATCCTCAAGATTTATTGATAATAAATTTTGTGACAAAAATTTAATTATAAGACGTTTGTATATATATGTATATAATTTGGCTATATATATAGTACATATTGCCCTAAGCATCTATATTTATATAATATAATTACCATATAAATTATATATATATATATACATAATTACCATATAAATTATGCTCCCACTAGGCAAACGTGCAAAGGACGTTTCTTCTACTGGTTAAAGAATAAATCCGTGAGATCAATCTATTTATTTATCACAATCAAGCAATTTCATCTATCTCCTTACCCAAGAGATCGACGTGCCCATTACTTTTAGAGCAATGATATTTTAGTTATGAGTGTGTAATTGTTATGTAATTATTTTTTAAAAAATAAATAAATATATGATTTATATAAAAAAAATTAATTTTTTAATAATAAATTTTAATTTTTTTTAAAATAATTATATGACATTTACACATTTAATATACATAGCTACTTTTTTTAATGATACATCTTTCTTATTTTTTTAATCACTCTGTGTGCTAAAATTTATGCCAACTTTAAAAGACGCTTTTTATTTAAGTGATGAATAATTGTCCGAAAGTTGTACGTTGATAAATCCAGCTTTCTACAATTTTTTTCTTTATTTTATTTTTTAAAATTTTCTCGTGATTTAACAATTTGTCTATAAATATAACCTCTCCATGCTCTGTTTTGGCTCATCAGACAAAAATGCATCAGTTCAAAGGCCAACCTCGGCTCCCGAAATTCGCAGTCCCGAGACGCTACGACATACGCCTCAAACCGGACCTCGACGCCTGCAAGTTCGCCGGCTCCGTCGCTATTGACCTCGATATCGTCGACGACACAAAGTACATCGTCCTCAATGCCGTCGAACTCTCTGTCGACTCCGTAATGTTCACCAACCGAGACGTTTCTGAGGTATCTTGTTAACTCTAGTACTAGTACTGCTTGATTTCGATTCTGCACCTGCACATGAAGTTTCTTGGGAAAAAAAAAAAGAATGAACAAAGAAAATACAGTTACTATTTATCAATTCGCAACCATTGATTAGTAATTCGAGACTACAGAGGCAATTCAAAGCAAATGTTCTGTCGTCAATGCTAATCCTGAATGAATGAACGGACTTTCCTGCAGGTGTTCGAGCCTTTGAAAATTGATCCGGTTGAAGGCGATGAGATTTTGGTTTTGGAGTTCGCCGAGACACTTCCGATTGGGCCCGGAGTTCTGAGTATCGGGTTTGACGGAACCTTGAAGGACAAAATGAAAGGCTTCTATAGAAGGTAGTAATAATACTTAAAAAACTTTTCACCTTGTTTTACATGAATTTTAATTATTAATGTTTTTTTTGAAAGAAAGACACACTATATCATTGATTAACTTTGAGGTATACAAGATACATCATTTAAAATAGAAGTTATGACCACCTCGGGTCCATCTTCTAGCCAAACTGTTTCTTCAAACTCCTTGATAGCCACTTTAACTGCTGTGTGGGCTGTATTGTTTGTAGATCTATAGACAAAAGATAGCCTCCAAGTCGGGTGAAGTTCCATTAATTGCTGTATGTCTTCTATCTCCTGGCCGAGCCAAGAATTGTCTTCACATTTGGAGTTAATAGCATCTATAACCACTTTGACATCCCCCTCGAAGATCACTTGATTCATTCCCAACTCTACACATAACTCCAATGCTCTATGAAGAATTGCTCGTTCTGCTTGAAATACTGAGAAAATCTGCTCCCTTGGTGCTGGTAAGCAAGCTTGTAGTCCTCCCTCACTGTCTCTCACGATA
Source organism: Carya illinoinensis (assembly GCF_018687715.1). Taxonomy (NCBI): domain Eukaryota; kingdom Viridiplantae; phylum Streptophyta; class Magnoliopsida; order Fagales; family Juglandaceae; genus Carya; species Carya illinoinensis. The sequence continues at coordinate 6,006,778 of NC_056766.1, forward strand.
ATCCCCATTCCCATTCTGTTTGAATCTTTGTCATAAGCTGCATCAAAGTTTACCTTAATGAAAGGCCACGTAGGTGGTTGCCACTGTTGGTTTGAGCTTGCTGAATTAGGACCCCCATCTGGCCTGATGCTGTTCTTTTGTTTGATCTCCTTGAGTATAGAAAGGTCAGCCTGAGCCATAACTATAATTGTGGTAGGATTTATAAACTGGTCTTGAAAGACAAAAGCGTTTCTTCTACCCCAAATATGATAGCAGAATAATGCAGCCAATTTTAAAATCCCAACCATCTCCTCCCATAAATGTTGAAAGTCAGAAAAGGAAGAGTTCCACTTCCTGAACTTGCTGTTTTCACACCCCCCCCCTGGCGCCCCCCATACGTATGCTGCTGCTGGACAAGTCCAAAGGATATGCAATGTAGTTTCTGTCTCTCTTAAACAAATGGGACATAAGTTACTATCAACAATTTTCTTTCTAAAGAGGTTATCCTTTGTGGGAAGAATATTGGTGAGACTTTTTCAGATCAACATTTTAACCTTGTCTGAAACATCTAACTGCCATAGAGCCCTCCACATACCCTCATTCCCCCTCCCTGATGAAGAGTCACCTAGATTTCTGAGTAATAGCTTTGTTTCCATGAAATAGGCACTCTTGACAAAAAAATTGCCTTTTGAAGATCCAGCCCAGATCCTTTTATCATTTGCTCCTGTTTTGCTGAAAGAAATTGAGACTATGATCTTTGCTTCTTCTTCATTAAAAACTGCCTGCACCAAATCTACCCTCCATGCTCGACTTTCTTCATCAATCAAAGCTTCCACCAAGCATTCTGAATCCAGGGTATTAGTATAGGTCTGAACCTGAAAAGTTTTTGGCTTGGGCAGCCACTTATCCTTCCAAATTCTAATGTTTTTCCTATTTCCCACCCTCCAGACCATCCCTTCCTTCAATAAGCCTAAACTGGACCAGAGACTCCTCCACACAAAAGAAGGAGACCTTTTCAATTCTACCTCCATTACATGAATTTTAATTATTAAATTAAGAGTAGTAGATACATTTTTAGAATGTTCAAATTATGTGTACCCGTGACCCTATTTAAAAAAATGGGTTCATTATTATTATTATTTTTTTCACGTGGATAATTTTTTAATAGTAGACTCCACTTTTTTCAAATAGAATATGGGGGGCGTGCATATTCAAAATTGTAAATATTATTCCTCTTAAATTAATATAAAATTACGGATAAAATAATTTTAAAGATAAGAAATTAATCGCGATACTTTAGTGTGAAAATTAAACCCTATGATATTTGAGGCACAAAATGATGAAGGAAAATGTGATATTTGGGAATTGGATTGCATCACCTACAAAGTAATTACATAAAAGTAATTTTATAAACTGATGTAATTTCATGTAATCTATCAGATCTGTTTTAGAATAAAATTAACTTTATAATATGACAAATCACATCAAGTCATATCAGTTTATAAGATTATTATTATGTAATCACTTTGTGACTAGATTATTTCTCATTTAAAAAAAAAAAAATCTACTTTAATGTAATTTCTTTTGTTGGTGCGTAGACTAACTAAAGGGAATAATCTATTCTTTAACCTTTATTGTATATTTTATACCCTAAATCATCAAAATAGATATATTAATGCATTTTCAAATTATCAAAACATTATACTATGTGTCATCAATTAAGATTTGATGATCAAGATTGTTCAGATTGCTTATTTTTCATCAAATATCAATGGCCCTAATTAGACATGGACTTACTTCTTAGTTTTTGATAATTAGAATCAACCAAGTGTGTGAGAATTATAAGGAGCAGCAAATCTCTTTTTTAAAGCCATATTTATGTTGCAAGTAATTAACCCAAGTCATAATCCTGATAAAAAATGATGTTTCAAGCCTGAACAGACAAGACAATTACCTAGAGAACTCTGGGCACAAATGTTAGAATTTCACCTTGAGAGAACAGAGAATGAGAAAGGGAATGAGAGAGAATCGAGAGAGCAGCTGAGGCCAAAATGCTTGACACTTTTCATTCAATTACTGTCTGCATTACATACTGTTCCTTTTATATTATACAAGCCATATGGACACAAAGGATAAAGAAAGAGAAAAGACAATTAAGTTTCTATTTCTAGTATACAATTAGCTTCAGCAGCACGATCATCTTTGGCACCAAAGGCATGCTGCAGGTCCCTCATGCTCTCTCATGGTGGCTGCTGGTCCAGCTTTTGCAGTATAGTGGCTGCACATCCCTCTGTTGCAGTGTTGACAGAGTAGCTTTTTGTAGCAGCAGCAGGGTTGCATTCCTTCTTCATGGACCTTAGGACAGTCGAGCTTTGTGACTCCCCCTCAAGATGGACATAGATATTTAAGATGCCCATCTTGGACAACAGAAACTGGAAACTTGCAGTGTTAAGTGCCTTAGTGAAAATGTCTGCAAGTTGAAACCTTGAAGCAATATGTAATGGAGTGATCACCTTGGCCAACACTTTTTCTCTAACAAAATGACAATCTAACTCGATATGTTTAGTCATTTCATGGAAAACTGGGTTCTTGGTTATGTGCAAAGCAGATTGATTATCACAATATAGGGTGGCAGGTTTGGTATGCATAATGTTAAAATCTTTCAACAAGGAAATTAACCAAACTAGTTCATGGCTTGTATGGGCTAGAGCTTGATATTCTGCCTCTGCAGAAGAGCGTGAGACGGTGGCTTGTTTATTTGATTTCCAGCTAACCAAGGAATTACCAATGAAGACACAAAAACCTGTTATGGATCTCCTTGTTTCTGGGCAAGCTGCCCAGTCTGAATCACTAAAAGCTTTGAGGTGTAGATCAGATTGAGGAGAGAAGAGTATACCTTGCCCTATTGACCCTTTCACATACCTCAAAATTTGATGGGCAGCTTGCATGTGCACCTCACTTGGTCTGTCTATAAATTGACTGAGTATGCCTATTGCATAAGTGATGTCAGGCTTGTTATGGTGAGGTAAATCAGTCTTCCCACAAGTCTTCTGTAGCTTGTGGGATCATTCAGTGAGTCTGAGGCTCAGTGAGAGAGTTTGTGATTTGTTTCAATGGGTGTGCTTGCTGGTTTGCACCCAAGGAGCCATGCATCCTCTAAAATCTCTAGGCAATATTTCCTTTGGCACAAGTGTATCCCAGTAGCTGACCTTGCAATTTCTAATTCCAAGAAAAATTTAAGGATGCCAAGGTCTTTAATTTTGAGTTGAGAGTGTAGGTGAGCCTTAACTTTATCAATTTCCTTGATGTTGGAGCTGCCTATGACTATGTCATCAACATAGACAAGCAAGGCTATGAAACCATCCTCATTGTTTCTAGTGAAGAGAGAGTAATCTGATTTTGAGGATTGGAACCCAATGGAGGCAAGAGATTTAGAAAATCTGGAGTGCCATTGCCTAGAAGCTTGCTTGAATCCTTAGAGTGATTTGTGGAGTTTGCAAACCAGTTTTTCCTTGGTGGTGGACTCCCCCTTACTGTGATAACCAGGAGGCAATTCCATATATATTTCCTCATCCAATCTGCCATGAAGGAAGGCATTGTGTACATCTAATTGATAAATGTGTCAATTGAGAGTAGTAGCTAAGGCAAGAAACACATGGATAGTAGTGAGTTTTGCAACTGGACTGAAAGTTTCTTGGTAGTCGAATCCTTCCCTTTGAGTATAGCCTTTTGCTACTAATCTAGCCTTAGGCCTCTCTACTGTACCATTTGACTTGAGTTTAATCTTGTAGACATATTTGCATCCCACTGTCCTTTTTCCTTCAGGTAACATAGTGACTATCCAAGTGTCATTATCCTCTAATGCTTTGAGTTCAGCATTCATGGCATCTTGCCAATGCTTAGACTTAACAGCCTCTTGGTAGGTTTGAGGTTCTTTAAGGAGGGAGAGTGAGAGAGCAAAGGAATGGTGATGAGGGGAAAGGTTTTTATAGGAGAGGTAATGATGACAAGGATGAGCAGTAGAGATGTAGTGAAGGTGAAGATGGGTTGGTATGAGCTGTCGAGCAGTGATAATCATGGAGATAAGCAGATGGGTGTCGAGTTCTATCAAACCTCCTAAGGGTGATAGGTGTTGTGTTGATTTGTGGAGAAGAAGGTGATTGTGTGTAAGGTAAGGAGAATGGAGGCAAGTGGTGTTCATCATTTTTGTGAGATAAATTCAGTGGTGCTATTTTCAGTAGGGGTTGAGGGAGTGGAAGGTTGGGATGTGAATGGAGAGGAGGTGGATTCTTGTATTGGTATTGGAAGGACCAAGTTGTGAGCTGGTGGGGTGGTATCAAAAGTTTGGTGTTGGAAAGGGAGAAATGATTCATAAAAGATCACATCCCTGTAGACAAAACAAGAGTGATCTTCAAGATCATAGACTTTGTATCCTTTAATTCCAGTGGGGTAACCTATGAAAACACATTTTCTTGCTTGAGGATCCAGTTTACTTCTATGGTTCTTGATGGTGGATGCAAAGCATAGACATCTAAAGACCTTTAGGTGAGAATAAGAGGGAATAGATGAGAAGAGGGTTTCGTAAGGGGACTTATTGTTGAGGATAGGTGTAGGAATTCTGTTGATGAGGTGTGCTGCAGTCAACACAGCATCTCCCCAAAATTTGAGTGGAAGGGAAGCTTGAAAAAGAAGAGCTCTGGCAGTGGAGAGATGTTGATGCTTCCTCTCCACTACCCCATTTTGTTGAGGGGTGTAGATGCAAGTTTCTTGGTGTAAAATGCCTTGTAAATTATAGAAGTTTTTCATTTGAAATTCTAAACCATTATCAGACCTCACTTGCTTAATGTTGGCATCAAATTGATTCTTAATCAAGTGAATGAAATTCTGTAGGATATTTCTAGTTTCAGATTTGAACTTCATTAAGTAGAGCCAAGTGACTCGAGTTTTGTCATCCACAATGGTTAGAAAGTATTGATGGCCTTGAATGGAAGGATGGGAGTATGGCCCCCAAATGTCACAGTGAATTAGTTCAAAAGGAGTAGATGTGGAAATGGAACTCAAATGGAAAGGTTTTCTCTTCTGTTTAGCCAAATGACAGATTGTGCATTGCATATCACTATTACATTTTACATTAGGAACATGGGATTGAATAACATTCATCCTTTGGTGGGGTACATGACCTAATCTAAAATGCCATAGATCAAAGTTTTGTGGTTGATTGGAGCTTGAGTCTTCATGGTTGGTGTGCTGACTGGAAGTTTCTGTGTTTGATGGAAGGCCTTGAACAGCATGGCAGGAAGGGGGTTGAGGTCTGAGGTAATAGAGGCCATTGGAAAATTCAGCAAGACCAATCGTCATCCATGAAGATAGGTCCTGTATGAAGCAAAATTTTTCAAGAAAAATGATGCAAAGAGAAGAATCTTGGGTGAGTTTGCTGGCAGATATAAGATTGAATGTAAAACTGGGCACACATAAGACGTTTGTGAGGGTGAGTTTATCTGAAATTTTAACATTGCCTATATGTGTCACCTCAGCATATGTTTTGTTTGGAAGATGCACTTGAGTGTGTTTCTCACAAGTGATGGTGGTGAGAAGTGAAATGGAGTAGACCATGTGGTCCGTGGCTCCAGTGTCAAGGATCCATTGTGAGTGTGATTTTTGATTGGTTTTAGCAGGACAAAGATGGCATGCTGGTAAGACAGTTTCTGTGTGAGGGGTTATACCTGCCATGTTGGAGGAATGATAGCTAGAAGGCTTGGCATCTGTGGTTGTTTAGAGGTCAGTGCAAGGATGGTTGGTTGGCATGTTCCTCTCCTTCGAGTTGGGCTGAAAAGTCTGAGCATTGAGAAGTGCTGCTATCTGTTGAATCTGTGCCTCAGTCAAGGGAAGTTGTGAGGCACTCGAGCTTTTGTTTTCTTGGTTTTGAGCAGTAGCCTAGTTTGCTGAGTGAGTGCTTGGTCCATTAGTTGAGTACCCAGGTTTGGACTTGGTGAATTTGAAGTTGGGTGGAATCCAACTAGTTGATAGCACTTCTCTCTTGTATGGCCCATTTTGCCACAATGGTAACAAGTAATCTCTGTCTTGTCCTTCTTCTTGGCTTGACCATGGTAAGCAGCCAGAACTGATTGTTCACTAGGGGGCATCACAAGGGATCTAGCCCCCTTTTGTCTTTCTTCCTGCAAGACTAGAGAGAAGACTCTGTCTAATGAAGGTATGGGACTCACAAGAATAATCTGACCTCTAATGACATCACAGGGATCATTCAACCCCATTAAAAACTTGAAGATTGAATCTGTTTGTTGGACTTTTCCTATGGATTCTAAGGTTTTACAAGTGCACAAGCCACATGAGCAATGGGGCAGTGGCCTGTAATTATGCAGTTCTTCCCACACTGCATTGAGTTGGGTAAAGTAGTCATTCACGGATTGTGTTCCTTGAGTGATGGACCCTAGTTGCTGTTGTAGTTGATAGATATGCACATTATCAGGTTGTGCAAACCTAGCCTTAAGTTTATCCCAAACTTCTTTGGCTAACTTCACATATAGAACATTGGATGCAATATCCTTTGATATTGAGTTGAGGATCCAAGAAAGGATCAAGTTGTTGCAGAGGAGCCAAGGCACATAGAGAGTGTTGGTGAGTGAAGAGGTTTTAATGGTTCCATCCAGAAAACCAAGTTTGTTTTTGATGGAAATGGCTAAGGTGAAGGAGCGGTTCCAAGAGAGGTAGTTAGGCCCTATGAGGTGAGGTGTGACCACCAGAGTGTTGGCATTATCACTGTGGTGCAAGAAGAAAGGGCTGTTGAGGTCCTCAAATGGGGGAGTTACTTGCTGTGCTTCAGCCATGAGAGCAATAAGCTACAGATGAGATGATGAAGAGAAATGTGAAGGTGATGTTTGATGATAAGAATGGAGGGAGCAGGTTAGACCCGCTCTGATACCATGTTAGAATTTCACCTTGAGAGAATAGAGAATGAGAAAGGGAATGAGAGGGAATCGAGAGAGCAGCTGAGGCCCAAATGCTTGACACTTTTCATTCAATTACTGTCTGCATTACATACTGTTCCTTTTATATTATACAAGCCATATGGACACAAAGGATAAAGAAAGAGAAAAGACAACTAAGTTTCTATTTCTAGTATACAATTAGCATTGCGAAATGTATAAAATGTACATAAAAGGTAGGACAGTAGCACGATCATCTTTGGCACCAAAGGCATGCTGCAGGTCCCTCATGCTTTATCATGGTGGCTGCTGGTCCAGCTTTTGCAGTGTAGTGGCTGCACATCCCTCTGTTGCAGTGTTGATAGAGTAGCTTTTTGTAGCAGCAGCAGGGTTGCGTTCCTTCTTCATGGACCTTAGGACATTTGAGCTTTGTGAACAAAGACAAGATGGAAGAAAGACAGGCCAAAACGTAACTCTATTTTGTGATATTGATTGAGATTAACAAACAGGCCTAGAACTTCAAGTAATATTGGTCCTATTATCTTTGGCTAGCTTGATGTAATACGCAATTTTTGAAGTCTCTATTTGCATCTTCTTTTACATGGTTTTCTAAGCAATGGAGCTAAATTTCTTATGTTTTCTGATAAGAGACGATTTTACTAGTCACCTATGTATGCCTCATAAGTCTTCGTTTTGCTTTCCAGTACATACGAACATAATGGTGAGAAGAAGAATATGGCAGTAACGCAATTTCAACCTGTTGATGCTAGGCGATGCTTTCCCTGTTGGGATGAGCCAGCTTGCAAGGTCTCTCTCTCTCTCTCTCTCTCTCTCTCTCTCTCTCTCTCTCATGTTTAGCTGATTACGATCTCTTGCATCTTTTGCTGAAAGCATATCTTATGATGCATCACAAATATAGAAAAAATGAGAACTTCACAAACTTAATAATGCATGTTTGAGGAAATGCCGTTAAACAATGTGCCTCTCATGAAGCTAGTAATTTTTTTAATTGTCATGGCTAAATAATTTTGGGGTTGTGAAAACATGGGACTGATTATGTTTCAAATGAATGGAAACAAAAGCTTAGTTGGCCATTCTCTACTGCCACTGAGTGTTGCAGGCTACATTCAAGATCACATTGGATTTTCCATCTGAGCTGGTGGCTCTATCCAACATGCTAATTGTTGAAGAAAACGTGGATGGGCACCTGAAGACAGTTTCATATCAAGAATCACCAATAATGTCTACATATTTGGTGGCAGTTGTTGTTGGTTTGTTTGATTATGTGGAAGATCATACATCAGATGGTAAAATCATACGCTATGTCCATTGTTTCTTGTTAAAGTACAACCCTTGTTCTTGATGATGTAATTATACGTCTCTGTACAGGGGTCAGAGTTCGAGTATACTGTCAGGTTGGCAAGGCAAATCAAGGGAAATTTGCGTTGAGTGTTGCTGTCAGGACACTTGAATTATACAAAAGGTGAGTTTATTACTATTCTTAACTGAAACATACATTTAATTGGATTCTGGGTTGTGGTTGCTAGTGATCCCTTGAGTAGCCACTTTTTGTTGCTTATGCTGCATTATCTAGAATTTGGATTAACCTTGATTATTTTTACAGATACTTTGCCATGCCATACTCTCTACCCAAATTGGATATGGTTGCAATCCCTGATTTGGCTTTTGGGGCTATGGAGAATTATGGTTTGGTTACATACCGTGAAGTTGCTTTGCTCTATGATGATCAGCATTCTGCGGCTGCCAATAAGCAGAGGGTAATGTGCAGTTGCACTTATTGTTAGAATTTAGTTTGGCAAATGTAATGTGCAGTTGTTCTAATTACTCCCACGAAATCATTTTTGGTCATTATAAAGGTTGTGACTGCTGTAGCCCACGAACTGGCACACCAATGGTTTGGCAATCTTGTAACAATGGAATGGTGGACTCATTTGTGGCTTAACGAGGGGTTTGCAACGTGGGTATGTAGCCTTGTCACGTCTACATGTTATCATCTTAATCACACCACATGCTTTTGATTTCATTGTCAATTATTGCACTTTTGTAGGTTAGCTATTTAGCATCTGACAGCTTGTTCCCAGAATGGAAAGTATGGACTCAGTTTCTTGCTGAACCTACAGAGGGTCTCAAGCTAGATGGGCTTGCTGAGTCCCATCCCATTGAGGTAATTTTGCATGGGTATTTTTTTTCCTTCTTGGGTGTTATCTTCTTGGAGAAATTAGTGAAAAAATACAATCTAGCAAACTATTGGACCTAAAAGGAGGGGGAGTGGGAATGCATAGGTGCTATTGACTGAAGTAATGATTTTCCAAAACTTATTGCAAGCTGTTAATTTTATCTCATCTACTCAATCAATACATAATGAAATTACTAGATATTGATTACATATTTACGGCAAGTTTATTCCAACAACATAAAGCACATGATATATCCTCAATAAACACAATTAAAAGGCATAACAGAGCATATGATAAAAAAATTCTCACACAAAAAGGTAGACGAGAGTTTTATAAATTTTTATTGGAGAAGACCAAACAGAAAAAACCACAGTATCCAGTCGATGCAAAATGATATCACTATTCTAAAAAAATGAATATAAGGCTAATGAAACATAGACTTATGGATCAACTCAACGCATGTGAGACACATGCTATACCATTTCTGCTTTATCATCAATTGTTACCTTCATAGTCCTGCTTTCTTAACTTGTAGAGTCCACGATGCACTTTGAGCACCATTTTCAAAATTGCTTCCTGACATCTTCTGCATTGAAAAATCATAGTTCTTTCTAAACTACTCAATTGAACTATATGTCAAAGGGACCCTGAATTATCAATTTACCTTCTATTTGAACAAGGCAACCTTTTTATAGCTGGAGTTCACCATTTGAACATAAAAGGTACGCTTTGGAAATGGATGAATAGTTTATTAAAATTTTCATTTTAAAGCTAAAACTTAAACTATTGATGTGAAACTCATGACATCTTTTTACCTAGGCTGCATGTAGTTCAATCTAACAAACTCGAGGCAGATCTTTTAGGTTTTTAAATCATTTGCAGTGAAATAATTCAGATTGTAGCCTGTGACGACATCATCAAAGTACATGCAATAGGTCTTCACTAACAAGGAACACAACTTTCTAGACTGAGAGTTAGACCTTGTGTTTTTTGGGTCATGGAGTATGCCAACATAATGCGAACTCGACAGTTGTATTATTGCTTGTTCAAGTATCTCTCAATTTAAAGTTACATTTGTTCAGGTGGAGGTAAATCATGCTGGTGAAAGCACCGAAATTTTTGACGCAATAAGTTACAAGAAAGGTGCATCTGTCATCCGAATGCTGCAAAGCTATCTTGGTGCTGAATGCTTTCAGGTTGGTAATTAGGTTTGTTACTTGTATATGTTTCTTATAAAAGTTAAGATATTTCTTGTGATTGAAGAAACTCTTCTTTTTTTTCTCTTATTCTCTTTCCCAAATTCACATTAAGTTTGTTGTCTGTCAGTTAATTCTCTTCTTTTTTGTTTGTATATTTTTCCTGATTTTAATTGGCTGTTTTTTTTTTTTTCTTTATGCAATCAGAGGTCACTTGCTTCATATATAAAGAAATATGCTGGCTCAAATGCAAAGACACAAGATTTATGGGCTGCCCTTGAGGAGGGATCTGGTGAGCCTGTGAACAAGTTAATGAACTCATGGACAAAGCAAAAAGGATACCCAGTTGTCTCTGTGAAATTCAAAGATCAAAACCTGGTCTTCGAGCAGGTTTCTTGTGTCTGATCTCTTTCATCCATTTGGTCTCGAAATAATAGATCTTAACTCAGATGCATAGGCAACTCTTTCATTTTATCATGTTTCACTTGATAATATTCTGGTGGAATTATTGAGTTCTAACAGATAAATTTAATAATGGCAGTCTCAATTTTTGTCAAGTGGTTCCCATGGGGATGGGCAATGGATTGTCCCAATAACATTCTGTTGTGGCTCATATGATGTGCGAAAGAATTTTCTACTGCAGAAGAAGAGTGAAACTCTTGATATCAAGGAATTCCTAAGTGATAAAAGGGATGCAGCATCTGCCTGGATAAAAATAAATGTGGATCAGACTGGTTTCTATAGGGTGAAATATGATGAGGACCTTGCAGTCAAACTCAGATATGCTATAGAGAACAAATACTTATCTCCAACAGACAGATTTGGTACTTTGGATATTTGCACTCATACTTGCGTGTCACATTGACGGTTGAAAAGAGCACTTAACAACATCTTCATTTAACAGGCATTCTGGATGATTCATTTGCCCTTTGTATGGCTCGCCAGCAGTCTTTGAGCTCATTGCTTACCTTGATGGGTGCATACAGGGGGGAACCTGAATATATTGTGCTGTCAAATTTGATTAATGTAATGCTCACATCCTAACCTTATTTAAGCTTGGATTGGTTATTTTCGTAGTCCTAATTCTTGTTCCTGTATTGACAGATAAGTTATAAAGTTGCAACAATTGCTGCTGATGCGGCCCCTGAGTTACTGGACTATGTTAAACAATTTTTTATTAGCCTTTTCCAGCCTACTGCAGAGTAAGTAATCTTATATACAAATGATTGACTTTCCTATGTTCTCCTTGGTTTTAAGCCATTGGGTGTTCTCTTTGAAGTCAATTATATTCCAGTAGAGTGGGAAAGCCCCATTGGATGTTAACTAATGGGTTCGTTTAAGGTACTAGAACGTGTGAAAGTAAAATTATGTTGATTTATAGCATGAAATTTTCATTTCTCTTGTACAATGGATAATTATAATATGAAAAGGTGATTAAGATGCTAATATTGATAGACATATAATATGAAATTTTCAGAATTAAGTCATTTTTTTCTTTCTTCAGAGCTTCTAATAGCAAATAAATTGCAGATAGTGTCACTTTTTCTTTGCATCTTGCATATATTGGTATCAATAAAGAGACATTTATTTATTTAGTTACTAATGTGGAAGGACAGGTTTAAAGAAGAATAAAAAGACCAATAAACAAAATTACATTCACTAAAGGATTGTTTTGATTCCCCGTGGAAGTTGTATGGGTATAAGCTTACAGAGTTTTAACCCAAGATCTAGGAGTATATATTTCTTGTATGTATGCGATAGGAAACTTGTATATGTATGTTTCTATCTTTTATTTGAATATACTCCCAATAATGAGCCCTCAGAAATTTCCTTTGAGCAAGAATGGTCGTTCTGATTTCACTCTTCTATCTATTATTTTCTTTCCTGTCTGAACTCCTTCGCAGGATGCTTGGTTGGGAGCCTAAGAAAGGGGAGGGTCATCTAGATGCAATGCTGAGAGGAGAGATTTTGAATGCACTTGCTGTGTTTGAACATGACCTGACGCTAAATGAAGCAAATCGGCGTTTTCTTGCATTCTTGGGTGACAGAAATTCACCACTCCTCCCTCCTGATATAAGAAAGGTTAGTGAAAGAAGCATTGGTCAATTGCTAGTATTTAGCCATTTAACTAATGGAGTTTATTGATGATTGTGATTGCAGGCAGCTTATGTGGCTGTAATGCAGAAGGTCAGCACCTCAAATAGATTGAATTATGAATCTCTTCTGAGAGTTTACAGAGAGACAGACCTGAGCGAGGAGAAAACATGCATTCTAAGTAATAAAATTTTATTATTTAAAATGACAGAACATATGAGTCTCTATAGTGTATTGAAATTGTGTATCTTTTTGTACTTGCAGGTTCATTAGCATTTTGTCCAGATCCCGACATAATTCTTGAAGTTATGAACTTTTTGTTGTCTTCTGAGGTATCTGAGATTTAAGTAATTTTGGAGGTCAAAGTTTTTTTGTAACAACTTGATAAATTATGGTCTTATGGAGCTTGGGACGCTGACGCAGATCTTATTTCCCATTAATCTAGGTTCGTAGCCAAGATGCTGTTTTTGGGCTTGCTGTTAGTAAAGAAGGACGCGAAAATGCTTGGACATGGCTGAAGGTAATACTCAATTCACTAATGTAGCACATGCACTACATGTGTTGCATTGAGCAAAATTATCATTAAAAAATAAACAGACTGGTCTAAGAGCTTGCATGTTGATTTAAGGAAGACAACTGGTTAAGTAAACACTAGCCTTTCATGGTGCACCTCATGCATTTGTTGCTGATAAAAAGTGGAGAGACACAAGAACTATATAGTTTTGGTAGAGAAATGTGGGGAACTGGGCTTCTATGTTCTGCATGGTTTAAATCACCCCCCTCCCAACAAACACATCAGATAGGTAAAAAGGTAACATTAGAAATCATCCCCAAATCCAAAGAAGACAAGTTTGTTGGAGGAGTTGCTACGAATGCCTGTGGTGTTCTCCGGGTATGATTGATTGAAATCAGATAACTTTGGTCTGGAGAAGTTGAAGTTGTCTGTGAAAGTAACAAGTTAGTGAATCATGGGGCTTGCATGCTTAAGGTGAAATGAGTAATATATCTTGGAGATCGTTTATATTTTGGAATATATCTCGCATTTTGTGTCAGAAAAGTCAAGTGAAGGCACATCGATATTGGAATTGCTAGCTAAACATAAGTACTCTTTTGATTGATCTTGCTTTTTGGGGCCAGATTGAGCTGACAGGGAAACCGACCACGGTGCCCAACTATCTAGTTATTCCATGATGCTAGTCTATAACCATTCTTTTTTTTAGCTTCATGTTGGTGAAGTATTTATGTATAACATGAAGGTAGGGGAGACATGTTTTGATTTACTGGGTCAATGAGCCCCCTTTTAGTCTATTCTTGTGTCCTCACCACTAAAATAGCCACAGGGTTTTTGGTACAAGTTGATTTGGAGAAACCACCTAGGGATGGGCAACACAGCACTTTGGTCTTTGTTAATGCCTTGATTTGTCCCCTTTATATATGATTTGGAATTTACAGGTTAACTGGGAGCATATTTCAGAAGTCTGGGGTTCCTCACATCTACTGACTCGTTTTGTCAGTACAATTGTCTCACCGGTTGGTCTCTCCCTCCCTCCCTCCCCTGTTGTTAATTCGACAAGTATCAAATTGTTGTCAATTTTATCTCAATTACAAGCTATGCATAAGTTGAATTCAAATACAGTTAATTAGTCATTTGTTAATGCTCATTGTTTTTCCTTTTCCTGGTTTGGTTTGCCTTGTTTCCCAGTTTGCTTCATTTGAGAAGGCCAAAGAAATAGAGGAGTTTTTTGCAACCCGTACCAAGTCCTCCATTGCTAGAACCTTGAAGCAGAGCATTGAGCGAGTTCACATTAATGCAAATTGGGTTCAGAGTATTCAGAATGAGGAGCATCTTGTTCAGACCCTGAAGAAGTTGGCACAAAGGAAGTAAGTACTAGGAAAGACCCGTTCGGTCTTCATTGTGAAAAAGAAATAAAGTGGACCGGATGCCATGAACACAACCATTAGTCTTGTTAATAATGTATCTTCTAAACTTGGTCTTTCTAATTAAGGCTTTACATTTCTTTTTCTTCCTTTTATTTGTGTCACTGTGCTGTGTTCTTTTCCAACTATCCAAACAAAAACATATTGAAACGACTGGATTCCACTGATACTCAACAAGTAAGTTACTTTACCAAACTAGTAGTGAGAGGAAAGAAAAGATGGGGAAAGGAGGAGAGGAAGGGACCAAAAAAAAAAAAAAACTTCATGATATTTTTACAAAATCCTTAACAGAAGCCCTTCCTGATTGATAATTAGCAAATAATTACTACATTCCATAAATATGTATATATATTCTCATCCCTCCAATCCATCAAGATTAAAATTTCCTGTCTTACTTGCCAACACATAAAAAAAAAATAAAAAAAAAAACTAGGAAGACATAAAAAGCAAACAAAGCTAGTGAACAAGCATAACAATCACAAAAAGCCAAATGCGCACCTATGGCCATAAAAATACCAGCAAACAATAGACCCAAGCTTACGGCCTCTTGAAGATGACCCACACGAGGATCCTAGAGACCCACAAAAATACCAGAACAGATCCACTTCAAGACTTGAAGATCTCGGTGTTGAGGAACAGCTCGAGTAGAAGACGACATTGCGAAGCCGAACACGACCTTGAGAAAAAGACGATGCCACGAAACACCAGAGCACCATGACGCCGGAGTTTCTGTGAGATCGAAGATCAGTTCCAAGCTTCAGACCAGAGCACATGAAATTTAACCCGAGATCAAAGACGCCAGAGCACCACGAAGTCAAGAATTTCTGTAAGCGCAAATAGAAGGTTGCAACATGAACAAACGAACTGAGTAAGAAGCGAGAATTTAAGCTCGATTTTTTTTTTTTTTTGCCTCTTTTCTATTTCTATTTTGACAAATCAATTAAAATAAAATGCTGATGACGTGGTGACTGCAGGACGCCTGCATGTTAGTTGGTTGTTATTGCAATAAATCATTTGGATGTCATTTATTACTAAAGAGAACATGAACATTATGTGCCTGCATGTTAGTTTTTTTTGATAAAAACGCATATTGCATTCATTGAAATTGGGCATTACAATTAGGACTCGCAATTCACATTACAAGCCAACTTACAACTTTAAACAATCCCCAATACACACATGTGATTGATATGGCCTAGCCCTTGCTGCAGCCTCTCCAAACTATTGTTTGAGAGACGAACATCACTCTGTCCAAAACAGAGTGTAAGCAACCTTCTACCCGTTCAACTAATGAGGTAATATACACCTTACAAACTAAAAGTCTTAGGGAAACAACTCTTCAGACCTAATGTCTAAGAGACTTGTAATTTTATTATACTAAAAACATAAACCAAACAGAGATTAAGCTAAACAAAACCAAAATAGCGAAACAAAAACACTGGCAGGGGTTGTATAGGAGCATGGGATCCACGCGCCGCCCTCTGAGCATGAAACGACAGTCAACTCCTAAGAAAATGGATGCCCCAGTCCTAGATAAACCTCGCGTGGCGACAGAAACGTATCCTAGGCGGTGGCGTTTGAACTTCATTCACCCCTCAACGGACCGCGCGTGCTATCCACTAGCCACTGCGTTTGGCAACTTCTTCTCCCTTCCGACAGATCGGCACATTGGAAGGTCTGCTGTGGTGCACGTGGATGCCGTCAAACTCCGGAAGTCAACAGATCGAAACATCTCCATCAAAAACGCTGAAACCAAAACGGAAGAAAAAAACGCCGGAATCAAAGAGAAAAGGATGAAAAGATATAGAGGAGAAGAGAGAACAAGAATGGAAGGGAGGAGCCAAAGCTCCTCTCCCCTAGTTCGGCCACACTGGGGTTTGAGAACTCTTTTTAGAGAGAAGTTAGAGGGAAAGAGACGAGAGAGACTTAAATCTGTTTGCCTACATGTTAGTTGGTTGTTATTGCAAGTGGTCATGCACACATTTTTTTTTTTTTTTTTTTAAATAATGCTTATCCCAAAGACAAAAAGTCACCGCTGGTGATTATCAAATTTTTTTATTTAGTGATTAAGGAAATATTTTTAAATGATGTTTTGAATTGAAAAAAAATCAATTTAAGAATATAAAAAAAAAGTGAAAAAAAGCAAATATATATATATATATGAATAACTTATTTGGTGACCACCATTGGTAGTTTTTTCTTTTTGTCTATGGTTGTAACATGATACTTTTTTTTTTAAAGAATGGTGGTAGCGGCTGTCAGCGTTTGGCGTATAGCTAATACAAATTTATCTTTTTTTTTTTCTTATCATTTTCTTTAAAGTATTTTTTTAACATTCTTTGTTATTAAGAAAAAATTAAAAAAATATATAACTTCACTAATAATCATTTTATTTATCACTAAATAAAAAAATAAAATTAAAAATATAAAAATATTCAAACGATAACTTTGAAAGATTAAGTATCATTTTCCTATTTTTTCAATTCTTACCCACCCATAAGTAATATATTTATACAAAATAATACAACACGTCTTCAATACCTAATCATGAGTCCAATTTAGTTTTGGTCTAAATTTGGTCCAATCGAATTTCAATATTATATCGAGATATTTATGAATTAGAATCATTTATTGCAGTACTTGTTCCTTTTTTAAAAATATCTGCCCAAATCTCTTAGTTATCTATTTTTGTTTTCTTGGTAGAATGAAAAGACAGATCTTAAATTGGTTGTTGTGAAAAACAAAATGATCTATAATTCATGATTTTTTGTCTTTTACTTTCCTTGTTATTTTATTTTTCTTACACATCTTGCAATCTTGTATTTCTAACAAATGGTAACCTATAATATTGCTAATTAAGGAACCTTATTTTGGCATGTTTATCATCCCAATGCTTTGAATAAGTTTATGTCATGCTTGTTTAGTTTCTTTTTTATTATAAGATTAATAGGTAGAAGCCTTTTTTATTATGTCATACAATTAAGGTAATACGTCAGATTGTAAAACTAATTTTATTATAAAATAGATCTAATAGATTTTATGAAACTACATCAGTTTGTAAGTTTATTTTGTGTAATATTTTTGTATATGTAGTAATTCTTTATCAAAAATGAGTTATTTACAACAAAAAAACAAGGCATCTTGCTCATGGTACCTATAATCTACAATCTAGTACTTCGTCCCTGGGCACCCTAGGAAAGCTTCCTCTGGACTGCTACAATCCACTACAGTCGGAAATAAATCATAGAAAGTAAAACAAAAAATGCAAAATGCAGAAAAGGCTGGCCAACAAAACAGGAGTGCATGTAGCACTCAAGAATTTTTATATCAATTTTGCATAAAAATGAAAATATTTGTGCATGTTTTTGTACCACACATGACATAAAAACATATTTCCAGTTAATAACAACGCCTCATGAGACTCTTAACATTCTCATCTATCAAGACTGACGAGCCAAAGGCTCAACATTATGAACTACCTGAACAAAATCACAGAAAAATGGTTTTGGCTAACACACCAAACCAGTATATTGTATATTGATTATATAGTTTGTACAAGTCAATAAAAGAATCAAAGATACACTCTTGAGAGATGCACATTATTTTCTGTACAAGGAAGCAAATGATACAATTAACATAAATAAGATTGATTTGCTGAATCAATGGGATTACAGAGTTATATAGCAGATTTTGTAGGATCCCTGATTCTTGCAAAGACTTGCCTTAAGTGTGAGCTTCCATATTTGCAAGGCTTGCTGTCTGGAGGCTTGCTGTCATGATCTTGAAGAGGTGCTCTTGCCATATTGGTAATGGGTACTTCTTGGACACTCATTGTGTGCACAATCTGTAGAGCTGGAGCTCGAGGGATCTGATGTGGTTGCAGTAGATACTTTAACATCCTCCCGCAAGCGAATGGGAAGAGGTTGAACCAAGAGCTTGGACTTGAGAAGAGAGAATCTAGCAGAGGAGAGACCCTTAGTGAAAATATCAGCCAATTGATCATTAGTCGAAATAAACTTGAGAAGAATGTCACCATTCAATACTTTTTCACGGATAAAGTGATAGCTGACCTCTATGTGTTTAGTGCGTGCATGAAACACCGGATTAGAGGCAAGGGCAAGGGCACTAACATTGTCACACCAAAGTATAGGTGGCTGTATGAGAGGGATATGAAGATCCTTAAAAAGCATGCGAAGCCAAAACAATTCAGCAGTGGTGATGGTCATACCTTGGTACTCAGCTTCTGTGCTGGACCGAGACACCACCGCCTGCTTCTTGGCACTCCAAGAGACTAAAGAGTTGCCAAGAAAAATACCAAATCCAGAGGTAGAACGACGGTCATCCGGATTCCCTGCCCAATCGGAGTCACAAAAGGCTTGAAGATGAAGGCTGCCAGGAGAGTAAAAGAGACCATGATCACTAGAGCTTTTTAGGTACCTTAGAACACGTTTAACAGCTGACCAATGGATAGTTGAGGGGCAATGCATATGTTGACAGAGTTGGTTAACTGAAAAGGCAATGTCTGGTTGTGTCAATGTGCAATATTGCAAGGATCCAACAACTTGACGATATTCAGATGGGTCAGGAAGCACATCCCCACCATATTTGGACAGCTTGGAACTAGATGGGCAAGGAGAGCTGGTTGGTTTGGCTCCAATCATGCAAGTACGGTGCAAGAGATCTTGAATGTATTTAGATTGACAGAGGTGCAGGCCAGTAGCTGATCGTGTGGCCTGAATGCCAAGGAAGTAGCTAAGTGACCCCAAGTCCTTGAGAGGAAACCTTTGCTGCAACTGAGAAATCAGAGAGGAAATAACAGAGTTATGAGTACCAGTGACAATGATGTCATCCACATATATGAGCATGAAGACCTTGATTTCCCCTTGAATAAAGACAAACAAGGAGGTGTCAACCAAGGATGCTGTGAACCCGAGATCAAGTAATGAGGAAGATAAGCAGTGAAACCAGGCTCTTGGGGCATGTTTTAAACCATAGATTGCTTTATGAAGTTTGCAAACATAATCTGGGTGTTGAGCATCAACAAACCCTTGAGGTTGTTCCATGAACACTTCTTCCATTAAGGTTCCATGTAGGAAAGCATTAGACACATCAACTTGTCTAATGGGCCAATGAAAATGTACTGCTAGGGCCAACACAATGCGAATGGTAGATGCTTTAACAAATGGACTAAACGTATCTGTGTAGTCAATGCCAAGTTGTTGCTCAAAGCCCTTAGCAACTAAGCGTGCTTTGAACCTGTCTATGGACCCATCGGAGTGCTGTTTGATTTTGTAAACCCACTTATTTCGGATAACATTTTGATGGGGTGGTCTTGGACAAAGTGTCCATGTGTCATTGGAGAGAAGAGCAGCAAACTCTTGAGACATGGCATCTTTCCAGCATGGATCAGCAATGGCCTTGGAGAAACAAGTAGGTTCAACTGGTGAAGATTGAGCTTGTAAGGCAAGAAGAGGATATCAAGTGGAGTAACAAAGCTGGAAATCTAGGAATGATTTGGGTTGAAGAGAACCAGTACGTGACCTAGTTTGCATTCGATGGTAAGTTGGGACCTCAACTGCTGGTTCAGATAAGTAAGGAGCAGAATTGCTGAGGAGTTGGACTTTGGCATAAATAGAGCAAAGTTTGTTGGATCAGGAGAAGGAGTTTGTTGTTTAAGGAGCATTTCATGACTAAGTAACTCATCTTGAAAGTCAAGAAATGTTAGAGGATTGTCTCTTGTAGCAAGAGAGAAAGAAGTGATAAATCCATTGAAGGAAGGATTAAGGCCACTAATAATGAAGGAAATTAAGTCCTTATCCTCAGTGGGTTTACCAACTGCAGCAAGTTGGTCTGCTAGAACTTTGGCACTTTGCAGGTATTCAGAACATGATTTGGTACCTTGAGAAAGGCACTGCAATTGTCTCTTTAGGTGAGAGACACGAGACCTAGATTGTGATGCAAATCGACTGGCAAGGGCAGTCCAAACTTGGTGAGAAGTTTGCAATCCATAAATTGTGGAAAGCACCGATTCAGATAGAGTCATATTGATCCATCTGAGAAGGAATTGATCCTTTTTTATCCATAGAGCATAAGCTGGATTTGGAATCTCTTTGCCTTGAGCATCAGAGATCAAAGTGGTAGGGCATGGTTCAGAACCATCCACAATGCCCATCATATCATGACTTCTCATAACAGGAACCAGTTGAGATAGCCATTGCAAGTAGTTTTTTCCATCGAGTTTAACCCTAATTAATTGGGTAAAGGATGGAAAAACAAAAGGAGCAGCAGAAGTAGTATTTGGAGAAGCCATTGAACCGGGATGCATGAGTGTGAGCTGAATACAGCTCTGATACCATGAACAAAATCACAGAAAAATGGTTTTGGCTAACACACCAAACCAGTATATTGTATATTGATTATATAGTTTGTACAAGTCAATAAAAGAATCAAAGATACACTCTTGAGAGATGCACATTATTTTCTGTACAAGGAAGCAAATGATACAATTAACATAAATAAGATTGATTTGCTGAATTAATGAGTTATATAGCAGATTTTGTAGGATCCATGATTCTTGCAAAGACTTGCCTTAAGTGTGAGCTTCCATATTTGCAAGGCTTACTGTCTGGAGGCTTGCTGTCATGATCTTGAATTGGTGCTCTTGCCATATTGGTAATGGTACTTCTTGGACACTCATTGTGTGCACAATCTGTAGAGCTGGAGCTTGAGGGATCTGATGTGGTTGCAGTAGATACTTTAACACTACCAACCTCCTTCTTCGAGTTGGTCGTTGGAAAGAATATTAAATATAGGTAATTTTCTGGGCACCTCAGTTTTCAATCTTGTTGGGTTCATGTATGTAGCTGAATATATATCAAAGGTTATGGTTAGAATTAAAATTGTTTTCAATACTGTTTTGTGCAGTTGTTGCTACTTTTCTGACAAGTCAAAAACTCTAGCTGGAGGCCGATGCTGAAGAAGCAATGCTGGAACTCTACTGTGAGAGGTCACAGTTAAAAGATGGTCATGCTGTTCTTGATGTTGGATGTGGCTGGGGATCACTCTCTTTATACATCGCAAATAAGTATAGAAACTGCAAGGTTACAGGGATTTGTAATTCAACAATCCAGAAAGCATTTATTGAGAAGCAGTGTGGGTATGCCACTCTAACCACCCATATGCCTTGTGACCACACACTCAGATGCATACCTTAGATTCTTTAGGATTTAAATCAGGTTGAATTCTGTATTTTGCTTAAGCAATTACCTAAGGTCCTAAACCATTCCTACTGTTTTCTGTAGGGATCGTCAGCTGCAAAATTTGGAGATCATTCTTGCAGATATTAGCACATTTGAAATGGAAACATCCTATGACCGAGTATTTTCCACCGAGATGTTTGAGGTAACTTCTTTCTCAACCCGTGTGCAAATGCCATTGTAACAATGTTTTTTTTTCAGAAATTATTCAAGATCTAGTTTTTCCCATTGACATAACATATGAAGAATTATAAGGATCTTCTGAAGAAGATATCCAAGTGGATGAAACAGGACAGCCTTCTATTTGTTCACCATTTTTGCCACAAAGCATTTACCTACCACTTTGAGGTACATTGATTTTACTCTGTTTAAAACTTTAGACAGCCATTGGTGTACATTCCCACTTCTGGTTTTGGCTTTGCTTAAGATGTAGTGGTAATGATACTGCTTGGCCACTTTTTTGAGTAGGACATAAATGAAGATGAGTGGATTACTAGATACTTCTTTACTGGAGGAAAAATGCCTTCAGAAAATCTGCTTCTTTATTTTCAGGTGAGATTCGTTTACATTGCCCTCTCAAACTAGTGATAATTGTTCCTCTGATATTATTGCAATGTCTTAAAAAATGGCCATAAACCGTACTCAGTCTGTGAGACAATGAATCCAGGCTTATTACATGTAAGAAGTCAAGAATTCTGTTATGTGATCATATTCAAACCAAGGAGGTAATTTAGAGTTGGTTTCACTTATCAATGGCTTCGTGGCAATGGTTTACATGCAGGACGATGCGTCTGTTGTTGATCATTGGCTTATGATGGGAAGCACCATGAACAGACAAGGTAAGGGTGTTTCTGTTTATGGTCTGTATCTTTTCCTATCCCAGACCTTAAGTAGAAAAACAAATTAAGATCTCCTTTTTTTTTTAATTTCTTTGCAGTGAAGAGTGGCTTAAAAGAATGGACAACAACTCAACTTCCATAAAGCCAATAATGGAATCAACATACGGCAAGGATTCTGCTGTCAAGTGGACCGTCTACTGGAGAACATTCTTCATTGCTGTCGCAGAACTCTTTGGGTACAATAATGGAGAAGAATGGATGGTTGCACTTTTCTTATTCAAAAAGAAATAAAAAACCAGAAGCCAAAACTCCTTCCAGTTAATATACTTCTCCTAGTAACTGTTTGCCTAGTGCTCAATCTTGGCGGCTGACACCACATATAAAAATACTAAACACCACTTTTCTCACAATTGTCCTGATTATGTATGACTTGATTTACGCCAAAATAAAGTCCGAGGGTTCAGGATTGCCTTTGAAAATATAGTTTATAATTCTAGTGTCTATAGTTTAAATAGTAAGTTTTATTATTAAAAATTTATTTACTGTTTAGTAAACATATATTTAAAACACCTTTAAACATGTTATATTTGGTTGGAAACAATTTCAAAAATGTACTTTTTAAGATAGAAATGACATAAAAAAATCATTTGACTTTTAAAGAATATGACCATACTATTGAAAGTTATAATTATCTTTAAATTATATGGATATTTTTTCTCACTGACATTGTTTTTAAAATTGGAACTACATTCCGCATTGTTTGAAAAATGACATTTGAGGAAAAAATCAAAATCAAATATACTTGTTAATTTATTTGAGATAAAAGTACTTTAATACGTAATGTTTATATGCTAGAAGGCTGGGCACATGCTATATATATATATATATATTTTAAAGAGTTGGCAACCACATTTTCAAGAGTGGTCCCTCCCTAATTTTATTAAAAGCACCCTCACTTGTGACGGAGGAAAACATGGAAATAAGTTCAACCACAACAAAACTAACTTTTCCACTACAGCCAAGCACCCAAAAAATATACAAAAAACCAAAGAACAACTATAAAATAAAACCCAACAACCCAACATTCAAGAAACACGAACATCTGCCAACCCCCCACCCCCCCCCCCCCCCCAAATCCATTCTATATAAACAACGGAGAACACGAGGCAATAAAATTGTCTTCCTAATCATATTATTTTCTTCCAACGCATCTCTTTTAGCCAAAAAAACTAACCTTGCAGGATAAATTTTTGATCGAACCACTTGCTTGTTGTGTCTTGAATTTGTAAATCATTATACAGGTTTGGTTAGATTTTAGTCTTGTCCTGAAAATTGCAACTGCATGTTAATTGTGTTAGTAGTAGTTGCTAGTAATGCTCCTTTAGGATTTTAATTCTTCTTGTGAGCTCAATGGTGTCATTCCCACCACAAGGTCTTTATAAACTTGAATTCTATGGCCTGATTGGAGCCCTCTGTCTGCAGTCCATTGTGACAAGCCCTAAAGTTGTCTTGCAAAGTTTGTGCATAAAAAGTCATTGGGCCATGATCATGATGAATTGCCTTGGCCCCTTTAAAATGAAGTATGAACACCTTGTTGCCAAATGCTTATTTCTAGATCAAGCATTACCATACTTGAGCAACTTTTTTCATATTATAATTCAAGAATTCAGCATAAATAATTCACAATACAATACAGATAGTCAATTAGTAATCAAAGTGATGCCTTTTTTGTCCAGGCAAATGAAAAAGCTTATGGTTATTGTAGAGATGAAAGATCAAGAGATGAAATCTTGGTCCTTTTGAAGGATGGATTGGCATTGGATCAAAATAAATTTATAAATTAATCTGCAGATAAGATTCTCTCAAGTTAGATTTGGGTCATATAATCAAAAGTCCAAAATCTTACAATAGTGGTATCTAAGACAGACTAACTTTTGATTTGAAAAGTTTCACCAATCCAAGCAAATATAAGTGGGAATGGTTTTGGTTGAGGATACATAATAATATTGTTTATGTAGGAGATCAAATAAAGTTTGATTTGCTTATATAACTATAATTTATCATGGTTGGTTGATTATGTAAAAGATAAGCTTTAATTTTAATAAATCAATAAGAATAATTCTATTCGAAAGTTTTTGTAACTATAATTTATCATGATTTGGAATATACATTTTAAAATCATATTTTACAAATTAAATTATATAATATAAATAGTGTGTGGTATAAAAACATTTAAATAATACCATTCAATAAATAAATTGGGAATAGAACTTTGAACAAATGCATTTAATTTTATTTTTTATTTCTTGGAAAATAGTATAAATGCTCTTTTTGACTTTTCCTTGGATAGGACTATGAACAATTATTCAATAAATATTATTAATACCCTTCTTTAATTCCCTATTGCCAAGAAAAAATCGCGGTGTGGTATTGGGATGATAATACACTTACTATCGTCTTACTATCCATTCACTACTATAGTATATTTAAAGTTTTTATTTATTTTTATTATTATTTTTAAGTATTTTTTTAATATTCTTGATCATTAAGAAAAAAGTAAAAAAAAAAAATCCAATTTTACTAATAGTCACTTTTTTAATAATTAAGTGAACAAAAAATTAAAAGAATAATAAAAGAGTGATAGGAAGATAGTAAGTCTATCATTATTCATGGCATTGACCGTTACGGCCAAGGAAGAATGTCGAACCTTCTTTCTCTATACGATGTATGGGGGAGCATCCTCTAGTGGGGCTATCTGGAGTTAAACGACTTTGATATTTCCAAAACAGTTCTTCTAGGGTAGGCATTTTCGCGTACGCCTGCGGAGGCCGATGATATAGTGGAATGCCACGTCATCTTTTGTTTTATATTTTTTTTAAAAAAAAAACCATAAGTGAATAAAGAAGAAGTCGATAGTAGCAATTTGTTTGAGTTTGTCCTCAACACCTCTAATCCATCTTCCCCCCTTCCTTAGTGACCAATATTCTATCCCCTTTTATTGTTAGAGATTTTGGATGTAGGATAACAACAGTATTCCATCTTCCCCTCCCTCTGTCACCCCATTTTCGGCTCCCGTGTTATGGGTCGCTCATCTCTCTCATTTCTTCATGGAAGCTCAATGGAACTAGACATTAGCACACCTAGGCCAGGTCATGGCCTCCCATTTTCAGCAAATGACGTGAACTCTGTCAACGGTGACTCTGGTTGGTAAGCTCAACTGTGCACCCCACCAATGTTATTATTTAGAGTTTTTGGTTCCCTTTCTTCTGTTGATTTTAACACAGGTGTAGCTGTCTCTTGATCTCCAGATCCACGACGAAGAAGAAGGAAGGATAGGTCTTATGCCTTTGCCTCTTGATCCCGCTACTCCCTTCGGCGAACTCCGTTGGCATTGGTAAGCTTCTTCCTTTGCCTCTCGATCCCGCTTGTTTTTCTATTCATGTTTTTCCATGTTACGTGAGTTGGTGACATGTTAGTTGGACCTTGAATGGCCGACCATTAAGGGCATTCTTCTTCATCCTCATTTTTTTACGGTATTATTTGTAGGAGTTTATAACAATGTTTGAAATTGGTCATTTCAAACGATCGATACGAAATGTAATGGTTAAATTGTAACTGATATTGATTCAAATATTCAGAAATACTTAGGGTCCAAATTCAACATCTTCCTGACAAGATCTTTTGCTAAAGGTGAAATGGAGGACCATGGATCACCAGCCCAAAAGGGAGGAACACCACATAAAAAGATTCACCAGCTCGATTGGTGTACACACTGCAAGCTCAAGCCATGTCGAAGAAGTTCAAGAGGCCACACCTGAGTCCAAGGAAGTCCAAGGAGGACCGTAATACTGGTGAACCCGAATCCAATGATGTTGATGACTCCGGGATACAAAATAGAATGCATACTAATGGACGTTGTAGCATTAAAGAGCCCAAGTTGGGGATGGTTTTTAAATTTGAAGAAAATTTAGTTTCATATTATAAGAGTTATAGGAAACAATGTGGTTTTGGGGTAATAATGCAGAGAAGTAAGCAGGAAGCGGATGAGAGTCTCAAATATGTTACATTGGGTTGCTCTCGTGGTGGAAAGGCTCGGAACCAGATATCAAATGTCGCGAGGCCATGTCCAACATCAAGGACAGATTGTAAAGTAAAGATAAACGCTACATTCATTAATGAGGTTCTTAAAGTGTTAATGGTTTACAATTCCTACAATCACAGCCTCAATCTACAAAAATCAAGGTTCTTTAGTTGCAATAGAGAAGTGAGCAAGTCTGTAAAGAGAGTGTTAGATACAAATGATCAGGCTGGCATTTAAATGAATAAGAGTTTCGTTGCTTTTGTGCAATAAGTGGGTGGGTTTAAGAACTTGTCATTCTCAGAAAAATACTGTCATAATTGCATTGACAATACATGCCACCTGCGACTTGGGAAGGGTAGCGCTGAAGTCCTTTAAGAGTATTTTTCTAGGATGCAGTACAAAAATGATGGTTTTTTTCGCATTGAGGAATTTGGATGATAATTAGTATAGGTTGAGAAATATTTTTTTGTCGAATGCACAAAGTAGGGCAGCCTACAAATTCTTTAGTGATGTTGTCACATTCGACACCACATATTTGACAAACAGGTATTGGATGCCATTTGCACCGTTTATAGGTGTAAACCACCACGATCAGTCAATCCTTTTGGGCCCAGGACTGATTGGTAATGAGGATACAAAAACATTTACATGGTTGTTTCAAACTTGGTCAACATGTACGGATGGTATCACTCCGAGGGCTATTATCACAGACTAAGATATAGCCATGAAAAATGATATTACACTTGTATTCCCTAATAACCAGCACCAAGATTTTTCCTGTATCTTTGTTAGAAGGTACTGCATTCTGCAAGTGGATAAAAATGTGGTAAAAATAGACACATCGTTAAATATTTTCAGACCTACAAACCAATAAACTTTAAATGAGATTTTATAAAAAAAAAAATAGATAGATAATATGCAGAAAATTAAAATTCCTAAAATGCAACAAGCAAAGCATTCCCAAGTGGGGAAACCATCATAATCAAACAGTAAAATATATAAGATGCAGCAAACCGCATATGCCACAATTTCCAACTCCATTGCAAACAAAAGCTATTATTTGGTTTTTGAAAAAAATTTGCTAGTATAAGGAGGTGTCTGATAAGTCACTTTAATCAGTCATTCAAATACTTTATCAAAATCAATCAACAATCCCAAATTTGCTCAACAAAGCCTTATGCCCTCCTTCTCAAGTAAGAACTATTGTGTCCCCATCTTAGTTGCAGCTATGCTTTCTATAAATTACTTTTTAATGGTAGTTCAGTTTCCTTTCAGTGTGGCCTTACTAGAGAAAGTTCTTTTCAGAACATGCTCATTTTTTCATATTTATCCATTCTCCTGCTCGATGGCTAAATTAATGACATGCCATTGCAATTTTATCGACAAAAATAGCTATAGAAAACTCTTGAGAACTAGTGGTGATGGTGATAGGATACATAGACACTCATGGTGTGTAACTAACAACAAAAGGATAAAACAGATGATACTAAACTGACAAGCTAAAACTGCCAAGGAGATTTAACTGAAAATCAATGCTCTCATCAAACCTACTAGGATGTAAAGACTGTCCAATTAAATTTCATCCACACTGATATGCTGGTTTGTTAATGGTATCAGAGCATAAAGTTGATTCACATCCTTTGTATGGCCTTCAACAACTCATCCTATACTAATTCTCCAATCTCACAATCTAACATGTCTCAACCCACAACATATCCCGTGGAAAAAACTCAACATGTACCCTACGTTGTGGACCTTGAAGTTCCTCCCTCTTTAGAAGCTCCTCCTCTATTTTTTGAAGCTCCCCCTCATTCCTACGGTAGCATGGGAGTTAATTTTTCTTCATTCTCGCCTCTTTATTAGGGACTAATTAATAAAAGTCTTAATCAATTTCCTTTTTTATTTCCTATCTAGTTTCTCTCTCTAGAGAAGAGTAACAATATTAATTATCCATTCTATCTCCCAAATCAAAGGAAGCTGCACACCATAAGACAAGATCAACCTCCTTTTAACTACCCTTCAATCTGAAACGGTTTAAACCACAAAGATCTTGAAGAAATAAATGTGCCTTAAGAATTTTGGCACAAGATGCCCATCATGATGAAAAGCCTCAAGCCAAATAAAAAAAGTTAAAAATCAGAACTACTTTCATAGAATCCCAAAAAAGCTGCCTTAATTTAAAACTTTCTACTTAATAGATCATACCCCTTTCACAAACATTCTACATAGAACTTCAAAAAATTCTTCTTGAGATTTTTATCATGCGCAAGCATTTCATGTGCCTAATCTCTCCTTTATTTGAGTCCTTTAAATTCATAGAAGATTTTAAAAGAAACTCTTTCCAACTACGTAGAGTTAGAAGGCTTCCATACCGGCATTTTACAAATCATGGGTGACCAAGGGTAAATTTATCAAACATTACTGATGCAGGGGTGACCAAGGTTTTTGCAGCATATAGTGCAAGAACAGGCAACTTGTTTTGGATGAAATAAGAGAAAACTTCTACAAAGCGAATGCTTGCATCTTATAGCATGCAAATGTCAATTTCTATCATTTGTTCTAGCAATGTTAAAATGAAATGATAGATTGTAAGAAGAGTGGATTGGATCCAAGTTACAATATAATTACGACGGAATTAATCAAATACTTTATTCTTATAGCATAATACTTGAACTAATCAAGTACCTACCTACTTAGACTCAGTAAATTTTAGGTGTGTTGCGTCTATTTATTGTCCATTAAATTGACAAACTCAAGCATCATTTAAAAACATAAAAACTTAAAAGCTTCCAACAAGGCAAACATCAAGAGTCATGGAAGTTTGCATAATACTTCCAACTTCAAAGAAAGGTGAAATGTATTACGTATTATACCCAAAACATCGCTCTTTTAGCAAGTGTGCAGTGCAGTGGATGGGAACAACAAGCAAAAATAATAATGTTCCAACAAATACATGCATGCATGTGTGGATGCATGCTCGACTATAAGCTGCATGCTTATGGATTATGGGGCTTCATGGACCTAAAATATACTTCTGGAATACAATTTTGAAAGTATTTCATCAAAACATCAAACATATTGTCATAATGGATATATATATAATAAAAAAAAAACCCTAATTTTCACATAATCAACATTTACAGAACTTTGCATCTTTCTCAAGCAAAAAAAAAAAAAAAGGCAAAGATTGGTTAGGGAAACAACTAAAAGAAATCAAACCAAAAATCAAAAAGAGAGAGAGACCTACCGATGGTTACTGAACTTGCTTGCAGAGTGAAGACGATGAAAAACACAATGAAACAACGATGAAAATCCCAGGAAGAGGTTGAATTGGCTTGTAGAGTGAGGAGTGAACGCCGTGGACAACAATGAAACGAGGAGGGAGGGGGGAATGGGGAAGAAGGAGAAGGGTGTGGGAATGGGGAAGAAGGCTGAGGGGTACAATGAAATGCACCATTTCAATTAAATCTATCTTCCCACATTTTTGTTTCAATTTTGTCTCCCACCCCCTCAATGTGCACCGTTTCATTAAACTTAACCTCATTCCATGTCATCATTGTGCACAAGGAGTTTGCGAATTTGCCTTCAAATAGCAATTTTCTTTTGGATGATGGTATACGTACTATCCTCTTACCACTCCTTTACTACTTTAGTGTATTTGAAAATTTTGTTTTTTTATTATTATTTTGTTTTAAGTATTTTTTTTAACATCCTTAATCATTAAGAAAAAATTAAAAAAAATATACAACTTCACTAATAATCACTTTCTTAACCATTAGGTAAATAAAAAAATAAAAAAAATAAAAAGAATAGTAAAAGAGTTATAGGAGGATAGTAAGTCTATCATTATTCTTTATTTCTGAAAATGGTGGTATCGGTTGCACCACATGAACCAATTAGACAAAAAGAGAGAGCCAAAGGATGGTATGACAACCTACGCAAATTTTCAACTGCTACAGATGCCAAGTTTCCCAGCCATCACTCATCCAATATGGCAAGTAAAATCCTTCAAACCCCTAATAAACTTGACTTACAAACATCCTTTAATTTTTCTACAAATTATAATAAACAACTCACTCCCTCACAAACAACAAACCTGATACACCACATGCTACCCTGTGGATCCTCAACAGTGGAGCCACAAACCATATGGTTTGCTCCATCTCACTGCTCACCACCTTTACTTATGAAAAACAGACACAGGTACACCTCCCAAACAAAACTCATGATAAGGTAACAAACATAGGCATTGTTAAAATTTCAGACAAGCTCACTCTCACAAATGTCTTATGTGTCCCCACTTTCACCTTCAATGTTATATCTGCCAGTAAGCTCACTCAAGACTCTTCTCTTTACCTTATATTTTTTGAAACATTTTGCTTCATATAGGACCTGTCTTCATAGATGACGATTGGTTTTGCTGAAGCTTCCAATGACCTCTATTTCCTCATACCTCCATCTCCTTCCAGCTATGCTGTCAAAGGTCCTTCATCAACCAAAAATAGTCCCAATCAGATCACTCACTCTATCAACAGTCAAGACTCAAACTCTAGCCAGCCACAAAGATTTGATCTATGGCATTTTAGATTAGGCCATGTACCTCATCAGAGGATGAACATTATTTAGTCCCATGTTCCTAATATGAAATGTAATGGTGAAATGCAATGCACAATTTGTCACTTGGCTAAACAAAAGAGGAAGCCATTTCATTTGAGTTCTATTTCCACTTCTCTCCCTTTTGGGTTAATTCACTGTGACATTTGGAGGTCATACTCTCATCCTTCCATCCAAGGATAGTAATATTTTATAACCATTGTGGATGACAAAAGTCGAGTCACTTGGATTTGCTTGATGAAATTCAAATCTGAAACAAGAACCATCTTACAAAGCTTTGTTAACATGATTAAAAAACCAATTTGATACTAAAATTAAACAAATAAGGTCTGATAATGGCCTTGAGTTCCAAATGACATATTTCTATAACTCTCATGGCATCTTACACCTAAAAACTTACATCTACACCCATCAACAAAATGGGGTGGTGGAAACAAAACACCAACATCTCCTTTCCACTACTAGAGCCCTCCTTTTCCAAACCTCCCTTCCACTGAAATTTTGGAGAGATGTTGTGTTAACAGCAGCTCATCTCATCAATAGAGTTCCAATACCTGTTCTCAACAGTAAGTCCCCATATGAGGTCCTCTTCTCATCCATCCCCTCATATACTCACTTAAAAGTTTTTGGATGTCAATGTTTTGCTTCTACCCTCAAGAGTAATAGCAGCAAATTGAGTCCTAGAGACAGAAAATGCATTTTCATAGGTTACTCTCCTTGTATCAAGGGGTATAAAGTAGGGGTGGCAATATGTTACACGACCCGTTAACCCAACACGAACACGACACGATAATAGCGGGTTAGAGTTTAGTCTTAACGGGTTTGGGTCAAAACGGGTTGACCCGTTAAGACACGATTGCTTAACGGGTTGATAACGGGTCAACCCGTTTTGACACGTTATAATCCGTTATGACATGTTAAGAAAGTTAAAGTTACAATTATACCCTTCTACCTAAAAGTAAAATTGTTAGAATTTTAATTTCGATAGTTTTATTGTTTAGATTGTAATTTTGGACTTGTAGTTAGTTTTATAATTTTTATAGATATTGTGATTTTAACATTTATAGAAAATTATGTTAAATTTAATCAAGTCAAATAGGTTAATTTTAGGCATATTCAACTCATTTACATAAATAGTTTGAAACGTGTTGTATTGTTTCGTGTCAACCTATTTAGTAATATTTACTAATAGGTCAAAACGGGTTGACACGACACGACACGTTATGTTAATGGGTCGTGTTAGGGTTTGAGGTTTTGACACGATAAGCTTAACGGATCGGGTTAGGGTTTACCTATATAGTATAATATATATACTTTGACACGACACGAACACGAACACGACCCGTTAACACGATTTGACACCCCTAGTATAAAGTTTATGATCTTGAGGATCATTCTTGCTTTGTCTTAAGTGATGTAATCTTCTACAAGTCAGTTTTTCCATTTCAAAAACAAAATTCTGATATCATTCCCTCTATTGATCCTCACAACTAGGTACTTCCAATGCCTATACTAGAATCCATCTCCTCACTTCCCACATACCAACCTTTCACTCCCTCAACTTCACCTGAAAACAGTGATACTGAATTTGTCTCCCAAAAAAACCTTCTTGCCGCTGAATCTACCTCAGATAACATTGAATACAACTTGCCTCCCTTTTCTCCAACTGATAACAATGTCCCACTTTCACACACTTCTATAGAATCACCTTCCTCTCCAACCATAAACAAACCACCTGCCATCCTTAGGAGATCTAATAGAGCTCGACAGCCACCTCTTTACCTCCATGACTACCATTGCCAGATAGCTTATACCAGTCAAACCTCACACTCACCTCCTATCATCACTGCTCACCCTCTCCATCAATATCTTTCCTATGAAAATATGTCCTCTCATCAAAAATCCGTTGCCCTCCCACTCTTACTACTTTGAGAATCTCAAAACTATCAAGAAACTGTTAAGTCCAAGTATTGACAAGATGCCATGAATGCTAAATTAAAGCCTTTAGAAGATAGTGAAACTTGGACAATCATTATTTTGCCTCAAGGAAAAAGGGCAGTAGGATGCAAATATCTCTATAAAATTAAGCTCAAATTTGATAGAACAGTGGAAAGGCCTAAGGCCAGGTTAGTGGCCAAAGGCTACACTCAAAAAGAGGGATTTGACTACCAAGAAACTTTCAGTCCAATTGCAAAACTCACAACTGTCAGGGTTTTTCTTACATTGGCTACTATATTCAATTGGCACCTCTATCAACTGAATGTGCACAAGGCTTTCCTTCATGGAAAACTAGATGAAGAGAGAGAGACATATATATATATATATAGAGAGAGAGAGAGAGAGAGAGAGAGAGAGAGAGAGCTACCTCTAGGTTATCACAGTAAGGGGGAGTCCACTACCAAAGGAAAATTGGTTTGCAAACTTCATAAATCACTCTATGAACTCAAGCAGGCATCTTAGCAATGGCATTCAAAATTTTATGAATCCCTTGGTTCTATTGGTTTCCAGCACTAAAAAAGTGACTACTCTCTTTTCACCAGAGATGATGAGAATGGTTTCATAGCCTTGCTTGTCTATGTTGACGACATAGTCATAGGCATTGAAATGAATCACAAACTTTCCCATTCCTATCCAAATTTACTGAATGATCCCAAAAGCTACAGGAGACTTATAGGTAGACTAATCTACCTCATCATAACTCAACCAGACATCACCTATGCAGTGAGCATACTCAATCAATTCATGGACAGACCAAGTGAAGTAGACATGCAAGCTGTCCATCGAGTCTTGAGATATGTAAAGGATCAATAGGCCAAGGTATACTCTTCTCTTCCCAATCTGTTGTGCACATTAAGGCCTTCAGTGACTCACATTGGGCAGCTTGCCCAAAAACAAAGAGGTCTATGACAGGTTTTTGTGTGTTCATTGGTGATTCTTTGGTCAGTTGAAAATCCAAGAAACAAGTAACCATCTCACGTTCCTCTGCAGAGGCAGAGTATCAAGCCTTAGCTCACACAAGTTGTGAGATAGTTTGGTTAATCTCCTTGCTAAAGGACTTTAACATCATGCACTCTAAGCCTGCCCTTCTATACTGTGATAACCAATCTGCCCTACACATCACTAAGAATCATGTTTTCCATGAAAGGACTAAGCATATCGAATTAGATTGCCACTTTGTTAGGGAGAAAGTGATGGCCAAGGTTCTCACCCCTATTCATGTTGCATTAAGATTTCAACTTGCAAACATTTTCACTAAAGCATTAAGCACTACAAGCTTTCAGTTTCTGTTGCCCATCTAAGATGGGCATCTTGAACATTTATGCCCATCTTGAGGAGGAGTCACAAAGACTAAATCCATCAAGGCTCATGGCTCAAAGGCCAACTACACTAAGGTCTATGCCTCAAAGGCCAACTGCACTAAGGCCCATGGAGGGAAGACCCAACTATGTTGTTGTTACAACAGAGAAACATACAGCCACTACACTGCATGCACTAAGACCAGCAGACAGTACACTGAGACAATGAGTGGCCTGTAGTCTGCTCTAAGTGCCTAGGATGATCGTGCTAGTGTATTGCTCCTTGTATAAATGTATAAACATTTTTATGTGCTTATGTCAGAAGTTAATTATTTTCCTTTTTTATCCTTTATATTCATTCGAGCTGTACATAGAACAGATAAAGGTTTTTGTATATATAAGTTTAGTAAATGAAATGAGAAATATAGAGAATTTTCCTCACTTGTTGAGCCTCAATTTTCTCTCATTCTTCCCTTCATTCTTCTTCAAGCTACATTTCTAACAAACTCAACCTATTTCGACTGGTTTGGAGGACAGTTTTGGTGATTACAACCACTGTGCTATCATTGTTTCTAGCAATCTACCTCGACCTGCTTAAACTCTTTCAGATTTTGGCCTTCTAGCCTATCGCAGTTTACTTCCCAATGGAGATGTATACGGTGCAAAAGAAGATACCAAAGTGGAGCAAAAGATGGATTTGCCTTCAAATCCTCAGTGTCGGGTGCCTCATTGTTACCGTAGCCACAGTTGCTGCCTCTGGTGTTGATATTCTTAGTATTGGGTCTAATTATTATGATCCCTTCAAGTCAAAGTATTTCTAGGCAGATCATGAACTTCATTTCATCTATGGGTGTACGATTCTGGCCGGCCATAAATCAAACACTATGCAGGTTAATAAATCAAATTAGTTTTGATTTTTCTTGTATAATAAATTAAGGTGTTTATCTTCATGTAATTTTCCTATATATTCATGGCTAAATATCAATGCTTTGAATTAAGTTACAATTAAAAGTGAAAAATATGTAGTTATTAAAGTCTCTTTGATCTCCTTCTCTCTTCTCGATCTTCTTTTCTATTAGGCTTTATATTTTCTATCATTTACAATCAATTCATATGTACGTTTTATTATTATTATGAGCATTATTTTGGAATGCATCTCGCATGTGGTAATAGAATACTTACATACATATACATACATACATACATACATACATACATAGACTTAAGATTCTAATTAATAAAGGATGCATGCATGCTCTCTATTCACCTAAAGCTAGCTAACACAACAAATGTTTTTTTTTTCTTAGGAATTAAAAAACACGTGATTTACTTCCTTTTCCCTTCAAGCAACTGGCCGAATCTTCATTCGTAGGCTACGTACGTAGGTGACCTTTTTTCTCTTTAGGGGCCTTAATTGGTAATATATAAGTATAAATGTAAATATCTACCATATATATAAATGCGAATGTTGGAGAAACATTAATTTCATCTAATATTTCTATTTCCAATTTTGCCCGTACTTGCATTCTTAAATTACATTCTGATTCTTTTTATTCTTCCTTTACCAACTATTGATTTCGTCATTTTGCCAAGTACCGATTTGGTCTTTTTACATTTCTAAGCTGCACACACTGTCTCCTTCATCTTCTATCTCTTCATTTTCTACTCTCAACTTTCCACACAATCATTTTGTCAAAATTTGCAATTCTTTCTCCTCCTCAATCTCGGCATCTGCTGGGTACGGTTTCTTTCTCCTGTATGTCATTACAAGATGTGTTTGAATATGCATATGCACGAGAGAAAATGCATACCGACACATATTACCTTTGAAATTGTTCAACTTTAGCAATAAATTTACACCCACAGACAAAACCAATGCAAATCCAAACAAACCAATGCAGATCATACCCATTCAATAAATAAACCCCTTCAAATTTCTATAATTTCTAGCATGTCTATATTTAAAGAAGATAAAAAATCTCATCACACCATTACAAAAATTACCACTCGGATCTGTAAAAAAATAAACATAATGAGAAAGGAAATCATACCCATATACACAATCTCATGGCAACCAAACAAATCTGTTGAAATTTTTAACAATTGAGAAAGAAATTTTGAAAGAAAGAACAGACACACAGAGAGAGAGAGAGAGAGATGAAAGAGACAGAGAGCCAAAGGTGGGGGTTCTTCTTCGTGGATGACGGCCGGATTTCTGTACATCGAATGAGTCAGTTCTTGTGTGGCTGCAAGCCGTCGAGAGTGGTGGTTGTTCTTGGTAGACAGCGAACGGAACACAGACACGAGAGAAGAGACTGCATCTCAGTAACAGAGAGCGAGAGGGAGAGAGTATTTTCACAAATCTTCATGGCGTCGGCGTTGGAGGAAGAAGAGAGAGAGAGAGAGAGAGAGAGAGAGAGAGAGAGAGAGAGAGAGAGAGAGAGAGAGAGAGAGAGAGAGAGAGAAGAAAATGTGTTAGGGTTTCAAACCAAGATGCGAAAGAAGCGGCAGAGAGAAGAAGAAGACTTCTGGAAACCAAAGTGATAAGGATGCTTTTATATTTCAGTTCTTCTAGGGACAACCGTCCCTAGAACCCAGCCATGGCCTCAACATCCACGTCAGCTGATATTATTACAAATGAAAAAAAAAACAAAAAAACAAAATACACAGAAAGAGAAGGGAAAACACGATTTTAATTGAGAAAATTTGGTGATCTGACCATTTTGTGAGAAAGAAGCAGAGATCTGAAGCCAGAGAGGGAGTTCTGAGCATTTTGTGGTTTCGGTCGCCATTGTGCGTGTCTTTAGTCACCGTCGTTCATTCCTTGTATGGTCGCCTTCCCAGCTTCCAGATCTCTGAGTCGCGGCATCGTGGGTGAGTTATCAGGTGAAGTAAGAGTCTAATAAATTATTTAGCACACACGATTGAGTTGAAGATTTAGTTCAGTTAGTGGTAAATTATTTGGTCTTGAGAAACTGTCTTGAGTATTGAGTACGTGGGTCTATTTTTACAGACACTAGTTCCCTTATTTAGCAAGTAATTGTTAATGGCCCGATTGTTCTGTTAATCTTTATTGTATTTATTCTCTTGTACTGGGTAATGAAAAGGAAAAGTTCAGCTGCAGAAGACTTGTGTTGGAGGCCATTAACAAAAGAAAATCTATTTCTCAACCGGGGTTTTTATTATATTAATTATTAGCGGATAGGTTAAACTTTTTCCTTTAGCATAGATGAGATTCCTCAATGAAAAAGACGCTAGGATCATCTTCTGCTAATAAAAATCAAAATAGTAAGATAGATTGCTACTTGCCTTGGTTTAGGTTGAGGAATAGATTTTGTTTTTATATGCATTAACCCAAGTTTTCATATGCAAGCCAAAGGAGCCATGAAATTGACCAAAAATCATAGATTCATCCATTTTTGGGATTATGGGAACACCATTATACATAGGATTTTCTCTTGGTGAGCATTTGTTATGGCTTGATTTTCTCTTGGAAATTGGTTTGAGGAAGAACAAACCTTCCTCTTTAATCCTCTTACTTAAGGGGATCACAGGCCTCTTTGGGAAATTATCTTTGTGAGTGGATGAAAGTATCTTTATGAAATTCATACCCCAGGTATATATTTGGTGCAAGAATGGTCTGCTATTTTTTAAATTTTTGTTTCCACTCTCTTTTATTACTTCTAAGGTTTGTCAATTAAAAGCTATTAATCAGAACCTTAAACTATCACCCTGAGTGTCCTGGTTCAGTCTATCTTCAAATGTCCTGATGAATCTATATATTAATTTACTTTTTTATACAGATTTTAAATCCATTGTTGAAGATTTTAGCAAGCCAACCACCGTTGTTTGTACTAATACAATGGCACGTAGGGTGGTTCTTCCATTTAAATACTGATTTCTCAAGGGAACAATCTTAGTGATCTTAATTTCCAACTATTCAATGTAAGAATTCACTTGTGCTGTTATACATTTTGTCAATACATGTACTCCTGGTTCTAATATAAGAAGTACTTTTTTCAATAGAAACTTTCATATAGAGGGAGATATTTGTTTTTGCTAGCTGTCTTGGTTATGTGTTTCTTCTAATGCAATGACAGATTTAGGCAAGACTACTGAATTTGAGTTATCTTCTATAATTAATTTTTTTTTAACTTCAAGAGGAACATCTTATATATTTTAAGCACACATGCTTATTGTTTTAAATTGCTTTATGAGAAGTTGTCCTCAAGCTTTAATTCTTCACGAGTACATATATTTCATGTTTTAACTTAACAAGATCCAGATATTCGTTGTGTTGGTTTCTAAATGTCTTTTACTTCATAGAGGCGTGGTCTTGAGATGCGTAATACGTTAATAAAACATATAGAATAAACTTATTTCCCATGAACCTTTTCCAAATTGATTTTTTGTGAAGAAGCTTTGATTGTGCCGATAACTATAGATTCATTCTGACAACTGTCATATATGAGTTTTCAATAATTTATAGATTGATATTTTGGCTCCTTAACCATATCATCATCATCCATTACGACATTTAGGTGTAATCAATTGGTTTGTGTTATTTAGAAATAATAAATATAGTAATGGGTTAAGTAGATGGCTAATAAATATATATTATTTAGTAAATTAATATAAATAAAAAAATAAGTACATTATTTTAGAATACGAATAACATGATACTCTTATTATATCGTAAGAGATATATTGACAATGCATTTGTCTTCATCTCAGCATGGGAAACGGGAAAAAACAGCCATCTACGCTAACACCAGACAGCTCAAACACCCCATTCGAGGTATATATCAATAACATTGGAATTTGTTGGGTTGGATGAATCACAACCGTTGCACTATGGGATGGATGGATATGGGATGGATATGTGGACTTTAATGTATTTTTGTGGACTTTAAGGTATTCATTTGGCTTGAATGTATTTGTGGGATTTTTTGTGGATTTAATGTATTTATGTGGCTTGAATGTAATCCAATGAATTTTTGTGGATTTAATGGTATCTAGGTGAAAATTTGTGGATTTAATGTAATCTAACGTTTTTTTTTTTTTTTTTTTTTGTATTTAATGTATTTTTGTGGATGGCAGGAATGACAGATTTAGGCAAGACTATTGAATTTGTATTTCTTCTGATGTAATGATAGATTTAGGCAAGACTATTGAATTTGAGTTTCCTCTATAATTAATTAATTTTTTTACTTCATGAGGCACATCTTATATATTTTAAGCACACATGCTTATTGTTTTAAATTTCTTTATGAGAAGTTGTCCTCAAGCTTTAATTCTTCACAAGTACATATATTTCATGTTTTAACTTAACAAGATCCAGATATTCATTGTGTTGGTTTCTAAATGTCTTTTACTTCATAGAGGCGTGGTCTTGAGATGTGTAATGCGTTAATAGAACATATAGTATAAACTTATTTCCCATGAACCTTTTCCAAATTGATTTTTTGTGAAGAAGCTTTGATTGTGCCGATAACTATAGATTCATTCTGACAAGTGTCATATATGAGATTTCAATAATTTATTGATTGATATTTTGACTTCTCAACCATATCATCATCATCCATTACCACATTTAGGTGTAATCAATTGGTTTGTGTTATTTAGAAATAATAAATATAGTAATGGGTTAAGTAGATGGCTAATAAATATATATTATTTAGTAAATTAATAGAAATAAAAAAATAATTACATTATTTTAGCATACGAATAACATGATACTCTTATTATATCGTAAGAGATATATTGACAATGCATTTGTCTTCATCTCAGCATGGAAAACGGGAAAGAACAGTCATCTACGCTAACACCAGGCTGCTCAAACACCCCATTCGAGGTATATATCAATAACATTGGAATTTGTTGGGTTGGATGAATCACAACCGTTGCA
The DNA here is from genome assembly GCF_018687715.1 of Carya illinoinensis. Lineage (NCBI taxonomy): Eukaryota > Viridiplantae > Streptophyta > Magnoliopsida > Fagales > Juglandaceae > Carya > Carya illinoinensis. The sequence goes on from NC_056766.1 coordinate 6,047,121, forward strand.
CTATGGGATGGATGGATATGGGATGGATATGTGGATTTTAATGTATGTTTGTGGACTTTAAGGTATTTATGTGGCTTGAATGTATTTGTGGGAGTTTTTGTGGATTTAATGTATTTATGTGGCTTGAATGTGTTTTTGTGGATTTAATGGTATCTAGGTGAAAATTTGTGGATTTAATGTAATCTAGGGATTTTTTTTTTTTTTTTTTTTTTGTATTTAATGTATTTTTGTGGATGGCAGGAATTTGTTTGTGGACTTTTGTAGCTTGAATGTAATCCATGAATATCTGGTTTTATGGACAACTTTGATATATGTAGTCGGTGTTGTAAGATCAAAAAGAGATTTTTTTGCCCATTCAAGTATCTGTTCTGGGATCAAAAGTAGCTTTGATAATGGTTTTCTGGAGAAGCATTTAAAGACAACTGAGATTTGATGTGCTTATTTTGAGGCATGTTGACAATACGTATGCATGGTTTCTGATATTTGTGGTCTATGTTATGTTTGGATTAAATTCAGCTGCCTCGTATGCAAGTGACTGATCCCGTTGCGAGATATTATGGGCTGAAGCGTGGACAAGTTGTGAAGCATTTAATGGTGTTCTACAACTTCTACTAAGTTAATGGTAGAAATTAAAATATGCAAACCGAGATTCTAATAGACAACCTACATTCAAGATTACTTCACTGCATCAACATATAAATGTCACAAAAACTATAGTAAACAACATAGAAAGTTTACTAACTCATGATTCATCCCAGATTACTCAAAATTTATAGCAACAACATAGAAAGTATACTAACTCAATTGCAGATTACTTCTGAATTTACAGTAACCTAGAAAGTGCTAACGTACATAATATTAATAATAACTTACATACTGTCAAATACCAAACATATACCAAGTTCCAAAATCACTTAATGCTACTGAGTAACATGACACAACAACTATAAAAGCCCAATAAAGCTTGAGTAGTGAGCGTGAACGCCTTATGGAAATCTCCCTCTTCTTGATATTGTCGAGTTTTTTCTCGAGCTCTTTTTCCTTCTTGAGCTCTTTCTCCTTCCTTAAAAGTTCATTGTATCTATATCGAAGTTGGCATTTGCAGTCTTCATTATTATCTGCCACTTGAAAATTTTTCAAAAGGGTAATACCTAATCATTTTGTACAAGTAAAAAATTTGTTAGATGTAACTAATATTAATCATAATATTAAGGGTGCATTTCCATTATCAAAGGACGTTAATTAATTTGAAATAAAGGGGCCTTAATTTAGAAAAAGTCTATCGACTATCACCTAAAGAGACTTTGATGATGACAAAAATATATATAAATTTTGCATAAAATTCACACAAGTGATAGCTTCTCTAACTATAAAGTGGGAATACATAAATTCACACAAACAATTTTTAATAAAAAATTATAAAATAGCATTTCACACAGCATACCCAAATTAAAACAAGAATAGTCTAGAAAAAGCATAACCATGTAACATAAACAAACAACAAACTTACTTTTAGAGACAAACATTACTGGCTGTCTGAAACACAATCAATGTCAGGAGCTACAACCTAAAAATACAATGAAAGTAACTATATCAATTTGAAAACACAAATACAAAAGTAAATAAATAATTAAAAAAAAAAAACTCTGGAAATCTCATTTTGGATACCTCTTGATTTGGCACGTGCACATGTTTGGATACCTCTTGATTTGAACACAATCATGAACGCTAATTTCATCCCCAACACATAAAGTTTCCCCTAAGCATTCCCTCACACGAAGCAATCAACACAAGCACGCAGTTGTGATCACTTGTACATATATGGATTAGTTACTGACAACGAAAGCACATCAACACAAATCACATTTGAAAAGCTTGTATTTTCATAATCTGGATGTATGTTTAATTCTCTAATCCATCAAAAACATCTAGTATAATTTATATATAAAATGTATGCTGAAAGTAAAACCAAAACAAAGACGAAAAAAAGCTAACTAACCTCCTTTGTACATGGTGGTTAGGGTTAGGGTTACACCAGTTAGGATTAAACCACAGGGTTGGGTACGGGTTAGGGTTAGGGTTTCGACGACATGGGTTTCAGGCGTTGATTTCGAGTGGGATGCTGGGGTTTTCGTGGGAATGGTGTAAAAACCATAGATCTGTCAAGTTTAAAGATGAAAATGGGGGAATCATGCTTGAGGAAGACCTTGGTTAGGGTATTGACGGCGTGGGTTTCATGCGTCGCTTTCGAGTGAGAAGATGGGGCTTTCGTGGTAATGGTGTAAAAATCATAGATCTGCCAAGTTTAAAGATGGAAAATGGGAGGAATCGTGCTTGAATGTAGATGAAGGTGAAAGACTGAGATTTCAGCTTCGAAGGGGGGAATTGTGCTTGAAATGGGGGGACTGCGTCATCCGATTCGTGGGTCCATTTCAGAGAGGAAGGTGGGGGGTCGATTTTGATGGTGAAAGATGGAGTCTGTTAATCGTACGAGGTTTGGAATGAGGGGAAAGAATCGAAGACGAAGGTTTGGGAAACAAAAGGAAATGAATCGGGAAAGGGGGAAAAGAAGGAAAGCTTGAAAGGGGAGAGAGAAATGAGAACGGGAGAAATGAAGAAAAGTGTGGAGGGAATTAAGTGATGTGAAAATGACGTCGTTTTGTTTTTCACGTGGACTCGAGGTTGCGGCGAGGATGCCAGCCGATTGTCCATAGCATTTTTCTTTATATTTAGGATGTGAGTCGTGGGCCAGTTGTTAGTTGCGTTAGTTATTAAGTTGTTAGTACGTGGGCTAATTGTTTTTTTTTTTTTTTTTTGAAATGACGTGGGCTAATTGTTGCCCTTATCTAAACATTCAGTACTTTTACATCAATGATCATTAGAATATTTCATCAAGTTACACTTGTGGAGGCAGTGGCTCCTCGAAGACCATAATTCATCTTCATTTTCCACCTTCATTTCTCTTGGAATCACCAAGTGTTTCAAAATGTTTAAGGTTTTTTTATTCTATAATTATTGAATTTATTTATTACGTTTTAGTATTTGACATTATATTGCTTTTGCTTCTAACTATTTTACATATGATTAGTTACAAATTTAGAAATTAAAAAAAAAATGCTCATTTATTTATTTATTAATGTTTCAAAAAAAGTTAGCCAAAAATTTTGACATCAATTAAATTTATACATTTGTTTTTCTAAAACTAAAAATTAAACTGTATTTCAAGTTTTGCAGTGATGAAAATATTATTTAGTAACATATATTTGAACAATTTTAATACCGACTGTTCATAAAATTGCAATAACAAAAGCAAATCTTAAAAAAAAAATTAAAAAAAATTGATGTATAACATAAACGCATTTAAATAGCACTAATTTTGATGAAAATGTGGAATGGAATGAACTTGGTCCTAAGCCCGATTGATGACCCACGTGTGCCTGTTCTCAATAGCCATCCATGAACAGCCCAAAAACTATGGATCATGGGACTCAAAAGGTTTTACCACGATTTCTCAGCATCAATTTTTTCCTGCTAGGTTATTCCCTTTATCAAATGGGCCGCCCCATGGGCTACATGGGCCTTTAAACATATGGCCTTGGTTGGTATTCTTTGTTTTTTAGTTTCGTTTTTCTTCTTCTTTTTGGGCCTATTTTCGGTATGGAATGGATTTGAGAATTAATGTGTCTAATCATATTAAGAATCAATTGGATAAAAATATTGAGATTTAAAATGACAAAATCATTGCTATCTTTGTGCTTAGCCTAACAAAAACTTTGGCAGAAAACACTGTTATTGAAGAGAGAACTCAAGCTTATTAATTATCAACAAATTACATTAGGGGCAATTTAAGCCAAAAAAAAAAAAAGATGACTCTACGTCCACCTACAGTGGCCACTTGGTTTTTTTTTCAAAATAAAAAATAAAAAATAAAAAAATCAACTCCCTTAAGCATTTTTTTTTAAAACACAAATCGGTACATTAACTTAGTTTTTATTTATTGTCTAAAACTTTTTATTAGTAAATATATGTTCAAAACTTTTTATTATATTTTGCTTTAAGTTCTGCAAATTTATGACCTCTTCTTTGAATTTTTTTGATTTTCTGTCTTATTTACCATTTAATAATTTTTTTTTTTTTATCTCAACTTGCCCTTCCTAGTATGTATATATATATATATATATATGGTATTTTGCTGGTAAAAATGATTAGTGAGCATGCTCAAACCAAGAATAAATAAGTCAAATACGGAGCCTGCTTGTGCAATAATTCCAAACTGAAATTTATAGCCAATATGAACCGGGAATTATGCTCAAACCAACCCACGAAACTCATGGGGAAACTCAATGTCCTTTTAGATCAACTATTAAGTCCGTACATGACCAGCAAAAATAAGAAAAACCTCCTTAATTATATTAAGTCCGTACGTGTGCGTGGAAGGACTGAAAGGCGCCAAAACACCCCCACTTTGCATCACGCAATTACTTCTAAAGTTTCTTTATTCGGTCAGGTTGGTCGGCCAATAGCATGAATTACCTCGCATCAAAACACCCACTTTGCATCACGCAATTACTTCTAAAGTGTCTTTATTTGGTCAGGTTGGTCGGCCAATAGCATGAATTACCTTCCGCCAAAACACCCCACAAGAGAGCATGCATGATTCTTTATTAAATTCTTAATTCCATACATGTAACATGTATGTATGTATATGTATGCAAGTATTCTATTACCACATGCGAGATGCATTCCTAAAATAATGCTCATATATAATAATCCAAAAATGTACATACGAATTGATTGTAAATGATAGAAAATATAAAACCTAATAGAAAAGAAGACGGAGAAGAGAGATGGAGATCAGAGAGACTTTAATAACTACAAAGCATTGATATCCGGCCATGAATATATAGGAAAATTACATGAAGAAAAACACCTTAATTTATTATATAAGGAAAGTAAACACCTTAATTTATTCTTCTAATACATCCCCTTCTATACTCACTTAAAAGTTTTTGGATGTCTATGTTTTGCTTCTACCCTCAAGAGTAATAGGAGCAAATTGAGTCCTAGAGCCAGAAAATGCATTTTCATAGATTACCCTCTTGGTATCAAAGGGTATATGATCTTGAGGATCATTCTTGCTTTGTCTCAAGTGATGTAATCTTCTACGAGTTATTTTTTCCTTTTCAAAAACAAAATTCTGATATCATTGCCTCTATTGATCCTCACAACCTGGAACTCCCAATGCCTATACCAGAATCCATCTCCTCACTTCCCACATACCAACCATTCACTCCCTCAACTCCACCTTAAAACGGTGAAATTGAATTTGTCTCCCAAGAAAACCTTCTTGCCACTGAATCTGACTCAGATAACATTGAATACAACCTGCCTCCCTCTTCTCCAACTGATAACAATGTCCCACTTTCACACACTTCCATAGAACCACCTTCCTCTCCAACCATAAACACACCACCTGCCACCTTTAGGAGATCTAATAGAGCTTGACAGCCACCTCTTTACCTCCATGACTACCATTGCCAGATAGCTCATACCAGTTAAACCTCACACTCATCTCCTGTCACCACTGCTCACCCTCTCCAACAATATATTTCCTATGAAAATATGTCCTCTCATAAAAAATCCTTTGCCCTCTCACTCTCACTACTTCGATAACCTTAAAACTATCAAGAAGCTGTTAAGTCTAAGTATTGACAAGATGCCAGATAGTGGAACTTGGACAGTCGCTATTTTGCCTCAAGGAAAGAGGGCAGTAGGATGCAAATATGTCTATAAAATTAAGCTCAAATCTTATGGAACAGTGGAAAGGCCTAAGGCCAGGTTAGTGGCCAAAGGCTATACTCAAAGATAGGGATTTGACTACCAAGAAACTTTCAGTCCAGTTGCAAAACTCACAACTGTCAGGGTTTTTCTTACTTTGGCTACTATATTCAATTGGCACCTCTATCAACTATATGTGCACAAGGTTTTTTTTCATGGAAAACTAGATGAAGAGATTTTTATATATATATATATAGAGAGAGAGAGAGAGAGAGAGAGAGAGAGTTACCTCCAGATTATCACAGTAAGGGGGAGTCCACAACTAAAGGAAAACTTATTTGCAAACTTCATAAATCACTCTATGGGCTCAAGCAGGCTTCTCGGCAATGGCATTTAAAATTTTCTAAATCCCTTGGTTTTATTAGTTTCCAGCACTCAAAAAGTGACTACTCTCTTTTCACCAGAGATGATGATAATGGTTTCATAGTGTGACGCCCCCAAATTCCGCTTGGGATCGGACGGACATTTGAAGCGTCGAAACATGCAACACAAGGTTACCGACCCCCGTTCATGACATATAAGATGCAATATTCCTAACATGCATCTAACATTATGCAATATTCGCAACGGATAATAATTTTTTTCTTTAGTAATACTATGCACCAAACTGAAAATATCTCAAATACTTAAAACATACTTCATATATAAAGATCTATTGAATAACTAAGATCACAGCACTAGTCCAAAATAGTTATGATCCAAAAGTACTAGAGATGCAACTCCATCGTACAAGTAGTAATTTAACTACTATATTAACATTAACGACGCACCATCGTTCAGTCGACTGTGTCTAGTTGGTCAGCTCCTGATCCTCCTTCAGGTCCTGTAACAAGATCTACCATTCGGGGGGATGGTAGTTGGGACTACCACAGTGAGATTTGATTACAAATCTCAGCAAGTTAACAAAAAACTTCCACACAGGCTAATGATGCATGGATAACAGTAAAAACATAAATGCATAATCAAATTCATAAGTAATTAAAGCATAACTTAGCGTACAACATAACATAATTGACATAACTTAAATTGAAACATGAACTGAACTTGACTTGACATGAACTTGATCTGAAACTTGACTTAGCATGAACTTGCTCTGAAACTTGAATTAACATGAAAAATACATACTCCACAGTTGTTGTGGCCCCATGTATTCTACGCAAACTTGACTTAACATGAAAAATACATACTCCACAGTTGTTGTGGCCCCATGTATTATACGTGTAAATACATACTCCACAGTTGTTGTGACCCCATGTATTCTACACAAACTTGACTTAACATGAAAAATACATACTCCACAGTTGTTGTGGCCCCATGTATTCTACGTGTAAATACATACTCCAAAGTTGTTGTGGCCCCATGTATTCTACACAAACTGAATGTACTCAATATGAAACGTGACTAGAATATGAAAGGACTGAAGCCCTGACGTAACATAACGTGATTTGAACATAACTTGAAATACATGACCAACTTGAGATAGAAACATTTCGTAACATGACATAACATATAATAGACAACATATTTAACATGACATACTTGTAATGTACAGTAATACATGACAGAATATATTATGTAATAGATAAAAATTGATGACAGAATAAATTTTGTATAATAGACAATTACGTGATAACTTGGCATGGCATGACATATATGATAACATACATACATACACTGTAGTTCTTTTACTTAGCACACATACACAGTAGACTGCTAGTAAGTTAAAAGCTAACTTACCTCGATCTCTGCGTTTCTTACAAAACCTTAAGCGCAATCACAAGGAACTGTAATTAGTGATTCTAAAAGTTAGCACTAAATCACTAATAAATTGAAATATGGAAAATACTAACTTAAAGAGTAAAATTTCTATTTTACTCTCTGCATGTAGGAAAATGACCGTTTTACCCATAACTTAAGGATTTTGCATACTAACTCCAAAAGTCACCAAAATTTACATGCCTCATGTAAATTTTATCCTCAATTCAAATATCAATTTAGAAAAATTTAAAATTAATCACAACTATTAAAACTCCATAGGGCCGAAATTCTCATATGCTATTTCTATTGATTTTTGTTTCCAACTTGTTTTGATCAACCTTTTGATCTATGACTTATAAATATGTGATTTTCAAACCAAACCATCACATGGTTTAAAAAGATGTCCTAAAATATATATAAGCTTCTAATTCAAGATCACATGGTTAAAAATTAACCAAAACATAAATTTAGCCAAGAACATCTACACTTTGGCTTATCTAAATATCTCTTTACATAAAATTTCATATCTTTGAAACTAACATAAAATATTTTCAAAATAATAATATAACATGTATATAAGATGCTTAGGATCCTCCAATAAAATTATCAAAGTCATTAGAATAGGTTTAGACCACCAAAGAGTTAAACTTTCTCAAAACAGAAACTGTTTTTCCTCTTCCAGTTTCTAAGTTTCTAAATCTAAGAAAATCTTTCATCAAAACCTTTAATCATGCAAAAATCCTCAACCAATAGTCATATATACATGTTAACAATACTCCATAAAAATTTCGGACCAATATCTATCCATTAGCTTGGTCAAAACTCCAAACTATAACATATTCTCCAGTTTATCTCCCAGAATGACCTTTCTATAGTTTACACAATATTTTACTGACCAAATGATTTTCAAATGGGCCAAATAAGATATCCATGTAAACTAGACTAAAAAAGAAACAACTTATATGAAGGAGACTTTATGATAAAACATTTACAAAAGCTTCGAAATGGGCGTGCAAAAGAACTCCTAAAAGCTACCCGAGAGAGAATGTTTGATAATCTTTTAATGGAAAGTGTAAATGAAGATAAGTTCGTGGGTGGTGGCTGGAGATACTTATGAAGGAGATAAGGGAGATGATAAGGCTGGAGTTGAGAGTTGAGTGTGGTTTTCTCCTACCCAAAATATCTATAAAAGATTATCTCAAAATATTCTATCCAATAATATCTATAAAAATCAGTTCAAGATATTTTCCAAATGTGGAGTAGACTTGGAAGAGTAAGGTGGCTAAAATATTTTCATGTGTCCAAATAAAATTTCGCTAACCTAATTTGGACATTACACACTGTGATTTTGAAAACACTGCGCTTAGTACGTTTACCGAGGTTACTATTCATTCCAAAAATAAACGTAATAAACTTAGTACTGAAAAATCCTAAATATTCAATTAAGCCTAGTGGTATAGACTATAATGTATTCTGACACTTCTAACTATCTCAAATAACTAAAATCGCATTTCTGGCACCATAGTGAGTGATAACATTAACTATGTTGACAGGCTAAAATCTATGCGATTAGTCGATTCGTGTAAACTTACGGAGTTTTTACGAGATTCCTAAAATCAATAGAAATTCCTTAATTGAATTTCTAGCGGGCTGTTACACATAGTCTTACTTGTCTATGTTGACGACGTAGTCATAGGTAGCTCTAACATCAAGGCAATTGAAATTGTAAAAGCCCACTTACATTCTCAGTTTAGAATTAAAGATCTTGGGATCCTCAAGTTTTTCTTGGGTTTAGAAATTGCAAGATCAACAGCTGGCATCCATTTGTGCCAAAGAAAATACAGCCTAGAAATTCTAGAAGATGCAGGACTCCTCCGGTGCAAGCAAGCAAGCACACCCGTTGAAATGAATCACAAACTTTCCCATTCCTATCCAGATTTATTGAATGATCCCACAAGCTACAAGAGACTTATAGGTAGACTAATCTACCTCACTATAACTCGACCAAACATCACTTATGCAGTGAGCATACTCAATCAATTCATGGACAAACCAAGTGAAGTCCACATGCAAGTTGCCGATCGAGTCTTGAGATGTGTAAAATGATCAATAGGCCAAGGTATACTCTTCTCCTCCCAATCTGATGTGCACATTAAGGCCTTTAGTGACTCAGATTGAGCAGCTTACCCAGAAACAAGGTATATAGTTCTTTTTAATTTGTTTCTAGATATAAATTAAAAATAAATGTGTTGCTTTAAAATAATATAATATATATAGGAAAAAACTAACTTCGAAATCTTTTTCCACATATATATAAATTAAGGAATTGAAGAGTTTCATGTTTTCCATCCTGTTTACAAACCAGAGATTTACCAACTAGATTTAAACGTTAGTTGGGGTTCCCCCTCTCTAATGATCATGTGTTATGGTGTTACACTTCAATTGATGAGTGGTAGAATGATTTCAAAATCCCTATTTGACACTATAAGAAATTCGGCCTTTTGTAGCGATTTTTATAGTGTTGCAAATAAATTCGCTGCCAAAGGGGATTAATTACAACGAGCTTCTACTTTGCTGCAGCTTTTAACGTCAACTTTTTTGAAAATCCTTTTGCAGCAATTGTAACTCCTAATGTGACAGAAAAATGCGCTGCAAAAAGTAAAAAACATGTTGCAACGTTTACAATCGCTGTAATTGCGTTTAAATCATAGATGATGGTGCGTCAAAACACCCGAAAATAAAAATTGCGCCTTCGATTTTACCCCGTACACTTCCAAATGCAAACTTCTTCCCCAACTTCTTCCCCATTTTCTCTCCACGTACCTGCACATTAAGCAAAACCCACCCAAAAATGTTGCTACACGGCTGTCCTCTTCCACTGAAAACCACCACTAACAGCAATGCCCCCATCGATTTGGCGCCCGCAGAAAGTATTGTGCTACATTTCCTCTTAGCGCGATAAATACCAATTTCCTGGGAGAAGTAGACGGTAGCAACCTTTTCCAGTTCAAAAATCAATCTTGAAGACATTTCCTAAGCCGCTAGTCGACATCGAGTAAGCCCATTTTCTTTTCTGATTGCAAACGGTTTTCCAACTGGCCTCATTGTTCTCCTCTCCTCCACTCGATTGTAGCCGATTAACATTGGTAAGATACTCTGTTTTTTTTTTCTTCTTAATGAAACCGTGCAGCATGCATCATTTCAATGCCCCATGTATGTTTAATTTTTTAATTGTTTATTTGGTGGGAGTTTGTTACGATCCTTGCTATGAGTCACCGTATTATAACTAAGGAAGGGAATGGAAATGGAATGATGGATATGGCTGTGAAAACAGATAATGAAATTGAAGTGTTTGTGAAAATGCAAATGAGAACCACAAGTTTCTATTGACCACGGGAATGCTTGATAAACTTCCAGTTTTTCCCTTTCTTCCTTGTGTTTTCCTTATATACATAAATACTACCCTGTAACTATGCTTTTGATAGGGTAAAATGACATCACCGATTGTAATTGTGATGACTCTTGGACTTTAGAAATGATTTGTTATGTGATTGTAATGAAGCTCTGTTTTGCTCATCTTTTTGGTCATTTTTTTTTCTTCCGGTTTTTGCCTCATGTTTTGCTCATCTTGTTAGAAATGATTATCCTCATGTTTTGCTCATCTTTTTTTGTATGTAAGCTCTGTTTTCAGTTGTAGGATTTAGTTAATTGTTAACAGTTGAAGGTATAAAGCTCTATGTTTTTTTTTTTTTTTTTTATATGGGCTGTGTTGGTATACTTTCTTGCTGAATATGTTTCATTGTACCATGCATAGAGGTTTTTTGTGCGTATATATATCTATATATTACTGATATTGTACTGCTTATATTAGATTAGGATGGACACAAGCAGTATGTTGCATTCCTAAGATGCTCATTGTATTTCTAGCTTTCCATCAACTTAGTTGCAATCTCATCAAAATTATAAGATGCTCATTATCCTTATCTTCAGAGAATTTAGTATAAGAAGTTGACATGAATAAATAGATCATATATATGAAGCTATATTATTAAAGATATTTTTTGGTCTTATATAAAACCTTTTTAATGGAAATTAGTTAAAATTTTTGAAACCCCAAGAATTAATTAGGCATTATTTTATAATTATTTAAGACATTTCATTCTGATTTTTTTTTTCTTTTCACTCATTATCACTTTAATTATTATATATGGGGCACGGAGTGATTTGCATGCATCTCTAATCTCTCAAACTACTTTAAAGATGATCACTTGAAAAGTGAGGGGTTAAAGTTATCCAACAAAGGCACATCTTTAGAAGGTTATTTTGACTACGTTTTTTTTCTTCCATGTGTTGTCTTATTTTATATCCTTTTTGTCACTTCTCATGGATGGAATAATAAGTCACTTTATGCTTTAAGCAGAATCCTTCAACAATTGAACGAGTATTCTCATCACTCAGTTTGTTTATCTATTCTTCTTTTTTTCTTATAAATTTCACTTTATGCTTTAATGAAATGCTCTTTTATATCAAAATTGGCTTTCCCTACTGTTAACACTTGATTTAAAGGATATGGAAATCTGTATCTACAAAGGTTATAACACTTAAAATGATTTGCTAGCATAAGCCTCCAGACGGAGGACATTAATTTCCACATGGTTTAATTATAGATTATAAATATATGAAACATAATAACGTTTGGGAAATTTTTTGATAAGATGTTCTGATAGATGTCAGAGGGCTGGGTGTTCCATTGACTATTTTGTGGTACCAGTTGTTTGCCACAAACTCTTCCTTAAACAATCATAAGTCATTACTATGTGACATTCTAGTCAATTAGAATAATCCAGCTTTTCAATATGGTGTTGCCAACATGTCAACCAAATCTATTGCTCTTTTACATACTTCTCTTAAGGAAAGCCTGTGTAGCATGCATCATTTCAATGCCCCATGATTGGGCTTTTTTATTAAATTAATAATCTACGTTTGTTTTTTTTGCATTAAATGATCAACAATTTTATTCATTTCCTTTGTTGGATCAATGGCAATGAGTAAGTAATCCATTTTATTTGCAATGTCTTGGTGATTATCTCATTAATCTCCCAAATATTTTTTTTTAAAAATTAAATTCTGAGTTATAATTGCTAAAAAAAGTTCTTTACTGGTTTGGGTTTATGAAGAAAGGAAGTAACTAGCCTTCCATGGTATGTCACCCCAAACTTCTTGCTGGATTTTCCAATTTTTCCAAAAAGCTTAAAATGTTAAGATATAGGCACCAGAGTTAAAATGTTAAGATAGAGAGTTAATGAACTCTCTATCGAGATACTGAAGGGGGGCCCAATTGATAGAAAAAACAGAGGAAATGTCGTTATCTGTTTTCAGCAATAATTTAATTCTTGCGAAAAAAAAATGCACTTTCAATTTGTTTATAAGTGCACTGGACTGCCTTGCTTTTTGTTTCTTTTTGGCAAAATCCTGATGGCAGTGTATGTGAATATAGGTTTAAGTTTGTAAGAATTTTTATTTTTTATTTATTTCATACTAAGAGAACTTAACAAAAAAGTACAAAGATCATGCATCCTAGTACTCGAGCACGACATGGACATCATATGGAGGTAAAAGAAATAAAAGAAGTTTTGTAACTGAAAACAGCTAACTGTTCCATGCCAACAGTTTCTACAAAAAAGTTCTGCTATAGTTTTAACAATAATTCTTCCTCTATTTGAATCACTTTTCAATTATGTTTAGGCCTCCATTTTTATGTGTTAAACTAGTAGAGATCAGTATATATTTTTTTACCTTCTACTCAAGGTAATAACTAAGATAACAACTAAAGATTTCATTAGAATTTTATGGTTTATCAAGAATTATCTCCTCCTATGTTTATGCTATGTCTACCCATAAATCATGCTCATTTCTAATTTTGCTTAATCTATATATATTTAGATTAGTGGCTGCAAATCCTATGGATAATTATCTCTACCTTTATCATAAAATTGTAGTTTGAAAGCAGTGGAGACCTAAATAAATATCTAAGTAAATTGTTTGTAAATTTGCATAGGAGTTTTGGTTTGGATAGTTATTGATAAGCTTCTAGTGTTAACAATACACATGTTTTCCAGAATTTTATGAAAAAGAAGTTTTATTAAAAAGTTGTACTTTACTTGAATAGAGTTCTACTTTGAGATCAGTAAATTAGATTGATGCTGATGTGTTACAACTACTATGGAAAGTAGGTTTTCATGCATTCTTCACCTACAATAAGGCTTTCCTGTCTATATAACTTCATGCTCTTCACTTTCCAGGTTTTTTGTTCTACTAATCTGTTGGTGTTGTGTCTTTCCAGAAAACTCATATACAGGTATGCCTTTGCTTCTATTTTTAGTCTCTCATAATCTGTTGAAATATATTTAGAGAGTTGCTGATATTGCAACTGTCTGCAGTGATCTTGAAGCTAAGTTTCCATAACTTACCCTTGCCAAGAGCATAGACCCTATTACTGCCTAGCATCTTTTATTGAATATGGGAGCAATTACTTTAGTTGAAAGTAATGAAGTGCACTTAGGCTCGACTTGATGTTTATGCTGCAGAAATATGTACTGAACATATTTTTGTTTGTTGTATACTGAATGTACTAAACATATGATTCATGTAAGAGCTCCATTTGACTTGTAAGGAATGGACAGTTGTTAGTTTAAATAGTGTGCAAGTGGATTTGGATGAATGTATGAATGTCTTGCACATTATATGTAAGTGTAAAAAAACTACTACAGTTTCAGTAGTATTTTTTTTTTAATTTTGTAATTGGGTATTTTCAGCGATTTTTAATTGCTGCAAATCGTTCAAAACTCGTCGCAATTTGTCTATTCCAACTATTTTAGTCCTTGGAAAAAAGATTAAATGCAACAAAATAAGCAAACGCTGCTTCTGATGTAGGGTATTTATAGCGCTTTGACTTTTTGCAGCGATTTTAGTTCTTGCAAAAAATATTAAATACAACAAAGGAAGCCAGTGTTGCTTCTGATATGGGATATTTACAACGCTTTTTGACCTTTTGCAGCGATTTTAGTTCTTGCAAAAAATACTAAATACAACGAAAGAAGCAAGCGTTGCTTTTGATATGGGGTATTTGCAACGCTTTTTAACCTTTTGCAACGATTTTAGTCCTTACAAAAAATATTAAATACAATGAAGGAGGCAAACGTTGCTTCTGATATGGGATATTTACAGCGCTATTTTGAGTTTTTGCAAAGATTAAAATCGTTAGAATTGTTCAAAAGCAACGTTTCTAATATAAATTTTATAATCCATTTCTAACGTGTTGCAATAGAATTTACAACGAAAAAAAAATATTATAATTGATATCAATTGTAACGTTTTTATAATATCGTTGCAATTGATTAAAAAAAAAAAAAGAAAAGGATTGTATCGTCGTTTTTTTGGCTGATCCATTTCAATTAATTTCAACCTTTCAACCACACGAAGAGGAGAGGTAACACATCAGCGCGGTAGAGAAGAAGTCAATTACGGTGGGCGCACTTTTGTTGGGCTACCAGAGTTGTTGGCAGAGTGAAAGAACCCTCGTATCTGAAGACGTTAAATGGGAAAAATATAGTTATAAGTATAGTTGTGTATTAATCTGTGCATCAATATGATGTGATTAGTTAAAAAATAGATTTGATTGAAAATAATATTAATTTAAATTTTAAGTATAAATAAATCAGTATTAATATACAGATTAATGCATAATTATATTTATACGTAGTAAAATTCCGTTAAATCGGTTTTGTCTGCACACCCGCACTACTAGTACTGCAACATACAGCAATCCATCTCAATCGGCGTGTCATCCCACATATTGTCGTTTTTATAGCTGACACAGGAAAATGAAAAGGAAAATGAAGTCTATGAACCATGGATGGTTTACCAATTTTAATTTTTTTAAAAATAAAAATTCTCAGTAATTAAGTAAATGAATATTGTTGAGTTTATGTATTTTTTAAATATATATTTAAAAGTGTTTAAAAAATGAATAAAAGAAATATAAAAATAAATAAATAAATCTGAAATGAAGGAATTGGTTGGATCATCGGTCCCTCTAGCATGATCTAAAAAAAAAAAAAAAAAAAAAAAAGGAAGAAAACGAAGAAAGAAAGAAGGCCAGGTGGTCATGACCGAGTAGTCGAAACTGAGTGGGGGCAGAAAAGTCCTTAAAAAATTGAAATGGAATCATTGTCTGATCGACGTAGACGCCTTAATTGGTAATACATATATGGTATTTTTCTGGTACTAAAAATGATCACTGAAAAATTGAAAATTGGAAAACATGAAACTCAATTCCTTTATATATATATATATATATAAAAATATATATATGTGTGTGTGTGTGGAAAAAGACTTCTAAATTAGTTTTTTTCCTATATATATATTATTTTAAAGCAACACATTATTATTTTTAATTTAAATCTAGAAACAAATTAAAAAGAACTATATATCTCGAGATAATTGCAGCAACTGGCCGAATCTTCATTCGTAGGGTACGTGCGTAGCTGATATTTTTTCTCTTTAGGGGTCTTAACTGGTAATATATAAATATAAATATATATATATATATATATATATGGTATTTATATATATATATATATTTATATGGTATTTTGCTGGTAAAAAATGATTAGCGTGCATGCTCAAACCAAGAATAAAAAAGTAAAGTACACAGCCTGCTTGCCACAGGCCCACAACCCACATGGACATTGACTATAAGATGTCCAGCACATAATACGAGGGTCAGAATGAGCGAGGGGCCTCACTCTGCATCCGGAACTACGAATGAAGATTCGGCCAGTTGCTGCAATATTAATTTGGAGATGAGACCAAAGAGATGCAAAAAGTTTTTATTTTTTATGCTAGTCTTTTTTACTTAATAGTTAAAAAAGTAATTATTAATATATTAATATTTTTTTTAATTTTTTAAAAATATTTAAAAATGTTAAAATATATATATATAATAAAAAAGAATGATTTGGAGTACGTTAATTTCAAGTTTTCGACAACTAAAGGAAAATGAATATCGATTTTTTAAATAAACAATTAATTTCTTTGTATTAGAAAATCATCCTTTGGGTTCGTCAATGTCCATGCATTTTCGCTTTCCTCTATATTGGTTTTAACGCGAAATTGCTTGAAGGGAAAAGGAATTAAATCACGTGTTTTTTAATTCCTAAGAAAAAATAAATAAATTGTTGTGTTAAGAGAGCATGCATGATTCTTAATTAGATTCTTCATTCTATATATGTATGTATGTATGTATGTATATGTGTGTAAGTATTCTATTACCACATGCGAGATGCATTCCAAAATAATGCATATAATAATCCAAAAACGTACATACGAATTGATTGTAAATGATAGAAAATATAAAACCTAATAGAAAAGAAGAGAGAAGGAGATCAAAGAGACTTTAATAACTACATATTTTTCATTTTTAATTGTAACTTAGTACAAAGCGTTGATTCCGGCCATGAATATATAGGAAAATTACGTGAAGATAAACACCTTAATGTATTATATAAGGAAAATCAAAACTAAGTAAGCTGCATAGTGTTTGATTTATGGCCGGCCAGAACCGTACGCCCACAGATGAAATGAAGTTGATGATCGGCCTAGAAATTAATACTTTGGCTTGAAGGGATTATAATAATTAGACCCAATACTAAAAATATCAACACCAGAGGCAGCAGCTGTAGCTATGGTAACAATGAGGCACCCGACACTGAGGATGTGAAGGCAAATCCATCTTTTGCTCCACTTTGGTATCTTCTTTTGCACCGTATACATCTCCACTGGGAAGTAAATTGCGATAGGCCAGAAGGCCAAAATCTGAAAGAGTTTAAGCAGGTCGAGGTAGATTGGTAGAAACATTGATAACACAGTGGTTGTGATCACGAAAAGTGTCCTCCAAACCAGTCGAAATAGGTTGAGTTTATAGGGACCAAAATGCCTGCAGCCGGTCGGGATTTTAATGTCTTTGGTGACGAATTCATTATCCGGGAATCTCTTTGCTAGGGTTTCCTCAACCATGGCCAAAATGGGTTGCAAATAGATCTGGTATCCTCCAGCAAATTGGATTACAATGGTAGCACTTGCTATCATGTCAAGCAGCCAATATGATTTATAGAAGCCATGAAGGAGGAAGACAGGAGAGACGTTATTTCCAAAAGCAGCAAAAAGCAAGCAGCCATGAAGCATGGAGACAAAGGTTGTGAGTATAAGGCTACGTCGAGTGGCCTTTTTCATTGTCTCGGCTTCTGATGGTGGGGATTTAATTGTGTCCTGTTTTACATGATTTGGTTAATCAGTTGATCAACATCATGATATTAATCATGGATGTAAGAAAACAAAAAAAAAAAAAAACAAAGCTATGAATTCAATATATGCTTTGGACATGAGATATATATTATACCATGATTTCAATAAGGACGGCTGATAAATCGTATGCATGAGCTATATTCCCGACTGCTTGGACGATCTTCAATATTTTTTGGGCTCGAGTCATAGTATTATTACTATCCGTCAATGGAAGGTGATCAGTATAATATATCCCATGCACACCTGACAAGAAGATATTGGTATTTATTGAATGGGTAAAAAGGACTAAAAAGAACTTGCACATAAAGTGCTTGACGGAACGTCTGAAAGGAAAAAGATTCTCAGAAAGATGTTATTATTGCTTGTTACTTTCTCATACAGTGAGTACAGAGTATTTATAGACTATTTTCATAACAGAAAGATATAGAGATCAAATCTACACTGTACACCTCAGCACAATCAGTTTGTCAATTTCTTCGAGAGTCTTCCTTTCTCAGTTGGTTATGTAAGAGTTGAGTCATGCAGGGCTTTTTGGTATTTCATCATGACTCTTTGCTTCAATAGCCCCCCTCGCTCCAACTGGTACTGGAGAGATGTAAAGGCAGGAGCGCAGAAAACTGAAACGGACCGATGAGAGTGGCTTGGTGAGAATGTCAGCCACTTGGTCTTTGCCAGAAATAAAAGAGACTTTAAGTGTTTTTGCAGCTACACGTTCTCTTACAAAATGAAAATCAAGTTCCACATGTTTAGTTCTAGAGTGGAGAACTGGGTTCACAGATAAGTATGTGGCTGCAAGGTTATCACACCATAAGGTAGGGGGATCAGGAAGAAAAATTGCCAGTTCTTTTAATAAGGATTGTATCCATAAAAGTTCACAAGCTGTGTTAGCCACAGCTTTGTACTCAGCCTCCGTAGAAGAACGGGCAATAGTTGGTTGCTTTTTAGAACCCCATGAAATCAGATTAGAGCCAAAATAAATGCAAAAGCCACCAGTTGACTTACGATCATCAGGGCAACCTGCCCAATCTGCATCCGAGAATGCAGTAAGTTTAGGAGAGGTAGATGGTGAAAAATGAAGGCCAAAGTTTGTGGTGAGTCGAAGATATCGTAAGATACGCTTGACGGCTTGCCAATGAGGAACCCGAGGACAGTGCATAAACTGACACACTTTGTTTACTGCAAATGACAAATCAGGACGGGTAAAAGCTAAGTACTGGAGACTCCCTACAACACTTCTGTATAGGTGAGGATCTTCAAAGGAAGCACCATCAAACGCAGAAAGTTTAACATTGGAACACATGGGAGTAGACACAGGTTTTGATTTCTGCATGTTGGTCCGAAGGAGAAGATCATTAATGTAACGAGTTTGAGACAAACACAAACCAGAGGAGGTACGGCAAATTTCGAGACCCAAGAAAAAATGCAGAGCACCAAGATCTTTAACAGGAAAATCAGAACGAAGGGAACAAATGAAATCAGTTATCAGTGATGGAGTAGAAGCAGTAACAATAATATCATCTACGTAAACAAGTATATAAATGGAATGAGAATTAGCAGAAAAAATAAAAAGAGAAGAATCGGAGACAGATGCATGAAATCCTAAGGACAACAATTTGGAACTTAATTTGGAGAACCAAGCCCGAGGAGCTTGTTTCAACCCGTAAATGGACTTACGTAATTTACAGATATAATGAGGGAAGTCAGGATTAACAAACCCGATAGGTTGATGCATGAACACATCCTCCTCCAAGTCCCCGTGCAAGAAAGCATTCTGTATATCAAGCTGATGAAGAGGCCAACTTCTGGTGACAGCGATGGAGAGGAGAAGTCTGATGGTTACAGATTTAACCACCGGAGAAAAAGTTTCAGAGTAATCAAGACCGGGTTGCTGGTGGAACCCTTTGGCGACCAATCGAGCTTTGCGTCGCTCAAGAGTGCCATCAGCACGCCTCTTGGTCTTGAGAACCCACTTACAGCCAAGAATATTGAGGTTGGAAGAGGGAGGAATGAGATCCCACGTACGGGTATGGAGTAAGGCTTGAAACTCAGTGGACATGGCTTCACGCCACTCAGGAAATTTTGCAGCTTCAGTGTATGAAGTGGGATCCTCAGGAATGGAAGAAACAACAGACGTAGTGAGAGAAGTGGATTTACGATGTGGGTAAGGTACTGTGCCGTCAGAACGAAGGCGAGGGCAGTGGATGTTGGTTTTTGAGCGAGTAATCATGGGATGGAAACCATGAAGTTGGATGGGAGGAGGAGCCGAAGGAGGTTGGATGGAAGAAATTTGTCTGGAAGAAGATGACTCTGTCGAAGGAGAAGATGGGTTCGGCGAAGGAGAAGAAGGAGGGGAATCAGTGCTGGAGTGAGCAAGTACGGGTTGAGAGGAAGTGGATACGAGTTGAGAGGAAGTGGATACGGGTTGAGAGTGAGTGGGCCGTGAGGATAATTGAGTGGGAGTGGGCCGAGGAGATGAAGTAATATCTGGAGGCCGAATGGGGGGAGAACGGGAGTCGAGTAAGTGATGAGACTCAGGAAAAGAATTCGGATGATTTAAAGTAGACGTAGACCCAGTGGAGGCGAAGGGAAAACAAGACTCATCAAAACGAACGTCACGAGATATATAGACACGACCAGTAGGTACATGTAGACAATTGTAACCTTTATGATCAGGACTATAACCAATGAAGACGCAAAGATGAGAACGAAGATCAATTTTATGCTTATTGTAGGGCCGAAGATTGGGCCAACAAGCTGACCCAAAGACACGAAAAAAGGAGTAATCTGGAATTTGTTGAAACAATTTCTGAAATGGTGAGGTATTGTTAAGGATTGGAGACGGCAAAGAATTAATGAGAAAAGTGGCCGTCTGAAAAGCTTCTATCCAATATTTATTGGACATAGAGGAGTGAGCTAAAAGTGATAGGCCGGTCTCAACGATATGTCGATGATGTCGCTCAACACTTCCATTTTGTGGATGAGAGTATGGACAGGTAATGCGATGAGTAATGCCAAAAGTTTGAAGTAGTGATTGAAGGGGTCGAAATTCTCCTCCCCAGTCAGTTTGTATGGCAATTACATTTGAAGAAAAAGTATTACTCACATATCGAAGAAAGGCAAGAAAAATAGCAACCACATTAGATTTGACTCGTAAAGGGAAAAACCAAATGTATTTAGTATAATCATCCACTATCGAAAGATAAAACTGAAATCCCTTAGAGGACAGTACAGGTGCTGGTCCCCAAACATCTAAAAATAAAAGTTGAAAGGGAAATTGAGAACGGGAAGGGGAAGGAGGATGAGGGAGAACATGAGATTTAGCTTGCAAGCAAGCTTGACACGTAAAAGTAGAATTTGCAGCAGAAACAGGTAAATGAAATTGATGTAAAGTAAAGGAGGTAACACGAGGATTGGGATGTCCTAAACGGAAGTGCCATGTTTGTGTGGAGGTTCGTTCACCAATTAAAGCTTGTGGTCGAAAAACTGAAGAAGGACGAGTTGATGGAAACTGCAGTTGTTTAGCCTCAGCATCAGGTTGAAGTACATAAAGCCCATCTTTAACAGGTCCTTGAAGAAGCACCTTCCGAGTATGTAGATCCTTCACAAAAAAACCAGAGGAATGAAACTCAAAAAATACAGAGTTATCAACACAAAATTGTCTAACAGATAGCAAATTTCTAGTAATGGCAGGAACATGTAAAAGATTTTTAAGGAGAAATTGACGAGAAGAAGTGGCAAGTTGAGCCGTGCCAGTGTTCTGGATGGAGAGAGAAGAACCATCACCAAGACTGACTTGATCAGCACCATAATATGGAGTAGGATCTATATGAAGATTAGCAAAGTCATCTGTGAAATGGTTGGTTGCAGTAGTATCGGGAAACCAGTTGGACATGGAAGGATGTGGATTAGGAAGGGCAGTGTAGTGAGCTTGAAGAGAGGATGGAGGACCAGATTGATAGGTGTGGTTAAAACGATGATAGCAGGACAACGCCGTGTGACCAGATTTTTGACAGACCTGACAGGTTGGACGAGAAGCAGAGGAGTGATTAAAAAAGTTGGAATGTGAAGAAGAGCCTCAGCCCCTGCCACGAGTACGACCACGATAGAATTCACGTCCACGACCTCTATTAGATGAAGAGGAAGAAGACTGAGATTGAGTGGTAGTGGAATTGATAGAGATAGGACTGGCCGAGAGCAGGGAATGAGTTTGATGAGCAAGTCTAGACTCATGATTGAGAAGGTAGCTGAAAATTTGAGAGGAGGATAAAGGTTCTGGTCTGGTGGTGATGGAGGTCACGATGGATTCATAATCAGATCCTAAACCAGCCAAAAGATAGATTGCAAATTCAGAGGGAGGAAGAGGATGGCCAGCAGCACTTAAAGAAGAGGAAAGAGCAGAAGCTTTGTTGAAGTAAGCAGAGATAGTTTCGGATCCTTTCTTTAGAGTGGCTAGCTGAAATTTGGTCTGCATAATATGTGCAGAAGATTGTGCAGAAAAAAGAGGCTGAAGCATGGTCCAAGCATCACGTGAAGTAGTGCATTCAAGGATTTGAGCAAGCACCGTATCAGTGAGAGAAGAGTTGATGGCTGATAGAATAAGTTGATCTTGTAAAACCCACTGATTGTAGTCGGGGTTAGGAATTCCATTAATGGTGGAAGGTGGGGCAGGGACAGTGCCATCGATATAACCAAAGAGACGATGACCTATGAGAAATGGTTGAATCTGGGCTTTCCAGAGCAGATAGTTGTCAATATTAAGTTTGACAGTGATCAAATTGGTGGAAGGGGAGGATAGAGTGGGATAAAAGGATTTCGGTGGAGAGGGAGGAGGGGTGGGTAATGTGAGCGGAGAGGTGGGTGATTCGGAAGTCATGACAGGTACCGAGAACGACAGACGCAAGTCTGTTTTCAGTCTCTTGATACCATATTGAATGGGTAAAAAGGACTAAAAAGAACTTGCACATAAAGTGCTTGACAGAACGTCTGAAAGGAAAAAGATTCTCAGAAAGATGTTATTATTGCTTGTTACTTTCTCATACAGTGAGTACAGAGTATTTATAGACTACTTTCATAACAGAAAGATATAGAGATCAAATCTACACTGTACACCTCAGCACAATCAGTTTGTCAATTTCTTCGAGAGTCTTCCTTTCTCAGTTGGTTATGTAAGAGCTGAGTCATGCAGGGCTTTTTGGTATTTCATCATGACTCTTTGCTTCAATAGTATTTTAGCAAAATATGGCAAGATCAGAATTATCAATTTAAATATTGTACATATCAATATACGTACATATATAGCTAAATTAAGAAATCATTTATGGATATTAAAACTTGTAAATTCTAAGAAAATGATATAATGAAACAATTAGCACAAAGATTTTTGTTATAAAATGAAAACTTTGAGGTGAAATGTCGTGCTTGACAGGTTCTTTGGGAGATCTAGTCTAGCAAGGTCTTTATGCAAGCTTCGGCCGCGTGTGATTGTCCAGTAATATAATTGAGCATAACGAACAAAACTTGTACGTACGTACCTGCAACTTTAGCGATAGCAAGGCCAAGAACAATTACTGAATACAGTAGGAACATCATAAGACACAGAATGGAGAAACTCATGCGCAGCTGGAAACTTGGGAATTTGAAAGAGAATTATTTGAGCAACGGCGAAAGCCATGAAGTATGGCATGGGATTAACATAACATGCATCAGCTGCGTTGCAACAATTAGAGAGCCCGTACTTGATATCCCTGTTTGATAACAACCACCCAAATGTCCCATAATTAATTAGGCTCTAAATTAAAGGATTAATCAAAATGATAATTAAGATATTGTACACAAGATTTCAAACCTAGCTACGTGCATCATCATTAGGGCTGCAAATACAGTGTACTCGCTGGCTGCTTCAAGAAGGTTCAGGTATTTAATCACCAAGCAGATCTTGAAGTACTTTGCCCCATCTAGAAAGTATTAAATTAAAACCATGAAAAGAAAAGAAAAGATACTTCAAGATCAAAGCTGCAATTAACAGTATTGTATTGATCATGATCATGAACTTGTTAATTTGATTGGAAAAAAAAACCTTACCCAAGTTGGATCGAATGGCTTCCATGTAAGTATCGTTTCTCTTGGCAGGGACTTCAGGTGAACGGTAGCAAGCGCACAGCAAAGCGGAGGTGCAGTAAGTCAAGAGGGCGAAGAAGATGATCACGGCTGGACCAGCAACCCAGCCAAGTTGTGCAACGTTCCCAGGCAAGGACATGAGAAACAAAGGGCTAGCCACAATAGCCGTTGTTAAGGAAACACTTGCACTCCAAACCGTCCCTGCACCGTTGAAAAGTTATATTGATATATATAATATATATACATCAAGAAGTGGCGGAGCTAGGAATTTATTTTAGAGGGGCCAAATAAAACTAAAACAATATATATATAATATTTTTTATTCTACTTTTATACAATTTTTTTTATGATATATAATAATTTAATAGGAAAATTTACAATAAACATAAAATAGGTTTAATATAACTTACGTATTAAAAAAATATTTGATATATCAAGAAAAATATATCATTAAAATAATATAAAGAC
Organism: Carya illinoinensis; assembly: GCF_018687715.1. Lineage (NCBI taxonomy): Eukaryota > Viridiplantae > Streptophyta > Magnoliopsida > Fagales > Juglandaceae > Carya > Carya illinoinensis. The sequence continues at coordinate 6,071,667 of NC_056766.1, forward strand.
ATTCATACAAATATATTAAACAAAAAAATACAAAGTGTTTAAAATTGTAACTCGTGTTCTTTTAAATAAATAAAATCATCAAGTATTGAATCTAAATCAAAATTCTTATCTATTTCTCTTTTAATATAGATAATGAAAAAAGGTTAGAAATACTATTAGTTATAATTAGAATTTTTTTTATTTATAATAAAAATTATGTATTTTATTTTATATGAAATGTTTTTTATTTATTTCATATTTATATCAGATTAAATTTTATGGAGGGACCAAAATAATTTTTAGAGGAAGGCCAATACATGATAAATTAATATTATTTTATTAAATAAAAAAAGTAACATATATATATATATATATATATATTCAAATTTGTCACCCCCCTGCCCCCAATGTGGAGACTGACCACAACTATGACAGAAAATATTATTTCGAACTCCAGCCTGCCTTAATTACCTGCTCGCTTTGGGCTGCGGCCATCGTCGTCGACGGACTCAGAGTTGCTGCAGCGTCGTGGGAGCAGATCTTGTTCGGAAAGCTGGTTTTTTGTGGCAGTGTTCTGACTCTGATGCATCTTTATGAACTGCATATATGGTATTAAAAACGCATCATGAACTTAAACAAGAACGCGCGAGTTTATATAACATCTATGATGCATTTTTATGTATCCTATATAAAAATTTATATGAAATGATCAAAGTGACTCGGAAGAGCTCAATACAGAACTCCAGCGATTTTGGGAATTCCAGAACTTCCGTTGTGTGTGTGTGTGTGTGTAACGTGCTCATGGGCATAAACAAGAGAGAGAGAGAGAGAGAGAGAGAGAGAGAGAGAGAGAGAGACTAACTTCAGCGCCATCGCATGAGTTCTGATCATGACTGGGAGCTTGAGTTCCCATGGCTGTGTTCGCAGCAGATAATTGCAGTGAATGTGCAAGTAGTTGATGGCTGCAGCTTACAAAAATATATAACGACGAGTGGGGGAGAGAGAGAGGGGGGGGGAGAGATGAAGAGGTGGAAAGTTGACAACAAACTAGATCAGGCGATATTCTATTTTAGTAGACAACAGATGTTTTTTTTTTTTTTTCCTTAGGAATTAAAAAACACATGATTTAATTCCTTGTCCCTTCAAGTAATTTCACGTTAAAACCAATATAGAACCCAGAAGATGATTTTCTAATACAAAGAAATTAATTGTTTATTTAAAAAATGGATATTCATTTTCCTTTAGTTGTTGAAAACTTGAAATTAACGTACTCCAAATCATTTTTTTTTAAATGTATTCCAAATCATTATTTTTTATATATTTTTTAATATTTTTATAAAATTAAAAAAAATATCAATATACTAATAATCACATTCTTAACTATTAAATAAAAAACTAACATAAAAAAGAAAAGTTGCATTCCTCTGATCTCTTCTCCAAATTAATATTGCGGGCAACTGACCGAATTTTCATTTTCATTCGTAGGGTACGTGCGTGTCTGTGGTCATGAGCATCTAGAGTCTGACAATATGCTAGAGAGGACAAATGCTACAGACAGGGAAGTTGGATCTAGAGTCTGACAATATGCTAGAGAGGACAAATGCTACGGACAGGAAAGTTGGCGCATGAATTGCGCACACCTTCCATTATCTCATTTTTTACCTGACGTTTCCTTTTGTACGCAATTTCTGCACCGAAACACTTGTATCAATCAATAACTGTATCAATCATTTTTCTTTTTTTCAAATTCCGTATAAGAAATAATGATACACCACCAACTATTTTATTATTTATCTATAATTTTATATTTAAAAATTATATTTTTCACTTTAAATCAAAATGATTGTCCTATCAACAGTTTAAAATACAATAAATAAATAATTATTTAATACACAATTGTAAACCAACTGTAATATAGTTGAAATTATATCATTTTCCTTGTAGAAGAGTCAATATTTATACAGACTTTTCTCGTAACAGAATTCAATCACAAATGGATCACAAATTGAATAAGAGGAGGCCGTTTAAGGCTTTGTTTAGTTATAAAAATGAGATTGGATGATATAAAAGTTAAAAATTAAATAAAATATTGTTAGAATATAAATTTTTAATATAAAAATTTAAAAAAGTTGAATTATTTACTATATTTTATGTAAAAATTTAAAAAAATTATAATGATTAAATGAGAAGACACAAACCAAATGAGGCCTAATTATTAAGTAAGTTGGTTCTAAGTCCTATGTTTTGTAGAGAGAGAGAATTACAATCCTACTTCTCTTGGACTAAAACAAGGAAATATACGGATGATGGGGCAATCATGTTTATATGTTTTTTTCTCGCACGAGTAGAAATTTAGCCGTTCACGATTCATGCCAGTTGATACCATCTATCCAACTGAATTATTACTTTTTCTAACCGAAAATCTTGAGTTTGAGGATGCAGTCTCTTCTTTAAATATTCTATAACAACAAATTGTAGTGAACCACAACCAATTATCAAATTGTAAAAAACTGTCATTTAAGATACTGCTCTCTTTGCAAGGAAAAAGATGGGGATTCAATTTTTAGTCACCCCATCGGAAGCCAACCAGTTCATGATAAAAGCAGAGAGCTTGGAGCTAGACGAAAGGGAAGGACTGATAAAGTGGTGAAACTAAAATTTTCTACCTACAAGGAAAAATAGGAAAATAGGAAAAATAGGAAAATTTTCTAATTGGAGTTCCAATCCGAAACCCTAATTTGGTGGTTGGGGTTTCAATAATTGAAAGCCCTAAATTGAATTAGGGGTTTCAATCAATGAAACCCCTAATTTGAGGAAGGGTTTCGGATTGGAACCCCAATTTGGGGTTCCAATCCGAAATCAATTGTTTGGGGTTTCATTGAAACCCTCACCCCCAAATTGATTTGGCAATTTCATTAATTGAAACCCCCAAATTGATTTGGAGGTTTCAATCAATGAAACCCCTAATTTGATTTAGGGTTTCGGACTGGAACCCCAATTTGGGGTTCCAGTCCGAAACCCAATAATTGGGGTTCCAATCCGAAACCCAATTATTTTTTTGATGTATGCAGTTTTGTATGCAGTTTTTGTTGATTGTGTTGAATTGCACTTTGAATTTTTTTTTTTTTTTTTGTTGGATAATTAAGAATGTCTTCAGATTTCAGTGATAGTTCGCCTTCCCCAGCCAACACCCCTACCCCAGAAACTAACCCTACTCCTATCCCTATAACGAGTACACCTTGCCCTGCTCCGAAGCCCACACAGGGCAAGAAACCTGTATCCATAGTTTGGCAACACTTTACCAAACTAGAGGGTGGTGACCACAACAACCCACAAGCTAAATGTAATCACTGTGGAAAAATGTATGGATGTCACTATAGGAAACATGGTACATCCTAGCTGAAGGTCCATCTAGACAAACAATGCAAGAAGAGTCCAATTTTAAAATCCTTAGTAGAGAAGGGTCAATCTAGACTAGATTTTAAAATGGCGGATGGAAGTAGTGGGGCCGGGGGGCCAACATTGAAGGGGTATATGAAGTATAACCCCGATGAGTGTAGAAGGAAGTTAGCTCGTATGATTGTCATGGACGAGCTGCCTTTTCAGTTTGTGGAGGGTAAAGGGTTTCAAGAATTTGTCCAAGAGTTGGAACCGAGATTTGTACTTCCTTCTCGTCACACTGTGGCAAAGGATATTAAGAAGATGTACCTCCGTGATAAAGATATTTTGAGGGGCCAATTGGCGGGTTTGGTAGTTTGCCTCACTACCGATACTTGGACTTCTATCCAAAATATGAATTACATGTCGTTGACTGTGCATTTTGTTGGTGCTGATTAGGTTCTGCACAAAAAGATTATTAAATTTTGTCAAATAACTGATCATAAGTGTGAGACGATTGGGAAGGCATTGGAGGCCGCAATAAAGGAGTGGGGGTTGGAAAAGGTTTTGTCTGTGTCAGTTGATAATGCGTCATCTAATGATGTCGCATTGGGATATCTAAAGAATTATCTTAAAGATGCAAATAAGACATTCTTGGGTGGTGAATACTTGCATGTTAGATGTGTTGCACATATTTTGAATTTAATTGTGACTGAGGGGTTGAAAGATGTTGATGACTTGGTTGCACGAGTTAGAATGGTTGTGAAATGGGTGAGGTCTTCTCCTTCTAGATTGGAGAAATTCAAAATTGCTACAAAAGCTGCGGGCATAACATCGAATAAGGGTCTTTGTACTGATGTTCCTACTAGATGGAACTCAACTTTCTTGATGTTGGAGGCGATCCAAGAATATAAGGCAGCTTTTCAATTATTGGGTGATGAAGACATCCAATATGTCAAATGCTTTGATGAGCACGTGGGGTCACGAAAGCCTAATGATGATGATTGGGTGGTAGTTTCTACTTTCGTTGATTTTCTTGGATTATTTTATGATGTCACATTGAATATATCTGGTTCTTTGTACCCTACATCCCATTGGTTTTGTCAACAAATATGTAGGGTAAAAGAAGAATTAGAAGATATGCGTATGGGTTCCATGAGTGGGATGGCAGTGACCATGATGCTAAAATATGACAAGTATTGGAGAGATTTGACTAGAATGAATATTTTCTTATATGTGGTTGTTATTCTTGATCCCCGTCTGAAAGTTTTAGACTTGTTATATGGGTTGGGACTTATTCATAATCAGGTATGGACTGAACTTATTGGTGAATTGGCCTGAGATACCCTGAAAAAATTGTATGATGAGTTTAATGCAATTAAGGGTGGTACTACATCGAAGACACATATACCGACCCTAACGCCTTCTACAGACACCGTGACCGGGCCTCCTACAAAGAAGCGTAGAATGCCATGGACTAAGACTCTCGCACAGAATCCCACACTAGTTCATCAATCTACAGAGGTCGTTTCTGAGTTAGACAACTATTTGTCAGCGGATATGGTCCAAGATGATGATGATCATTTCGATATATTAGGATGGTGGAAGAATACCTCAAAGAAATATCCCATCATTTCTGAGATTGCCCGCTGTATTTTGGTCATCCCTATTAGCACCGTTGCCTTAGAATCAGTCTTTAGTACTGGAGGTCGTATATTGGATCCTTTCCGTAATTCATTGTCTCCTACAACTGTAGAGGCATTAATATGCATACAGAGTTGGACGATAGGAAATGATATTCATGTTCCAGATATTTTAGATTTTAAGGAGACCGATGAGGGTGGTGATCAGTCTGGATTTAGACCACCTGGTAATTATTTTTTATTTTATTATTTTAATTTATTTATATTCATTTCTATTTCATCGTTATTAATTTTAATATTAATTTTTGTAGTAACACATGAGACGTCTAGCACATCTGCAACATAAAAATGTGCTCAAACCCGGGCCGCCCCAACTGTCACATCCCTTGACTCAAAGACAAGTCACAGCTGACAAGCCTCTTTAGAATATTCAATTTTTAATTATTTGTTCAAATTTTATATTCAATGATTTGTAATGTTGATACAATGTCCCTTAGACACTTTTATATTCACTACAACAATACATGCTTTTTGCGGCGCAACCAAGCCGCCGTTATAAACTCATGAACTGTCGATAATACCCTTCAGCCACGCTTTCTTCATCGCAGACAAAACACTGTTGTTTAGCCCTGACATTTGCTCTGCTTTTCGCCGCTGATTGAACCGCCGCAGATACCCCCCCGTAAGCTGCGATTTACACGTCGGGAAGGGCAAAAATTTTCCTGCCGCTATTGATGTCCACCGAATCGGAGTGGGCGCCGCTAAAGCACGTACATTCCTCCTGCGGGCTAAAGCTCGCCGCGACTCGGATCAATTTTAATGGCGGCTTTTACAACTGCCAGTGAATGTAACTGGCGGTAGAGTATACCCCCGCCGTTGAAGATCTGCGAGGCGGCAGAAAAAATTTGCGGCGTTTGCCCAAAACGCCGTTTCGAAGTTCCAGAGGTAAGATTAAATATTAGGGTTTCAGGTCCATTTTGTGGGATTTAATTTGCCCCCCTGATTTTGGAATGTCTAACGATTATTGTAGTGATTCCAAAAATTGATCTCTAAAATTCCATAAAATTTAATAAATTGTATAATATTTCTGATAATCATGATTTGTGGAAGTTTTGAGCATGATGATTTGCGCTGGATGGATAACAAAGTAATTACTAATTAGCACAGCACCATATACATTCAAGCTAGTACCTTTTAAAACATATATTTTGATACATCTCAGAGGCTTTAGATAATACATCTCAGAGGCTAGCTTTAGCAATTTACACACATAACATGATCACACGTATATTCATATTATATATATATATATATATATTTATATATATATAATATATCATCATATATATCCCCATTAATTGCCATGTTCTGGCCAGATGCAAGCATACCAAACCATGGTTTCCAATGCCTGCATCTGGTTTTGCCCATGATATATATAGATCAGATAATTATAGAACACTTGGTCTATGCGAATATCTGTATACATGATTCAACCAAATTGCATGCATTTATAAATATGATGGGACTACCAATAAACCAGTACAAAACAACCTTAAGCTGGCAAAGACGTGAAAGACTGATATATCTGATAAAAAATCTGGAGGGCAGTTTGTCATTCAAGTCAGAAGCTTTAGATATTACTCTTTCAAATTTCAGCAAATGATAACTTAATTCGAACTGTCCCACAGTTCATACTTATATCTGCTATTACAACATGCCAGCAGTCCTACTAGCTCTACATGTATATGTACATAATTCATAGGAATTTTTACACTTAGAAGTTGTTTGGGGTATTGGCTAGCACATCCCAAAAAAGCTTTGCCCTTGGAAGGTGAATTTACCTGTTGCAATAAACATCAATGTCATCTAATCAAAGCATATCATATCATGCTTACAATTCCATATAACCGCCATGAAACTTTAAGTTATGCTTATCCCTATACCATTAGCATGCATATCCCATGATCTACTGAATTGGATATGTGCTGCTAAACATATACATTAGCAGGTGTAGTCCCATGCACATCCCTACACATGACCATATATATCCCTATACCATTAGCGTGCAGTACTGAATTTATATTATCATGATCTTATATTCCTTCAGCATAAAACAATCTACAAAATTCCCTCCATCTACTAAAAAAATCTCCAAATTTTCCTCCATTTGCTATTGGGATTGGTTTGTGGTTCAGTTATGTTCAGTAGAAGCAAGTCCTTACGGCTATAACTCATTTATATAAAAGATAAAAATGAATGGCATTTTCTAATCCATATAATGATCAGATTATTTGAAAGTCTTGTTTATATTTACCTTATGTTGACAGGGTCATTACCAACCTCTTGTATACCACCTTGATCACTAGAATACTAACTTGTTCCTTATGTGCCTTGCTTATACACTAGACCTACAGTAAAAAAATGCAATTTGGTTTAGATGAGGATTTTACAAATTTTGGTCAACATACATTACCAAAACTATTAATCTAGACCACTATAACATTAGACCATGATCCAATGAAACATGTATTCCAAACATCAAAATAAATTTAACCAACCCTGCAAATGCTTGCACTCCAACTTTCAGAAATGTTTTCATACATCATAGGTTATGATTTCAACAATGGCCACGGTAGCTACCATCTATATATTTTAATAGCATGTATGAGATATTAGGTCATAGTTTAAAACCATGCAGTAGGTCAACCATGCAAACTCACAACCCACTAGAAATGTTGATGTGCATTTTAAACCGTATTCCATTTAGATTATACACCACGTTAGCCTATCAAAGTGTACAGCTATGAATCAGCAAGGAACTTAAAATTATACACTGGTCACTTTGCTAATATAGAACATATATGTCATCACTTGAATTCAGTCATACATCACCTCTCAGATTTTCCATATACATGTACTATCCCTATTCCTACTATTCCTATTTCATTCATCAAACACAATTCGTCTCTTTCCCTCCCTTCAACTTGCAAACATTTATAAATACATACTATTCTTGAAAAAACATCGTAACTAACAAATGTCATGTGACCAGAAATTTATTGAAACAAAATTTTCAATAAAAGCATGTTTCCACATTACCTCCATGAAGCTCCTTCACGCTCTACAACAAGAGTATTAATTGAGAACATTGTCTTACTTCATTCAAGGCTATGCTGCTACCTCATTATCCCCACTAACAACTTCATCAAAAAGCGTAGCAAAAATATATGTAGACAAAAAAACATAATTATAGGTACTGCTAGCACATGGATGATGCCTAAGGAACTGCAGCTTGAGTCTCTCTTTGAGACTCTAATTCTGTTTCAACTCCTGACATTCTCATGTTTATACGTGCTTCATATGCTTGCATATTCTCTTGGATAGCCAGGACACCATTTTCAAGCTCTTTCAGCCGATTTTGATAATACTCAGCATTTTTCTTATTTTGTTCATTTTCCTTAGCAAGCCGTTCATACTCTTTATTTCTGAATGCCAGGTACTTTAGGAGATTCAGGCATAACAGAGTGCCCCATCCCTCTAGAATACCCTGGTCTATGTCCCAAGACCTCCCTAAATATGTTTGCTGCTGCTTCATCTGTGCGAGTATCTGGCTCTTTTGCATTCATCTTTTCAACCATCTGGTTCTGTTGCATGAGATCAGATCCACCATTACTTTCATATAACTAACAGCTTAGAACACAAGGTTACATACATACTTATTTCTAACACTAAAACAGTTCAATTGTTACATAATTGTCCATACAAAATAGAAATCTCACATAATTGTCTTCTGTAGTTGGTGTGATAAATCTCCCCTTTTTGTTTGACCAATGCACATCTTTGTAGAAATCAATCATATTTTTGTCCTTCTACTTGAACATCAAAATACCATATTCAGACATTAGTTTACCCAATATTGACCATCTAGATTTGGACACAGCAACTAGGACATGGAATTAGTATCAATACCTTTCTCTCCATTAGTACAACAAATGATGTCCTTCCGCTTGTGTGGTTGACCATCTGTTTAGCCCTATTTTCTTTGTTTTGCCTGGACATTTTCTGCAACAAAACATGTTATGATTGTCTATAATCCAACATCTGTTTTCCTATCTATAAAAACAGTTGTAAGTATTCAAAGATTTAGACCCAATGACATATGAATCCTACATGTAGGAAAGGTTTGGAAAAACCTTGAATGAATCACTTCCCCACCGGTTGCATAACCACTCCCAAACTGTTTGCTCTACCGATCCCCCTACATTAGCTTTTGCTGCCTCCTCATGTGTTGCATAACTCAAGTACTTTTTGTGTAGCTTGTAATGAAACGCATTATATGCACGAGATAGCTGACTCATGACAGTTCGACGATGATTTTTCAATGTCCAATCCAAGACAAAGTCAGCCTATCAATGTCATTGAGTTAAAAACCCTTCATAGATTGTTGAAAATACTTTGCACAATTCTGTCAATAACTCATAGCAGTGTTTTACATATCTATTTCCTTAGATTCTTTGTCAAAAAGTAATGGGTTTATACTCATAGCTTCATTCACTTACTTCACATTGGAATATGTTAATAAATGATATTCCAGTTCTAATAAGCAAGGAAATTCAAGGCATGTATATTAAAGAATTAAATGACATACAGAATACCATTATAATGCCTCTACCATCAAATGACTTATTAAAATTATCCATGCCATTACAATTTGGACACTGCATAAGCAAACAGTTCAAGTTGAAAGCCATACTCGAACTCGATCAATAAGTTCTTGTTTCTCCTTTTCATCAACAACATTCCAGCTAACATGCCTCATGTCTGCATAGTGCTTCACGATCCATGTCACTCTCGTTGTGTAGACTGTTCTATTGTTGCATGATGGACCTATCTTCCCCTCTTTGATCTCAAGTGGTATTTTGCCATACTTTCGAATCCTCTCAAACTCAGTACCTTTGGCCACACCCCTACCACGTTTACTAGTATTTGGTTCTATATGATCCCCACAAACATCATCCTGGTCTGTTAATTAAACCATATGTATAAACGATCATGCCAATCAACATAAAATGGACCTTCAATATATTTTCTATGAAATACATCTGGTTTGATGTCTACATTATACTTACTATTGCATGTGGTATTCACCTCTGCAGGAATAAATGGAGGCAAAAAAGATGGATGTAACTCATCTGGGGGTTGAGTGGAATCATCAGAGTCCACGCCTGCTTCATCCCTCAATATCCAACCTACTGGTTCTGGTTGTTGGTTTCGTCCAATAAGAGGAAACACTGATCCTCGCCCTGGTCCAGAAGGTCCTCTGCCTCTCTCTCTTTTTGCCTGACTCATTTATACTGCACCTGAAACCAACAATATTAACTAAATGAAGCAGTAAACTACCAACAACTGTCAACATAAAGATGTATTAATGCTGGAGTTGTGCAACAAGCTGAGAAAGAAAGTGGTTCTGCAATACTCTAGCCAAGCAAGAGTTTGGAAATCAGTTTTGGGTTCTTACTTAATCAGATAGGTGAGGCTGTCCAGTTCTGCTAAGTAAAAGAACTGGAGTGCTCGCACCTGTGTTTAGAATCCAGCAAAAATGGAGCAAATAAACACTAGTGTTTGGCCAGAATGTTTTGAAGACTTTTACGTGTGCATTGGTAATGAAAACAGAAATCCCGCTCAAATAAATTTTCCTGCTCCCGCGCGTTCTGTTTTCCTAGCAGCAGGGGGGAGTAGCATCTGCTTTTTCATAGCTAAAAGGCTGTGTGCAGCAGTTTTTTTTTTTTTTTTAAATAGCTGTGTGCAGCAGTTAGCTAGCCATCATTGCGCAGTAGTATACTACTTTCACAGTATCATAATGTACTGTATTATCACTCCTCTATGTTTTCACAGCTGTGTTTGTATTTGATTGTGGAGAAGACATGTCAAACAGTTGTGATTCACAGCCATTATATTACTATATTTTCCCGTCTGAACATTTCGGTGATAATCCATGAGTTCACAGTATGTAATATTCACAAATGGATTGTATATAAACTTTTGCATTTTATTCAAATGTATGTTTTCAATGTTTAAATCATCAATTGCTTATATATCACATTTTCTAATCGATGCATTTACATGATTCACATATATATATACACACAAATTAGGGGTGTACGTAATAAAAAACTGGTGAATCGGTAAACCAAACTGGACCTGACTATATATTATAATATATTATAATATGACTAACACAAATACGTACTAGTGTTAATATTATACTATATATAATACTAATGGTTAGACTAATAGTTATATTATATACCTTAATATATCACTATTGTGTATAATATGACAATTATAATGTCAATAATATAGCATGAGATGACTAATACTAATACTAGTAGTCTACTTCAATAATGTATAATTAAAGCATGAGATGAGTTCTGCTAATATTAGTAGTATACTATATCACTAATAGTTATACTAGCTAATACTATATCACTATATACTATAATATAGTTTAAAACTAATACTAATGGTATAAACTATCACTAATAAGTAGCATGGCTCTATATCACTATACATTATAATATACTATAAAATATCACTATAGTCTATATATAATACAAGTATGATATATATTATAACATATATCAATATATTATCATATATAGTAACATATACTATAATAGTATATATTATATATATTATAAAATACATATATAACCGGAGTACCGGTTTACGAGGCCATAACCGGTGCATAATCTGTTTTAGAAAATGGAAAACCAGATCCAACAACGGTTCGATCCTAAATGTTGTCCAAAACCGATTGATTGAGGAAGGTATGATAGTTTTAATTAAACTGTTTTGTTAACCTTTTTTAACTACACAATTGAGCAACGTACGTTGAATTCAGGGCATGACCTTGATGAGTTGACCTTAATCAATCTATGCTAGAGAATTGCACTACAAATTCCTTCATATTTCACAACCTGTTTCATTACATGGGTATTGTACATCTCATCCACATCTTGTGAGGAGTTCTAACACAAAATATCATTAAAACTATTCTGTATATATGTCCAGTACAACATTAATCATCCAACATTAATCATTAAAACTATTCGAATTGCAGAAGGTTCTGCAGTACAAGCCTTCTTTCACAGTTACAAAACACCAACCCCAACCAAGCACCACCTTCCTACCAATTGACAAGATGATAACTGATCCACGTGTTTCAGTATGGAACAAACTTCTTTATTCATTCCCATGTGCTGGGGTTTCCTTGATGGCTTCTTTGCGAAGTCCTTATTCCCCTACTGTACTCTGTTCGAGATCAACTTGAAAAAGGAATGGTGGCTTTCGAAATCAGAAGTGGTATTTTGGGTCAATAGGTCAAGAGCACTTGCATCTCCATTGGTGGCAACTACTAGGTCCGCAGATCCAGCGACAACCATAGAGCAGATGCCTCCACAGCTAGCCCCCAACTTTAAATCCCTTTTCCCAGCAACGATGCTAGGAGTTCTTCAAGACAGCACTCTAACCTTGTAGTTAGATTCTCTAAGGTTGACATCAATCATCTGCCACAAACAAGATAGAACTTTAAGTACAAGTAGAACGATAAAAGGCAAAAACTCAGGAGCAAAATCATTGGAAACTGAAGTTCCAAACATATTAGCTGCAACAACCTCAGACATCTCAGATTTCAAAGTTTTTCACAATCACGATAGTCAATGGATTCTACTTGACTCCAGATTTCACGTTTATGCATTGTTAAAGAGGTCAAAAATACCAGTAAGAAGAACAAATTTACTTGAGTTGTCAAGGATTGAGAGAAACTTTTATTCTAAGTTTACTATAACTCAACTTTTTTGCACAATATAACACATTGGACATTAGGAACGTAAATTATATAAGTACTACTACAACTGATTCATTTCAACTGACAAATCATTAGTCTTGGTAAGTAAGGTCGATAGAGTTAGACAAAACTTTTGGGATTTTTGGATAAACATGACATCCAAACAAGTGGGGGCCATATAAGACAGTAGTATGGCTCATGCAATGCCACAAACAGCTCCAGTAAAAACCAAATTAGAATTTACAAGGGATTACTTAGTCAAACTAGTAGAAGAGTAAAAAATGATGCATAAATGTTCTAGAACATAAATTTAAACATCTAATAAGCAAAAACTAATTACACAGTGAATTAAACAACTCCAATAAATTGGCAGCAAGCCACAAGAATCATATTTTCGGATGATAAAAGACATTTATATATATTTATAGATTGGAAGGCAAATTCTAGTTCTCCGAAATAAACGACTAAGTACTCACACACATATAGAATAAAGAAAAGGCAGGATGATAAAAGCTGAAATTACAACTACAAGTCTTCAAATTAAGTTCATATATCTACTTTGCATTCAGGAGATCCTATTAAGCTATATAGCTTAATCAATATACAGGAATCAAAGGGGTAAAAAAAAATAAAAACCTTATTAACTGATGGGCCTCTGTGCTGCTGACGGAAATTGGTTTCCTCTGAGTAACGGAAGTTGCTGCGCGAAAGTGTGTCGTGATTACCCACAGAATATTGCCGGAAGTCAGTGGCTTGCAAGATGGGATAAATACGACCTCATCTCGGTCCGACATGGGACAGAGATTGATTACCTCTCGACGGCCTAACGCAACGCAATTTTCAGGAAGGGGATAATTGGGGCTAGCCTCAATAACAAATTGGGGCTTTTCGGATGACAGTTTAATTGGTAGAATTTTCGGTGAAGGAGGGTTATAGATGCCGGATGCTCAAATCTGAGGTGAAGGAGGGTTAGAAGTTGAGAAACGATTTGGGGCTATAGATCTATCTAGCTTCAAACGAAATTCTAATAATGTCTTCAAAAAATTCTGCTGGAACGTTCAAATGCTTCTACGGATCGAAAATTGATGGAAAATATGGTTTTTACGGTGAAAATCTGGTGGACTAGTCTCATACCTGCGCAACTTCCCGTCGTGAGAAACTAGCGATTTCGCAGCACAAGCTAGTATTACATCAGCGTCCATTTCTGGTACTCGCCGATGTTTGGATTATTTGGTCTTAGCTTTTACGTCAGCCCAAACTCGCAGCAGTACATTAAGTGTCGACGCAACTACTTGGTGAACTTATCATAACGCAGTAGACGTCTATTTAACCGCGGCATTTTTACTGCGTACGTATATCGCCGTTGAAATGCTGTTTTTACGGCAAACTCAAGTCTGTCAAAAAATAAACCGCGGCAAAAAGCCACTAATGTTGTAGTGATTTGTAATTTTGTAATTGTTTAGTCTTTCAATTTTGTAATAGCTTAGTTATTATTATTAGTTTATTACGTATTAGACTCTTAGATTAGTAACTTTTATTAGCCATAAAATCAATTACCATTCATAACACTTTTTTTTTTTAATTTGATTTTTAATTTTTTTTCCTTTTTACTTATAATTTTATGGGTTGAAAAATGAAAATGGCATACAAGCTTTTTTTGAGCCAAAAATACAACTTTGTAAGCCATTTTTAGCCTATTGCTGAGGTTTCTGGGCCCAAAATTTTTGGGCTATTTTCGACTCAGAAAATGCTTCTGGGCCCAGAAGGGGGGTGCAGGGGGCGGACGGATTGCCCCCGCACACCGTACCCGTCATGCGGGACGGGGTACCCCGCCCCTGCACACCGAGGGCGGGGGACGGGGAATCATTTCCCCATCCGCCCCATGCGGGGGCGGGGGGCGGGGGGGCCTACCCCACACCGTACGGTGCATGTAGCACCCCTATCTACTGATTTGATAGAAAGGAAAGGTTTGAAGGAGCATTTCCTCAAAATAATAGAAGACAAATAGTTTAGGAACAGGAATTTATACTTTGTAGTACATATATAATACGTAATATTATTTTTTATAATAAATCATAAAATTTTGTGAATTTATTTTAATATAATACGTTTGTACATGTAACACAATTTTTAGGTTTGTTGGGTTGGATTGGATAAATAGGGTTTCATAAAAGAAAACTTCTAGACAGCAGCCCACACTTTTTCACACCATTAAAAAAGTGATTTTACTCTTTTACCCTCTTTCATTTTACACTTCAAAAATATTGATGTGTTGGGTGTGAAGCTGCTATGTAGCATGCCTCTTCCTAAAATTGATATAGATTTCCTAGTATTTTAAATGTTTGGGTCTTGCATTTGGGTTATTAACTTATTACCCATTTAGGTTTTAAGTAAGATGAATGCTATACATCATCCTATACTACACATTTTATGTATTAAAATATTATTTTTTATTTTATTATTTTTTATTTCATTTTATTCTCATTAAAATAATTGAATTATTCTATTTATCATCCACACACTATATATTTATTATAAAAAAAATATAATATATGAAATTATTGAAGTGCGAGAATAATAAGAAAAATTTTCTTTTTAAGTAAATAGGCAACAAAAGAAGCACTACAACTGGGCGTACGCTGGGACGATTTAAAAAAATATATACAATTTTATTAATAGTCAATTTTTTTAAGTATTAAATAAAAAAATTAAGAAAATAAACTATATTCGAATAATAATTTTAAACGATAACGTTAAAGATATTAAGTAGATTTTTTATACGAGAAAATCAGTTGCTCCATCTTTCATGATGAAAAATGCTTTGGCAACTGTGGCTCTCCTCGGGAGCCACCGTTGGCCTTTTATTTTTTTATTTTTAATGATTAAATATTATTATAAATATTTTATATATCTTTTAAAATATTTAAAAATATTAAAAAATAATTTAAAAAAAATATATATTTTTTTTAAGCTAGCTGTGGCTTTAGCGGGAGCCACCAGTGCTAGCATCGTCCTTCCATCGTGGCCATCCCAAAAATCAAGAAAAGAGGGCTACCAGAGACCCACGAGCTTTTGTCTGAGTAATTCTAAAGAGTTTGATACGCATAAATAAAATTACGTATTAATTTATATATTAATATTAATTTTTTTATATTTAAAATTTAAATTATTATTTTTTAATAAGATTTATTATTTAATTAATTACATTAAATTAATATATATATTAATGTACAATTATTAAAAAAATAAATAAATAAAATTTTCCATTTTTAATATCAGCTAACCCCACACCCTACACTTCGTACAAACACCTCTCCAACGTATTATTTTATGGACGGTGCTATAGTCACTGTTGGTGGCTCCCGCTAGAGTCACCGTTAGGCAAAAATAATTTTTTATTTTTTATTTTTTATTTTAATACTTTTAAACATGTTAAAAAAATATAAAAAAATTATAATAATATTAAAAAAATTTCTTAATCATTAAGAAAAAAAAAATTAAAAAAAAAAAATTTTGAGCCAACGATGTTCCCAGCAGGAGCCACCAGCTGTGGCCTTAGTGTTTTTCTTATTTTATTCTCTCTCTCAACTCTCTTCAACCGTTTATAGTTACCGTTAGTAAAAAAGCATCTTTTATTTTTATTTTTTTATATGTATTTTTTAATATTTTTTAAAAAAATTGACAATATTATTAAAAAATGTTATTTTAATTACGAAGTTAGAGAGATAGAGAAGATTTCCACCCAACGCGTAGAAACGAAACACTTCTTTCTTCTAGAGAGAGAATTCCGGAGAGAAGATTCCGTCCCCCAAGTGGGACTGTAGGCCCCATTTTTCGGGAGAATTAGCATTTCTCTTCTTCCAAAGCTGCGGGACTGTGGAAATGGGGCCACAGGAGTTGATCACACAATAAAACAAAGAGTATTTCCTATGATCACCTCTATCCACGCTATTTATATTTCTTGAACACAGAAATTCAATAAATAAAGAGTAGTCTAATATATATATTTACAATTTTATGTATAATATTATATATATTAAGTAATTTTTTAAAATTTCATAATCTATTATATATTAGATAAATGATTGTATGTCTCATCATTTTGATCTTTTATATGTTTAATTTTTTTTACTTAATCGTTAAGAAATTGATTATTAGTATATTGATTTTTTTAATTTTTTTAAAAAATATTTAAAAATGTTCAAAAAAATGATTTGGACGTTAATTTCAAGTTTTCAACAACTAAGGGGGAAAGAAGAAAATAAATATTGATTTCATAAATAACCAATTAATTTCTTTTTATTAGAAAATCATATTCTGGGTTCGTCAATGCCACAAATAAAATAATAAAAAACCACTTTTCTCACAATTGTTCTATCATGTATGATTTGATTTACGCAAAAATAAAGTCACTAGTGCGTCTAAGGATTGCATTCGGAAATATAGTCTATAATTTTAGTACTTATAGCTTATAATTTAAATAATAAATTTTACTATTAAAAATTTATTTACTGTTCAGTAATTATATATTTAAAAACTCTCAAACATGTTATATTTGGTTTGAAACAATTTTTAAAAAAATATTTTTTTGAGGTAGAAATGACATTAAAAAAATCATTTGATTTAATTTTAAAGAATATGACTATCTTCTTAAAAGTTTAAAAATTGTAATTATTTTTAAGTTGTATGAATATTTTCGCTAATTGAGATTGTTTTTAAAATTGAAATTACATTCCACATTATTTGAAAAATGACATTAATTTGAGGAAAAATATCAAAATTAAATTTACTTTTTAGTTTATTTAAGATAAAGTATTTTAATACGTAACACCATATATATGCTAGAAGGCTGGGCATCTACTATATATTGTACTTTGCAGGATAAATTTTGATGGAACCACTAATTGCTTGTTGTGTCAAGAACTCGTAAATCATTATACAGGTTTTTAGTTAGATTGTAGTCTTGTCCAGGAAATTGCAACTGTTACTTGTGTTATAAATAGTTGCTAGTAATGCTACTTTAGGGTTTTAATTGATCTTGTTGTGATCAGCTCATTAACGGTGTCTTTCCCACCACAAGGTCTTTATAAACTTGCAGTTCGATCCTTTTCTGATCCCATCCACCAGTTTTAGTGCATGACCAACCATATGCACGTAGTTGGCAGTTAGAGCTGCATTTCTGTATCACATGCGGTACAGAAATGGCAGTCATATCAATTCAACCCCAAGAAACATACTAAAAAACAGACTGAAGAAATAAAATATATTTTGTACTACAGACAAAAACCGAGTAGGAACGTGTGCGTGGAAGGACTGAAAGCGCCACCACTTTGCATCACGCAATTAATTATAAAGTTCCTTGATTCGGTCAGGTTGGTAGGCCAATAGCATGAATTACCAGCTCGCGCCAAAACACCCCACATATATGATTCTTATTTCCATACATATAAATATATATATATATATGTATGTATTATGTATATGTATTTAAGTATTCTATTACCACATATTGCGAGATGCATTCCAAAATAATGCTGTTAATAATAAAAAAACGTACATACGAATTGATTATAAATGATAGAAAATATAAAACCTAACGGATCCGAGAGACTTTAATAACTACATATTTGTCATTTTTAATTGTAACTTAATACAAAGCATTGATATCCGGCCATGAATATATAGGAAAATTACATGAAGATACACACCTTAATTTATTATATAAGGAAAATCAAACCTAAGTTTATTTAACCTGCAAAGTGTTTGATTTATGGCCGGCTAGAATCGTACTCCCATAGACGAAATGAAGTTGATCATGATCTGCCTAGAAATACTTTGGCTTGAAGGGATTATAATAATTAGACCCAATACTAACACTAGAGGCAGCAGCTGTGGCTATGGTACCAATGAGGGACCCGACACTGAGGATTTGAAGGCAAATCCATCTTTTGCTCCACTTTGGTATCTCCTTTTGCACGATATACATCTCCACTGGGAAGTAAACTGCCATAGGCCAAAAGGCCAAAATCTGAAAGAGTTTAAGCAGGTCGAGGTAGATTGGTAGAAACATTGATAACGCAGTGGTTGTGATCACGAAAAGTGTCCTCCAAACCAGTCGAAATAGGTTGAGTTTGTAGGGACCAAAATGCCTGCAGCCGGTCGGGATTTTAATGTCTTTGGTGATGAGTTCATTATCCGGGAATCTCTTTGCTAGGGTTTCCTCAACCATGGCCAAAATGGGTAGCAAATAGATCTGGTATCCTCCAGCAAATTGGAGTACAATGGCAGCAGTTGCTATCATGTTAAGCAGCCAATATGATTTATAGAAGCCATGAAGGAGGAATACAGGAGAGACGTTATTTCCAAAAGCAGCATAAAGCAAGCAGCCATGAAGCATGGAGACAAAGGTTGTGAGTATAAGGCTAACTCGAGTGGCCTTTTTCATTGTCTCGGCTTCTGATGGTGGGGATTTAACTGTATCCTGTTTTACATGATTTGTTTAATTAGTTGATCAACATCATGATATTAATCATGGATGTAAGAAAACACAAAAAAAAAAAAAAAAAAAAAAAAAAATGCTATGAATTCAATATATACTTTGGACATGAGATATATATTATACCATGATTTCGATAAGGACAGCTGATAAATCGTATGCAAGAGCTATTTCCCCGACTGCTTGGACGATCTTCATTATTTTTTGGGCTCGAGTCATAGTATTATTACTATCCGTTAATGCAAGGTGATCTGCATAATATACCCCATGCACACCTGACAAGAAAATATAGGTATTTTAGCAAAATATGGCAAGATCAGAATTATCAATTTAAATATTGTACATATCAATATACCTACATAGATAAATTAAGAAATCATTTATGGATATTAAAACTTATAAATTCTAAGAAAATTATATAATTAAACAATTAGCACAAAGATTTTGGTTATAAAATGAAAACTTTGAGGTGAAATGTCGTGCTTGACAGGTTCTTTGGGAGATCTAGTCTAGCAAGGTCTTTATGCAAGCTTTGGCCAAGTGTGACACATGTACAAGTTGTCCAGGAATATAATTGAGCATAACGAACACAACTTGTAGGTACGTACCTGCAACTTTAGCGATAGCAAGGCCAAGTCCAATTCCTGAATAAAGTAGGAACATCATAAGACACAGAATGGACAAACTCATGCGCAGCTGAGGAAACTTGGGAATTTGAAAGAGAATTATTTGAGCAACGGCGAAAGCCATGAAGTATGGCATGGGATTAACATAACATGCATCAGCTGCGTTGCGACAATTAATAGAGAGCCCGTACTTGATATCCCTGTTTGATAACAACCACACAATGTCCCATAATTAAGTAGGCACTAAATTAAAGGATTAATCAAAATGATAATTAAGATATTGTACACATGATTTCAAACCTAGCTACGTGCATCATCATTAGGGCTGCAAATACAGTGTACTCGCTGGCTGCTGCAAGAAGGTTCAGGTACTGAATCACCAAGCAGATCTTGAAGTACTTTGCCCCATCTAGAAAGTAGTAATATAAAACCATGAAAAGAAAAGAAAAAATACTTCAAGATCAAAGCTGCAATTAACAATATTGCATTGATCATTGACTTTTTTTACTTTGATTGGAAAAAAAAACTTACCCAAGTTGGATCGAATGGCATCCATGTAAGTATGGTTTCTCTTGGCAGGGACTTCAGGTGAAGGGTAGCAAGCGCACGGCAAAGCGGAGGTACAGTAAGTCAAGAGGGAGAAGAAGATTACCCCGGCGGGACCAGCTACCCATCCAAGTCGTGCAACGTTCCCTGGCAAGAACATATACTTGGGGCTAGCCACAATAGCCGTTGTTAAGGAAACACACGCACTCCGAACATTCCCTGCACCGTCGAAAAGTTATATATATATATATATATATATACACACATCAAGCCCACAAACCTACCCATGACAGAAAATATTATTTCGAACTCCGGCCTGCCTTAATTACCTGCTCGCTTTGGGCTGCGGCCATCGTCGTCGACGAACTCAGAGTCGCTGCAGTGTCGTGGGTCTTGGTATGGAAGCTGGTTATTTGTGGCAGTGTTCTGAATCTGATGCATCTTTATGGACTGCATATATGGTTTTAAAAACGCATCATGAACATAAACAAGAATGAGTTTATTTAACATTTATGATGCATTTTCAAAGTGACAAGGAGGAGCTCAATACAGAACTCCAGCGATTTTGGGAATTCCAGAACTTCCATTGTGTGTGTGTGTGTTCATGGGCATAAGCGAGAGAGAGAGAGAGAGAAAGAGAGTAACTTCAGCTCCATCACATGAGTTCTGATCATGACTGAGAGCTTGAGTTCTCATGGCTGTGTTCGCTGCAGATAATTGCAGAAACCCGACTGGTAGAAATGGCGTAAGAAAGTGTGAATGTGTAAGTCTGCGAGGAGTTTGGGAGTCAGATATATAAAGAGGCTTGTGCCATTTAGTAGACAACAAACAGGCATTTTGCTTAAAGAGGCTTATGCCATTTAATTAGTAGCGGGAGCCACCGATAGGCAAAAACAATTTTTTGTTTTTTTTTTTAAATCATTTTTTAATATTTTTAAACATTTTAAAAAAATATAAAAAAATTATAATAATATTAAAAAAAATTCTTAATCATTAAAGAAAAGAAAAAATTGAAAAAAAAATAAAATTGGGCCAGCGGTGCCCCCTAGTGGGAGTCTGTCTGATCATGAGGGACGTACATGAATCTTTAAATCTGATCTGCGGGTTAATTTCTAAATTTATAATAAGAGAAATACTATTCTCATCAAAGTTTTCTACCGAAAACTTTTACCGAATTGTGTTTTTATTTTTTATTTTTTTATAATGATTAAGAAAATATATTTTAATAATTTTATTATTTTTTCAAAATATTTAAAATGATTAAAAAAATGTGTAAATAAAATAAAGTAAAAGATAATAAAATAATTTAGCCTTTTCGGTACCCATTCGATAAGCATTTTTCGGTGTGCAGCATCTCTCATGGGCAGAGATACGTGCCTATGTTCTTTCGTAACATTAATTGTTAAAAGAATAATGATATATTTATCACTTTTTTATTATTATTTTATTATTTTTTTTAATTTTTAAAATATTTTTCTTTTACTTAATAATTAAGTAAATGATTATCACTAAAATTATATATTTTTTAAATTTTTTCTTAATAATTAAAGATGTTAAAACTATATTTAAAAGAAAATAATAAAAAAAAATACACTATAAATAATAAAATAATAAAAAAAAAATAATAAGTGTATCATTACCCTTCAACAAATCCTTCGTTCCATAGGCTCACGAAATGATGATCCCAGATTCCCCACCCTTCTTTCCGCTCTCTGTTCCTTTTCCATGATTTTTTTGTAAATTTTTCTTTTTCAAGAAATCCATCATTCCATACGTAGCTACATTCATAATTAGCTTTGAGTGATCAGGATGATTTTGAGGATAGACACAGAGAGAGAGAGAGAGAGAGAGAGAGGCGGCAGAGGTTTTTATGTTTGGGGGGGGGGGGGGGGGGGGGGGGGGGGGGGGTGTGCGAGCTGTGAGACACAAAGGGACGTTTTGCATGGCTTTATTTCTCCCGTTTCGCTTTCCTTTCTTGCTTGGTTGTCTACCTTGTTTCTTTGTGTGTGTGAGGCGTGAGAAAGGACAGCGAATCCCACTGACGTTTTATCTTTCAGTGGCTTGGTTGGCGTGGGATTGTCGTTTTCCCGTCAACCAAGCAAGAAAGGAAAACGACAATCCCACTGATGGCTTGGTTATCTTTCAGTGGGATTGTCACTGATCCCACGCCAATCGAGATAGACTGACGTTTGTTGCTGCAGTAGTCACCTGCAGGTGGATTCTCTTTTCCGACTACTCTGGAGCCCAGGCAACAGTGCGCTGGCCACCGTAATTGACTTCTTCTCTATCCTGCGCTGATATAACTGTTCTTCTATATAACACATGATCATTAGAGAGGTTCGTTTAAATCTAGTTGGTCAAACTCTGGTTTATAAACAGGATGGAAAACATGAAGCTCTCCAAGTCCTTAATTTATATATAGGAAAAATATAGTTACAAATATAATTATGAATTATGTACTAATCTGTGTATCAATGTGATGTGATTGATTAAAAAGTAGATTTTATTTAAAACAGTGTTAATTTAAATTTTAAGTATGAATAAATCAATATTGGTACACAGATTAGTGCGAGACTGTTCTTATATAGCAAAACTTTAATATATATGTGGAAAAAAAATTTTAAATTAGTTTTTTCCTATATATATATATTATTTTAAAGCTGCAACACATTTATTTTTAATTTATATCTAGAAACAAATTAAAAAGAACGTCTATATACCTCGAGATAATGCGTCTTTCATTAGATAAATTAATTAGTCAATATATAGCATTGAGTCATATAAAATTTATTGATTAGTAATTAATACCATCCAAAAAAGAACTTAATTTATAAAATGCTTGAGATCGAAAAGTATTAGCGTTCAGTTTTGTATATTCATAATAAATTAGCTAGCTATCTCAATTCTCGTGTATGTACTTTTTGTTCAGTCCACATGCGAGATTTTGAGAAATATTGTAAATATTAAAAGAGACCAAGATTGATAATTAGAGAAAATATTAAGAATGAATAAAAAATATTATAAAATATAATATTTAAATAATATAAAAAAATAAATAAATTAATATATGATATATTATAAAAATTAATATATAAAATTAAAAAAAAATTAATAATATATTTTATAGGATAAAGATAAAAAAACTTACTGCTCTTTAATTAGCTGGCTACCTCAATTCTCGTGCATGCACTTTTTTTTTTTTTTTTTTCAGTCCACATGCGAGAGAGAGAGAGAGAGAGAGAGGGGGAATGAGTAGAGGAGGAGAGGGAGAGCTGTGGGGTTTTCGCGGGAGGTAATCATACAAGCTTTTCTCATCTCTTTTAGGTCTGTCGCTTGTCTTGTAACATCAATCAAATCAAACAAAGAAGGAATTTCATATACGCATCATAAATGTTAAATAAACTCATTCTTTATGTGGTCAAGTCGGCTGTCATTACCCAATTACATACTATAAATAATAATTAGATAGTAAATTAATAAAAACCTTATCATTACCCAAGTACAAGTCGGCTGTCAACCGTCAACCCGACATATATGCAGACCGGACATTTAGGGCAGCATGAAATAAGATATAAAATTCTAACTTTATATCATTTAATTATTATAATTTTTTAAAATTTTTATATAAAATATAATAAATAATTTAATTTTTTTAAATATTAATTCAATTTTTTAAATCTTAAATAATAATAATTTTAAAAAAATAATATTTTAAACTTTTATTTAAAATAAAAACTTTTTTTCCCACTCTCCAAATCTCCCCTTAGTCAAACTTTAGATCCCACATCAACATCGTTGTACAGAAACCTTAGACGCCACATCAACAGATCCCACGTCAACATCGTTGTACAGGTACTGGTTGAAATTAATAAATTTTTGTAATTAATTTAAAAAATTTAATTTTTTTTATAATTTTTATATCTGAAAATTATTTTCTTAACTTAAAAATATTATTAAATTTTATTACTGAATTATTAACATTAAATTATTACTGAAAATATAATTTTTTAACCAATAATTTAATTAGAATATAATTAGTAATTAATATAGAATTAGTAGAATTATAAAATATTTAAAAAAAATTAAATTAATAATATTTTTTGACTAATTTGACTATCTATATTAGTTTAAGCCAAAATGGGGGAAGATTACGTACGTTGTTTAGCCTGGCATGTATAAACGTCAAATGGACGAATATTCGTTCATTTTATAAAACAACAGATTTCGTAGGAGTGGTCAAAAGCTTATTATCTGACTCATTCACTTAGATTTATGATATTATGGTGAATTATAAATCTCTGATAAAGTATTTTCCGCGTGAAGTACACTTTTCTGCATTGGGTGATCTTGGTCATTTCAAAATTTTCAATGTACATTGAAGCGAATATGAATATGTTGTCATGGGAAAGAAACTCGGTGCTGCATTTAAATTTTATCAAATTTAAAGTTTCCAGCACAGAATATGTTGTCATGGGAAAGAAACTCGGTGCTGCAGATGCATGTGCCTCGGGAGGGGTGGGAGAGGTGCCTTAGCAATAATATAGGTTACCATTCGTTAGAAATACAAGATTGCAAGATGCCTAAGAAAAACAAAAAATAACAAGAAAGGTAAAGACAAAAAAATCATGATTGCTAGCTATAGATTTTGCTTTTCATTACAACCAATTTAAGATCGGTCTTTTCCTCCCAGGGGATCTTTTCATTCTACGTGGTTTTAAAAAGAAAACAAACACAAGAAAACAAAAATGGATAACTAATAATTTTGACACATAAATGATTTTATCTAATCTTATTATTATAATTTTTTTTTTAATTTTTATATAAAATATAATAAAAAATCCAAAATCATGAAATCGGTCTTATATTTTTAGAATGCATTACACATAAGCTCATCAGCAGTCTTATGCTCATCCCTCCGACTAAAATTTATTAGAGGACACATTTTCTCGTCCCAATATATTATGTTTGAACACAAAATTGTACATTCAAATAGATAACAATATCTGTCAATTTTTTGAAATAAAATTTGAATTTTGTCCTTAAAAATCATATTTTGGAATGATTTTCATTTCGTCCCAAAAACAAAAATTTATTGTAGCGTATAGAAAACCTTTGACTACCTAATTAAGACAAAAATTTTAGATTAGTTTAATTAGACCTTTGTCTTTGTTGTCATTAACATTAAATTAGTACTGAAAATATAATTTTTTAACCAATAATTTAATTAGAATATGATTGTTAATTAATATATAATTTTTTTTATAAGAAACAAAATATCATTAATCCAAGGAAATAATGATTACAGACAATCATCAAGCTATACAGCTTGTGAAATACAATCTGGAATACAATCCCACCAAAGAGCAATATTATCAACCCTAGAGACATTCCGAGCCAACATGTGAGCTACCTGATTGCCCTCCCTATAGACATGGGAAAATTCACAATATTCAAAACATGAAGAAAGCTGTTTAATTTCAGAATATTTCCCAAGCATAGAATTATGCATACTATTATTCTCAAGAGTTTCAACACATAACAAACTATCACTCTCCACAATAAGCTTAGGAATCCCCATGGTAGTACACAATTGTAGACCTCTGAAAATAATCATTAATTCAATAGTTTTCGAACCATCCATATCCACTTCAGTTTTACTAAGCTTGGGAATCCTCATGGTAGCACACAATTGTAGACCTTTGAAAATAGTCATTAATTCAATAGTTTCCAAATCATCCATATCCACTTTAGTTTTACTAATAGCCATTAGAACTTTATCCGAATGATCCCTCAAGACAGCGCCCACACCATTTTTGCCCAAATTAGAAAAAACAGCCCCATCAACATTTAATTTCGATCAACCTAGGTCAGGGAGTTTCCATTTATGGTGAAGACGCAGCTCCCTTGTCGGCCTCTGGACCTGATTGAAACTACGCAACATAGCCAAAGCATGGTCTGCAACATGTTTGGGATGGAGTAATAACTGATCATGCACAAACTTGTATCAAAGAAAACAGAGAGTTTATCATGCAAAGGATTTTCACAGGTATCCAAAGCCATGTCAAAAACAGTGCGATTACTATTAAAACGCAGACCAGGAAAATATGTAGAGAATAAGCCATGCATAGAAGTACAAGTCACCAAAACATGAGTAATAGTTTCGGGGGCTGCCAAACACAGTTTACAAGTGGCATCTGTTAAAACAAGTTTCTGCACTAAGTTGGTCCCCGTAGCCAGCCCATTTTTGCATGCACGCCATGCAAAAATTTTAATCTTATTTGAAATCTTCATTTTCCATAAATGCTTCCAAAGGAGTTGCTGCCCCTGCCTATTTGAAGATTCAGGAAGAGGAATGCCTAGCTTATCATGAATGGCTCGATAACAACTTTTAACACTGAAAATCCCATTTATTTCATGTGACCACACCCTTCTATCTTTCATATTAATAGAACACAGTTGCACTTTAAGAACATCTTGCACCACATTTGGATCGAAGAAAGCCCTAAGCTTGGTTATATCCCAAACTCTTTCATTCTGCAGAAACAAAGAATGGACTGAAGCCATGCCAACTTCCTCCCTCGCCACTACCCCTTCAGCAGCAAGGGACTTATGCCCAGGAATCCATTGATCTCTCCATATATTCATAGATAAACCATTCCCAATTCTCCACTTGCAACTAGTCACTAGCCATTTCCTCGCCTCCCAAATACCTCTCCAAGTGTAAGAGGGACATCGACCCAAACCAGCGTGCATGAAAGTGGTATGAGGAAAATATTTAGCCTTAAGTGATCTGTGCAATAAAGAGTTCTCATCTTCAAGTAAACACCACCCTTGTTTTGCCAATAAGGCTAGATTAAAACTTTGCAAATCTTTAAAGCCCATCCCACCTTGAGATTTCCTTTGACATAACCTCTCCCAACTTAACCAATGTATTTTTCTCTCACTCTCCCGTTGTCCCCACCAAAATTTTGACATCATCCCCTCCAAATCAGAACATAAGCTAGAAGGAAGGAGAAAACAACTCATGGAATAAGTTGGAATTGATAAGGCTACAGCTTTCAATAAAGCTTCATTTTCACCTTGTGACAACAACTTTTCCTTCAAAGACTGTAATTTGTTCCAAACTTTCTGCTTAATAGACTCAAATGCTCGTGCTTTGGACCTCCCAACAATCGGATGCAACCCAAGATACTTTTCATATTGCTGAACCTCCAAGTTAGACCACAAATTCTTAATCTCAGTCCTTGTAGCAGCACTAACATTACCACTAAAAATAATAGTAGTTTTTTCCCTATTAATTTTTTGCCCCGAGACAACTTCAAACCTCTCCAACAACTGCTAAACCAGTCTATTCTCATCTACATCAGCCCTACAAAAAATGAGACTATCATCTGCAAAAAGAAGATGATTAATGGTAAGGGCCCCCCTGCATATCCGCAATCCTAAGATATCCTTTTCCCTCCGAGCAATGCTTAAGAGAGAAATTAAACCTTCAGTACATAATAAAAAGAGATAAGGGGACAAAGGATCCCCTTGTCGCAACCCTCTAGTTGGTACAATAGGACCTTTAGGCTCCCCATTTATTACCATAGAAAAAGAAACCGAACGAACACAACACATGATCAGCTCAATAAAGCGATGATGAAAACCCATAAACTCCATAACAGATTGTAGAAAGCTCCATTCGACCTGTTCATAGGCCTTACTCATATCTAACTTTAATGACATATAGCCCATCTTCTCATACATTTTCTGTCTGAGATAGTGTACCAACTCATATGCAATTAAAACATTATTAGAAATAAGGCGCCCGAGGACAAAAGCACTTTGACTCTCACTAATAACACTTAGTAAAACAGTTTTCAGTCAATTGGTAAAATAGTTGTCCATTGCAAAAAGTAAAAAATTGCCGCAAAAACTCAGTCTACATATTGTGATGAAATGTTTTGTTGCAAAAAATGAAAAAATCGCTGCAAAATATCAGTTTTAAAACTTGATGTTAAAATGTCGCATCAACATCAAAATCACGGAAATTGATGAGTTAATGCGGCGATTTTATTTTCAACAATACTAAAATTGTAGCAAAAAAACCTTTTTCTTGTGGTGTCTTTCTGTGCTAGAAACCTTCCTACCACTTCCTCCACCTCTACCACCCCTCCTTCCTCATATACCTTAGTCTCCCCTTGTAAAGCTCTTTGCTCACTTCCTTTCCCCATCAAAACCTCCCCCTCCCCCACTCCCCCTTCACCACTCTTCTCACTTGCTACAATTTTTTCCTCTGTTTAATGCCTTATTATTTCTTCAATTCCTCTTCTAGCCTCAAACCCTTTCCTTCTATTTTCATTAAAACCTCTCTCCTCCTCACTTCCTTCACTAGCACCCTCCCCGAACATAACTAATTTTTCCCCTTTAACTCCTACAAACCCCCTCTCTCTACCACCCCCTACTTCCTCACCCATCTTGCCTTTGTATTTCCCCTCCTCCCCTATTTGACTACTCTTCACATATCTCACACGAGGCCCTTGACTTGCTCTTAGCCATGTACCAAATTGATCTTCCCCTTCTCATTTACCTCCTGATTCCTACACCATTGATCTCCATGAACTATGTAGCCACATGAAAAACAAAAGCGAGGCAACTTCTTATAGCTGAACGGAATTCACACCCCTTTCCCTTTCACCATCACTATCCTACCTCTCGCCAAAGGCTGAGTAAAATCTAAATTAATTTGGACTCTAAGAAAATTACCCCATCCACTTCCATCCTCTTGAGTCTCCACCTCCTCCACTCTTCCTACTGATCCACCAATTTGTTCCCCCTTGCTTTTGTCATATATGCTAATGGTAGGTTATGCATTCTAACCCAAAAACTTTCCCGCTCAAAAATCATCTTCTGTGGTGGAGTAAATCCATCGAATGCCTTCAGTGCAAGTAGATGGCCATCAAAAAGCCACGGTCTACCCCCCCCCATACCTTAATTTTATCTGCGTGTGTTTCAAAAGTTATCACAAACACATTGACACTCACCTCTGTGAAAATCACAGCCTTACTCACCCTCCATACTTTAGCCATTGTTGATCCCAGTCTTCCTTATTGATACTTCTTGTCAAGAACACCTTCCCCACTAGGCTACGATCCTCCATGTAATGTAAATCATCTGCATCCTCTTCATCGAACACTATATTTTCTGCTTCCCCTTCTGATAGCCAAAATTTCTTCCATTTCTCTTCCAGAATGTTCATTTCCACCACCATTCTCCACCGTATCTAGCCATTCTTCCTTTCCTCGACTGCAGTCACTTCCACTAACCGCCTACCAAAAGAATCTTTTTTCTTTTTCCGTTATAACTAAACCCTCGTGTCTTTCACACACTATAGCTTCACCTTTTCCTTTTCCAAGAGAGAAAAGAGAGAGAACAATAACATTTTCCAACATGCAACTATTATTAAGAGAGTCGGATGCTGCAATCACCTCATAGCTCCACCCCGGAATCTTCATTCGTTGGGTACGTACGTAGGTGATCTTTTTTCTCTTTAATTAGGGGCCTTGGTAAGATATAAATATATATATATATATATATATATGTGGAAAAAGATTTCTAAATTAGTTTTTTCCTATATATATATAATTTTAAAGCAACACATTTATTTTTAATTTATTTCTAGAAACAAAAAAGAACTATCTCGAGATAATGCATCTTTCATTAGATTAATTAATTAGTCAATAGCAATGATTCGTATAAAATTTATTGAGTAATTAATACCATCCAAAAAAGAACTTAATTTATAAAAGAGAAATGATATTTGCAGTCGTGGTTGTACAAGCGTTACGCAGTCTCTTTGAAAAAAGTGAATTAATACGGGATCCATATGAAAAAAAAAACTAACTTTTTAATCGTGGATCCCACTCTTTCTCAAAATGATTGCGTAGCGTTTGCATACTTCACGACTGTATGTAGCATTACTCTTTATAAAATGCTTGAGAAAAGTATTAGCGTTTAGTTTTGTATATTTATGATAAATTAGCTAGCTATCTCATGCATGCACTTTTTGTTCTGTCCTCCCCATCGGAAGCCAACCAGTTCATGATAAAAGCAGGGAGCTTGGAGCAAGACGAAAAGGAAGGACTGAGAAAGTGATGAAACAGCCAGGTTTGGTTACCAAAAATTAAATAATCTCATCTCATCATTACAACTTTTTTAAATTTTCTTATAAAATATAATAAACAATTCAATTTTTTTAAATCTCAATACAAATTAATAGTAAAATAATTATATTATAATAATATTTTATTCATTACTTTTTAAAAAATATTTTATTTTATCTCATCTAAACTACATAATCAAATGGGAAAGGAAAAATAAGATTTTCTAGCTCCAAGGAAAAATAGGGAAAAAATAAACAGAAAGACAAAGAAGATCATTTTCATTTAAGAGCAAATCCATCTTTTGCTCCACTTTGGTATCTCCTTTTGCACCATACACATCTCCACTGGGAAGTAAACTGCGATAGGCCAAAAGGCCAAAATCTGAAAGAGTTTAAGCAGGTCGAGGTAGATTGGTAGAAACAATGATAACACAGTGGTTGTGATCACGAAAAGTGCCCTCGAAACCAGTCGAAATAGGTTGAGTTTGTAGGGACCAAAATGCCTGCTGCAGCCGGTCGGGATTTTAATATCTTTGGTGACGAATTCATTATCCGGGAATCTCTTTGCTAGGGTTTCCTCAACCACGGCCAAAATGGGTAGCAAATAGATCTGGTATCCTCCTGCAAATTGGATTACAATGGCAGCACTTGCTATCATGTCAAGCAGCCAATATGATTTATAGAAGCCATGAAGGAGGAATACAGGAGATACGTTATTTCCAAAAGCAGCAAAAAGCAAGCAGCCATGAAGCATGGAGACAAAGGTTGTGAGTATAAGGCTACGTCGAGTGGCCTTTTTCACGATTGTCTCAGCTTCTAATGGTGTGGATTTAGCTGTGTCCTGTTTTACATGATCTGGTTAATTAGTTGATCAACATGATATTAATCATGGATGTAAAAAAAATAAAATAAAGCTATGAATTCAATATATACTTTGGACATGAGATATATATTATACCATGATTTCAATAAGGACGGCTGATAAATCGAATCCATGAGCTGTATCCCCGACTGCTTGGACGATCGTCAATATTTTTTGGGCTCGAGTCATAGTATTATTACTATCCGTTAATGAAAGGTGATCAGTATATAATATCCCATGCACACCTGACCAGAAGATATATATAGGTATTTTAGTAAATTCACTACAACAAATAAGCGTATTTACGGCGAAACTTAGTCGCCGCAAAAACTCTATTTATCGCCGCAAAAAGACACTTGCGGCGGATAACATTTGTCCCGAATTCGCCAGTAATTTTGAGCCAAGATAGACTTTTTCCGGCTAGTGAGAGGAGGGCAGAAATCTATCATTATTTGCGGCGATATTTAGTCGCCGAAAAAAGCCTATCATTTCGCCGCAAATACATCTGTCATACCCAAATTTTTATTTTTATTTTTTTTTCTCCTCTCAATTATATTGATTTTTATCCACTCAAATCAAATGAACTTCTTTTCTTTCTTTTATGCAAATAAAATATTTCTTTTTCTCACAAATACTCTAAAATTAATTGAAATGTTGTAAATTTCATTTCAAGTAAAATTATTTTGGGCCAACAATAAATTTCTCAACAAAATAAAGTTCTAAAATTGCTCATCTAAAATCTTTATACACTTCATTTTTTTAAGTCTATAAACCATTAGCACTATTGTTAAGGTTTATTGATGTCATTAAGAAAAGTAAATGGTTTAAAAAAACCCACAAAACTACAAATTTATTTAACGATAAGCACTATTGTTAAACTACAAATCTACTATCCCTGAGTCTGCCTCTCTGACTCATATCTCTATAAACTTGTCGTATTTGGCTTGTAGTAACATGACATTCTCTCGTAAGTCATCAAGTTGTCCCTTATAATCTGCAGCCTCTTTCTCATGTCTTTCTGCACGTTCAGTTAATTCTGCTATTTGGGCATCAGTTGCTTGTCTAGATGATTCGGGAATAACCATCTCGCCGAGCCCTCTTACATATCCTGACCTTTGACCCAAAACTTCCTTGAAAATTGTCATTGCAGCCTCCTTAGTCTGCTTCTCAGGCTCCAACTTTGACATATTTGCAGCCATCTTATTCTATAAACCATTAGAAAATTACACATGTTAGTGCTCATAATATGTACTTATAGAATGAAAAATTATTTGATAAAACAATATGTATATTGCTTTTATTTAATACTCACATATTGCTTTTCCATCATAGGAGTTACAAATTTGTCCTTCTTTTTTGACCACCTCACTTCTTTAAAGAAATCAACCACAGTTTCATCATTCCCAGACTTCAAATGCAAGCAAATTACATTCAACTTAGACTGAATATATATAGGAAATCTTAAGGTATATTTCAACCAAAATGGAGACTTACCCTCATCTCCATTAGCCGTACAAATGACCTTCGTCCAGCTGTATGATTGTTTTGTTGCTTCTCCCTATTAAATTTATTTCGTTCAGACATTCGCTGCACTCACACGAGACATGATATAAATGAGAAAAATAGAAGTGTCAAGATGATTATATGACTATTTTAATTAAAAAAAATGCCACATAATGTTAATTAAGTATTGACCGGTAAATTACCTTGAAGTTCTCGCTTGAATATCGAGCGCATAACTTCACCCAAGTGGCTGGTGTCACCCATGATGGCACATTCGCAAGTGCTTCTTCATTACTATCATATAGCTTATAGGTTCTATGTAAATCATAGCGAATATGATTAAATCGCTTGCGTAGTGTCTTCGTAACCGCATCACGATGATTCTTCTTGGTCCAATCAAGGATGAAGTCATTCTAGAGACAAACATCAATCGAATTAATTCGATACTCTATTTGAATATGTATGAAATTCAATACTTTTACCTGAACTCTTGAAATCAATTCTTCCTTTTCATTAACTGGTACGTTGTGCCAGCTTGCATGACACAAGTCCATATAATGCTTAACCAACCATGTAATTCTTGTAGTAAAAATAAGTGCATTTTCACAACAAGGTGCAGTCTCACCATCCTTTATCCTCAAGGGTATCTTTCCATGTTTTCGCACCTTCTCAAATTCCGTGCATTTTGCTTCTCCTCGCCCACGCTTCCGACAAGGTGGTACTAAGTTCAAAAATCAAAATAACCAACATGTTAAGCATATAATGTAAAACAATATGTAACACTAATACCAATAAAAATTAGATTAATACCAGACGAGTTTGTGCTTAGTGGCACATCGACTGCTGGCATATCATTTGGGACGACATTGGGTTGCTCAGTTGAGTCATCTAAGCTTGAGAATGCATCATCTCTAAGAGCAGCAATAGGTACTCTATTTCGAACTTCATTTCTTTGAGATCTTCCTCCATTATAGTTCACGCCACATGCTCGGACTCTACCTCTACCTCTGCCTCTTTCAATTGTTGACATATTCCTGCAATGACACAGTTAGTATACCAATAAACTTTGCTAAATTTTTCAAAAAATAACAAACTTAATAATTTCAAGCAACTTACACAAAATGATACTAAACTGAAAATAATACTTATATTCAAGAGAAATAAGTGGCTAGTTCATCTCATCCTCCGTTGAGAGACTATCTTCTTCGATGCTACCCTCCAATTCGGCACTATCATTAGAACTGTCTTCACTAGTATCGTTCTTGATAAAACCTTGCTCAAATTGATCCCAATTTGACCTTTGCATTACTGATGTGTCAACATCAACCTACTCTGGCTCTACATTAGGCCTGTGCATATCTGTTTGCAGTGGAATGTCATCAGCATGGACACTCACGTAAACATCGCTAGAATTATCCTCTTGGTATGCATCATCGCTAGAATCAGATGCGTCATCTTCAATAAGGGGTTCTCGTGGAAGGTCATAAACATTTCTATGTATGACCTTTTGCACTACATACCAATCACCACGGATGCTACGATTTTTTAGGTAAAACACTTGTGAAGCTTGGCATGCCAAAACAAAAGGGTCGTCCTTATAAGCTGTACGAGACATATTCACACTAGTAAGATGTTGTTCCACACGTATCCCTCGTTTGGAATCAGAGATGTCAAACCATTCACATTTGAATAAGTAAACACGACGCCAACCCATGTAGCGGACTTCCAAAATGTCTGTTAGTCTACCAAAGAACTCGAGCTTCTCGGATCTTAGTTGTTCACTAATGACCATGACACCTGAGTTTTGGGTGCGACGATGTTTTTCACGATTTGTGGTATGAAATCTTATACCATTGCTTATGCAACCAGAATAGGACGCACCCCAAGGATCAGGACCACATGCTAGGGCATATAAATCGTCTGAAACTTCTCCAGGATTATCAGCACGCATACTTTGAATCTATCACAAGTTCAAACAAGGAACCGCATAAAGTAAACACAATACAAGTTTTGGCGTAAAACAAACATACTAAGAATGAGTTTGCATACATGTGACTTGAACCAGCCTGGGAATTTTGCAGCATGCATATTATCAGCATTATCGGGATACTCTTCACTCACCTGCAAGTAATGCTCACTAGACAAAAGGCCAACACCAGTTAATCAATACCAGTAAATCAATATCTTTATAAACTAAATTAGTAAGTAGTTTGGTTACTTACTTAAGGTATTTCCCAATCTCTATGCAATTATTAAGAACATACCATCTGGCTTTTATGAAAATGTTATCATCTAATCGGTGACGTGATGCAAAACCCATGGGGCGCACCTTTTGTGAAAAAACAGATAGTCCATCTCGTACACCCTCTTCTCCTTCATCAACGTTACGTTCAGGAGGATTGAATCTGGTCTCAATATCATTGAGGTACATGGAACAAAAATTCAAGCATTCTACATGAATATAGGCCTCAGCTATTGAGCCTTCTGGGTAGGCCTTATTCTTAACATATCTCTTGAATTTTCCAAAATACTTCTCGAAAGGGTACATCCACCTATATTGAACTGGCCCTGCAAGTAACGCCTCACGTGGCAAATGGTAGGCTAAGTGCACCATTATATCGAAGAAGGTAGGCGGAAAAATCATCTCCAGTTTGCATAGAATGATAGCGATATCAGCTTGAAGCTTCTCTAAGACATCAATCTTACATGTTCTAGCACACAATTCTTTGAAAAAAGTGCTCAACTCAGTTAGTGCCAATCGTACATCTTGGCGTAAGTATCCAGAAATTGCAGTAGGAAGTAATCTTTGCATAAAAATGTGACAATCATGACTTTTCATTCCCGAGATTTTGCAATTAGGTACACTAATACATCTGGCGATGTTCGAAGCGAAACCATCTGGGAATTTCACATCGTGCAACCAACTACAAAAACCAATCCGCTCAGCTCCATACAGTGTATAACATGCATGTGGCATGCTAATGCGTTGTCCATCCTGAATAAGGTGTAACTCCTTCCTTATGTTGAGATTGAAAAGATCACGACGTGCATTAGGATGATCTTTAGTTTTGCCAAAGATATTCATCAAAGTTCCTATGATGTTGTCACAAATGTTTTTCTCAATGTGCATTACATCTAGATTATGTCTAATCTTTATGGTCGACCAATATGGTAATTCAAAGAAGATACTTTTTTTGGTCCAATTGAACTCCTCTATAGTACGCTTTCTTTTTTTATGGCTTTACCAAAATTTGCATCAGGAATATTTTGGAGTTGAATGAGTATATCTTCTCCAGAATACACAGTAGGTGGGTCACGATGCTCTGAATTACCATTAAAAATAGTCTTTTTCTTTCTCCATATATGGCTCGATGGCAAGAATCGGCGATGACCCATATAACAATGTTTTCAGCTATATGTCAACCACATGGAATCTGTTTGTTCCTTGCACGATGGACATGCCATCTTCCCCTTAGTGCTCCACCCGGAAAGGTTTCCATAAGCAGGAAAGTCGTTGATTGTCCATAATAATGCTGCATGCAATCGGAAAGTCTCATTGGCCCTTGAATCGTATGTGCCAACACCATTATCCCATAGATCAATCAATTCATCTATCAAAGGCTGAAGATAAACATCAATTTCATTTCCTGGTGATCTTGGTCCAGGAATCAAGAGTGAAGTGATGAAAAATGGATCTTTCATGCATAACCACGGGGGTAAGTTGTAAGGGACAAGAACCACGGGCCATATGCTGTAAGACTTAGCTAAATTATTAAATGGGTTGAAACCGTCGCTAGCTAAACCAAGTCTGACATTTCTTGGATCATCTGCAAACCAAGCATGCTCTTGATCAAACGTTGTCCACACCTCAGAGTCAGCAGGATGGCTTAGAATTCCCTGCCGAATGACTCGTTGATCCCTGTGCCACCGCATATCAGCTGCTGTTTTCTGTGACATAAATAATCTCTGCAACCTTGGTTTTAAAGGGAAATGTCGTAGAACTTTTTGAGGAATTCTTCTCTTCTTACTTTCGCTGAATTTCCACCTAGAGAGTTTACATTTAGGACATTCATCTTTATCGACGTTTTCCCTCCAATAAAGTATGCAGTCATTCGGACAAGCATGTATCTTGTTGTAAGCAAAGCCCAAACCTTTTTCTAAATTACTTGACTCTTGATATGAGTTTGGCAAAAGAGCATTGGGAAAAGCTGACTTTAGCAAGTGCAAAAGCATGTCGAAAGATTTTACACTCCAACCACCAAGTGTTTTAATGTGCAGCAACTTGACAGTGAATGATAGTTTAGAATACTTTGTACAACCTTCATAAAGAGGACGCCGAGAATCAGCCAACAATTGATTGAAAGTGTGAGATGAATTAATATCAACCGATGGTGAACCCTCAGCATGGAAAGACTCAGTTATGGGAACATCAGGTAAGTCCCCAGCTCGAATATCTCGTAACATAACATCAACGTCATCAATGAAGTCATCCTCTTGTTCGGGATCATACAAATCATCATCATCATCACTTATGATTAAATCTTCTTCCTCACCATGAAAAATCCATACCGTATAATTCTTGTCAATACCTTTAATAAACAAGTGTCTCTCTACCTGACTTATTGGTCGAAAGTGATTATTTGAACATCGGACACATGGGCAACGGATTGCCTCACTTGTAGCATGAGACCGGGCAAAGGTAAGAAACTCATTAACTCCTTTAGCATATTCCCTAGATCCAAATCTATCAGTGATTTGCATCCAACTCTTGTCATTAGGTTCAACCCTTAGAATTAATCAAGATAATTCTAATATCTTTTAAAACATGGTTGTATATATAAACATGGTTGTAATATGTTTTCTACACAGAAACTAGTTCATAGTTCAAGATATACTCCAATATGCTTGCAATAAACTAAGAGAAACATGAACAGGATGGAAGCTTATGACAATAATAAAATTGTAAATACAGGATATATACATGACCAACCAAAATGGATAACTTAAAAAAAAAAAAAAAAAAAAAAAAAAAAAAAAAAAAAACTGAATAAATAGTTGAGATCAAGGTGAATAAATAGACTCAACATCTTAGAGTATAAAATATTAATATTTTTTACTTTAATTCAAGATTTCTGTACTTGCAACAGTTTAAAGTATATAAAATAATAAATATTTTATAAATATGCTTAGTTAATGATATACTCAAAGATGCTTGCAATAAATTGGAACGTAGTTGTGAAATTATTAGTTAGAAGTAATTAGGTATGTTAATAATGTTTCATACTATAACATTAATAATACGATTTTTGTTTTGCAATTTAATGTTTTTCTCACTTGTATTGCAAATGGAAGCCGGAAATGATTTTGTTTCCATTTTTAAATAAAGGGTTAAAAAAGAAACATGATTTATGATGAAGGTCATTTAAGGTATATTATGATGCTTTTTTATTTTTTATTTTAGCATGGCTTTTGCAAATTATTGGGGGGTTTTTGTAGGGCTTGCAGTATCAGGTAATTTTATGGCTATAAGGCTTTTGGGTATGATCAACTTGAATTGTGCTTAAGACAGCACGTTTGAATATCTTGCAATTCATAGCCAAATTAGTATGTTCACTGTTACTAGGGCACTACTGATTTTTTTATCTTTTTAAATGATTAGCGGCATGTTATAAGTTTGTACTGATCTCATGTACATGCTTTCGTGAGTATGAGTTTCCTTGCCATTTTTTATAAAAAAGAAACATGGTTGGTCATTATTACAACATAATAACATAACTTCCCACAAAACACATACAAAATACAAGAGTTTGATAGTAGCACTCCATGGACATCATAACAAATTAACCCAAATAACAAGAAGGCAAAAAAGTTGACAACAAAACTAAAATTAGTTACACACCATTTGGAGAATAGATACTGAGATGGACAGGAGCAGAAGATATCTACTTCGTCTTCCCAATTATTCTATCAGTCTCATCATACGTGCCAGGGCTGTACAAAAACATAAAAACCTAAAATATCAGTTACAATATAACCTAAGATATTTCTTTATTTCAACTGAAACAGTTTTTACTGTAAAAATACAGGAATCATAAGAATAGATAGAAGTCCATATCTACAAGAGCATCACCTGTTCAATTATACAAAAAATTCATGGAATCTTATTCCATACAAATCAATTACAACCGACTAATAAAGTATGGAAAAGTAATTTTCTAAGCTCTTCCATTCATCGCTTTCGATCTTTGAAGCTTTAGTCGTTCTTTTTCTTCCAAATGTACCATCTTAAGCATATTGGAACCATCTTCCATATTGTTACAATGTGTTATCTTGAAAACCTACTCAAGAAGCTAGAAGATCCATCACTCTTCTAGGCATCATTCAAATTAGTCCCACCCGAGTGAAGAAATCATTCCATGAGTTTGTGGTAATCTCGCAATGAAGTAATCAATAATCAATGAATTCTCCCTTCTTTTTGCATATGCAACAACGCTCTATGATAAA
The DNA here is from genome assembly GCF_018687715.1 of Carya illinoinensis. Classification (NCBI taxonomy): domain Eukaryota; kingdom Viridiplantae; phylum Streptophyta; class Magnoliopsida; order Fagales; family Juglandaceae; genus Carya; species Carya illinoinensis. Next base: position 6,111,197 of record NC_056766.1, read on the forward strand.
TTGATAATGAATTGATTTTTCCTTAAATTGACAGGGATAATTTCTGCCACTTCTCAAACAGAACATCATCCATCATAAGATGGATAATTCCAAACATAACCCACAGAGAGGCATCAAAGTTGTATTAGTAACAAGAATCAACTCTCAAGTTACAGAAGCAGATAGACTACCAAAGTTAACCGAAAGAATTCCAGTAATTGCATGTGACCCAGAAACACAGGACAGAGAGAAGTATTAATGATAGCATAGGCATGATATAGCAAATATTCAACTTAAAAACAGAGTAGCTATGCATAAGCCAGAGTAATTCAGGCTTTCACAACTCTTGAAACTATATCAACTAAAAAATGAAAACCAAGAGTTCCTCAACCAACCAAAAGTATAATGTATGTAATTCTGCTCATTTATCACTATGAGTATCTATAACCAGTTACCAAAAGGAGAATAATTACTTCTCTTTGGATGGCTGGATGAAGTATATGGCATCCATAGAGGGTAATGTCTGCCTCTGCCTGTATATGTCTTCAACTATTTGTTTTATTGTCTTAGACTCTTACTAGCTAGCTAGCTAGCTAGTTGATGATTTCCACTCATTTCTTATCCCATGACATTTTTAATTCCAAAACTTTAGAATAATTTCACCCTTAAAATTTAATAACGAAAAGCATATGCACGTCAGCATCCAACATGATAAAGAACAGAATACTCATTTTATGAACGAAAATGATGCCATCCAATAAGGTGGAAACTCAAAGAATCTTGCTTTTTAGCATGAAGTAAAATAATTGTAAAACTAAAAGCAAAGTTAAACCAAAAAACAGCACTTCAGATGAACTTAATAATTTCCATCCCAAAATTATTTCAAGATTTGAAGATCATAAACAACAAGTCAAGTTCCATTATAAACAAAATATATCTGAAGCTTATATCATCATAGTTCATAAAAAATAAATATATAATGCTTGAAATAGGATATAACATCTGATACAAGTTTGCTTGGAGAAGAGGCATTTTTGACTACCACAAATTAAGTAGAAGAATATTGCATTAATTTCTTTTGGATTTTACTTAGACTTTTCTCATAGGAAAAAAATATATATAAAAAACTCATTACAATAGATCTTGGTTAAAACACGTGTCAAGTAATTACTGGCCAGAGTTTAAGTTAAGAAACCTTAAATTTAAATCTCAATTTTCTACCCTGAAATTAGAAGCCAAACTCTAATTTCTAACTCTCTAGATTTCATACAGATTGAGTATCAAAGTATTTTATTGTTCACAATAGAATAAGATGTTTGGAGGTTACTAGAATATGGAAGTCTATGGAAGTCTCTAGTCTTTGTTTATTCAGAAGCTTTAGGTTTATTGAGTGCAGGTTCGGAGCTTCAACTTTCACAAGTTCACAAAAATGGCACGAATTAAACTAATCTACCAAAAAATTCCGTGAGATAAATCTACCTCCAGTTTACATATTTTTATCACAAGAACAAAACAAGAATACAGATTTAAGAAAAAAAAAATCGAAGGAAAATCGGACTACTCAAAAACAAAGAAAAAGAATAAACATCTAAGAAAAAACTACACAAATCTAACACCAGATAAATACAAACAGAAATTTGTAAGCTCACAAATAGAGAGAGAAAGAGAGAGTAACCATTTCTCTCGGAATGCCTCGAATCCGAGCATGAGTTAGAGAGAGAGAGAGAGAGAGAGCTGATTGATAAAGTTAGATAAACTTACCGGCGTCGACGAGAAGACGGCGGCGAGAAGACGGCGTCGGTGGACCGATGGGAAATCCCCGTCAGAATCTGAAATCCCGAGAGACAGAGAGAGAGAGAGGCGCGAGACAGAGAGAGAGAGAGGGGGGGAAGTAGGGAAAGTGACGGAAATTAGGCGAGGGATAGGATTTAAAAGACTTATTACAGCGACTCCTAGTCGTTGTAATAAGTCAATTTTAATGAGGTATATATTGTGTCAAATTAAGTCGCTGTAATAAGTTATTAAAGCTACTGTATTGTCAAGAGTATTTCCGGCGACTAAAACTCACGGGAAAAAGTTTTTAATTCCAATGTTTTTTTCCAGCTAGCCACAAAGATCCCGATTTAGATGAAAAAATATATTATTTCCGGCTATATTAGTGTTGCCGGTAATAAAAAGAGCCCAATCTGCTCTCTTTTTTTATAGTGAAAATATGGCAAGATCAGAATTATGAATTTAAATGTACATATCAATATACGTACATATATAGCTAAATTAAGAAATCATTTATCGATATTAAAACTATATTCTAAGAAAATGATATAATGAAACAATTAGCACAAAGATTTTGGTTATAAAATGAAAACAGCTTTGAGGTGAAATGTCGTGCTTGACAGGTTCTTTGGGAGATCTAGTCTAGCAAGGTCTTTATGCAAGCTTCGGCCGCGTGTGATTGTCCAGTAATATAATTGAGCATAACGAACAAAACTTGTACGTACGTACCTGCAACTTTAGCGATAGCTAGGCCAAGAACAATTACTGAATACAGTAGGAACATCATAAGACACAGAATGGAGAAACTCATGCGCAGCTAAGCTGGAAACTTGGGAATTTGAAAGAGAATTATTTGAGCAACGGCGAAAGCCATGAAGTATGGCATGGGATTAACATAACATGTATCAGCTGCGTTGCAACAATTAGAGAGCCCGTACTTGATATCCCTGTTTGATAACAACCACACAATGTCCCATAATTAAGTAGGCACTAAATTAAAGGATTAATCAAAATGATAATTAAGATATTGTACACATGATTTCAAACCTAGCTACGTGCATCATCATTAGGGCTGCAAATACAGTGTACTCGCTGGCTGCTCCAAGAAGGTTCAGGCAGTTAATCACCAAGCATATCTTGAACTTTGCCCCATCTAGAAAGTAGTAAATAAAAACCATGAAAAGAAAAGAAAAAATACTTCAAGATCAAAGCTGCAATTAACAGTATTGCATTGATCATGAACTTGTTAATTTGATTGGAAAAAAAAAACTTACCCAAGTTGGATCGAATGGCATCCATATAAGTATGGTTTCTCTTGGCAGGGACTTCAGGTGAACGGTAGCAAGCGCACAGCAAAGCAGAGGTACAGTAAGTCAAGAGGGAGAAGATGATTATCCCGGCGGGACGAGCTACCCATCCAAGTCGTGCGACGTTCCCTGGCAAGAACATATACAACGGGCTAGCGGCCACAATAGCCGTTGTTAACATAATCCATGCACTCCAAACATTCCCTGCACCGTCGAAAAGTTATATATATATATATATATATATGTTGGGAATTTGGACCTCCAAATTCACCCCCCCTAGGATCTACCCTTTGCAGGAATAATAAGAAAAATAGAGAAATAATAACAACACAAGAAATTTACGTGGAAACTCCAAAACAGGAGAAAAACTACCAGACCCAGAGAAGAAAATTCACTATGTGAAAAATTGTTACAATCACAATTTTTCTCCTCACCACACCCACAAAGCTATCCCACTAGTAAAACTTTAACTTTACACCTCTTCTCTTTTTACAAAAGGTTAATAGAGGAATTTAACTAAAGTCAAAAGTTACTAGATAAGCTTTCAACTGGTGCACTTAAACTAAGAGGCTTAGCCTCTTATTTATAACTTCAAAATTCTGCCCCTTTGTTATTTCCCACCGGTGTGGGACTAAAAGGAGCAAAACATAACAATCTCCACCTTGCGACTTTGACTAGTCCCACAGCCAAACTCCACCTCAATGAAGATCTTCATAGCTTCCGCTATCATGCTTCACCATAAAAGCATACCCACTTAGAATAAACCAATTCCAAGCATTTCACTTCGGCCCATGTCGAAAACAACCTTGCTGAAAATTATGGTGTAACTTCCACGTTTGGCTCTCCTGGAAGTTCATCAGCCATCGACATGAATTTCCACCACACACCCTGCATCAATGCCAAACCAATGCCTGTGTGTAAACTTGTGGACCCGCTAATATTAACACATCCTCTATCATGGCAACTTTGGGAATTAGCGACATGCCATGAGGATGTACATGTCTCTTTTTAAAGAGCAAAATCTTCCATGGAGAGAGACACAATATTAGCATCATTTTCAGTATCTCCATTTACTGACTTGGAGCCACTTGCCGAACCTGCTCCAGCTCTTGGACAATTTTTCTTGACGTGCCCAGATTGTCCACACTCCCAGTAGACTACTTTCTTCTTCATGGAGTTCTTCATCTTCCCATTTTCAGCTGCTACCATCACTAAGTTCTCATGTGGAACATTACTTCCACTACTTAGTCTTCTCTCTTCAGAAAAGATTTTACTGGTAACCTCTGAAAAAATTATTTTCTCCTTCCCATGTATCAAAATAGGCTTCATGTGCTCATAGGAAGGTGGAAGAGACCAGATGAATCTCAAGGCTTGATCCTCATCATCAATTTTAACTCCAATAGCTTCTAGCTCAGCGACAATGCCATTGAGAACACTTAAATGATCTGAAATAGTTGTACCTTCATTCATCCGCAGTGTATGAAACTGCTCCTTCAGGTACACACGATTTGAGACGCCTTTCGTCTGATACAACTCTTTAATTTTTCCCAGAGTTCTTTTGCCGTAGATATTCCATGCACATTTGCAAGAACATTTTTGGCCAGACACAGACGTATCGCACTTGCTGTTCTCAAATCCAGATCCTCCCAATCTTCGTCGCTCATTTTAGATCTGCTCCTTTCACCAGTCACACTAGTACTAGTGCTGACTTCAGGTGTTGGTCTGCCCTTCAATGCCTTGTGTAATCCTGATTGAATCAAGACATCCTTGACTTGTACTTGCCACAAGCCAAAATTGATTCTCCCATCAAATTTCTCCACCTCAAATTTGACAAGATTTGAAGGCCTACTTCCTGACATTACTTTGATGAATTTACTGTAGAAATGAATAGTACCTCACTAAGTCAGTTCCCAAGAAAGATTGGAGGGTCACAATGGACACACTTAAAATTTTCAATCTCCTAGACAGAACCTCCTTAGACTGTACGTATCCACACTACCACACCAAAGCTCCACCCCACAAAAAGAGCCTAGTGGCTCTGATACCAATTGTTGGAAATTTGGACCTCCAAATTCACCCCCCTAGGATCTACCCTTTGCAGGAATAACAAGAAAAATAGAGAAATAATAACAACACAAGAAATTTACGTGGAAACTCCAAAACAGGAGAAAAACCACCAGACCCAGAGAAGAAAATTCACTATGTGAAAAATTGTTACAATCACAATTTTTCTCCTCACCACACCCACAAAGCTACCCCACTAGTAAAACTTTAACTTTACACCTCTTCCCTTTTTACAAAAGGTTAATAGAGGAATTTAACTAAAGTCAAAAGTTACTAGATAAGCTTTCAACTGGTGCACTTAAACTAAGAGGCTAAGCCTCTTATTTATAACTTCAAAATTCTGCCCCTTTGTTATTTCCCACCGGTGTGGGACTAAAAGGAGAAAAACATAACAATATATACACACATCAAGCCCACAAACCAACCCATGACAGAAAATATTATTTCGAACTCCGGCCTGCCGTAATTACCTGCTCGCTTTGGGCTGCGGCCATCGTCGTCGACGGACTCAGAGTCGCTGCAGCTTCGTGGGAACAGATCTTGGTATGGAAGCTGGTTATTTGTGGCAGTGTTTTGAATCTGATGCATCTTTATGGACTGCATATATGGTATTAAAAACACATCATGAACATAAACAAGAATGAGTTTATTTAACATTTATGATGCATTTTCAAAGTGACTAGGAAGAGCTCAATACAGAACTCCAGCGATTTTGGGAATTCCAGAACTTCCATTGTGTGTGTGTGTTCATGGGCATAAACGAGAGAGAGAGAGAGAGAGAGAGAGAGAGAGAGAGAGAGAGAGAGAGAGAGAGAGAGAGAGAGAGAGAGAGAGAGAGAGAGAGAGAGAGAGAGAGAGAGAGTAACATTCATTGAAATCATCTTTAAAATTTATAAATTTTTTATAAATTCAAAACATTCTTATCTATAATTTCACATTAAACTAACCATTTAATTCATCAAAATAATAATATAATATGTTTTTTAATAATAATATCTTTTATATTTTACAATTACACTTACCATACTAACCATATGTACATTAATAATTTAATGTGATACTTCAATTATTATTTATCATAAATAGTGATTTTGTACTAAAGGAAAGTGATATTGTAATTGGAGGAAGTGATTTTATAATAAAATAATAGGATAGATCTTGAATAGTGAGTCTTGAAAAATTATTTTTTCTAAAGAAATGTCCGAAAGACTCACATTCCATCAAATCTCATCAAATAGTTGCATTCTTGATGGCAAAGCCCTTGGTCGCCGGCGGCAATGCCAGATCGCACAAAGTCGGCAAAATTACTATGGCTTCGTGGAGAACACGAAGAGTGGACTCTGACGTTGCAAAGACGGAGATGGAGATGGGAGGAGAGGGAGGGGGAAATGAAATTTCGAGGGAGAGAGAGAGAAGGAACGAAATGGAGAGAAAAGAAGAGAAAATGATATGGGTGAAACCATTTTATTAAATGACATGGATACTACGGTTGCATGCCGCTTTCACCAGGCAGTTGTATGCATCATTTTTCTTTACAAATTCATGACGCAAGCATGCATGTGGTTCCATCAAAATTTATCCCACAAAGTATAATATATATCTATTCTATTATAATAAATATCTATTCCACACGAATAATAATAAGGACTGTAATCGAGTCGAGCCGAACCGGTCTTTGGCTTGCTGAGCTCTACTCGACTCAAAATACTTGAGCTCGAGTTTGAGATTTTTTTTTCTTTGTTCGAGTTCAACTTGATAAGCTAAACTCTCAACCCGAGCTCGAGCTTGAGCTCAAGCTCATCCCACAAACAAGTTCAAGTTGAGCTAAGCTCAAACTTGAATTGTTTTTTTGTTTTTGAAAAAGATTTAAGAATTAATAAATTAAAGAAGTAATATTGAATTTATACAATAAACAAGTAGAACCTCTATTGAATTGTAAAATTTTAAAAAATTTATAAATAATTAATATCTAACTGGTCAATATTTATCCAAAATAATAATATATTATATGTCTACATATATTATTAATACATACAATTAATATGATAGCATATATCTATTTCATATATGGTTCACACATAGTAGTATATGAAATTATTAAACTTTATCAACTAATTATTATACAAATTATAAAATATACCTATGAAGTATATTCATTATATAGACATAAGTAATTCGATTACATATTATATATTTAATTAAGTGGTATGCTTATATTATTAGCTAATACATATATACACGTATATATATATATACATACATATGTGTATGTATATATTTATTAATATATGAATGAGTTTTAATCGAGTCGAACTAACGAATCGACTCAAGTATAAACGAGCGAGTTTAAATGAGTCTTAGCCGAGTTGAATTAAGTTTTGTTGGGTATGTGTCATTTATAAATCAAGTAAGTATTTGTTTTCATGAACGAGCTTTTTTCACGAGTCGAATTTAATTTGAGTTTAACCGAGCAGACTATTAAACAGATTGATTCATTTACAATCCTAAAATTTATAAACAATATTTTTTTATTTTTATTATATAGTTATATTTTTACCCTGAATTACTTTTTCTTTTAAACCAATGAAAAGTTTTATAATTGGTTGGCGAGGTGTTGTGCTTTTGTAAGTTGGATATAATTATTAGGTGTTGATCTGTCAAGAGAGGACTTACACCACCGGCCTCATTCCCCTCACGTGCATCTGCAGCACCGAGTTTCATTCTCGCTGACAATATCTACTATTAATATAATTATTTATATCCCGCTGCTTTTGAAATAAGCATAAGCATAGGAACAGCCACATGTATAAGATTTATCCATGTAAGTATTGGCTGGGTGAATGTATCATTTTCATCATTTATTTATAATAATGGATAAATGTGATCTACATTTTAACTTTTAATTTTCTGCCATTCATCATGATATTATTGCCATCATTCTAGCATTTTGCGAGCTGAGATTGTGGCACATGAGCCATAAAAGGACATCGATCGATCCCCATCAATCTGGCCAACGGCTCCTATGATCAGTGATCAATGATAGTACTCGTGTGTCTGCATACTAAATTTGTGAGATACAGGTTCAATTGAAACGTTAGATGATCTCCAGGCTTCTTCTTCTTCTTCTTTTTTTTAGTAATATCAAATACTCCAAATTAACTTTGCCGTTGGTAGTACTGATCGAATAACAAAGCAGTTCAATTACATGATCTTCAAGGAGCATTCATATTGATTTTTATATGGATATGTATATGCAAAATCACATCTTTTGAAGATCTATTTTGCCATTCAAGCAAAACTCTCATACTGGCTTATGTAAATTTGAGACAAAATAATAATAAAATATTATTATTTTATTATTTTTTTACCCATTTTTTTATATAGAGTTTGTAATTTCCATGTATTGGATTAATACATTTACTGTTTTAATACATGCAATTAGCATCTAAAGAAATTCTATTAGCACCCAGAACCTGTGAGAGAGAGGTGCATGTTTTTGATCTTCAAATATGTAAAATATTTGAGTAAAATATATAAAGGTAAAATATATAAAAAGAGAGTGGGAGGAGAGAGAAAGAATGAATAAAATATATTTTAGAGAGTGAATAGTAGATCTTCATATATATAAATATACTATTCATAAATATGTAAATATTTGAAAATACATAATTCAATATAGATGAATTTAGACTCATATTATATAAATATGATTTTACATATGTATATGCATAGACCAATGTAGTTGCTCTAGCTTATTTGTGCCTAATAATTGCCACTTGGAGGGCTTATAGAAAGGATATATAATCGATCTAGTTAGTCTGTGGCAGATTAAAACTAGAACAAGATCATACGTAGAACGTCATTGTGATCCGAACTATAAGATTCATATATAATGGGTGGATATATAATTATCAGAAATGGTACAACATACGAGTGCTCGGTGTACATTACTTGTAGAATCAGAAAACGTGGGGACTGGTTTTGTTAGGGTTAGGGTTTGGTTTTGAAGGGGCAAATGCAGACCATTGGTGAAGATCAGAAGAATCTATTATATATATTGTATCATAGGCAGTGCACTCATGTGCAAATGTCTTCTTGATTATTTTTATATTGGTTATATATGCGATGTATTGAGATTTTATTTTTCAAAGTTTGCATGATTTTTTTTCTTTTTTTTTTTGTTCTCCTTTTGTTTTCTCACTCTTATCCTTTCTTCACATAAACTCTCAACCGAGGATCTTAATTTAATGGGTCACGTATAACTGTATAAGAATTTTGAAATTGTCAATGATTATCAAGTGCCTTGAACAAGCCCATTTTCTTATTTTTTCAATTCTGCCCTAAAATATTAAGTGTCCAGTCTTACCCCACCGCTCCTATATGTTTTGTCCTACATTGAAAATTATAGCATATGCTCCTATTATCCTATACTTACTAATCATTTCATTTATTTTTTAGGCATAACTTGTAAGTAGGACTATTTGAAAGTTTGTTACATTTATTTTATTGTTGTTTGGAACATTTGTTGAGCATTAAAAAATTTGTAAATTTATTAAAAAGTTTATAAATTTATTAAAAAGTTTGTAATTTAATTTATTGTGTGTGCATTTGTAAGTTCATAATTTGTTATTATATATAAGCGAAAGGGGCCAATAAAAGTAAGAGCTTGGACCACTGTGGGACACCAGTAGCTGCACCATCACGCATCAACAACGTACTGTCTCTGCTTCCAGGCGGGGAAGCCTTCAGATCCGGCAAGATCACCCGCGTGATGGTGGGCCGGGAAGACTCGTTCAAAATAAATAAAGTGGAAATTAACCGCATCAGACTCCTAGCGCGTGGTTGAACCTCCTGGAATAATTCCTTGTATCACATTATAACATGACATCAGTGCTTACTTAGCAGCGGATGGTATGAATTTACTGGAGGCCACCGCTGGTTTTTTTTTTTTTAATGATTAAAAAAATTGTTTAATATTATTATAAATTTTTTATATATTTTTAAAATATTTAAAAGTATTAAAAAATTATTTTAAAAAAATAAAATAAAAAAAATATTTTTTACCTAACGGTAGTTGTACTCTTATGTTTTTTTATTTTTAAATATTTTTTTAATTGGTTGCCGTGGAAAGCAAAATCTATAGCTAGGCTGCTAGCTAGCAATCATGATTTTTTGTCATTACTTTTGCTCAGGCACTTTTTTTGCATTTTTTTGTGACAAATAGTAGCAAAGAAAAATATAATTACAACTATAATTATGTATTAATTTATATATTAATATGATGTAATTGGTTAAAAAGTAAATTTTATTAAAAATAATGTTAATTTAAATTTTAAGTATGAATAAATTAATATTGATACACAGATTAGTGTGCGACTGTATTTGTAGATAACAAAACTTAACCTATAAATATATATTTGTGTTTATATATATATATATATATAAAAGCGTGGCCGGGGCTCATGAATGCACTTCTTAGATCGGACGATGCTAGAGGGTCGCTGTAGCACCGCTAGGCTGAAAAAAATAATTTTTTTAAAATAATTTTTTAATATTTTTAAATATTTAAAAAAATATAAAATAATTTATAATAATATAAAATAATTTTTTCTTAATCGTTAAGAAAAAAAAAAAACAAAGCCAGCGGTGGGCCATCAGACCACCCGACCGCGTTCTGGATGTTCCAAAATATTCTGGTACTCGATTGCCTCGCAAAGGAATTTTTTTTGCAGGGCCTCTGTACAAATTCACGTCTCGGTGGGTCATGTAGACGCATCGTTATGTAAAATGAGACAGAATACCAAAGAGGATCGAGCTTTGTCCTTGGAAAATTCGAAACGGCTTTGCAATCTATAAAAAAATATATATCAGTGGAATATTGCATGGCAAAGAAAAAGAAAAAGGAATGCAAATATAAAAAGGCAAACAGAGTTTTTGCCACGAAGCATCCTAAGTCATTTTCCCTCTTTCTTTTATTACGTGGATCGATAAGGAATGCCGGTAAGATTCCTCTAGTGGCCCTTAGAACAAATTATCAGTGCTCATAAACTGACCAAATACATGCATCGATCACGCTCCAAGCTCAATATAATATAGACTTATAGTTCACAAAATTACCGAAATTATTTAATATGTGATATATATATATATATATATATATATATGAAGACAATAAATTAAGTCAAAATTAAAGTATATTTATATAATTTCCTTCTCATCCAAGCAAACTATATATGGACGAAATCTCAAAATCAAGCATTGTAATTATAGTTTGTAACCAATCAAAGTTCAAACAGCTAAATATATATGTCAAGGACCAGTAGCTAGAACCCAATGCAGAAAAGATATAAACACTTTAGCTGCGAGCCATGCAGTTCATCATTAATGATAGGAATCCATGATCGTATGATCAATATTATTAGCAATTACCATTAATATTAATCCTTTACAAGATTCTCACTTTTAGGAGTATATACTTGATCATCTCCATTTTAAGAGTAAAATACTTCTTGGTGTCTTGTTTGTCTCGCTTCTCTGTGTAGGGTGGGTGCAAGGACCATGAAAGTAGCAAATCTGGGATGTCACTTTTGTGCAAATGACAAAACTGTTTGGGGCAAATTTGTTGTTGGGATACCAAATATAGTATACACATTGAAGAAGTTCTATTTAATTTTCAGTGGTGTTTAATTTTCAGATCTAGTTAACCTTTTCCCTCCAGATCTAGGCGAAATTACCCTCCGCAATGGAAAACCTTAGAAAAAATTGGCAAAACAAGATGTTCTTATTTAGATGTATATGTAATTAGTGGGCTGTTTTCATGTAGTACTTAGAAGGGAATTAATTAAAGAGAAATCAAAGTGATGCAAAAGAGTTGTGATTAAAATACCATATCTGTACGTTATAAATCTGTACAGATATATATATATACACCAAATATATGCATGCTAGATTTCTTATTAGTACATCCATCTATTAATATATCTAAATATATATGTCATGACTTGATTAGCATGCACATTTGGTTGTCTAGTGTTTAGAAATTATATTGGTTTTGACTTCAATGCCTCCTGCTTTAATACTTTAAGATCATAAACTTATATATATATATATATATATATATAGACACACACCTACTATTGTTAATTTCAGAGTATTAGAGCCTTGAAGAGATGAGGATATTCAGCTATTATTGGTGGCCATATTGGCTCTTGGTCGGTTTAGACTTTAGCAGCACTCGTGAATTTTTATATAAATTTTGCATAAAAATGAAAATATTAGTGCATATTTTTGTACCACACATGACATAAACCCATATTTCCAGTTAATAACAACGCCTCATGAGGCTCTTAACATTTACGAATTGAAGATGAAACTATTTTCTCAAAATAGCTCTAAAGTGATTAGAAAATATTTTCTAAAAATGGCTTTTAAGTGAACTTTGTAGATGAGAAAAACATTTTTTAAAATAATTTTGGACGAAACAAAAGAAAATATAACGACTTTTCCAACAATAGTGACAAGTACAAAAAAATAAAAACTTGTTACAATTGTTAAAAAAAAAAAAGGGGTATCTTAGCACGAATGCAAGGTACAAGAAGAAATGCAAGAAGAATATGGTAATTCCAATAGTGCAAATTTATTTGAAATGAGACTTCGAAAATTGTGGCTAAGGTCTCTGAAATGCACATTAATATGATTACATAGTTAAATATGGCTAAAACAACCAGTCTTCTGATTGGTGGTATGATTTGTGTGCTACCAACCATGTTTGCGACCAAAGATCTCAATTTAAAAATTATGAAAATGCAGCAGATGGATATATAGTACTAATGAAAAATCACAACTTTGCAAAAGTTATGGAAAAATGAACTATGGAACTTCAGTTAACTTCTAGGAAGAAATGTATTCTTATCAATGTTCTTCATATCCCAGAAATAAAGAAAAAACTTGTATCCACAAATTTACTTTGTAAGAAAGATGCCAGGACCGTAATCGAGTGTGATAATGTAATTATTTTCAAGTGAGAGTATTTGTTGAAAAATGGTATTCTTGTTATGGCATGTATAAACTAAGTATTAATAAAACAAGTTATATGATTCTGCATATATTGTTGAGTCTTCTACTTTGTGACACTATCTTTTAGCACATTTGAATTTTAAATCTTTAAATTACATGTCTAAACATAGTTTAATTTCATATAGTCATGAACATAGTGTAAAATATAAAATTTGCATTCAAGCGAAAATGAAAAATAAACATTTTCCTAAAAAATACAAAAATACACAATTACTAGAACTTGTGCATTCTAATATTTGTGAACTAAATGGTATCTTTTAACTAAAAGAGGTAATATATATTTTATTACTTTTATTGATGATTTCTCAAGATATACATATGTATATTTAATGAAAAGTAAGATGAGGCCTTCAATATATTTAAATGTTATAAGCCTTTGTTGAAAATCAAAAGGAAAAGAAAATTAAGATACTTCGTAGTGATGGAGGTGGTGAATATTTTCCTACTAAATTTTCTTTGTATGGAGAAAAGAATGGTATTATACATCAAACTATTGCACCCTATATCCACAACAAAATGGTTTAGCAGAAAGAAAAAATAGGACATTAGTTGATATGTTAAATGCAATGATTTTGAATACAAAACTATCTTTTAATTTGTAGGGAGAAGCTTTGTTCACGGCATGTCATTTGCATAATAGAATACATTCTATGGAAGTTAAAAGTTTCACCATATAAATTGTGGAAAGGCAGGAAACCAAATTTAGAATATCTAAGGGTATGATGATATTTAGTCTTTTATAGAGTTCCAAACACATAAAGAACAAAATTAGGTCTAAAGACAATGAAGAATGTTTTTGTAGGATATGCTGAGAATTCAAAAGTATATTGATTCTGTTATAGTAGAATCAAATGATGTATAATTTATTGAATATAAATTCTATAATGATTTTAAAACAGTATCAAATCCTAATCAAACACTAGAAACTAACTTGAGTCAAAACAAGAATTGTATAATTTTTGACATATTGATTGAACAGAGGAGAAGTCAAAGAGTCAGAAAAGAGAAAAGTTTAGATCCATATTTTGTGTCATCTCAGATAATTGTTTTCCTTCTGAAATGAAACGGGGATGATATTTTAAACAAGTAAAGACTATCTTGGTGCGTATTCCCCAATGGTTAGATTTACATCCATTAGGATGCTTATGACGCTAGCTTAAATAAATAATTTATTTGTACACCAAATTGATCTTAAAACTGCTTTACTAAATGGTGAAGATAAAAAGGTGTACATGTTACAACGAAAAGTATTTGTTATACCCGGGCAAGGAAATAAAATTTGCAAATTAATCAAGTCATTGTGGGAAAAGGATGCTTCAGAGACCTTTTTGTGCCACAAACTCTATTTGCGTCTTTATATTTGCATTCTTTTTTCTTTTTCTTTGCCAGGACCCTTCTTTTTTTTGGGCGATAACTGCGCATTCCGCTCTTAATAACAGGCAAAAGTGGCAACCCACGTTGAAGCCAGATGAAATAGTATGATATATCCAACCACGCTAACATGATGAGAACTTCCAAAAGCGATCTACTGCTGCAAATAGCATATAGACTCAGTATAATTAATGGTGTAAGCTTTTCCTCTGGAACATGTGGAACCTGGGCAGATCAAATAGGGATTTTGAAATCATTCTACCACTCATCATCAAAACGCATTCTTGAATTGATTTTGGAACATAACATGATAACACATGATCGTTAGAGAGGGGGACCCCAACTAACGTTTAAATCTAGTTGGTCAATCTCTGGTTTGTGAACAGGATAAGTGTGCACAATTGGAAAAATTAGGGCTAGCAAGCAATAACGGGAAAGGTCATCAAAATGAAAGAGTTAGTTCATGATCAAATGAGTTCCTCATAACAAACCTCGACATTATACAACAGAAGTCAATAGCAGAAACCAAAGGACCTTACTTTGATCCAACGCCAGCTCATCCTTCAAATGAACCAAGGTTTCATCTCTATATCTTTCATCTCTACAATAACCACAAGCTTGTTCATTAGCCTGGACAGAAATGGCATCACTTTGATTACTAATTGACCATCATTGTATTGTGAATTTATGCTGAATTCTTGAATTATAATCCGAAAAAATTGCTCAAGTATGGTAATGCTTCTAGAAATAAGAATGGAAACAAGGTGTTCACACTTCACTCAAAGGGGACAAGGCAAATCATGATCATGGCCCAATGACTTTTTATGCACAAACTTTGCAAGACAACTTTAGGACTTGTCACAATGGAATGCAGACAGAGAGCTCCAATCAGGCCATAGAAGATTACAAATGATAAAAGTCACCGGACGTGACACAGAAATGAAGCTCTAACTGCCAACTAATACATATGGTCAGTCATGCACTTCTACTGGTGGAAGGGATCAGACAAGGACTTCAAGTTTTTTTTTTTTGAATAGGTAATAAGAGATTTTATTCCAAGTAAATAGGCATAGCCCAATTACACAGGAAGTATACAAGAGAATACACCTAAATACAAGCTAAAGCAAAAAAGAACTAAAATAAGGCATTTCAAATATTCATATCCCTCACTAGATTGTTCACCCAAAAATTAAAAGTGCTAAAGAAAAAATCCCTAAATTCCCCCATTGCGCGTACACAATCTTCAAAACGCCTCCCATTTCTCTCAAGCCATAAACACCAAAACAAACACATAGGAATAATCCTCCATTCAGCTGTACTGCCTCCACATCCCGCTGCACCTTGCCAGCTAGCCAAGAAATGCACCTTGCAAATAACTCATTCCACAAGGCAGTCACCATTTCACAATGAAGAAATAGGTGGTTAACAGATTCGCCATTTTTTTACACATGAAGCACCAATCCATCACATATAAACTCCTTTTCCTCAAATTATCAGTAGTTCAAACTTTCTCCAGCAACACCAACCAGCAAAAAAATGCAACTTTACTGGGCACTCTAGCTTTCCAAATGCATTTCCAGGGGTATCTTATATTACCATGACTATTTAACACCTTGTAATGGGATTTCACAGAGAATCTGGACTTATTATCATGAAACCACTGCATCCAACCCTCCCTGATCTGATCAATCTTTGAATCATAAAGTTTTACATAGAAATCAGCAGCTTCACTCACTTCACTCAGCTTCACAGACTTCAAGTTTATAAAAGACCTTGTGGTGGGAAAGACACCATTGACAGGAATTAAAATCCTAAAGGAGCAATACTGGCAACTACTAACACAATTAAAAGTTGCAATTTTCTGGACAAGACTAGAATGAAACCTTGTGATATAAATCTATTTCACTGAAATCAGTACATGTTAAATTTAAGGGCTCAAACTACAATCTAATTGCCTGACTAAACCAAATCTGATAACGACTAACAAATTCATGACACAACAAGCATGTGGTTTGAACAAAATTTATCCTGCGAAGTACTATTCAGGTGCCCAGCCTTTCTAGCAAACGTGGAAGAAAAATTGCCATCTATAGTTGCTGCCCACTTCTTGCTGGTTAAAATCAAAAGGGGTCTCCAGTTGTTCAGGAAGCCCCCGATATCCACAAAATTGAGAACCAAGTCCCTAAAAATTATCTATCCGTTGTATAACTATTATGCTGCTGCAGAGGACATGATTATCAAAAATGAGTTCTTTTTACAACAACAAATAAAAGCATGTTGCTGATAGTACCTATATTATATAATCTACTTGGTCCCTGGGCACCCTGGGAAAGTTCCTCTCAACTGCTACAATCCACTACAGTCAGAAATAAATCATAGAAAGTATAACAAAAAATGCAAAATACAAAAAAGCTTGACCAACAAAACAAGGGTGCAGTAGCACTCAAGAATTTTTTATAAGTTTTGCATAAAAATGAAAATATTAGTGCATGCTTTTGTAGCACACATGCATAAAACCATATTTCAAGTTAATAATAGCGCCTCATGAGACTCTAATATTCTCATCTATACTTCTACTCTCTATAGTCTGTTTACCGCGCCCACCTTTATGATCACATTTTCCAGATCCCACTTCTTCAATACCAGGTAATCACAGTATGTGCCACTAAAACACAACTTTTCTACTGAAAAAGAAATAGCTTTTGCAGTCCCAATTGATCACGGATTTCTTTTTTATTTGGTTGAATAGGTAAATCAGCCTCTCAATGATTACCTTCACCTTTGTTTTTTTATATCCTGGGAGCAATAAAAGTAACAGCTTGGATCACTCTGGTACACCAGTAGCTGCACCATCAACTGGGCTTCCAGAATCATCTTTAATGGCCGCATCGACAACAGTCTCTGCTTCCAAGAATCGACTCAGATGTTTGTCATCCAAATGTTCCTGATCAAAAAAATAAAGCAGCATAACGAGATGAAATATAGAATGATATGGGTTTACATCTTCACAATTGTTCGAGAGGCGGAAACACAAAAGTACATAATATTTGAATTCAATGGGTAATTTATAGAAAAAGTAGAATCAAGGAACGTACAGAAAGGCAAGCTCTGTATTTTTGCCACTCCGAAATACATTCCTCTTTCTCCCAGTGCCCCTTGACGAACTTCTCTGAATACCACCTGTAGCCAAGATTTTGTTCAGCAAAACCCTTGCTTAAATAGAGAACAGGAAGAGGTTTTAGGTGGAATTGGGCACGGCCCTTTTGTCAATAGAGACCCAGAAACCCAAAAGCACAATTGAAAAGTTCGAACCTGTTGAAGCAATTGTGGTAAGCAGCTCTGAGATGCGAACAAGGCGATGTTGACGAATGAGAGCTATTCTTCTCCCTTGTTATTCCCATTTGAGTATCTGACCGATTCTCGATGTTTCAGTGCTTCTCTTCCGTTTGATCAGCATTCGACATGTCGAACCATCCCAAACAGATCCCATATTTAGGGTGTCCGAGTTGTTCGGTTTAAAGTAGAAAAATGGTATTATAAAGATAATTATAAATTAATTGGATTGATTTCCAATTATCATCCTTTATTCATTTTAATCTATTTAAATCAAATTCAAATTTATTAATTTTGTATTATATTCGTATTAAATTTACGAATTGTATTAAATATTGCCATTCTTAATTAATCGAATTAAGCAATTCGATCATTAGTATGAATTTATTAAAAGATATTTGACTTCAATAATGATATTTATCTTAATAATTTTATCCTATAATCTTGATTAATAATGAGCTCGAACTTAATTTATACAATAAAGAAAATGCTTTAATTTTACTTCAAACCATTAAATTAACGTCACCTTTTCAAACTCTACCTAATTAAAAAAAATGTTTGAGCATCCAATATTATTAAGAATGTGTTTGAGGCTGCGTCACAAGTAGTAAAAAGTGTTTAAATAATTTAAAAAATTTTTAATGATAAAATTAAATTGTTTAATTATTACATATTAACATATTTTTTAATCTCAAAAAATTTTAAAAATATATTTTAGGAAACAAAACCGATGCTCGCTACAAGGACTTATTATTGGAGATTAATGAAAATGTGCTACATAAGGGTTAATGAAGACACAGGCATCTCTACGATGTAGGGGATCCTTTCTCCCAAACCCCTCTCTCTCTCTCTCTCTCTCTCTCTCTCTCGAGGAGTTTGGTCTGCAAAAATCCCTCTCTCTCTAGTCTGTACAAAATAAAAATAAAAATCAAATTTAACCATTACAGTCACGTAAATGAACAATTACGTCCCAAAAAAATCAGAAATAAACCATGGGAGAAAAACATAAGAATGCAAGAGAAAAGAACGTGATTTCGGAAGAAGATAAAAAAGGGACAAAATCTATAGAATCCAACAAAAAATAAAAGAACTGGAAAAAGGGGACCAAGAAGTAAGCAAAACGAAATACCAACAACCTTTTATAAGTTAGTACATGTTGAAAAATAAAAACTGGATGTAATTCATTTTCTTATTATCACCATCATCATCTTAGAGAGAGAGAGAGAGAGATGGAAGCTTTTTACACTAGTTCAAATAATCAATAGATACTGCATCAATGCTCTATGTAAGGGAACATTTGCCTACTTCCTCGGTTCTTCCTAGTACTATGATGATGCATATGAATTCGGGTTCATACTCGGATGCTTTCGTTGGGAATTCTCAGGAGAGAGAGCAAAGAGAGGGGGGATGGGGAAAAGAATCCCCTGCAGCGCAGAGAGGCTATGTCTTCATCAATCCCTTACGTGACACGTTTTCATTATTCTCCGATAATAAGCCCTTGTAGGAGATACTGGTCATAAGTTATTCTAAAAAGCATCCTCAAACTTGTATATGGAAATTCTACTTATCATCATACACTACACGCCACACATGATTTTTTATATTTATATTTTTTTCCATAAAGAAGTATGGTATATGGATGATGAGTAGTATAACTCAATTAGTTTATCAAGAATAAAACAAAGAAAAAAAGGTGTGATGTGTGGTGTGTGTGATGATAAGTAGCAAAACTCTTGCGGATAATGCGGACATAGTTCCAATTTTTAAAAAAATGGTTAATGAACAAAAATATCCATACAATTTTCAAATAATTATACCTTTGTCTTGATCTTATCATAGGCATGACACTAGTCACACTACCTCAAAGGAAATTTTTGATTGTAAGCAATTATACGCACCAATACATGCACATATTTAATGTGATTAGTTAGAAAGTTAAACTTTAATAAAAATGGTACAAATTTGAATTTTGAATATGAAGGCAACAGAACTGATACGCAGATTGGCACATGAATTCGCTTGTATGTAGCAAAATTTTACCTCAAATGACCATTTATGTCATTTCTATCTCAAAAAGTACTTTTTGTATTGTTTTCAAACAAGTGCATATTTGAGATTACGATGGAAAATATAGCTTATATCATTAGGAATTATAACTTATAGCTTAAATAATAAATTCTATTATTAAATAGTTATTTATTATTTGATAACTATATATTTAAAACACTTTCAAACATATTACATTTGTTTATAAACAAATTAAAAAAGTATTTTCAGAGGTAAAAATGGATGATCATTTGATTTTTTTAAAGATAATGACCATATCTTTAAAAGTTTAAAAGTTGTAATTATCAGAAAATTATATGTGCATTTTCACCCATTGACAATCTTTTTAAAATTTGAACTATATTCCGGATTATCCAAAAAAGTGTGTTTCAGGAAAAGCATCACTCAAACGTACTTTTTAGCTTATTTAAAATTAAAAAATATTTTAATAAATAATACCTAAACAACCTAATTTTTTTCATTATAGAGCTTATAAGGTTATTTAAACACTTTTTAAGATTCCTAATGCAATCCTAAACAGGCTTAAATGTAGTATGTTTGAAAGTATCTTAGACATATGATTACTAAATAGTAAATAATTTTTTAATAGTAGAGCTTATTAATTAAACTCTACAATTAAAAGCCCTAAAATTAAAAGGTCTATTAGCCACTAGAATCTCAAACATGCACTAATTATAGGTTTCATTTAGCAGCATTGATTTAAATAGGTCAAGATCTCAAAAGTAATTAATTTTTATTGCAAGGTGTAACATAAAACATCTTAATTCATGTTTTATGTATCAATCAAATCTTCTTATATACTTTTTTAAAAGAGAATAATATTTTAATTTTATTAATAACCGTCACTTATATACCGCTGAGGAATACCTTGTAAATAGGGACCAAGAGGGAAAACTTCATGTAATTTATTATGCTAAATCTTTTCAAAACATATGTAGTTTTTTGAGGATTCAAACTATAATTTTCCAAAAAAAAAATTAAATTTAATTTGACTCGATTAAGACTTTAGATTTAAGTTTTCTCTAAGAATCAAGACGTAACTTTCTTTAGATTTAAGTTTTATCGAGGAATCAAGACGTAACTTTCTTTTTCTCGAGAAAAAGGTTGGAAAGTCATTGTTTATCTTATATGAATAGCGTAAGCATTAATCTTTAATTTGCCTTATGGATGATGTGACGATGAGCAAATTTAAATCACTTAGGCTGAGTTGGCTCCTCCCAACGTAGTTACCAAAAGCTTGATAAGGGAGAAGAATAAGATGAACCTAAAATAGAAAAGTATAGTTCTCACGATAAGATTAAAATTTAAAAAATTCTGTTATATACAGTCACTTTTACGTAGTATTTATCCACTTCACTGATATGATTAATCAAAATATTTATTTTATATTAAAAAAATAACGCAGCCAATCACATCAGTACTGGAGTACGCAACATAACTACACATAGAGTTTTTAAAATTTAGAGCGTAGGAAAAAAAAAAAAAAAAAAAAAAAAAAACAAGGTTGAAGAAGTATTTTCATCCTATAAGCTACAACGTAACGAGGAGAGAGAACTCAAATTATTAAAAGAATTATTCTCATATTAACTTTTGTAAGAGTTACACCATTTTCATCTTTTTGGATTCCATTCCCAAACCGTTAAATCGAGTCCATTTACAAATCCACTTTGAGTGTTCATGAATAGAGTTGGATTCGCAATTTGGAACTCAAATTACTCCAATGGCATAATTAAAATTAAACATGGTACGAGGAGGAGCTTCTCATAAAGTTGTCCTGAACAAGAATTTTATAGAAAAGGATAAGAGCAAGGTATCTTAGAAGAGAGAAACTTCAAACCAAACCGGTGTGTAGTTATATTTTACACCGTCTAATAACAATCAGACAAATGGAAAACCTAATAAAAATAATTTCTCAACCTTTCGGTCTCTCTCCCGAAGCCTTTTCTTCCTCTTTCCCTTTCTCTCCCTAAGCTCTCCTTTCTCTTTCCATCAGTCTCTCTCTCATATCTAACCTGAGCTAGTATTACTAAGTACTCCTCAATGAAAAAGTAACACACTTATCAAACCAAAATCGCAACGGTACTTCTGCTTAGACATGAAGAATCAGTACTTGATGATTAATCATATAATATCAAAGTAGAGATGATTTTTTTATTTTTCTTTATAAAAGTTAAGAAAAGTGTTGTTCATCAGTAAAGCATCTATTCGTCCCTACGCACCGTAAAGAATGCAAAGTAGCTGATGCCTCAAACCATCATGAGTGCCATCCAAAACTTATATGCATGTAAATATTCTCGATCCCTTCGTGGCCCAAGACATGTCACTTTGTTATTTACTTTTATGAGAATTTTATTTTTATGAATGTAGCACCTCTGATTATATATATATATATATATAGAAATTAAACTTCTATTCATAATCCCCACATATCACAAATCATTTATTTATTTATTTATTATTTTACTATTTTTAAATTAATTGAATTTTTCTACTAATAATCTATATACTCTATATTTAATAATAAAAAAAATATAATATACGTGTGGTGTGTGAAGATAATAAATAGCAAAACTCATATATATATATATATATATACACACACATACAGAGTGTGAGAGTGAGAGGGATTTTGCATCTTGACCACCCTTTACTCATTTGTCATAATTCTTGACTGTTGCAAGAATCATGTTTAAGATCGACTGATCATATCATGCCTGTGAATTTGGATTTCATGGATTTTTTTCTCTAAATTATAAGGCACATGATATAATGGTAGCTAGAGAAAGACAAACAAATTATAAGTATTCTCACAGGATTTGTTAAGCAAGCATTCAATACTGTCCAATAATCTACACAGATTATAACATAAATATAGTAGAGTACTCTATTTTACATCTCTGTTTCTCTTTGGCCTTAATCTTGACGTACCTTTCATTATCACATGAAATGATATCGTAAATCCGTAATTACAAGTATGAGATATATACACATGGAGTTATGTTATATATAATCATTTTTGTGTATTAATTATACACTTTGCTGATATGATTGACTAAATAAATTATTTTATATTAGAAAAATGACGCATTTAATCACATTAATAAAATACGTAAAAATAATTGTATAGAATTTTTGATACAATATGCATGATTTAAAAAATGGTACAAGAAAAGAATAAAGGGAAGCAAAAAAAATACTACTTCCTTATTCCAAGAGCAACCTAATTGATCATGCAAAGAGCGACGATGTCCGGTCTTTATATGTTTCCTTGCTCGAAGCCCCCTATTCTTCATCTGCTCATGCTCTCATCACTCTCCCATGCATTCTGCATTAAAACCAATTGGATCCTGTTTGAGCTAAAGATAAGATATCTTTGCAACTCATGGTGATGATGATACATGAAAACCCTTATTTTTTTAACCCGTTTCGATCGGCCGCTCTCTCTCAAATCTGTACAGAATTAAGATGCTTTTCTACGTACGTCGCTGTAATTATTGCCATCACCTTCGGCTTAGGGATTATCATCGCCTTCGCTCTCTACGGCTATATCCAACGCAAGCCTCGTTTCAAAGTATGTACTACTATCAAACTTCTATTAATTTTTTTTTTTTTTTAATCCATTTAGCCATAATTAGTCTTGAAGAAAAATCTTTCTACAAGTCATTATTATAAATCGATATAAACAACGCATCATCCATATTATTAATATTGCACGATTTGATTAGTAAAATTTAAATTTATAAATTTTTATTAAAAAGTAATTCATATCACATCAACAATATGCAATGTGTGTATGCTTAACCGGTTTAACGGCGCGATTTATGAATAGATTTTTACAATCTGTACATATATATATATCATTATTCAAAGAATTAATCAATCAAGTAAAACGGTAGTATCCTTTGGAACTTTAACTTTAGATAAAGAAATACAGGGTCTTGGACCTTTCATATTAAAGAATAAATCCGTGACATCAAGATTTCAAAAAAAAAAAAAAAAATCCGTGACATCAATCTATTTTTTTTAATACATTTTTACATAGCAAGATCTGCCTTTAACAAAAGATTTACATTATACTTGTATACTTAGCTCAGGTACAAATCTTTATTCGTACTCATAACTTCAGCTTTGTTACACATAAGTCTACATATCATATACAATATTTTTTTTATTTTTTTATTTTTACCAAATATTTGATATATAGATAATGAGGAAAAGAATTTAATTAGTTTAAGAAGAATAAACTTAATTTTTTTAATTTAATTTTTTTTTTGTTTATTCTTCTTAAACTAATCGAATTATTCTATTCACTATCCATATACTAAACATTTGTTAAAAAAAAAAAAGTGTGGTGTGTAGATTTATATTTAGAATTTTTCTTCATAACTTATATTATATTTAGAAAAATGATTCTTACAATTTTAAATTGTAAAAGTCTCGTGTATTTCTTTTTAAAAAATAAGATAAATATGAGATTTGCATAAAAAATTATCTTTTTAATAATACATCCTACTTTTCAAAAAAAAGAAATCTCTTTTTGTACTAAAATTTATGCCAACTTTAAAAGATGCTGTTACTGTGTCTTAGATACATTTATTTTTAGTGATGAATAATTGTCCGAAAGTTGCAAGATGCTTAAATCCAGCTTTCTACAATTATTTTATTTTATTTTTTAAAATTTTCTCGTGATTTAACAATTTGTCTATAAATATAATCTCTCTATGCTCTGTTTTGGCACATCAGGCAAAAATGCAGCAGTTCAAAGGCCAACCTCGGCTCCCGAAATTCGCAGTCCCGAGACGCTACGACATACGCCTCAAACCGGACCTCGACGCCTGCAAGTTCGCCGGCTCCGTCGCTATTGACCTCGACATCGTTGACGACACAAAGTACATCGTCCTCAATGCCGCCGAACTCTCTGTCGATACCGACTCCGTAATGTTCACCAACCGAGACGTTTCTGAGGTATCTTGTTAAGTCTAGTACTATTACTGCTGGATTTCGATGCTGCACCTGTACATGAAGTTTCTCGGGATAAATAAAAAAAATAGAACGGACAAAGTAAATACAGTTACTATATATCAATTCGCAACCCTTGATTATAATTCGAGACTACAGAGGAATTCAAAGCAAACGCACTGTCGTTAATGCTAACCCTGAATGAATGAACGGACTTTCCTGCAGGTGTTAGAGCCTTTGCAAATTGATTTGGTTGAAGACGACGAGATTTTGGTTTTGGAGTTCGCCGAGACACTTCCGATTGGACCCGGAGTTCTGAGTATCGGGTTTGAAGGAACCTTGAACGACAAAATGAAAGGCTTCTACAGAAGGTAGTAATAATACTTCAAAACTTTTCACCTTGTTTTACATGAATTTTAATTATTAAATTAAGGCCATGTTTGGACATCAGAAGAGAAGCGTCTCGTCTCGTCTCATCTCATTATTATAATGTTTTCAAATTCTTACATAAAATATAATAAATAATTCAACTTTTTTAAATCTCAAAATAATATTCTAATAATATTTAATTTAATTTTAACTTTCATCTCAATTCATTTGATCTTAAATTACTATCCAAACCGTAACTAAAAATAATATTATATATAATTTAAGGTGTACAAGTCTCGTAACTCTATTTAAAAAAAAGTAGGGTAAATCAAATGTGATAGTGAACCCTAATTTTTTTTTAAATAGTGTGCAACAGTAACATATTTAAAACTGCAAATTTTAATTTTTTTAAAATTAATATAAAGCTACGGATAACATAATTTTAACTATGAGAAGTTAATCGCGATAATTTAGTGTGAGAATAAAAACCAATGATATTTGAGGCTCAAAATTTTGAAGGAAAATGTGATAATTTGGGAATAGAAAAAAAATCCTACTTTATTTTATTTTATTTTATTTTTGGTTGGTGCGTAGACTAATTACTAAAGGCAATAATCTATTATTCGACCTTTAGTGTACATTTTATGCCCTAAATCATCAAATAGATATATTAATGCATTTTCAAATTATCAGAACATTAATATTTTGATGATCAAGATTTGATTTGATCATCAGTTAAGATTTGATGATCAAGATTGTTTTTTTTTTTTTTTGTTTTTTTTTTTTTGAGAAATAGAGTTCATTCATTTATAAAAGTGAAGTTACAGTTGTGACTTGATACAATTACAAGTCACTCACAATTGGGACTCCTCTGGTACATAAATTCATATGTGATTGGTATGATCAAAATTGTTCAGATCGCTTTTTCTTCATCAATATTAACGGCCCTAATTAGGCATGGCATTGCTTCTTAGTTTTTGATAATTAGAATCAACTTTATAATTTGAAGTGAGAAGTATATATAATGCAGTGTTAATTGGAGTTTGAAACCGAAAATGTACTTTATCCTTAAAGTTGCAATATTTTTTAAAAAAAAAAAATTGAGGTTGACATGATAGGAGTAACTACAAATTTAACAATATTAAATTTCATATATTAAATATATTAAAAATATACCATCCACGGCGACTTAAGAGTAATTTAAAAAAAAAAAAAAGTATAATAAAAAAGAAAAACCTCTAGGTACTAAGTGGTCGAATCATGTTTTGTGATGTTGATTGAGATTATCAAACAGGCCTAGAACTTCAAGTTAATATTGGTCCTATTAACTTTGGCTAGCTTGATGTAATATGCAATTTTTGAAGTCTCTATTTGCATCTTTTTTTACATGCAATGGAGCTAAATTTCTTCTGTTTATAAGAGGCGGTTTTACTACTCACCTATGTATGCCTAATAAGTCTTCGTTTTGCTTTCCAGTACGTACGAACATAATGGTGAGAAGAAGAATATGGCAGTAACTCAATTTGAACCCGTTGATGCTAGGCGATGCTTTCCCTGTTGGGATGAGCCAGCTTGCAAGGTCTCTCTCTCTCTCTCTCTCTCTCTCTCTCTCTCTCTCTCTCTCTCTCTCTCTCTCTCTCTCTCTCTCTCTCTCTTATGTTTAGCTGATTACAATCTTTTGCATCTTTTGCTGAAAGCATATCTTATGATGCATCACAAATATAGAAACAACAAGAACTTAACTAATAATGCATGTTTGAGGAAATGCCGTTAAACAATCTGCCTCTCATGAAGAAGCTAGTAATTTTTTTAATTGTCATGGCTAAATAATTTTGGGGTTGTGAATACATGTGACTGATTATGTTTCAAATGAATGGAAACAAAAGCTTAGTTGGCCCTTCTCTACTGCCACTGGGTGTTGCAGGCTACATTCAAGATCACATTGGATTTGCCATCTGAGCTGGTGGCTCTTTCCAACATGCCAATTGTTGAAGAAAAAGTGGATGGGCACCTGAAGACAGTTTCATATCAAGAATCACCAATAATGTCTACATATTTGGTGGCGGATGTTGTTGGTTTGCTTGATTATGTGGAAGATCATACATCAGATGGTAAAATCATACGCTATGTCCACTGTTTCTTGTTAAAGTACAACCCTCGTTCTTGATGGTGTAATTATACGTCTCTGTACAGGGGTCAGAGTTCGAGTATACTGTTAGGTTGGCAAGGCAAATCAAGGGAAATTTGCATTGAGTGTTGCTGTTAGGACACTTGAATTATACAAAAGGTGACTTTATTACTATTCTTAAGTGAAACATACATTTAATTGGATTCAGGGTTGTGGTTGCTAGTGATCCCTTGAGTAGTCACTTTCTGTTGCTTATGTTGCATTATCTGGAATTTGGATTAACCTTGATTAGTTTTACAGATACTTTGCCATGCCATACTCTCTACCCAAATTGGATATGGTTGCAATCCCTGATTTTGCTTTTGGGGCTATGGAGAATTATGGTTTGGTTACATACCGTGAAACTGCTTTGCTCTATGATGATTAGCATTCTGCGGCTGCCAATAAGCAGAGGGTAATGTGCAGTTGCACTTTTTGTTAGAATTTAGTTTGGCAAATGTAATGTGTAGTTGTTCTAATTACTCCCACGAAATCATTTTTGGTCACTATAAAGGTTGTGACTGTGGTAGCCCACGAACTGGCACACCAATGGTTTGGCAATCTTGTAACAATGGAATGGTGGACTCATTTGTGGCTGAATGAGGGGTTTGCAACATGGGTATGTAGCCTTGTCACGTCTACATGTAATCATCCTTATCACACCACATGATTTTGATTTCTTTGTCAATTATTGCACTTTTGCAGGTTAGCTATTTAGCATCTGACAGCTTGTTCCCAGAATGGAAAGTATGGACTCAATTTCTTGATGAACCTACAGAGGGTCTTAAGCTGGATGGGCTTGCAGAGTCCCGTCCCATTGAGGTAATTTTGCATCGGTATTTTTTTTTTCCCTTCTTGGGTGTTATCTTCTTTGAGAAATTATTGAAAAAATACAATCTAGCAAACTATGGGGAGTGGGAACGCATAGGTGCTATTGACTGAACTAATGGTTTTCCACAACTTATTTTATCTCATGTGCTCAATCATTAAATAAATGAAATTACTAGATTTTGATTAGATATTTACAGCAAATTTATTCCAACAAGATAAAACACGTGTCCTTAGTAAACACAGTTAAAAGGCATAATAGAGCAGATGATAACAAATTCTCACACAAAAAGGTAGACGATAGTTTTATGAATTTTTATTGGAAAAGACCAAACAGAAAAAACCACAGTATCTAGTCTACGCAAAATGATATCTCTACTCTAAAAAAATGAGTATAAGGCTAATGAAACATAGACTTATGGATCAACTCAACGTATGTGAGACATATGCTATACCATTTCTGCTTTCTCATCAATTGTTACCTTCAAAGTCTTGCTTTCTTAACTTGCTGAGTCCACGATGCACTTTGAACACCATTTTCAAACTTGCTTCCCAACATCTTCTGCATGGAAAAATCACAGTTCTTTCTAAACCACTCAATTGAACTATATTTCAAAGGGACCCTGAATTATCAATTTACCTTCTATTTGAACAAGGCGATCTTTTTATAGATGGAGTTCACAATTTGAACATAAAAGGTACGCTTTGGACATTGATGAATAGTTTATTAAAATTTTCATCTTGAAGCTAAAACTTAAACTATTGATGTGAAACTCATGTCATCTTTTTACCTAGGCTACATGTAGTTCAATCTAGCTACCTGGAGGCAAATCTTTTACGTTTTTAAATCACTTGCCCTGAAATAATTCAGATTGTAGCTTGTGACAGCATCATCAAAGTACATGCAATAGGTTTTCACTAACACGAAACACAACTTTCTGGACTTAAGAGTTAGACCTTGTGTTTTTTGGGTCATGGAGTATGCCAACATAATGTGAACTTGACAGTTAGTATTATTGCTCGTTCAAGTATCTCTCAATTTAAGGATACATTTGTTCAGGTGGAGGTAAAGCATGCTGGCGAAATCACTGAAATTTTTGATGCGATAAGTTACAAGAAAGGTGCATCTGTCATCCGAATGCTGCAAAGTTATCTTGGTGCTGAATGCTTTCAGGTTGGTAATTAGGTTTGTTACTTGTATATGTTTCTTATACAAGTTAAGATATTTCTTGTGATTTAAGAAACTCTTCTTCTTTTTTTCTCTTAATCTCTTTCCCAAATTCACATTAAGTTTGTTGTCTGTCAGTTAATTCTCTTCTTTTCTGTCTGTAAATTTTCCCTGATTTTAGTTGGCTGTTTTTTCTTCTTTATGCAATCAGAGGTCACTTGCTTCATATATAAAGAAATATGCTGGCTCGAATGCAAAGACACAAGATTTATGGGCTGCCCTTGAGGAGGGATCTGGTGAGCCTGTGAACAAGTTAATGAATTCATGGACAAAGCAAAAAGGATACCCAGTTGTCTCTGTGAAATTCGAAGATCAAAACCTGGTCTTCGAGCAGGTTTCTTGTGTCTGATCTCTTTCACGCATTTGGTCTCGAAATAATACATCTTAACTCAGATGCATAGGCAGCTCTTTCATTTTGTAATGTTTCACTTGATAATATTCTGGTGGAATTACTGAGTTCTAACAGATAAATTTAATAATGGCAGTCTCAATTTTTGTCAAGTGGTTCCCATGGGGATGGGCAATGGATTGTCCCAATAACATTCTGCTGTGGCTCATATGATGTGCGAAAGAATTTTCTACTGCAGAAGAAGAGTGAAACTCTTGATATCAAGGAATTCCTGAGTGATAAAAGGGATGCAGCATCTGCCTGGATAAAAATAAATGTGGATCAGACTGGTTTCTATAGGGTGAAATATGATGAGGACCTTGCAGCCAAACTCAGATATGCTATAGAGAACAAATATTTATCTCCAACAGACAGATTCGGTACTCTGGATATTTGCACTCATACTTGCTTGTCACATTGACGGTTGAAAAGAGCACTTAACAACATCTTCATTTAACAGGCATTCTGGATGATTCATTTGCCCTTTGTATGGCTCGCCAGCAGACTTTGAGCTCATTGCTTACCTTGATGGGTGTATACAGGGGGGAACCTGACTATACTGTGCTGTCAAATTTGATTAACGTAATGCTCACTTCCTAACCTTATTTGAGTTTGGTTTGGTTATTTTCTTAGTCCTAATTCTTGTTCCTGTATTGACAGATAAGTTATAAAGTTGCAACAATTGCTGCTGATGCGGCCCCTGAGTTACTGGACTATGTTAAACAATTTTTTATTAGCCTTTTCCAGTCTTCTGCCGAGTAAGTAATCTTATATACAAATGATTGAGTATCCTATGTTCTCCTTGGTTTTAAGCCATTGGGTGGTCTCTTTGAAGTCAATTATATTCCAGTTGAGTGGGAAAGCCCTATTGGATGTTAACTAATGGGTTAGTTTAAGGTACTAGAACGTGTGAAAATAAAATTATGCTTACTTATAGCATGAGATTTTCATTTCTCTTATACAATGGATAATTATAATATTAAAAGGTGATTAAGATGCTAATATCAATAAACATATAATGTGAAATTTTCAGAATTAAGTCATTTTTTTTCTTTCTTTAGAGCTTCTAATAGCAAATAAATAGCAGATAGTGTTACTTTTTCTTTGCATCTTGCATATATTGGTATCAATAAAGCAAAATTTATTTATTTTTTTACTAATATGGAAGAAGGACAGGTTTAAGGAAGAATAAAAAGACCAATAAACAAAATTACATTCACTAAAGTATTGTTTTGATTCCCCGTGGAAGTTGTATGGGTATAAGCTTACAGAGTTTTAACCCAAGATCTAGGAGTATATATTTCTTGTATGTATGCGATAGGCAACTGGTATGTGTATGTTTCTATCTTTTATTTGAATATACTCCCAATAATGAGCACTCTGAAAATTTCCTTTGAGCAAGAATAGTCGTTCGGATTTCACTCTTCTATCTATTATTTTCTTTCATGTCGAACTCCTTTGCAGGATGCTTGGTTGGGAGCCTAAGAAAGGAGAGGGCCATCTAGATGCAATGCTGAGAGGAGAGATTTTGAATGCACTTGCTGTGTTTGGACATGACCTGACACTAAATGAAGCAAATCGGCGTTTTCTTACATTCTTGGGTGACAGAAATTCACCACTCCTCCCTCCTGATATAAGAAAGGTTAGTGAAAGAAGCATTGGTCAATTGCTAGTATTTAGCCATTTAACTAATGAAGTTTATTGTTTGACTGTGATTGCAGGCAGCTTATGTGGCTGTAATGCAGAAGGTCAGCACCTCAAATAGATTGGGTTATGAATCTCTTCTGATAGTTTACAGAGAGACAGACCTGAGCCAGGAGAAAACGCGCATTCTAACTAATAAAATTTTATTATTTAAAATGACATAGAACATATGAGTCTCTGTAGTGTATTGAAACTGTGTATATGTTTGTACTTGTAGGTTCATTAGCATCTTGTCCAGATCCCGACATAATTCTTGAACTTCTGAACTTTTTGTTGTCTTCTGAGGTATCTGAGATTTATGTAATTTTGGAGGTCAAAGCTTTTTCGTAACAACTTGATAAATTATGGTGCCTTATGGAGCTTGGGATGCTGACGCGGATCTTATTTCCCATGAATCTAGGTTCGTAGCCAAGATGCTGTTTTTGGACTTGCTGTTAGTAGAGAAGGACGCGAAACAGCTTGGACATGGCTTAAGGTATTGCTCGATTCACTAATGTAGTACATGCACTATATGCATGTGTTACATTGAGCAAAATTATCATTAAAAAATAAACAGGCTGGTCTAAGAGCTTGCATGTTGACTTAAGGAAGACAAATGTTTAAGTAAACACTCGCCTTTCATGGTCCACCTCATGCATTTGTTGATGATAAAAAGTAGAGAGACACAAGAACTAAATATTTGGTTGAGAAATGTGGGGAACTGGGTTCTCCCACCCACCCCCACCCCCTCCCCCCCCCCCCAACAAAAAAAAAAAAAGTTCAGATAGGTAAAAAGGTAACATTATAAATCATCCCCAAATCCAAAGAAGACAAGTTTGTTGGAGGCGTTGCTACGAATGCCTGTGGTGTTCTCCATGTATGATTGATTGAAATCAGATAACTTTGGTCTGGAGAAGTTGAAGTTGTCTGTGAAAGTAACAAGTTAGTGAATCATGGGGCTTGCATGCTTAAGGTGAAATGAGTAATATATCTTGGAGATTGTTTATATTTTGGAATATATCTCGCATTTTGTGTCAGAAAAGTCAAGTGAAGGCACATCGATATTGGAATTGCTAGCTAAACATAAGTACTCTTTTGATTGATCTTGATCGGTCAATATCTTTTTGGGGCCAGATTGAGCTGACAGGGAAACCGACCACGGTGCCCAACTATCTAGTTATTCCACGATGCTAGTCTATAACCATTCTTTTTTTTAGCTTCATGTTGGTGAAGTATTTATGTATAACATGAAGGTAGGGGAGACATGTTTTGATTTACTGGGTCAATGAGCCCCCTTTTAGTCTATTCTTGAGCGAGTTCACATTAATGCAAATTGGGTTCAGAGTATTCAGAATGAGGAGCATCTTGTTCAGACCTTGAAGAAGTTGGCACAAAGGAAGTAAGTACTAGGAAAGACCCGTTCGGTCTTCATTGTGAAAAAGAAATAAAGTGGACCAGATGTTACCATTAGTCTTTTTTTTTTTTAATAGATAAAAGATATTTTATTGATCCACGTAAAAAGGCAAAGGCCGAGTACACAGGAAGTATACAAGAAAAAGACTAATTACAAACTACGTGCTACGGATAGTAGCATAAAAGTCACTAAAACTCCTTCCATTTAGTACAATAGAGGAGGCCCACAATAACAAAGTATGAAAGAAAAAATCCCTAAAACCGGCCGGGGAGCGTTCCTTATCCTCAAAACAGCGACTATTTCTTTCGTTCCAAGTGCACCACATTAGACATAACGGCACCATTTTTCAAACAGCGGCAATCTGTCGATTTCCTCCAATCCTTTGCCAGGAGTACAATAAATCTATTACCCTCTTTAGCATAACCCATGCGATACCAAGTCTTGAGAGAATTTCGTCTCATAAGGCCTTGACTATTTCACAGTGAAGCAGAAGGTGGTCCGCTGATTCACTGTCGTGTTTACACATGAAACACCAATCCACTATAATTAAACCGTGCTTTCTTAACTTGTCTATTGTCAGTATTTTGCCATGAGAAGCCAACCAAACGAAGAAAGCGACCTTGAGAGGGGCATTACTCATCCAGATGCTCTTCTAAGGGAAGGTATTAGGGGAGTGGGTTGTCAAGGCCTTGTAATATGAGCGAATTGAGAATTTCTTGTTCCCGGTGCATATCCATACTAATCTGTCCTCCCTTCTTGCCCTGTGTTTCAGTGCATATAGCCTGCTGTAGAAATCTGTGATGTCTCCCACCTCCCAATCCTGAGCAGCGTGAGTGAAACTCACAGACCAATGAATAGGCTCAGTAGTACTACACATATTCTCAGCCACTGAGGAGTCCGAATCAAGCGCAATCCTATAGAGAGAAGGAAAAGCGCTTTTTTGAGTTACATCCCCGCACCAAATGTCATGCCAAAAACTGATTCGCGTGCCCCTTCCCGTCTCGTATTTGCAGTTGCCGAGGAAGTCATTCCAACCATTCCGAATAAATTTCCAAACTCCCACTCCATACGCACCTCTTACTTCCTTTGTACACCACTCACCCCAGATGCTTCCATATTTGACATCCAAAATATTCTTCCAAAGAGCATTTTCCTCATGCATATAGCGCCATAACCATTTCCCAAGAAGTGCCTTGTTGAAGGTTCTTAGTTTTCTTAAGCCCAATCCTCCACAAGCCAAAGGAGTACATACTTGGTCCCATTTTACCAAGTGGAATTTCTTTGTGTCTTCTAGACCTCCCCAAAGGAAATCACGGAAGATCTTTTCCATCCTATTTGCCACCCCTGCAGGCAGAGGGAATAGAGAAAGAAAATACGTTGGGAGATTAGATAACGTGCTCTTAATAAGTGTGATTCTCCCTCCCTTAGACAAGTAAATCCTCTTCCAACCCTCCAATTTGCTTTCCATTTTCTCGATGATCCCTTCCCACATTACCTTGGATTTATGAGGGGCCCCCAAGGGAAGTCTAAGGTACCGCATAGGCAAGGATGAAATCTTACATTCCAAAATGACAGCCACTTCATTTAAGTTATAGACCCTGCCAACCGGGACTACTTCTGTCTTTGCTAAGTTCACTTTAAGGTCTGAGACGGCTTCAAAACCGAAGAGAAGTCCTCTTAGAGAGCGAATCTGATCCGGATCCGGGTCACAAAAGATCAATGTGTCATCAGCGAAAAGAAGGTGGGAGATTGACATGCTTCCCTGGGAGGAGCCTCCCACTGAGAAACCTGAGATGAGTCCCCTATTCACCACCCCTTCCATGATTTTGCTCAGTACATCCATGACAAGAATAAAAAGGAGCGGTGATAGAGGATCTTCTTGTCTTAAACCCCGAGAGCTGTTGAAGAAACCTTCGGGAGTGCCATTGATTAAGATAAAGAATC
The DNA here is from genome assembly GCF_018687715.1 of Carya illinoinensis. Lineage (NCBI taxonomy): Eukaryota > Viridiplantae > Streptophyta > Magnoliopsida > Fagales > Juglandaceae > Carya > Carya illinoinensis. Next base: position 6,146,147 of record NC_056766.1, read on the forward strand.
TGGCAGTTGTAATACAATGCTTGATCCATTGGCACCATTTTTCCCCAAAGCCATACCTACCAAGAACATATAACAAGAAGTCTCAATTCACATGATCAAAAGCCTTTTCCATATCCAATTTACACAAGATACCTAGGATGCCATCTCTGACTCTGCTCTCCAGACATTCGTTGGCGATGAGGACCGAATCTAGTATTTGTCTTCCTTTTACAAATGTATTTTGCGACTTCAAGATGAGCTTCCCCATGACTTCACTCAAGCGCTTTGCTAGGACTTTAGAGATGATCATGTAGGTCCCACTTATCAAGCTTATGGGTCGGAAATCACTTACTTCTACCGACCTCGCCTTCTTGGGGATGAGGGCGATAAAAGTGGCATTAAGGCTCTTCTCGAATTTCATAAAAGAGTGAAATTCCGAGAAGACCTTCATTAGGTCCTCCTTAATGATATCCCAACAGGTTTGAAAAAAAGCCATTGGGAATCCATCTGGTCCTGGGGCTTTATCCTTGTCCATACCTTTTACCACACCGGATACCTCATCCTCTTCGAAAGGTCTCTCCAGCCAAGATGCGCTTGTGTGGTCGATGGAGTCAAAAACTAGACCGTCCACCTTGGGCCTCCAAGGATACTGTTCTGTGAGAAGCCTATCATAAAAATGGACAATATGATCCTTAATGGCATCTCGACCTGAGATAACCCTGCCCTCCTCATGGAGGACCTCTATGGCATTGTTCATTCGATGAGAGTTTGCAACCTTATGAAAGAATTTTGTACTTTTATCTCCTTCCTTTAACCAAAGTGTCCGTGATTTTTGTCTCCATGAGATCTCCTCCATAAGGGTGATTTTTTCCAGCTCAGCGACTACAATCAATTTTCTTGCCCTATTTTCAGTTGATAACCCCATTTCAGCCTCTCTTTCATCTAATTGTTTCAATTCCGTAAAAAATTTGTCTCGCTAGTCGTTAATGTTCCCAAAGGCTTCCAAATTCCACTTCCTTAGATCATTCTTCAAAGCTTTCAGCTTTCCTGCTAGGACATAGTTAGGGATGCCTGTGAATTGGTAGGATGCCCACCACAAGCTGACTTTTTCAATGAACCCATCTGCCTTTAGCCACATGTTCTCAAACTTAAAATATCTCCTTCCCTCCGGAAGGCCCCCACAATCTAGTAAAAGAGGAAAATGATCCGAATATAATCGAGGGAGGCGTTTTTGACACAGCGTAGGAAAACGAGTCTCCCACGAAGAGGAAACGACAAAGCGGTCTAAACGCGACCAGGCCCTTCCATTTGACCAAGTGAAATCTCCTCCTGCCAAAGGAGATCCATCAGGTCTAACTCGAAAAGAAGTGCTGAGAAGTCCGCCATAGCTGAGCCCAAACAAGAAAGTCCCTACCGCTCGCTCGGAAAGCGAGTGATATTAAAATCGCCCCCTATGTGTGATGCCCCCAAATTTCGTTTGGGATCGGACGGACATTTGAAGCGTCGAGACATGCAACACAAGGTTACCTGCCCCCGTTCATGACATATAAGATGCAATGTTCCTAACATGCATCTAACATTATGCAATATTCACAGCGGATAATTTTTTTTTTCTTTAGCAATACTATGCACCAAATTGAAAATATCTCAAATGCTTAAAACATACTTCATACATAAAGATCCATTGAATAACTAAGATCACAACACTAGTCCAAAATAATTATGATCCAAAAGTACTGGAGATGCAACTCCATCGTACAAGTAGTAATTTAACTACTATATTAACATTAACGGCGCACCGTCGTTCAGTCGATTGTGTCTAGTTGGTCAGCTCCTGATCCTCCTTCAGGTCCTGTATCAAGATCTACCATTCGGGGGGAATGGTAGTTGGGACTACCATAGTGAGATTTGATTACAAATCTTAGCAAGTTAACAAAAAACTTCCATACAGGCTAATGATGCATGGATGACAGTAAAAGCATAAATGCATAATCAAATTCATAAGTAGTTAAAACATAACTTAGCGTACAACATAGCATAATTGACATAACTTAAATTGAAACATGAACTGAACTTGACTTGACATGAACTTGATCTGAAACTTGAATTAACATGAAAAATACATACTCCACAGTTGTTGTGGCCCCATGTATTCTACGTGTAAATACATACTCCACAGTTGTTGTGGTCTCATGTATTTTACACAAACTTGACTTAACATGAAAAATACATACTCCACAGTTGTTGTGGCCCCATGTATTCTATGTGTAAATACATACTCTACAGTTGTTGTGGACCCATGTATTCTACACATCACAATGCAGTTAAATACATACTCCACAGTTGTTGTGGCCCCATGTATTCGACGCATCACAATGCAGTTAAATACATACTCCACAGTTGTTGTGGCCCCATGTATTCTACATAAACTTGACTTAACATGAGAAATACATACTCCACAGTTGTTGTGGCCCCATGTATTATACACAAACTGAATGTACTCAAGATGAAACGTGACTGGAATACGAAAGGACTGAAGCCATGACGTAACATAACGTGACTTGAACATAATTTGAAATACATGACCAACTTGAGATAGAAACATTTCGTAACATGGCATAACATATAACAGACAACATATTTAACATGACATACTCGTAATGTACAGTAATACATGACAGAATATATTATGTAACAGATAAAAATTGATGACAGAATAATTTCTGTATAATAGACAATTACATGATAACTTGGCATGGCATGACATATATGATAACATACATACATACACTGTAGTTCTTTTACTTAGCACATATACACAGTAGACTGCTAGTAAGTTAAAAGCTAACTTACCTCGATCTCCGCGTTTCTTATAAAACCTCAAGCTCGATCACGAGGAACTGTAATTAGTGATTCTAAAAGTTAACACTAAATCACTAATAAATTGAAATATGGAAAATACTAACTTAAAGAGTAAAATTTCTATTTTACTCTCTGCATGTAGGAAAATGACCGTTTTATCCATAACTTAAGGATTTTGCATACTAACTCCAAAAGTCACCAAAATTTGCATGTCTCATGTAAATTTTATCCTCAATTCAAATATCGATTTATAAAAATTTAAAACTAATCACAACTATTAAAACTCCATAGGGTCGAAATTCTCATATGCTATTTCTATTGATTTTTGTTTCCAACTTGTTTTGATCAACCTTTTGATCTATGACTTATAAATATGTGATCTTCAAACCAAACCATCACATGGTTTAAAAAGATGTCCTAAAACATATATAAGCTTCTAATTCAAGATCACATGGTTAAAAATTAACCAAAACATAAATTTAGCCAAGAACATCCACACTTTGGCTTATCTGAATATCTCTTTACATAAAATTTCATATCTTTGAAACTAACATCAAATATCTTCAAAATAATAATATAACATGTATATAAGATGCTTAGGATCCTCCAATAAAATTATCAAAATCATTAGAATAGGTTTAGACCACCAAAGAGTTAAACTTTCTCAAAACAGAAACTGTTTTTCCTTTTCCAATTTCTAAGTTTCTAAATCTAAGAAAATCTTTCATCAAAACCTTTAATCATGCAAAACTACTCAACCAATAGTTATATATACATGTTAACAATACTCCATAAAAATTTCGGACCAATATCTATCCATTAGCTTGGTCAAAAACTCCAAACTATAACATATTCTCCAATTTATCTCCCAGAATGACCTTTCTATAGTTTACACAATATTTGACTGACCAAATGATCTTCAAATGGGGCAAATAAGATATCCATGTAAACTAGACTCAAAAAGGAACAACTTAGATGAAGGATACTTTATGATAAAACACTTACAAAAGCTTCAAAATGGGCGTGCAAAAGAACTCATAAAAGCTGTCCGAGAGAGAGTGTTTGATAATCTTTTATTGGAAGGTGTAATTGAAGATAAGTTCGTGGGTGCTGGCTGGAGACATTTATGGAAGAGATAAGGGAGATGATAAGGCTGGAGTTGAGAGTTGAGTGTGGTTTTCTCCTACCCAAAATATCTATAAAAGATTATCTCAAAATATTCTATCCAATAATATCTATAAAAATCAGCTCAAAATATTTTCCAAATGTGGAGTAGACTTGGAAGAGTAAGGTGGCTAAAATATTTCCATGTGTCCAAATAAAATTTCACTAACCTAATTTAGACATTACACACTATGATTTTGAAAACACTGCGCTTACGTTTACCGATGTTACTATTCACTCCAAAAATAAATGTAATAAACTTAGTACTGAAAAATCTTAAATATTCAATTAAGCCTAGTGGTGTAGACTATAATGTATTCTGACACTTCTAACTATCTCAAATAATTAAAATCGCATTTCTGGCACCATAGTGAGTGATAACACTAACTATGTTGACAGGCTAAAACCTATGCGATTAGTCGATTCGTGTAAACTTACGGAGTTTTCACGAGATTCCTAAAATCAATAGAAATTCCTTAATTGAATTTCTAGCGGGCTGTTATACTATGCACCATGGGATGTCCCACCAACTGCATAAGCCAGCTATTTCATCCCAAAAATATTTCCTTCTGCTATCCTCATTTGGCCCGTAGACACCTGCAAACCCCCAAACAAAATCATCGCCAACATTAGAGAAAGAGCATGCAATCGAGAAATCCCCAACACAGTCCTCAACAAAATTTACTACTCTCTTATCCCACATCACCAAAATACCCCCCGAGGCACCCTTTGAAGCAAGTGTGGTCCATCCTGCATAAGAGCAATTCCACAAACTTCTTATTATATGCCTGTCAACGAACTGTAGTTTCATTTTCTGCAAACAGATGACATCTACATGCCAATCCCTTAGTAGGTTCTTCACCCTAAGTCGTTTGTTCGGGTCATTCAGGCCACGAACATTCCATGAAAGAATCTTGGGCTTCATGGATCGCCAAGATTCACCCTATCCTTAGTGCGTCCCCTGCTCGCGCTGCCCTCCCTTGTGCCATAGTTTATAGAGCAGGTAAATCTCCGTAGCTCCCTTTCCTTTTTTCCCACGGATTTGGCAAGAGAGGGTTGGCCTGCTCTTATTGCGATGAAAAGAGCTTGCATTTGATCCTCAAAGCCTTCGCAAACATCCCCATGTATTGACACATATCATTAACCTTCTGAATGACCCAATCAAGTTGCGAAACATCCCAAGGAACTGTTGGTGGTAGAGAGCAGAGGGGACTAGGTATGTCCTCAGTTTCATTCACCTCGGTTAAATGCAAATCCGTCCCAAACTCCCTACATGTTAACTGCAGGTCTAAATCATAAGGATCTTCTTCGTCCGAGGTCCTCCCATCTGCAAGAGAGGCTTCCATTTCAGTACATAGGACCCTAGACAGGTCTTTAGAAAGACCCAGATGTGAGAAGAAAATTTCGGAAGCTTCACCCGTACCTGGCCCAGATGAAGGGCAGTCCTCGGCCGCTGGGATGTGTTCGGAAAGGCTCGTGAAGGGGTCACAAGTCCCCATCGGCTCCATCTGGGTCGATTCTGTGTTGACAGTAGCCTGGGAAGCACCGACCGTGGAAAACCCAGCCATCCCGACGTGCTGTAGCATTTTCAGATGGTTCTCATGACCATCGGAGGGAATCTCGGTGGCCGTCGGAGGCTTCTGCATCGCTGATGCAACCGCCGGCACCGTCTGGGTCGATTCTGTGTTTACAGAAGCCTGGGAAGCGTCGACCGTGAGAAACCCAGCCATCCCGACGTGCTGTAGCGTTTTCGGATGGTTCTCATGACCGTTGGAGGGAATATCGGCGGCCATCGGAGGCTTCTGCGTCGCCGGTGCAACCGCCGGCAGGGGGGGTTGACCCAGATCCGGCGTAGAAGAGGTGGAGAAGGTCTGTTGGTCCGTTTGTGTAAAACGGGTGCACGACATGCTGGTTACAGGGCCGGGTGATGGTTATGGGCTTGAGGCCCGTGAGCCCGTGAGGATGGGGCCCAAGCACCTAGGGCTCGGGCTTGAAGCCTTTTGAGAGCTGGAACCCGTGTGGCTAGAAGACCTGGAACCCGTGTGGCTAGAGGACCTGGGGCGTGGGCTTGAAAGCCTTGGAGATGGGCTTAAGGCCCTTTGAGATAGTGCATCCAGTCTATTAATTCCACTTATGACCCCTTACCTTTTTTTGTCCACATGCCCAGCCCATCGCCCTTCCCTTTATATTCTTTCCTTGCAGAGACTTGCATCTCTTTTGGAGATGATTGCCCAGAGACGTGCGGCGAGTCAGAGCTATGCTTTCCTATTTCCATCACATAGCTTAGACCCAGCTCTACTTTTTTCATCAGAGTATAAACTTCCTGAAAAATACTAGAAAGCCTTGCCCTGACATCCCAAAAAACACCCTCTATTTCCCCTAGCTTTACATTTCTGACAGATAGCCGTAGGAAAAGACTAGTCTTTCCTTCCGTCTCCACCATGGCAAAGCTGTTTTCTGCCTTAGAACCAACCACAACTGCAGCATAAGAGACTGCCTTTCCATCCTGACTCGTGCATCCCACGGTGGGCACCACCTTGTGTTCCGCCACCTTTTTTAGATTATAGGCAAACCCCTCCCAGCCGCAGCTCTTAACTCCTTCTGGGATAATCAGTGATCCTCTTCTCCGGCCGTTGTTGAACTCCTCCAGCAGAAGGTAGCAGCCCCTAGCATTCCTAAGAAGATGCAACGTGAGAACCCCATTGTTACCCACCCTTAGTTTTTTGAAGAAAGACTCACGCCACCTATACTCGGTGGCTTCCTCCACTATTTTAACCACCCATGAAGCCGCTGTCCCGCTGATGAGAAGAAAAAGGGCCATATGCCTGTTTCTTTCAGTGATGCGGAAACTATTGTTTCCTTCCTTTGAAAAGATGAAAGTTTTTGCTTCCACTGAAAAAAATCTAGTATCTGCCATCTATCCTTAGCAGGGGAATGAAGAGCAGAGAAGAGGTAGGGGATGCAGAGCAGAGAAGAGGGGGGAAGGAAAGGAGGATGAAACGGAGGGGAAGAGATCAACTCCGGCGAGGGGTGCCGGAGTGAGGATTACGTGCATGCATGCAGGGGTTGTACGGAGAGAAAACTCAAAAAGCAAATAAACTCAAATCCACAACCATTAGTCTTGTTAATAATGTATCTTCTAAACTAGGTCTTTCTAATTATGGCTTTGTATTTCTTATCTAAACAAAAACATATTGCCAACTTCTCCACCAAAATATATCTATATATATATTTACATTTTTTCTGTTTTTATTTTCTTTGACACTATTTTATTGATTTGACACGTAAAATGGACACATGAGACACCGATCATTTTTGACACTAGATTAATGGTGAATGTTTATTTGATGAGAGGTCAAAACCTAAGCCTTTCATTGTCGAAAGTAAAAATACAGATCCTGATTTGGCAAATAAAGGGAACTCAGTGGTCAAGCTATTTCTTTATGCTCCAACACAAAGTGAGGAAAGTTGTGAATTATAGCGGTAATTTTGAAGAGTTGGAATCATCATAATATCATGTACTTGTTCAAATTTGCTGATGAATGGATTACAAATTTACAATTTGTCAAACAAAAGAGAATTTATGTAGGTGAATGGTATATTTTGACGATGCAAGGGGTGAGGGGACTCAGTTCCTATGCATTTTCAATGAGAGAATAACAAATGCCATCTGACACCACCTTTGGTGGTGGCTCAATGTTTTTTTATTTACTCCCAAGTGATTTGGCATACAAGGTCATGGATTCGAATCCTACTATGTATTCACCTTAGACTTCTAGCATTCATCGCCATATCAATTACCAAAGCTCCTCATTGTTAACAATCTCGAGACAATCCTTGTGCTCCAAGTTAAGGTATTAGAGAAATATTTTAACTACAAAAGTATTACATAAAAGTAAAGTCACAAATTGACGTAATTTGATGTGATGTGTCAGACTATAAAGTCACTTTTAGTATAAAGTAAATCTAATAGATCTTCTGAAGTCGTGTCAATTTATAGGTTTTACTTTTGTATAATCTTTTTGTGTCAATAATTGTTCTCTACCAAAATTTATGAGATGCTTCACAACAAGCAACACCCGAATTTCCATTTGAGATTCTATATATGTTAGAAGAATTCATCTTAGTAATACGACATACAAGCGTACAAGTTTCGCGTAAACTTTTTGAATAACCTTATAAGGTAAAAAATTAGGATTTTTTTTATACTTTTACATCAATAATGTGTTGGGTATATGAATTAATGGGTATGTTTGTAGGCATTTTCAAAATTAAAATTATATAGACAAAAAAGTAGATAATTGGATGCGGATTACATTTTAAAAGTTTTTGTTAGAATAAAGAAAGTAATAAATAAGTTAATAACACCTTCTAAAACTCAGAAAAAAATAGACAATGCAATTGGTCTAGTTCAAAATTCCTCAATAAATTGATAATTATCTCGAATTTAGCAATGTTTAATTAAAATATGGTGGTTATCTATAATATTTTACTAACTTGGGACTCAAGCTGAATATACTTTAATTATCTTTCGCCTTGTTTAAATAGTAAAATAAGATGAGATGATATGTAAATAATATTGAAATAATTTAATTTAAGATTTTTATGAGATTTTAAAAAATAATAGAGAAAAAATTGAATAAAAATATTATAAATTTAAATATTATTATAATATATTTTTTTAAAAATATTTTTGTTTTGTTTTGAGATTTGAAAATATTGAATTTTTTTTGTGTTTTGTTTGAAAGTTTGAGAAAATTGTAATTATTAGGTAATAATTAGATGAAGAAGTTGAAAATTTGAAATTGAAAAAATATTTATATTTGTGGTATTTGGATATTGAAAAAAGATGGAATTAGATGAGATGAGATATGATGCTTTTACTATAAAATTAGGCCTTAGTGTTTTCAATCTAAAAAATGTAAAAAAAAAAACAAAAACAAAATACAGATTCTAATCTTTTACCGACTTTTTTTTTTTTTTTTGAAAAGTCAAACTTGACTTGTAAGTTTATTCCATCGAATCAAAATGTTCATTACAATCCTTATCCTTTTCCTTCAAAATTGAAGAAAAAACTTGACTAGGACATTCCTCTAACCATACTTTCTCTTCCCCTATACTTAAGGCTAGCTTTGCAAGTAAATAAGCCACTGAATATGCTTCTCTATGAACAAACTTAATTTTCCAATCTTCCCTTTCAAGCAACAATTTTCTAACATCTTCAATCAACATACCATAATCAGTACCTATAACTTCCTTGCTTTTTACTGCTTTGACTACTGTCTGAGCATCTCCCTCTAGACAAAGGAGTGACATAACAAGCTCAATACAGAAATTAACTGCCCTTCTTAGTGCAGCAGCTCCAGCAACTGCTGGTTTTGAGCAATTATGGACCACATCACATAGTGAAACTAAAACTTCACCTTCTGCATTTCTAATTATAACCTCAATTCCTATATGTTTGTCCTTTGAATTCACAGCAGCATCTCAATTGGTCTTCACATACCTACCTTCTAGTTTCTTCCATATGGTTTTATGTCTTATTGCATTCTTCTATTGAACAGCATCTTGCATCTTCTTGTGGGCCGATTGGTACTCCATGAGGCTTTGTTTTGCTGAGCTAAATAATTGTCTTAGATTTTCAAAATTGTCTTCAATTATCATACAAACCACCGGTTCAAGTTCAGACAATTTCAATTTTTCAGTAATCTGTTACCATATTGTCATAAGTTATGTCCCAACTATTGATAGTTTCTTAATTAACTTTTCAACTTCACTCCAAACATCTGTTCCACTAGGGCACTTCCAAAGAACATGAACTATAGATTCCTCTTCTCTCTGACATGTAGGGCATAGGTTTGTGTCAATTACCTTCTTCTTCCATAAATTAAATCTTGTAGGCAGTATTTCATTAACAACCTTCCACATAAAGTGTTTTGCAGCCCCAGGCACCTTAAGACTCCAAATTAACTGTCTATCTAACATATCTTCATAGCATCTCGATGACTTACCCTTCTTACCTCTTTCTCCATTCATTTCTACATGGTAGGCATTTTTAACAGTAAAAATGCATTTTTCACTTGGGCCACAGATCATCATATCTTTAACCCTAGTCATACTCAAATGGATGCTTTTTATTGCCTTTGTCTCCTTAGTCTAAATATCTCATTTACTACCTTTCAAAAAAAAAAAAAATATCTCATTTACTAGGCTGAGATTCCATTGCCTTGTGTCTTTATTAATTAAGTCACAAACTCTTGCCACTCTTTCTAGCATATGAACTGGTGAGCAGATTTTTCGATTAAAGGTTATTGGCAACCATTTATCAAACCAGATCTTGGTACTTCTTCCATCTCCATCTCTCCAACACAGCCAGTCTTTAACATGCTTCTCCACATCAGAGATAGCCTTGCCACTAACTTGGCTTCAGTTAATTCCACATTTTAAAAGTATTTCTCCTTTAAAACAATTGTAACCAAAGATGAGAGATTTTGAATCAGTCTCCAACATTGCTTAGACAATAGTGCCTTATTAAAGTTGTACAAATCTCTAAATCCCAATCCACCAAATTTTTTTGATTCTCTTATTTTCTTCTAACTTTTTCAATGGATCTTTGAGCCATTCTCCTCTAGACCCCACCAAAACCTAAACATCAAGGCTGTTATTTCAGTACAGAACTTATAGGGTAACTTGAAAACACTCATTGAGTAGGTAGATAGAGCTTGAATGACAACTTTTACTAATGTTTCCTTCCTGCTTGAGAAAGAGTGTTCCTCCCGCTATCGATCTTGGTCCAAACTCTATCCTTCAAATGTTTGGAGGTATTATACTTGGATATACCAACAAAAGATGGTAATCCAAGTATCTTTCATAGCTGCCACTTGTTGAAACTCCTAATATCTCCAGAATTTGTTTTCTTGTAGCTTCTACAGTATTTGAACTAAAAAAGTTCAAAAATTGTCCAATCTTTTACTGACTTAACACATCAATAAAGTATACTAATAATAATAACAATATTTTGTTTCTTTTTATAATTATGTTAAATTTAATGACAAATAAGAGGAATGACATACGTATAATTTTTTTACAATTTCTTATATAACGATGTTTTAAATTAAGGATGTTTTTCTTAAACGATATCATTTTTATAAATTTATTTTACAAAAATATATTATATTTAAAATATAATTATGTAAAAAAAATATAAAAATAATAGTAAGGGTATCAGTTTTCATAAAATAAAATAAAAATAAATAAATAAATAAAGAGAGGATATTTTAAATAAAAAAATATAAAAATGCATTTTATTTAAAATATAATTATGTAAAAAAATATAAAAATAATAGTAAAGGTATCATTTTTCATAAAATAAAATAAAATATTTACTAAATTACTAGAGTCAAGATCTGTAAACAGTTGGCCCAAGCAAGCAAGCAAGATGCATAAAGGTCCCATAGCTCTGGATCATTTCGATTTACAACCCTGCTTTTGAAACTTCCTGAGAAACAGTGTGCTTCCGAGTCTTGAAAATATGGAACAGTTCAAAGGACAGCCTCGGCTCCCGAAATTCGCTGTCCCGAAAAGCTACGGCATACGCCTCAAACCTGACCTCACCGCCTGCAAGTTCGCCGGCTTCGTCTCCATCGACCTCGATGTCGTCGACCACACCAAGTACATCGTCCTCAATGCCGCCGAGCTTTCTGTCGACTCTGGCTCCGTATCTTTCACCACCCGAGGCATTTCTAAGGTACTGTTGTCATAACTCTAGCGCCCGATTTGTTTTCCGTCAAGTTTCTTGATAAAATTTTGATCCTATCATTTCGCAGCGATTTTGATTACAAACGCACTGTCTTTTATGCCAAATGAATGAGTGAATGGCTTTTTGGGCAGGTGTTGGAGCCTTCAAGGATTGATTTGGTTGAAGAAGACGAGATTTTGGTTTTGGAGTTCGCCGAGACACTTCCGATCGGGATCGGGCTTCTGAAGATCGGGTTTGAAGGAACTTTGAACGACAAAATGAAGGGATTCTATAGAAGGTAGCATTAAATGTTTTAGTTTAGTTGACGATAAAGATTACTTGAAAATTCGTTTTAATAACTAGATTAGTTTTGTTTCCTTCCTAATAACCTGTAAGGAAAGGAAAGAGATTGGAGTTCCACATTCTAAAAGTTTCCTTGAAGATCTTGGAGGTGAATTGTTGGTGCTGATGAAGGATGGATATAAGAATTGAATCCAATTAGAAATTTTTTGATAAATACGGTTGGAAGCCTGAAAATCTTCTTCTATGATACCGGTATAGAGCATTTGATAAGAAAATAGAGAGCCACAAAAACTCAAGACGAAAGATTTTGTGGTAAAGGGTGTTGTTGGGGCAGTGGTGGTGATGATGGGTGGTGAAGTAACGGTTGTGTTATAGCATTCGTTATTCTCCTCGGAGGTGGTGATAGTGGTCTTAAATGATGTCAAGATGATGATGACAATGTTACTGATGATAGTGGAGACAACATTGGTACTATAAAGATTTGGCAATTATTATCACACTTGTGATGCTGGTGGGATCAATCATCAAGTTGTGTTTATGGTGGTGATGTCATAGAGTTATACATGCATGCTTGATGAGAAAATATGGGGATTAAAAATATTCTTGGGAATGAGAATCATTTCAATGAAATTATACCAATGATTTGCATTCAGACAAAGTGAGTAGGATATGAAACACATAATTTCTCAGATGTTATTTTTTTCATTAAAGTGCCTTGTTTTGGATTTTTAAGCAGATGTCAAATGCAGTAAAAAAAATCATAACTTCACAAGTGCTAATAATTGTGCTTAAAATCATTGAATTCTTCCAATACTGATAGCGATTTTAAAACCGACCAGTTGTTGTGACTATAGCAATTAGAAGCTCAATGTTGACATTTTCTGAAGACTTCTTCACCCTTCACAATTCATGTATAGACGAAAAGGTTTTCTTTATTGGCACCGTGTGTCCGGAATCAAGTCCTAACTAATCCCAGTGGTGCACAGGCCCTTGGGAAGAAGTTTCCTCCAAGTGCACCTTGGGTAATTCAAGGGAAAATTTCCCGTCCGATGGCCCTAGAAATTATTTACACCCAAGGGTTCAAACCTTAGACTTGGAGGGAGCATACCACCAAGACCAAGGCTCTTACCACTTGAGCCAACCCCTAGGGGTTTTATAGCAGAGAAGTTTTTATTTGGTCCTAGGGCTTTATCTCGATGTAATATCTATATTTGAATTCTCTGTATACTTCTTCTAATGGACTTAGTCAGCAACTAAATGCAGCTAAATGTCTTCTGTTTTCTGATAATGAAAACTTTATAAGTTGCATATGTATATGTATGTAAGCATACCATTTAAGTTGTTATTTTGCTTTCCAGTACATTTGAGCATAATGGTGAGAAGAAAAATATGGCTGTTACACAGTTTGAACCAGCTGATGCTAGGCGATGCTTTCCATGTTGGGATGAACCTGCTTGCAAGGTATTGCAATCTCTCTCTCTCTCTCTCTCTCTCTCTCTCTCTCTCTCTCTCTCTCTCTCTAATTTTGCTGATTGAAGATGTCATACTTCTTTGCTTTTTTGCTGAATCTAATCTTATTTTCTATACACTTTACTATGCACATTGGAAAAAGTCTGTAAAAAAATGATTTATCTGTCTATAGAGCTAGTGTTTTGATTTTTCATGGCTAATAACTTTTTGCATTGAAAATAGATAAGCCTCATTAGTTTTCAAAGAATTCAAACAGTAAGCTTGTGTGGCCCTTGTTTTCTGCTACTGAATGTTGCAGGCTACATTCAAAATCACATTAGATGTGCCATCTGAACTAGTAGCACTTTCCAACATGCCAATTATTGAAGAAAAAGTGGATGGTCATCTGAAAACGGTTGCATATCAAGAATCACCAGTAATGTCTACATATTTGGTGGCAGTTGTTGTTGGTTTGTTTGATTATGTGGAAGATCACACATCTGATGGTAAATCATAAACTGTGTCAATTATTTATTGTGGTAGTACAACCTGTTCTCTTGATAGTGTAACCACACATCTGTCTTTGTATAGGTGTCAAGGTTCGAGTATACTGTCAAGTTGGTAAGGCAAATCAAGGGAAATTTGCACTGAATGTTGCCGTCAAGACACTTGAATTATACAAAGGGTAAGTTTTACCGTTCAAAACCAAATTATTGATAGCTACTCACAACATTGCACTAACAAACTTGTTGAACATGGAATTGGGGTTACTTGTGATCTCTAAAATACTTACATATCAGCGTTTATGCTGCATCATCTGGAATTCAGTTTAACCATAAGAGTTTCTACAGATACTTTGCCATGCCTTACTCTCTCCCTAAATTGGACATGGTTGCAATCCCCGATTTTGCTGCTGGGGCCATGGAGAATTATGGTTTAGTTACATACCGTGAAACGGCTTTGCTTTACGATGATCAGCATTCTGCAGCTGCCAATAAGCAGAGGGTAATTGAATGTTGTGAATGTTTATTTTTTAGGTTGGTTTGACTAATTTAACATGGAGATATAGCATTAATAACACTCCATTATTTTTTGCTCCTGTAAAGGTTGCGACTGTCGTAGCCCATGAACTGGCACACCAATGGTTTGGCAATCTTGTAACAATGGAATGGTGGACTCATTTGTGGCTGAATGAGGGGTTTGCAACATGGGTAATTGCATGGTTCATATGTCTATGTGTTACTATACCTAATTCAATGACATGCTTATAGATTATATATCATATTTGTTCAGGTTAGCTATTTAGCAACTGATAGCTTATTCCCGGAGTGGAATATATGGACTCAGTTTCTTGATGAATCTACAGCGGGTCTTAGACTAGATGGGCTTGCAGAGTCCCATCCAATTGAGGTAATTTTGTATGGACGAGGGTGTTTTTGTGTGGGTATAATCTGCCTTAAGGAATTAGTATTATTGCTTGCTTGACTATAGCTCAATTTAAGCATACGTTTTTAGGTGGAGATAAATCACGCTGGTGAGATAGATGAAATTTTTGATGCAATAAGTTACAGAAAAGGTGCATCTGTGATCCGGATGCTGCAAAACTATCTTGGTGCTGAAGGCTTTCAGGTTTGTCATGTTTTTGTTTGTTTTCTTTTTTTAACAAGTTCTGCTTGTTATTTGTATACGTTTCTTGTACTGATTAAGATGTTTCTTATGATTGAAGAAACTCTTTTTTTTTTTCCTGTTCTTCAGAAAATAGTTGGATGGCATGTTGAATTATACAATTTGTTTTTATTAATAAGGTCTATGGGATAACCTTACATGCGATGAATACCATTTAATTAATTATTTGAAAAGTAATCAGTTTTACATGTGTGCGCCCATATATATGAGATTTTTTTTTATTTTTGTATTATGATGTCAATATCCTGCTAACAAGGGATCAGTCAATTCAGTGTAAGAGAGTGGGAAAGTATCTCCTTGTTTTCTTTTTGCTTTCAATGGCTTGGTGAGGAAATAAGGTCGCTGCAAAAACGGTTTTTGCTGCCTGATATTATTTTATATAAATAGTTGATCAAATGATTGTGGAAAGAAACTAGGAAGCACAATATGACTTTCATTTCATAAACATTTCTGATGTAGTTGTCCTCCTTTTTTTTTTTTATGATAATAAAATTTTATTGAAAAGTGCTGAGGTGCAACCCTGTCTTTAGTCTTGCATTTGTAAATTTTCTATTTTTCAACCCCTAGGGGATGGCTCTAGTAGTAAGGGCCTTGGTCTTGGTGGTATGCTCCCTTCATGTCGAAGGTTCAAACCCTCTTAGGCGTAACAATTTCTAGGGCCGTCGGACTGATAGAATTTCCCTGTGAATTATTTGAGGTACGCTTGCGGGAAACTCCATGCTAAGGGCTTGTGCTACCCAAGATTAGTAGGGACTTTGTTTCTAGACACCCGATGCCAATAAAAAAAAAATCTATTTTTTTTCCTGGTTTTAATTGACTGATTTGCTTCTTCTTTATTCCCGTCTTTCTGATTTGTTTATTTAATCAGAGGTCACTAGCGGCATATATAAAAAGATATGCTTGCTCAAATGCAAAGACAGAAGATTTGTGGGCTGCCCTTGAGGAGGGATCCGGTGAACCTGTCAACAAGTTGATGAATTCATGGACAAAGCAAAAAGGATACCCAGCTGTCTCTGTCAAAGTCAAAGATCAGAAATTGGTGTTTGATCAGGTTTCTTGTGTCGGATCTCTTTCACCCATTTTGTCTTAAAATAACATATTTCTTGATTAGATGCATGACTGCTGTTTTCATTTGTTATCTCTTGGAGAACTTGCTGAGTTCTGACAGATAAATGTAATAATGGCAGTCTCAATTTTTGTCAAGTGGTTCCCAAGGGGATGGGCAATGGATTGTCCCAATAACATTGTGCTGTGGCTCATATGATGTGCGAAAGAATTTTCTACTTCAATCAAAATCTGAAACTCTTGATATCAAGGAATTCCTGAAGGATAAAACTGATGCAGCCTCTGCTTGGATAAAACTTAATGTGGATCAGGCTGGTTTCTATAGGGTGAAATATGATGAGGATCTTGCGGCTAGGCTCAGATATGCAATAGAGAATAAATTCTTATCTGCAACAGATAGATTTGGTAATTTCGATATTTTTACTCATAACTTGCTTATCCCATTGATGGTCAAAAATAGCACTTAACAACATCTTCCTCTAATAGGCATTCTAGACGATTCATTTGCGCTTTGTATGGCTCGCCAACAGTCTTTGACCTCATTGCTTACCTTGATGGGTGCTTACAGGGAGGAACTTGATTACACCGTTCTGAATAATTTGATTAGTGTAATGTTCACATCCTTATATTGTCTATGCTTATTTCAGTCACAATCTTAGCCCTAACCATAATCTTTCTCTTCACAGATAAGTTGTAAAATTGCTAGAATTGTGGCTGATGCAGTCCCTGAGTTACTAGACTACATGAAACAATTTTTTATTGGCCTTTTCCAGAATTCTGCTGAGTAAGTTTTCAAAACTAGGTATTTGAATTTTCTACAGCGACCCTTGTATCTAGGCCAATGGGTTTTCTATGCCTACTGTTCTTTTGACATTGTGTGTTTTATTGAACTCGTTTTTTTTCCATTTGATACTGAAAACCCCGTGAGAAGTTAACTATTTGGTTGTTTTAACAGTTTGGAGCATACAAAAATAAAATTACACAGATTCAGAGTGCATAATCTCTTATTTGATGAATTGCAATATCCAAAGATGATTAAATGCTACTGGTGTGTAATATGACATTTTCTTGAAAAGAGCTGCTTATCCAATCTTAAAGCAAATAAATAACTGAGAGGTGCTTTTGTATCTAGGAGATGCATGTGCCCAAATATTACCCGGTATTGTTTTTAAGGAACAAGAGAAATTATTATCCACACCCCCACCCAAAAAAAAAAAAAAAATGCTCGAACAAAAAATTGCATTCACTCAAAGATTGTCTCCATTCCCCTTTGCCGGTATGGTTGCAGACCCTCAATAAGTTATACCAGACCTTACAAGCTAAAAGAAACCCAATTTGTATTGCTGCTTGGAAGCATTCCAAAACTTTCTTTGAGCAAGATGAGTCTAATTTCATTCATCCATTTCATCCTTTTCTTTTTGCTTTTTTTGTGTCTTCCTTTGCAGGAGGCTTGGTTGGGAGCCTAAGCCAGGTGAGAGCCATCTAGATGCAATGTTAAGAGGAGATCTTTTGACTGCCCTTGCTATATTTGGACATGATCTGACACTAAGTGAAGCAAGTAGGCGTTTTCAGTCATTCTTAGAAGACAGAAATACACCACTCCTCCCTCCTGACATAAGAAAGGTTAGTAAAAGAAGCAATGGTCAATCACTAGTATTGCTTCATTTGCAATCCTTGTTGATGTTTATCATTGACTTTCGTTGCAGGCAGCATATGAGGCTGTAATGCAAAGAGTCAGCACCTCAGAAAGATCGGGTTATGAATCTCTTCTGCGAGTTTACCGAGAGACTGATTTGAGCCAGGAGAAAACACGCATTCTAAGTAATAATATTTCATTTTTAAAATGATGCAGAACATCTGAATCTCTCTAGTGCATTGGAATCATTTATCTTTTGTGCTTGTAGGCTCATTAGCATCTTCTCCAGATCCCAACATAACTCTTGAAGTTCTGAACTTTTTGTTGTCTTCTGAGGTATCTGAGTATTATGTAGTTGTAGAGGTCAAAAGTTTTTTAACAAGTTGATAAATTATGGTCTGATTGCGTTTGGGATCTTAATGCTGACTCTACTTCCCACTGTATTTAGGTTCGTAGCCAAGATGCTGTTTATGGACTCGGTGTTAGTAGGGAAGGACGTGAAACAGCTTGGAAGTGGCTGAAGGTAATTATTCAAGCGTGTTGTGCATGAATTTTTAATGTTTATGGACATGCACCATATATGAGTGATACAGTGGTCAAAATTGTCCGTAAACAGTTAGGATACTGGTCTAGGATCTTCAATGTAGATTTAAGGAATACAAGCAAACATGGTGGACAGGGTACTCACCATCTTTCCTGAAAGAAAAAAGGGGCATCATGGTGCATCTCATGCATTTGTGCCGATTAGAAGGGAAATAGAGAGACTGGAATTGTGAATCGGGTAGATAAATGAGGGGCCTGTGTGCTTTTATGTTCTGCATAATGTGCTAGGAAAATTTAGAATAACCTAAGAAATTCCCGCCTCCCTTCCCCCCACCCACCCCGCCCAAAACCAAAAAAAAAGAAAGAAATAGAGAAAATAAAGATAAAGCCATATGAATTGACATGGGAAGCAACCAAGGTGGCCCATCTATTACTGAATTTGTTGTTCATCACAGCACTACAATCTCCCTCCACAGGGTTATGGTAACAAGTTGATTTGGGATTTGTGGACAACATACTACCGTTATCTATTGCCTTTTTCCCCCTTTAAAATTTGATTGGAATACAGGATAACTGGGAGCATATTTCAAAAACCTGGGGTGCTGGATTTCTAATAACTCGCTTTGTCAGTGCTATTATCTCCCCGGTTTGTCTCTCTCTCTCTCTCTCTCTCTCTAGTCCCATAAGTATCATATTTTGTTGCAAATTTAAATTCAGTACAGTTAAGGATATATTATCAACGCTTACTGTTTTTATCATTTTTCTGGTTTGGTTCGCCGCATTCCCAGTTTGCTTCATTTGAGAAGGCCAAGGAAGTAGAGGAGTTTTTTGCAAGCCGTAGTAAGCCCTCCATTGCTAGAACCTTGAAGCAGAGCATTGAGCGAATTCACATTAATGCAAATTGGGTTGAGAGTGTCAAGAATGAGAAGCATCTTGCCGACGCTGTGAAGGAATTGGCTTACAGGAAGTACTAGGAGCCACTTGTTTGGCCTTTGTTCTTGAGAAGACTAGCAAGTGGATCAAATTTCAGAGTTTCGTGACTTAAAAATCTGCCAGAATAAGGTGTGACAAATGAAACAGGGACATGGGCAAACATTACTCTATTAAGATACATCTTTTGGAGTTGGATCTTTCTAATAATAACTTATGCTTTATTTTCCCTTCATTTTGTTTGTATCTTGCCTGAATGCTCTCTCTCTCTCTCTCTCTCTCTCTCCAACCACAATGATAAGAGACCAGGGCGAGTCGGGCGACGCATCATGCCGAGGTGATTTCCATTTTTCCATCATTTCTGAGAGCCTGTTTGGACACTGGGAATTCTCAAAATTTTACATAATTTCATTCCTAAATATCTTTCAAAATAAAAATTATTTTCAATTTTTAACTTTTTTATCAAATCATTATCTAATTATTATTCAAGTATAAAAATCAATACAACTTTTACAAATTTTAAAATAAAACAAAAAAATTAATACAATTTTTACAAATTTCAAAATAAAAATAATATTAAATTTTTTAACTTTATAATACTTTATTCAATTGTTTCTCACATTTTTTTAAATTCAATAAAATATCTTCACTCAAACAAACAATTTCATTATACACAAAATTCTGAGATACTCATAAATGTCCAGACATGCCAGAATCTCCATCTTTTATCAAGTTTACCAGAAAATTCCACATTGCCTTGTGAGCAGGAATATGAGCTCAAGATATTAGAAGATAAATGCCTTCCAAGTCTTTGATACTGGTTGGTTTGGTTATACAAAACCAAATTATCTCATCTCATCTCCTATAATCATTATAATTTTTTTAAATTCTTACACAAAATATAATAAATAATTCAATTTTTTCAAATCCTAAAACAAAACTAATATTAAAAAATTATATTATAACAATATTTTATTTAACTTTCAATAAAACATTTTACCTCATTTCCTCTCATCATCTTGAGAACTGCGTAATCAAATGAGTGTACCCTCTCCCACGCACCATAACCATCACTACCTTTCAAGATAAGCAGAAAGTTCCACCAAAAGCGAGTAAAAATATGAGGCTTTTCCAAATAACCTAATTTTTGTTACCACACGTTTAGAAATATGTTTTATTGTCCTAAAGCATAAAAGAATGAAATCATGATTCGAATTCAGGTCTAATGCTATGATCATTTGGAAGGAGATATATTTAATCATAATAATATTATAACAAATTAATAAGAAGTAAATACCTCGCAGAGCCTTTTTAACTCGGAGGCATAATGAATACAATTTCTCCATGATGGTAAAAACATGAAACTGTCACCGTCTAATACAAGCTGCTAAACTTTACATAGCCAGAATTCAGCACAGTGCACTTTGAAACAGTGAAGAGAGTTCTTGAACCTAGGTTGTTCAATGGTAGATACAGAATGCTATCTCAATAAAAATATAGCCCAGGTGAAAAACAAATGAGCAAAACTATACTAGATGATTTTCCAAATTGTACAATCATGGAGCAAAGCTATTAGGAGGATGAAGGTACCCTCATGTTTTGCTTTTGAACTTCCTTTGAGCTTTCAAATCTACCACAATCACAGTGATGTTGTCTTTGCTTCCTTTTTGAGTAGCTCGGTTCGAGAGAAATTCTGCCGCCGCTTGAGCTGCGGGATCTATCCCCTCACCCCTTATAGTCGGAAGTGTAGTCCCATTCTTTTTGTGCCACAGAAGTATTCTTTTCCGAGCCAAGTCGCACACCTCTTCATTTGTCATGACATCCCATAGCCCATCACTAGCTAAAATAAGGCATTCATCATCTTTTGCCCGTGGAAGAAACATTACCTCTGGTTCTGGAATTATCCATGGTTTCAAATATCTGTCACCTGAAACCAACAAGCAAGGTGGGAGCAAACTGTGTGTATTAGTAATTCGATACATATGTCTGCAATAAGTAACTCCACATAATGTGACAAATTGATGTACGAACCAAAACATTATAATTTTCTGATTGACATGGACATAGAACAGACCAACTGTAGAGTACAAATGATGGAAGTTGATGACTCCATGGATGAGAAACTGTAGTTTTGTCTGGCTAGATTTAACTGTACAGAACATTGGTTCTCAATCTACATTTGAGATATGAATTCCACATCCATCTGAATGGAACATGTCCAACACTACAATAATTTCGTGATGGGACATGAACATACAAAATATTTCCAGCATTGCCAAGTTCTCTTGACCGTATGAAAGTTTTTTTTTTTTCAATGAAAACTGCCAAAGGAGAGAAATGAAGCATCATCTCAATTGCCACTGCCAGTCATCTTCAGATTGTAACCTTTACAAGAATATGACTAGATGCATTGTTCTGAAAATCATTTTTAGAATTTTCATAAGTTGCAGTTACATGAGGGATTTTGCGGCTTGCTTTTACTTGAAGTTGTAAACTGGAAAATTCATTGTTGATTTCCTCTTTTTTGGCCAACAATATTCAGTAAAAATTCAGTGGCATTTTGAGCTCAGCATTTTTAAGCATCCAAATCTCGATTTTCAAATTCCACAGTGGAAGGCATCATTTTACAAATTAGATCAACACAACTATTCTCATAACACTACCACTAGTTATTGCCACCACCATAGTCATTGCTGCAGCCACTACCACCGGCATAACCAACATCATACCACTACTACCATCACTCGATCATTGCCCCATCACCTTCACCATCATCATTATAACTGCTTTAATACTCTAATTACTATTTTCCAAATATATTAATCTAAACAAAGAAACTTTCATTTGATGGAACTGACATTCTCAACAACTCAAATCCTGTCATTCTGAATATTTAAGAATATTGCAAGTTCTTCATCCAAATAAAACCTAGAAGAATAGTGTTTTTCCAGGATGTTCTATTTTGCCCACCCAAAGCTGAGCAGATTTAGAACACTGTCCTTTCATATGAAAAATACAATCCACAAAAGAGTTCATCATGATAAAACAGATATTTCCCACACTTTCTACTCTTTGACAGGGCATGTGATAGCAGGCACTTTCAGAAGCAGAAGAATCAGAAACTATAAATGACAATTCAAAAGTTGCTTCATATCAGAAAGTCATAATTTGAGTGAACCAGTTCATAAGCTGCTTAAAACCCTCAGGACTTCCAGTCCGTATCCTAATTAGTGGGTCATCCTGAAGCTTGAACCTTGAGGAGAGTCCCGAGAAACTTCTGTGAAGCTAAATTAGCTCTTTAACCACAACAAATAAAAATACCTTAAATTAGCTCACCCCTTACATTACCTAAATTAGCTCTTTCACGACAAAATATAAATTAGGAAACTCCTTTCTGATCTTTATTTATATAAAAAGATTCAGAAAGAATTGTTCAACACACACCTATACTTAATTTTACTGCCCTGAACAAATTAAGCAATATCAGGGTAAAAGCTTGACTCAAAACAAACTCCAATCAATTTGTAAACTGAATTTCAGGTCAGCATCCAAATTTCCAAGTGCAGAAGGAATTGGTATTCCTGATATGACCACATAAACTACTTCAATTTAAGTGGTGATAAACATCGTGACAGGAAAGAGCATCTAGGATATGAAAATTAGTGGCATGGAGTCTTTTCCCCAAAGAGAAGGTAGTCAGGGTATCCTTGATTTTTTTAAAGGTTATGGCAACCAGATCATGGCAATTTGTTGAAAAAAGAAACCCCCTTCGAGGGGCAACTCAAAGTCCAAGCATGCTATTGTGATAGGAAACGATCATGGTGAAGTACACACCGATAGACCTTGACATTGCCAGAACTCCAAAAACACGATGCCCATTCCACTGTATGACTTTGCCTCCCGCTGCCTCAATTCTCGCATATTCATCTTCTCGATCTGGCTGAGATTGTATCAACAACAAAATGTTTTAAATGGATATCAGTTTCCTATAATAAATTGTTACTAAAAAAGAAATAAAATTACGCATAACTTCTGTTAGGGATCTCTTACTTTATGATCAACTGACAATGCCATAGGTTTTTTCCCACGACACAGAACTGCTCGAGAATCTCCACAATTTGCTACCATGATATGTGAGGAACAAATAACCGCGACCACTGCAGTAGAACCAACAGTTTCTGGAGCGAGAGGCTCAAGACTCTCTTTCCCTCCAACTTCGTCATCAACCTTGAGAAAACAATTGGTGAATGCTTTCTTCCACTGCTGTTGGCAATTGCCCTTGATCGTTCCATCTCCTAAGCCTTCCTTCACACATTCTAGCTCCTCAGCCAAGGCCACATGCATACGATCACGACAATAATTTGCAACCTGAAAAAAATAAATACCTCACACGAATAAACTACTTACATAAATAAGATATATGCATGATTTGAGAGTAAGGAAAAAACATCAGAAGAGAAACCACAAGTTAAGGAGGAGAATTAAAATAAATGATACCTGAGAGCCTCCATGGCCATCATAGACTCCAAAGAAATGCAGAGTCTGGGGAGGTAAACAGTTAGTCAAACCATCGACTACCCTGTCACCAATTAGCATTTGAATAGGAATCCTCAGAAAACGAGGAACAGCAGCAACTGCATCTTCCATCTCGGGTCTTCTTCCGCATACAGACATAATTCCCCAAAGAGGCACATGATCCACCTCAAAAACGCTGCGGCCCGAGGCTCCACTCAGCGCTCTTTCCAGAGACAGTGGAAGAATAACTGCAGATGGCTTTGGATCCGAGACATCACCATTCACTTCCTCAAGACTCACAGCCACAGCAACAGAATCACTCACGATCTCAATCCCATCATTTGGTCCCTCTGAATCGGTGGCCTTAACAACAACATTATTAACACAGCATAAGCTCTTCTCTCTGTCTATGGAACTCAGTGTTACCATATCGGTAGCAGCCTCAATAACCATGATGTCCTCTCCACACAAACTGCTGCACTCACTCCCTACAGAAAGAGAACAAGAGCTATCAAGAATCCTATCACCCTCCAATGATAAGGAATCGTCTTCCTCACTTTCCCGGGCCATCACATCGTCAACAGCAACCCATGAACTTTCTTTTTGAGATACCATATCCAACAAAGAATCCTCTTTCGGCACCACGGCCGGGGCAACACTAACTTCATTCGCCAAATCACCACAATTACAATCTTCATCACCACCAGTACTCGTCTCAGGGGAAGTCTTAGTTATAGAGTCGGATAACAGAACCCCAGAATCCGCCATTAGCTTAAGTCTAGTGACATCCAAATGGGTAGCAATGGTTGGGTTATCACAGACCGAGTTACCTCCTCTAAATGGCACCGCGACCGCCGGAGACATCTCCTCCATCAATATCCCTATCTAGGCAGTATGAAAAGTTACTCAAAATCAAACCGCCTGTGAATGCTGGGTTTCAACGGACCATTTCTCATGCCTAAGAAAAGGAATTTGACCAATAGAGGTAGCAAAATTCAGCTGTATCTTTCAGCTTTAGGGGGAAAAATAAGTAGTCAGATCCGGTCAACAACAACAGATCCCAGCTTCCATATATGGAAGTACCACCCTAAAAGTTGAAAGCATAGACCTGCTCAAGCCTTATCAACTTCTTCTTCTCTGGAATCTTCTTTATCTAACTCCATCAACTACAATGACAGAGAAACAGCCAGAAAAGAACTGAAGTACACACACGCAACCCAAAAAGAAAAGGAGAAATCTTTTTTTTTTAAAAAAAGAAGTGACAGTAGAATTAAATTAAACTTGAAACCATCCCATTATGCCTAACACAAGAAAGAAAGAGAAAAGTGGATCATGAGAAAGAAGCAATGAAAGGCAGTGTCCCAAGAATCACAGGAAAACCCTAAAAAGATATCACACTTTTCTCACAAATTACTTGGGTTCCCTGGATATGAGGCAACTCATCTCAGCCTCTCATGCTTTAACCAGTTCCCTCTCCCTCTCGGCTCTCTCTCTCTCTTTCTCTCTTCCAAACAGTTATGACAATTAAAAAAAAAAAGTTAAAAAACAGTACCGTCTTCTCTATTCCTCTCTATTGTTTTCTTACTCATTTCTCTCTTCCAGAGACTTTCTGAAAGTCCAGTACGGAATCGAAAGAAAAACCAAGAAAAGAAAAAATACAAAAATGGGTTAGTTGCTCACCATTGAAAATAACAACAATTCAAAATTCTCATCACTAAAAAGACTTCATTTTCTTTATATTCATTTTCAGTGTTGAAATTTGGAAGAGCATGAAAGGGAGTGGTGAAGAAAGAGAATAAAATAATTTTTGAAAAATATAATAATCAGAAAGCTAAAGAAAAAAAAAAAAAAAAAACGCAAGAGAGGTGCGACGGTGCGTAAGATAGCGATGGATGAACAGATGTCAAATCTAAAAGAGCATATTAAAGCATTTCCACCCATGGGCATGCCTTTTTTCCTGCCCTTTCCATTCTCCCAGCCCAAACTCCCATCATCCAAAAGCGACTTTTACTACGTACTATCAGAGTGTAAAAGTGTGCAGCCACTTGTTTGTTAGTTAGATACGTACATAACAGTATAACGGTATAGTTCTGACCAAAGGGATACGCTGTGTTTGAACGTTTAGCTTAGTTGAATTTTTTTTATAAATAGTAATAAGTTGAATTAGTAGAATGTGTTATGTGCGACTCGTTTAATATGAATTTAGAGGTGTTTAAATGTTAAGATAAGTTTAAAAATATTTATAGAAAATTGAAAAAAATTATGAATTTTGTGTATAAAGAAATATTAAGTTGAAAAATATAATGAGTCTCGTATCTAAAGAAATTTTGAGTTAAAATAAATTTAATAATTTAATAATTAAATGCTTAAATATTAGACTCAATTTAAAATTATATTGAACTGACCTGAATTTAGTTAAGTTTAATAACCAAACGAGCACCTATTAAGTATCCTAAAGATATTGGAGGCATACAGAAACGTTAAATAGATATCACAGTATAAGCATTTTCGCAAGAAATGAAGAACGGAATGTCCTTCCTCCTATAGTTGTCGGTGTATATCTCTCGAATAGTATTCCTTATACTGCCCCAAAAAAGGTAAAATGCTTAAGAAAAAGACATATTTTTACATAAATTTAGCTCCAATTAATAATGAAAAAGAAGGAGATGACGAATAACTGATTTATCAATCTTGCAAAGTTAATTTCTGTTTGCATGATCTGAAAGAGAGATGGATTTGGTAACTTTAAATTATATGATTGCAAACTACAAATTTGAGCACAAGGATGTTTCAATTTAAAAGGTGACAGACACATCGTAAAGTCTTATATTTATCTGTAACCAAAACTGAGATCCAATGACACAACATATGGACGTTACTTTCTTAATAGTCACTTTATACATGTGAGTTGATATGTCGGATCGATGTTTCTTAGTTTCTTCATCAATGAGTTCAGCGAGTCACGTTCTTCTTTTATGTGAAAATTTTTTCCAATTTGAGCCAAATCAGTTCTCATATGAACTAGAAGAATGGCTCAAAACAATTGGTTCTCTCATGAACAAGAAGAAGAATGTATACAGACGGCATTGCTGCGACAGAAAGCAGGGATCACACATGGCAGTACTGGGGTTATAATCTCATAAACAAGTGTGTGTTATGGTTTGATGTTATCCCAAGAAGTAGGGTACTGGGATGGGATGGGATGGGATGGGATGAGTGATATAAGAAGCATGACCAAGACAACGATGCCAGTCTGCAACAGAGACCCAAGCACCAACAAAGGCAAAAGGAAGACAGCATTGAAGAGATGGAAAGAAGCAATAAAGGTCATCAGACATAGATCCTTTATGAAGGACGTTCCCTGAGTAATCCTTAAGCAAAAAAAAAGAACTGTGAAACTCAAAATAAACATGATTATCTTGAGTAAATTTTTGAACTGAGAGCAAATTTTTTGTAATTTGTGGGACAACAAGAATTTTATCAAGAAGAAAAGTAGACGATGAATTATAAATAGAAGTAGTTCCAATATGAGTAATTTTCAAACCTGTACCATCACCAATTTGAATTTGATCATTGCCAGAAAATTCATCAGTTTGGATATTGCTTTTGCAGTATACCGAGTTAGCAAAGAATTTGCATGAACCTAAAGATATTCATTGGCAAGCCGTCAACGAATTCTTCGGTATCTAAAATTCACAGTTGACTATGCATTTCATTTCCATGCTAACTTTGATCATTCTCTTCAAGGATTCAGTGATGCAGACTGGGCTGGCGACAAAGATGATAGATGTAATATTGAAGCCTATTGTATTTTACTATTTTTCATGGATCAAATATAATCAGTTGGAGCTGCAAACAATAACCAATAGTTGCTTGAAGTAGCACAAAATTGGAATATAAATCACTCTCCAACATGGTAGCAGAATTAAGTTGGATCAAATTGGTTTTGCACGATCTACAACCACCCTTAAAAACCAGTCCAAAATTGTGGTGTGATAATATTAGAAGAACTTACCTGTTATCTAATCCGGTTTTCCATACAAGAAAAAAACATATTGAAATTGATTTTCATTATGTTTGGAATCAAGTTTTGGCAAAAATACTTCATGTCTCTTTTCTTTCCACAAAAAATCAGCTTGCTGATTTACTAACGAAACTGCTATCCTCAGTTCGCTTTCAATATTAATGTGATAATCTTCATGTTCAAGAGCTGCCCATTCGATTGAGGGGGCATATTGGAGATAAAAGTTGAAGTATTCAAAGATCCACCAGACCAAAATCGGTTTACGTTGCTGTTACTACTATTGCGCGCATTAGATTTGAATTATTCAAAGATCCATAGATCATTAGTTTACGTTGTAGCTGTATTATATTTTGATTTTCAAATTGTTGATATGTAGGAACAAAGTTACTGAGAGATCTCCATAAAATTATACACGCTGTATATACTTAACATCAATAAAATATATTTTTTAACTCTTTCGTCTGCTAAGTTTATATAGTATCATTGCAAGGGAAAAGGATGCTGCAGTGTCAGAGATTATGGAGATTGCAGGGGGACAGATAATTTGGAACATTAATTTTACTAGGGAGGCACATGATTGGGAAATAAGCAGCTTTGCAGACTTCTATGGACTCCTATACTCCATAAGACCAAACACGCAACAAGAGGATGTTATGTGGTAACAGGCAAAGGTACTTTTTCGGTTCGCTCTTTCTATAAAGCCCTAACCCAGGTGCCTAACACTCAGTACCCTTGGAGGAAGATTTGGAGACACAAGGCCCCTCCCAAAGTTTCTTTCTTTGTATGGACTGCTTCTTTGGGAAAGATTCTTACCATTGATAATTTGAGAAAAAGAAAGATCATCATTGCAGATTGGTGTTGCATGTGCAGAGGTGGGGGAGAGTTGGTAGAGCATCTACTTTTGCATTGTGATACAGCTAGGACTCTTTGGAATGAGGTTTTTGCTAGATTGGATATGCCCTGGGTTATGCCAAAGACAGT
This sequence comes from Carya illinoinensis, assembly GCF_018687715.1. NCBI lineage: Eukaryota > Viridiplantae > Streptophyta > Magnoliopsida > Fagales > Juglandaceae > Carya > Carya illinoinensis. The sequence goes on from NC_056766.1 coordinate 6,175,022, forward strand.
AGAGGCAGCTTTGGCTAGTTGGTCCAACATAAGAGGCAAACAACCAATTAAAAAAATTTGGAAGATGGTCCCTCTATGCATTATGTGGTGCTTGTGGCAGGAGCGCAATACGCGGACTTTCGAAGATCAAAAGAGATCGTTAGGGGAGCTTAAACTTTTATTTTTTAGAACTCACTGTAGTTGGGCTATTGCTGTTGATTTTAAAGGCATGGCCTTTCATGATTTTCTTGTCTCTAATGTGCCTACCTAGTTAGGGCATTAGAATTGTGTACTGATATTTCCACTTTTTGATCAATATACCTTATTTATTCATCAAAAAAGTTTTATATAGTATCAGAGCAGGCTAATCTATGATCGATGATGAGCCCCTGCAACATACCCACAATGATAGTACTGGAAATACCGGCCCACACGTGAGGGAGTGTATTGAGAAATCCCACATGACTTGAGAATAAACTCATCTTAAGTTTTATAAAGAGTTACGCTACTCCTCTAATTAGGCATTTTAAGGGGAGAATTGAGTGTTTCTATATGATATCAGAGTATGGGCATTAAAATGAATCCATTCTAAGCATTTAGTACTTAGCCCCAAAGGTACATTCTCATGCAGTAGAAATAGCCCCAATGTGCACAAACGTTACGTATAGACTTAAGAATCAACTATACACAAACCTCGTGCGGAATGATAGCAATGTTTCAACAGTCAGGTTTGCATGAACACAACCTTCACACCAATCATCCTCAGTAACTAGATTCCACAGCTAGAGTAATCAAATTCGAAAGTAGCATGCAAAATATAACACCTCAAGAGTCATACCTCGAGGCAACATATTCCAAATAGCTCTTTTCTTTTGCCATTAATATACTTCAATAGCTAGTTTGTCCAAGCTTGCGCACACTCACAAAGTAATTAACACGTCTATTGAGTTTCCTGGTGATTTGGCATCCATTAAAATTTGACCAAGAACTGCCACTAGAGAAGGCAAATATACCACTGCCAACCTGGGCAGCCAGGACACATGTTCCAACTCTCTGCTCTAAACTCTTAACTCTAATACACAAATTGTTCTAGCCAAAGTCTCCTCTTGCTCTCAACTGGCCTCTTAAGCTCTTAAATATTGCTGTACACTAAGATGTGATTATGGCAATTGCATGTCAGCCAATTAAGAAGAAAGGAAGATTTACAGAAGCATCAGGCATATGCAGATCCAGATGATGAACTTGCCATTTTGTCACCACGTAATTTTATTTTTATAATAACATGGGATCGCTTGATGATGTGAGTATCTGCGCCTCTGTTTCCCCAGCAGTTCGTTTAGTAGTATAATCTGTCGCAGAGTCACCTACAAATATTAGCTATCAAATTTCAATCCATTTAAATCACATGAAACTTGCTGGTTGTAGTGAAGATCCTTTACTTGGAGGAGGAAAAAATAATGATTCCTTACTATGTATAGAATCAGTTGATGGCTGTTTCAGCGACATGCTTCTTTTGAGACCTGCAAAGGTTCAAACCGTTCATTCCATATTGCTGATAGAGAGAAGCACAGATGTAGGTTAACTTGTAAAAGTAACTAATAATTACCTTTCCAAGAAATTAAAAATTACCATAAGGACATTCGGATATAATTCGTAAAGTCATAGCACAACATCCAAGGGATTAAGCAAATAGACATTCTGTTTTCCATATATGCTTATTAATAATTTCCAAATCTCATATTATGAGCTGAGTGTGCCAACTATATCTCAAGACATAGATTCCATTCCGAGGATGAACATGAAATTGAGGCACCAAAAAGAATGCTACTTGAACTCTGAAACGAATAATTACAGAAGGGCTACTTTGGTGGTCAGATTTCACTGAATTGTCACACCATTATCTGGGGTTCACTCAAAGAATTTAAAGAGTTGCCTTAAAACTTATGCTTGGTCATATGCATCTGAGGGAGGCACGGAACCTTCTGTACCCCCTGATGTGGATTTCAGCAATGCAAGTGCACTACCTGGGAATCCTCCTACAGGCTAACCCACACAAAGGGGCATTATTTTAGCCATGACTGGGCCCAAAACCACTGTTGGCTTGGTTCCATGTCATAGTTCCACTCATTGTTGTACCCTGGTGGTCAAATCTAAGTGCATCTAGATCCTAATGTCCACTTAGCCATTGATAAAGATTGTAGCACCAACTCTCTGTTTCATTTCTCATGGTAATTATGTCATTCTATCGCTCAATTGTGAGACACAATTCATTAGATTTTGTCTCCACACAGACAAAAAGGAGGACCAGCAACTTATGACCCACTTAACTGCCCAAACTATCCGACCCAGAGGGAGAGACAAGTTGAAAAAACTATTCCTAGCTGAAAAGGGGCATATTACTCTCAACAGTCTGTCCACCCAAGCCCGAGCTTTATAATGACATCTTGTTCAGCATGGGAAAAATATTGGGGTTAGGATGGGACCTTCATGTTCCAACATTGATATAATGTGGAACAAATTTCAAGTCAACCCACCCCCTTCCGCAGTTGTTCATTTTTTGCCAATACAGCAAATACAGGAAAGAAAAATCTAGTTGCAAGCACAATTGTGCACTAATATGTGCACCAATCTATTGTGATTGGTTAAAAAGTAGATTTTATTAAAAATAGTGCTAATTTAAATTTTAAGTATGAAGGAATCAGTATTGGTACGCAGATTGGTACGCGACTTTGATTGTATATAGCAAAACTCATACAGGAATCAGTAAAAAGAAAGGCATTTTTTAGTGGGATGCTCAAAATCTTGTATGGCAGATGTACACTAAGAGGAATGCATGTATGTTGACTAATACAAGAAAGTGATTGCATATTCTTCTAGCCAGAAAACATAAATGCTGCACTCAAACATAAAAAAGGAAAAAAAAAAAAAAAAAAGTACCTCGACTACTTAGATCAGAAGTAAATTGCATACCAGAAGAGCCTTTCACAGCATCAAAATTCTTGTATGTATAGCCAACAAAGCTTAGATCTTTTGTCGTTAATGGCATCTACATGGTATAAGAAGCAAAACCATCAAACTTCATACTAATTATAAGAACAATAACAGGCTTAAAAATGTAAGTATTCACATAAATAGTAGACAGAATCTGGATAAACTGACAAACTTTTATAATTACAATGAGCACTAAAACCCAAAAGAAAGGAAGATTTTGTGTTGTTCTAGCATGAAAAAATCTTTCTCCAAACCAAGTCTTAGTATTTTGGGGGCAATGCCCACCACGGTGGATGCACTTTTGGCCAGCTGGACAAATTTATGAGACATTAGACAAATCGAAGCGGAGTGGAAAATGGTCCCTATCTGGATTTTGTGGTGTCTGTGGCGGAAGCGCAATGCACGAACGTTCGAAGACAAGGAGTGCTCAATAGAGGAACTAAGAGCTTTTTTTATTAGAACCTTATGTACATGGGCCATAGCTATAGACTTTAATCGCCTCAATTTGCATTTCCTTGTCTCTATTGATTCCACATAGATTGAGCGTACCTCTGTACATCTTCTTGTGTACTTAGATTATGCCTATGATTATTTAATAAAATCGTTTACTTATATAAAAATAAAAATAAAAAAGGTATTTTGGGGGCAATGTGGATATAGACAATATATATTTTTAGTATAGAAAATCAAGCATGCCAGGTAATTATCAAAGCACCACCATTTTCTGCCTCTCAATTAATCCACATTTCTAATTACAAGTTAATGCCCATTGTTGGCTACACAGAAGCAAAAGCATAAATAGTGACGAACCTTCCTTGAGGGGCCCGAGCCACTCCTTGCAGGGGTTGGAGGATCCAACTAAAAACAGATTCCAAGTTTTTAATTCATGAGAAGAAATCTATAAAGGAATATTACATGCACATGTATAATGAAGCAACATCTGGACATTAGTTTTTTAATGTGTAACATCTTGACATTAGTACAACCAAAAAAACAGAAGGAAGACCTAAGAACATCAAAGTTTAGAGGATCCTTGTTGGCAAAATAATTAAAATGCATTTACAGAGACGAAGTCATGAAATTCCCACTGGCCTGCCCTGTCTCTGTTTTAAACCTCTGACCAATTTTTTAAGATAAGCAAATAATAATACATATTGAGAACACATAAAATCGAAAATAATTTCAAGAAACATATATCCTTGGTTATCATTTTGCAATTGATGCAGTTCTTTAATTTCACTTGTTTATGAATCTTGCTTGCCATTGTTTTTTTTTTTATAAGTAATATGATATTTCATTGATAAAAGGATAGGCATAGCCCAAGTACACTAGAGGTATACAAAAGCATACACCTTTTTAAGAACTAGTAACAGTTACAAGAAAATCATGAAAACTAAGCCCATTTAAATCCAACCCAATAGCCCACATAAATAGAGTCTTCCAAAAGAAACTCCTAAACTCTTCCAAGGAACGTTCATGGTCCTCAAAGAGTCTCTCATTACGTTCACTCCAAATACACCAAAGAATACAAATAGGGGCCATTTTCCAAACAGCTGCAATCTGTGGTGTCCCAGTAATACCTCTCCAGCATGCCAGAAGATCAACCACCCGGCCTGGCATCACCCATGCTATTTCCATCTTGCTGAAAAAGTAGTTCCACATGTCTCTAGCATACTCACAGTGTAAAAGTAGATGATCCACCGTTTCCCCACTCTTCTGACACATACAACACCAGTCCGTGATAACAAGGCCCCTTCTCCTCAGATTATCATTAGTCAGTATCTTGCCTAATGCTGCTGTCCAAACAAAAAAGGCAGCCTTTGTTGGTGCTTTAGTCCTCCAAATGTTCTTCCAGGGGAAAGAATGTCCTTGTTGCCCAGTAATAGAATTATAAAACGAGCGTACTGTGAATTTTCCTTTCCTCGAAGGTCTCCAAATCATCACATCTTCAGTTGTGGCAGCAATAGGAATGTTATACAGCAAATTAAAAAAATCCACCAGCATGTTCACTTCCCAGTCGTGTACCTCCCTATTTAGGCTGATATTCCACTCTTGTGAACCTTGTATAATTACCCTCAAATCAGCTACCATGGCATCTGGATCCCTTGCAATACTGTAAATAGCGGGATAAGCCTCCTGCAACACTGTGTCACCCACCCAACAATCCTTCCAAAAGCGTATCCTTCTTCCATCCCCCAAGCTCAATCGAGTATTACTAGCAAAAGAATCCCATCCTTTCCGTATGAACTTCCACAACCCCACTCCATAGGACCCCCTTCCCTCTTTTGTACACCAACTCCCCATTTCACAACCATATTTCAAATCTATCACCCCTTTCCATAAAGCTCCACTCTCATTGTTATATCGCCAAAGCCATTTTCCTAATAAAGACCTATTAAGAATCCTCACATTCCTAACCCCCAATCCGCCATCTCTCAAGGAAATGCACACCTTATCCCAGCCCACTAAATGAAACTTAAACTCCTCTCCTATTCCACTCCATAAAAAATCACGTTGAAGTTTTTCCATTCTACATGCAATGCTAGCAGGAAGAGGGAATAGAGACAAATAGTATGTAGGAAGATTTGAGAAAGTGCTCTTAATAAGAGTGAGCCGCCCCCCTTTGGATAAATATAACCTTTTCCAACCAGCCAACCTAAGCTCAAATTTTTCCAAAACCCCATCCCAAATAGACTTAGCTTTGAAAGAAACCCCCAATGGGAGCCCAAGATACTTCATCGGCAAGAAAGAGACCACGCATCCCAATATGTTAGCCAATCTGCTCATGTTACTTACATCCCCTACTGCGACCATTTCTGTATTATCAAGATTAATCTTCAATCCGGAAATAGCTTCAAAACAAAGTAGAATGGCCTTCAATGATTGAATATGTCCAGCATTTGCCTCACACAATAGCAAGGTATCATCTGCAAATAAAAGGTGAGAAATAATAGTTTGGCTATGTGAATCTCCCACAGAGAAACCAGAGAACCCTCCTCCTACAGCCGCCGTCACCATTTTACTCAGAGCCTCCATGACTACTACAAATAAAAGTGGTGATAATGGATCTCCTTGACGTAGCCCTCGCGAACTATTAAAGAAGCCCACTGGTTCTCCATTTACCAAGACCGAGAAGCGTGCCGTTGACACACAATGCCCTATCCACTTCCTCCATCTTTCCCCAAACCCACATCTACTCAACATGTACAACAGAAAGTCCCAGTTAACATGATCGTATGCCTTTTCCATGTCTAGCTTACAAAGTATACCTGGAATTCCTTATCTGATTCTGCTGTCCAAACATTCATTGGCAATGAGAACCGACTCTAGTATTTGTCTCCCCCTAATAAAGGCATTTTGCGATTTAGAGATAATCTTTTCCATTACCGTGCTCATTCTATTTGCCAACACCTTCGACAATATCTTATATACACTGCCAACAAGACTGATCGGTCTGAAATCTTGTACCTCTATTGCCCCAGCTTTTTTAGGGACTAAGGCAATAAAGGTAGCATTTAGGCTTTTTTCAAATTTTCCATGAGTGAAAAATTCCTGGAAAACCCGCATAACATCTTCTCTCACCACCTCCCAACAAGTTTGGAAAAAAGCCATGTTAAAACCATCCGGGCCTAGAGCTTTATCTTTATTCATTTTCCTAAGAACTTTATGTACTTCTTCCTCTTCAAAAGGTCTCTCCAACCACACCCTACTAACTTGGTCAATACTCTCAAAAGTTAGGCCATCCACCTTAGGTCTCCAAGCAATAGGTTCTGACAATAAGTTTTCAAAATGTGCAGCTACATATTCCTTCATTTCCGCCTGATCTGACGAGGTAATACCATCAATATTCAGAGACTCAATGGTATTGAACCTCCTATGTGCATTAGCTACGCGATGGAAAAACTTAGTGCATTTATCCCCCTCCCGAAGCCATAACGCCCTTGACTTTTGCCTCCATGAAATCTCCTCCAATAAGGTAAGTCTTTCGAGTTCAGTTACTACTTGCTCTTTTCGATTGATCTCATCACCTACTCCCTCCAAACTTTGTAATTCTTGAAGTAAGCAATTTTTCTGGTTAGTTATTTCACCAAACTCCTGCTCATTCCATGTCTTCAAATCCTTCTTCAAAGCTTTCAATTTTCCAGCCAACACCTTACTCGGATTACCCTCAAATACATAAGAATTCCACCAATTTCTAACCAAATCCACAAACCCCTCCTTTTTTAGCCACATATTTTCAAACTTAAAAGGCCTCTTACCCCCTTGCACACCACCCCCATCTAGTAAAACAGGAAAATGGTCAGAACATAACCTCTGGAGCCTCTTCTGGGTCAGATCTGGAAATTGCATCTCCCACGAAGGCGAAATAAGAAACCTGTCCAATCTTGACCAAGTGTGATTATTAGACCAAGTGTACTCCCCTCCCATTAGAGGAATATCCATAAGGCCTAGTTCAAAGATAAAGTCCGAAAACTCCACCATTGCTGAATTTTGAAGTCCCCCCCCCCCCCCCGATCTTTCGGTAGGGAATCTTGTTACATTAAAATCCCCACCAATGCACCATGGGACCTCCCACCAAGAATTAAGTCCAGCCAGCTCATCCCACAACCTTTTCCTCTCCCTATCCGAATTAGGCCCATAAACCCCAGCGAATGCCCATACAAACCCATCTTCCAAATTTTTAAAGCAACACCCCACTGCATACTCCCCCATAAACTCATCAGTACACTCCACAACCCTCTTATCCCACATAACCAAAATACCTCCCGAGGCCCCTTTCGATGGTAAATATATCCATCCTGCATATTGACAACTCCAAATGCTTCTAATAATTCTTCTACTAATGATTTTCAACTTTGTTTCCTGCAAACAAATGACGTCCGCCTTCCATTGCCTTAACAAAGCCCTTATACGAAGACGTTTATTCGACTCATTGAACCCCCTAACGTTCCAACTCAGAATTTTTGGCTTCATTTACAAACTGCTCCAGCCCTTCCCTTATTTCTGCCCCTACTCGCACTTCCCTCCTTTCCTTCATAATTTATAGACCACATCAAGCGTTTCAGCTCCCTATCTCTTTTTGACCCTACTCCCTGATGTCCTGCTGCAATGGCTGTAATCAAAGCTTTAAATTGCTCTTCATACCCCTCACAAGATATTCCCAAACAGCTTTGAAGGTCCTCAACCTTTTTTAAAAGCCAGTCAGTGGAAATATTAGGGGGAATCACATTTAAAGGTGTGGGATCCTCTCCTACAGCCTCCTCCTCCTCTGTTGGAATACTAGTAGGATCATACAACATCAACATACCTTCCTCCTTAGCTGAAGAGCACCCTCCCTCCACCTCTTCCACTGTTTTTTCTTGTATCCCCTCACACGGCACCCCCAAGCCCTCTAGTTTCTCACCAGACTGCACTACAGGTAAAAACACCTGCTCTAATGGTTCAGAACAAGTCACCGAAATGTTCTGTACAAACCCACTCGATGAAGACCCTCCCTGGACAGCTCCCGAACCCTTGCTGAAAAGAATGGGCTCAATCCCGTTGCTTAAAGCCTCCATTTCATTTTCCGGCGACTGTACTACCACCAGCGGGACCTCACCTGAGCCGCCGCACGTGGTCGATCGGTTCTGTGCCAGAACCACCCCAAGACTCGGCCCTAGAGGTACTGTATCGGACTCCCCAAACAGACCCTCAATCTCGGCCCCCTCCCTTTCCGGCGACTGTACGACCACCGGCAGGACCTCGCTTGAGCCACCTTCCACCATCGGCCGGTTCTGTGCCAGAGCCACCCCAGGACCCGGCCCTATAGGTGCCATATCGGCTTCAATGGTCAAACCCGAAACACACTGTTTCGGGTCTTTTACACGCCAGTTCAGGCCTGAGTTTTTACTCCGGCCCAGCCCATGCACACCCTTGCCCAGGCCCAGCCCGTGAACCACACCTTTGCCCTTTGGATCTTCCTCTCCCCCCTGGCCCACTTGTATCTGTTTTCCAGCCCCCATCTCATTCTGTCCCTGCTTTCCAATCCGTGGGCCACAGCCCACTATCTGGCCTAACTCTACTTCAACCCCTTTATTCTCCTCAGCACACCGTAACAGCCTACTTAAGTTGACTTGCAAAGCATCAACCTGACACTTTATCTCCTGTAAAGCACTCAACACGGTTTCCTCATTCATACTAGCTCTACTAGCTTCCCCCTTAGCCTGCAACCCATCCTTTAGCAGACCTACCCCTCCTCTAGCACCTGCCATAGTCTCAGAGTGATGTGACCCCCTGACTGTAGCTTGGAGCACCTCCCTGTAAGACCTGTAGGAAGAGCTTTGTGGTGGCTGTGAAGCTGCACCACCAGTACAGCCAGCTTCCCTCAGTGCCTCCACCATTTTCCTCCACCCCCTTCCTTCCTTATCCTCTGGAATAAACAAGAAATTCCGATATCCTCCCCCCCCATATTCCATCAGCTCTAAAAAACTTCCTCTAGAATTAGTACGTTTCTGTGCAACATACCCCCTATCACCTTCTCTATGCCCAGAAAAAAACTCCTTCCTACCAGCTTTCAAGCAATCCTCTAGAGCTTTTAAGAACCACCTTCCCGTGCCTATCCTCAGTCTAACCTTTTTCACCACCTTCCAACCTTTTTCAGTAAGATGAACCCAACTTCCCTCCCTTACTACCTCAAAAATCTTAGATTCAATCACCACCCGTTTCCTCATAACTCCACTAATCTACTAACTCTCCTCTATAATCACCAAAGCTTCACCAGAATGGAATAGTTTTCATCCTCAGGGTTTTGGTTGTCTAGGGTATGGTTACATGTAAAGATAACATCTGGTGGGTGAAAAAGTAGAAGTTGGGAGGAAAAGTTGCCATTGTGAAACCATAATAACAACTATCAAGCTTTTTAATTTATGAGAGAATTGTCCACAAATTAAAATCAAAATCAAAATCATTATAATAATTGTGAAAATCCTTGAATCATAATGAGCAAGATTGAGGGCTAGTATCCCAAAATAAAATATGCTGCAACTGGTGGCAAGCTAGATTAAGTGATAGTAGTATTGGCAGAAGAATGTCAGAAGCAACAATAATTTATGATGAAGAAAAACTAGAAGTGTTAATAGGAGCTGTGGAAGATGAGTTATACTTCATCAAACTTCATAAAGTTCTGTGTATCTAGCTCCCCGTTGACTTCTGGCATGAATGCTGCCTCCATTTCATAGAGTTTCTCCCATAAGACATCCTTGAACCAAGGATGAGCCTGATAAAACTGAGTCGTCATAAGGCAGAACAGAAGACTAGATGAAATCTTTGTGACATTTTGGCAAACAAAAAGACTTACTTTAATTTGGTGTGCACCTCCAGTACCTAGCCTATGTTCAACATCACACAGCAACCTGCAAATAAGATCCTTAGCCTCAAACGTCAACTTTGCTTCTTCTGGAAATTTTAATTGATTTTTCCAGTGAACGATCTGGGAAAAAACAGTTGTCAGAAAAACTTGATATACCTATTCATCAAAATAGACCATGATTGAAAGACCTTAAATATTAAAGGCAAATTCAAGGAGATAGTTAAGAAAACTGGCAACAGCAGAAGCAGCAGAAGAAAACAGGGAAATGGTAATGATGTCAAAAGAAAAGTCTAAGGCCTCATTTGGGAACACATTTCATTTCATCTCAAAATTTTTCATAATTTCCTTCCCAAACATCACTCAAACACAAACACTTTTCAATTCAAATCTTCAACTTTTTCATCTAATCATTACCTAATCATTACAACTTTCCCAAACTTCCAAACAAAACACAAAAATCAATTCAACCTTTTCAAATTCCAAAACAAAATTAATATTAAAAAATTATATTCCAACAATATTTTAACTTTATTATATTTTTATTCAACTTCTTCTCTTCTTTCCCAAAGCCCAATAAAACCTCTTAACTCAAACCATTTCACTGCTATTTACAACCATTTCACTACTATATACAAATCATTTCACTACTATTCACAAATTTATCATCTCATCTCATTCCGCAAACTAGGCCTAAATGTTGTATAAAGATGTTCTTACAATAACATCATAGTACAGTAGAACACACTAGACAATCAACCACTTGGTACAAAAGTGACCCAGACATGCTCAAAACGTGTGGAAAGGATAATCTTAAGTCTAGGGCACCACAATTGACCGAGAGCCTAGCCCACACAAACTCTGAAGGTACCTGAGCAAATGTATTGACTAAACAAACGTAATCATAGTCCCATGAGATACATGGATACCAGAAAAAAGATTATGTTTTAAAGACTATATATAGGAATGATTCAAGTGTTATCAGTCAGCTCAAAACTAATTGGAGATGAAGAGGATTTATACTTGCAGAAATTCTATGTTAAAGAATTTTGAGAATGCTACCTTTCTGCATGTGGTTATGGGGTCATCTGAATAAAATGGAGGGTAACCAACAAGCATTTCATACATTATTGCTCCCAGTGACCACCTGTTTAAAGTACAAATAACATTAATACATGCAGTATCACCAGAAAGGGCAAACAAAACTAACATAAATACATGCAGAGAATATATGAAACTGTATACATGTCTTAATAAGTTTGAACATCATTTTCCTTTGCTCAAAACCAAAAGAAATATGGATAAATGTTAGCTTTCGACAAGGAGAACTAGGGTTTTTCTTGGACCTGTACTGAAAAGCTAATACAATCTTCTCAATGGTTTGACCACACTAACAAATAAAGATCAATCTCAGAGCCGTAGACATAAACTTGCATAAGAATTAGCAATGCTAGTAATTGTTTTCTCATTAAAGAAAATTGTACATGAGAACTAGACATGGAAGTAGTGACACTCTTATCTATTGTGTTACGTTTACAGAGTAGCAATACAGTTAAAATCCTCATTATCAAGGCACCTTTTTTATCAGTAAATAAGAATTTTATTAATGATAAATAGGCATTAGCCCAAGTACATGGGACATATACAAGAGCAACATCTAAGCATGATTACACTCATTATCAAGGCACTTAAGATTTCTCCAAGCCTATATCAGCCTCAACAAAAGCAAAATAATGACACTTTGAAGTTCAAGGTCACACCTTGCTCATCAAGGACAAAAAAACAAATAAACTGAAGCATTTACAGCCATCAATCTGAAAACAGAAATTGAAGACTAAATGCAGAAAGAAAATGTCAATACTCCAGAATGAGCACCACCAATGGAAACTGTGCAAGAATTGAAAAATAGAAAACATTTAAGTATAGACTAACCAGTCACATTCCATTCCATATCCCTTTTTCAGTAGTACTTCAGGAGCTATGTAATCTGGTGTTCCCACAGTTGAAAATGCCTTCCACAACAAAACACCATCCATGAATAAAGAAGTGTTCTACAATCTTAAAAAACACAAAAACAAACCAAAAAGTAACCACATGACCATGCTATAGACATGTTTATTGTTGTGTAGCTGGGTGTTAAAGTTTAATGATTCTACCTTTCAGCCAAAGTTATATTATTTTGTGATTCCACTTCCCAACAAAGCTGACATGGGAATTAATTAACATCTTGATGAGTGCACGGGTGGGTTTATATGGATGGGTGAGAGCAGAATAATGTGTCTGCAAATGTGCCATTAGATAGAAGGAGGCACACTCAACTAACAAATGAGCCACACAGTAGGAGATCCATGCAGGGGGCAATTGCCTCAACAATATATCACATTACAGTCAGTTAAGGAAGAAAAAGAGCATGTTTTCACCTACAAATTATCTGCAAAAGCTTGTACTCTTTTTAACTACAACTTTTGCATAATTTTTGAGAGATTACCATATTTGTCTAACTATAACTGAAATTTACTTTGAAGAAACATACTACAAATGTAGTAGAAAATTATCTTGCTGAAACTACCATACCAACTTTCTTCTGTTCATTTGCCAGTGCTGAAGCTGTTCAAGAGGGCTTTTCCAAGTATTCCCATTACCCGCATCAGGAAAACAACCATCAATGTCCATTGGATCTCTCGAGTTTTCATCATCCATGACACTATTTTCATGCAGTGTAGATAAAGTAGTACAATCAAGAGGCTTGCAGAGGCCAAAATCTGAGAGCTTCATATGGCCATATTTGTCCAGGAGAAGGTTGTCAGGCTTAATATCCCTAGAAAGACATTGAAGGTATACTTATGAGACATTATTAAACAAAATAAAGTACTGTCCAAAACTACAAGAGTCCCAGCATCTACTAGCACATTAATTTGATGACATGACACCAACAGTAGAAATTCACCTGTGAATGTAATTATGTTTGTGAATAGACTCTATGGCCAGGACACTCTGTGCAATGTAAAATCTAGCCACATTTTCTGTTAAGGTGTCTTCCCTCATCAGTAGAGTCATGATGTCGCCACCAGGCAGATATTCCATAATCAAATATAAGTACTCAGCATCCTGAAATGAGTAATAAAGCTTCACTATGCAATGGCTGGCAACTTCTGCCAGCAAGTTCCTCTCAGCTCTGACGTGTTCCACCTTTGACCAAAAAGAACTATTAACCAAACATTTACAAGAAATTTGAACTCTACAGAGCTTTAGGATATAAAAGGAGAAAATATACTACAGAGAATGTAGCAGCATGGTTAATGAATTAGACATAAAGCACAGAAAACTTAATTTTACTATATCAGAACCCCGACTCATAAATATAACATAAACAAACTGCTTTCCCAAATGCTAGTTAGATACTACTACGGCCATAAACTACTGAGAATTAATAAATTCTCTTTTCCCTGGCAAAAGACAAAGGAAAGAAAAGGACATCCTTTCATTTTAAAGGAAAATCATAAATGATCCGACAACAGCCAGAGCACTTTAGTCAATAGAAATGATAAATTGAAGTGAGAAGAAAGCCAGTACATATACATGCCATAATTACTAATACTAACTCTTGTAGATGAATGGATATTTGTAAACAATGGCTGAAAGGTGCATAGAGTTGATTTTTAACATCCAAGAACTTCAATAAGCATAAGCGTGCATCAGGTTGATAGTTACACAAGAACCTAGTAATAAAAGTGAAAAGGGGATGACTATATGGTGCAAATGGTAATTAATGGGCGAGTCAGGAAATGCGAAAGCAAGGCCCTCAGGTCAAGCTGCAGCTTTAGGTTCCATGGGAAATGTGAGTCTGTATGTTCTCACCTGTCCTCTCTTAACCATCTCAGATTTCTTCAACTTTTTCATGGCATAAATATTGCCAGATTTCTTCTCCCGGCACAATCGGACCTGTAGATTGAGGAAGCATGAGCAAAATGTGCTAAAGTAATAACAAGCTACCATAAGGAGCAAAAGAGCATCTAGCTCCACAAATGGCAGTCGACCAACTAGTTGAAATGAGTACCAAAACAATTACGGATTTTTATATGAGCTGGAAGTATATTATTGAAAATCCTGACCTCACCAAAGGCCCCCCTCCCAATGATTGTTAAAAGCTCAAAATCATCAACACATATCTTGTGCCTTTTTAGTCGCATAAATTCTGTCTCTTTTCGCTCTAAATCTTTGATTAGATTGATCTTTTCCTCCTTAGGCACATCTGTAGATGCTAATTTCCTCTCTAACACCCATCGTCTGCAATGGAAACAAAATAAACATTGGTTATTACTTATCTAGCTGAAGTTTTGCATTTACTATTTTATTCTTTTTATTGGGCAAGGGTATCAGTGACCCATTTGAGTTAGACCTATCTCCATGAATGCACACAGTCCCAGAATAACCACATACATCATGGCAATCCAGAAAGTTGAACCTAAGCTGTCTGTTTCTTTAATTTCAAATTTCAATTCAGTCTTCAAAATTTTATAACCTCAAATTCTTTGATTCATCGTCTTGCCAATCATTATCTGCACAGAGTAACTTGTATCCAAACATTAGGAGTCATCTGAAAACTATGGGAAAGTGAAGCAACTTTGAAATCAGTTGCAAACATGGTCTTGTTTGGTTTGAAGTTCCAGTGAAGTGACAATGTTTTGGAACTTAAATATTCTTCATTTGTCTGAAGATAAATCGGTGTCTTTGCCCAAGATTTTTTCCATATAATTTTTTTTTTTTCTCTTGGTTCCATCTAATCTAGTTGATATTGTAGCACATAGATGTATCACCCATATCAGAAAAAGACAGAAGGGCCAAATAACACATTAACTTAGCTGAATGCCTGGATCAGAATTAAGAACCCCCTTTTGATTGATGAGGAAACTAGGGAAGAATCATCTGATATTTCAAACCTATATTTTATGCAACATTTACTTTATGTAAAAGGTTGAGGGTGTACAGCACTGAAGTCAACACTCAAATTACCGTCTCAGAGTTCACTTGAGGAGTGAAGCTGCCTGTTCCTAAATGCCCAAGAACTAGATTTTTCACTCACCCTTTATTTTCATGGCTACCGAACAAAGAATTCGAAATAAAAAAATAACAAGATCTAGGCAATGTACTTGCACTTTGCCCAGTTCAATGCAACTAAAAGCCCAAGCTTTGTAGTGGAAATGGATTTCGATTCCTACATTTTCGTCTACAGTAAAGTTAGTTCAACATAGTATAACAACAAAAGCTTTTTTCAAAATTAACTGCTACTCCCATGAAAATATCAAATCACCTCTCTTTGCGCTCTTGAATGTTCTTCATCTGAGCTCTATAGTGGTTCTCTATGAACTGCTTCGCTGCCGCCACCTTCTCCATCGTCAAGCTCGACCCCATCACCTCCTCTTCCTCCTCTCGATCCTCCATCCTCGCTAGGAATGTACCAGCCGTATCTATCGGTGGTATCAATGTGTGCAGACGCCTGAGATCCTCTCTCTCTAGAAGAACCACTTTCTCACTCTAAAACTCTCTCTCTCACTCACTCGCTCACTCTGACAGAACAGAGACTCTTATTTATTGCGACAACGAGGAGATGATGTTAGAAGCCAACCCAATTGTTGGGGCTCTTTCTATCCACTGCGTCGGCGGCGTACGTGCACAACAACTACGACGGCCTTCATACGATGCCACGCGGCACTTCAGAATTTTGGGCAGTGACTTTTGAGAACTTGGAGGCATTTGATTGGCTGACTCGGCTTTAGACGTTTCGTAGGGAAGGAAAACTCATTTATTAGACTTTATCAATGAGTTTCACCATTGTTGTCAGACAGATGCGTGGGAACACTCCACGTTGTCTCAGGGCAAAGTGCAGCTATTAATTATTAAAAAAATCGAGTTATTAATATTATATTTTTAAATCTGACCCATAATTTTATATTATTAAAATTATTTCGAAATCACAAATTTTTAATAATTTGATAATCATATTATTGAGAATACGATTTGTATAGACTTGGATTTTCTACAACCACTTCCTTTGTGGGCAATCATATAAAAATTTGTAAGTTTGTAGACATTTATGAAAAAACAAGTCGTAAATACATAGGACTCGATGTCTCACAACGTTATACTGGGGACCTAGGTGGTTACCCCACCCACTCGTAATGTATATATTTATTTATATACAAGGTGGCCAAACGGTGATGATATGAATATCAATCTATCCCATATGCGGACAATTAGGGATGTGGGCGAATGCGAGGTGCGGGTGGGAGTGTTAATGTATGACATGACCAATAAAACTTGTTTTTTTATATTGATTTTATATAAATAAATTTTGATTAAAAATAGATTGACTCGATAAGATATTATTACTAAATAGATCAATTATAGGTCAACCCGTAAATCAACCCGTATAATATGAGTAAATTATATTTCTAAATTTTATAAATATTTAGTTTTGTATGTATTTTTGTTGTTGTTAGGATATAACATTTATATTAGTATATAACTACCTAACATCGTTAAACTCTTTTGTAATATGTAGTTTTATTTTATGAAAATATTGATTTTTTTATATATTATTAGATTGGATATTGATAATAAAATATTCTATCATGAATTTAATTATAATTGTGAAACATTTATACAGTTATCCTTGTATTATATATAGAATTATATTAATTTAATTAAAAATTAAATATACAAGTCAGCTCAATAAATATAAGAGATGGGTTGGAATGGGCTAAATGAGTTTAGACGGATTGTAAAGGTTGTGCTTAGATTAATCTAATAAAAGTTAATTATTAAACAATTGTAAGCGAGTTATGTCGTGTCACCTATTATTTATATGGATAAATTTTAAAATTTGACTTATTTAAATAAATAGATCGTGTTTGGATTGATCTATATAATATAATATTTATGATTTAATATCATACGAATACAACTATGGAACATGAACTGCCACCCTTAAATACGGGTGAAGTTTAACGACGTGCCTAGACAAGGACGGGTGCAAAAGGGGTGGCTAACCAGATGCATAGAGCAAATGGCACCCTATTTGTGACCGTAATTTTGCTATTTAATAATATTAGTAATGAACTAGCCAAAGTTAAAATTTAGCCAAGATCTAGCCTCCTCTACAAAAAGTCTGCTGGTAAAAACTGAAAACACAAAACGTCTCCTTCTCTATATGCATTCTCTCCATAGAAAACCCATTTTTCTATAGATTTTCTCATATTTTGCTATGTGGGGACTTTGTCATTTTACTAATAATCTTTGACTTGGATTATTTTTATGGAGATAGTATTTTATGGTTAATGCTTTCTGGTGAGAAATTCTATAAGAGCATTCATCAGAAAAATATATTTGTTGAAAAAATATGATCGTTATAAAAAAATATCGTTAAAAAATTATATTTGTTGAAATAATATAAACGTAAGAAATTAATGTGCACTTTTTTAATAACGAATAAATATTCTTATTAGCATTAGAATTAAAATAAATGAAAATATTAAAATCAATATTTGAATATAATAATAATAGATTTAGAGAATTTTTTATTTGAAGTTGTTGAAAAGTGATTAGATAAATTTAAAAAAGTAAATTTTCTAATCAAAATTTAGCCAAAGAATGACTAGGCCACTACTAGTGCTCCTTAGCTATTGCATATCGAAAGATACTTTGTGCTTTCTTGTCTGGCTAGGATTTGATCCCTGAATCATAAGTTCGAGCTGATCTTCCTTAACGAGAGGACTACTTTCATAGGAAAACTCCACTTTTTCCAACTCCGTATTTTCATTTAAGGAAAGCAAGAACGTAATGGGATAATTAAAGGTCAAAAAGATCAATCCATGACGAGCACCCAATGAATACCGGTGAGTGTACTCACGTACCAGCAGAGAATGGATCGGAGTTGCATGGAATGCATTCTGAACTTGTAAGGCTAGGGAATTTGCTTGTGTTGCGCATGTAATCATTAGAGTCACGACATCACGACAGTGCATGAAGGTCACAAGTGGTATGGGCAACGCGTGTGCCACTCACATTGGTCAAATGATGACAGGTCTTGGCCTATCTTGTAGATTGGTGCTTGAGGAGTTCTGTGGTGTGGCACCTGTATTCATTTTGTGGTTTGAAAAGTGATAAATCAAGCATTTTTTCTGACCTTGTAGAGAGAAAGAAGAGAAAGAGAAGTGATGTTACAAACCATATTCTCATTTCAATCTCATCCAATTATGTAAAATGTGTCACTTTTATCACCATTAAATCATCTTTTATCTTTTCAAAAGAAAAAAAATTAAAATATTGATGAATAATATCACCCATCATACTGAAATGGGAGTAATCACTCATAATATGCCTTTAATATTTAGCCACTGATCTATTCAAGGCCGTGCCACTATGCCTCTAAAGGCGGCATGCGTGGTACATATGTATTTGGCATCTTCATATTTGAATAATTACTCATATCATAACACTCCTGCGTGGGACATGCCATCCTAACACCCTTGTGTGTGTGTCACACATGCACGATAGGTTTTATTAGTATCTCGTTATAAAAGGGTATTGGTGTTCCTATAGGAACTCCCCCTCCCTTTACGAGGGCATCCTGCATCTCTAATTCACCATCGGTATAGGTAAGCAGAGTGTTGAAAAAGCTTGTGAGAAGTAGAATGAGCTCACATGACACTTTCGAGGTCTCTATTTGTGGAAAAGTTTTTTCAATCAATGTCGATCCAGGCTGCCTTTAGCTGTCCATCCAGCTATATTAATGTTTTACTTAACTGAAGACTTGAGAAAGAGGATGCGTGACTCTTTATCGGCCAGTGGAAAGCAATGAAACATAACGCTATGCACCTGGTCAAAAGTCTGATAGTTGCACCATAAAAGACCACCATTTAAGCTAGCTTGCTTCTGTTTCTGTCTAATGAAATGCATACTTGCTTAGGAATCACTAATCCCACCATCACATGCAAAGTAAGTAGTAAACAATCTCAATTGAATAATAATTCTAAAATATCAAAAACAATTTGGTTCAATGAGTTCTATATTTAGCTTTGGTAACAACTTTCTTATTCTAGTAGTAATTTAAAAAATGGGGTAGTGAATGGATTGGCTTGGACATTATTTTGGGAGTTGGAAATACTTAAAATAAGGCTAGAATTGTTCAAACAACTAAGTGTGGAGAAATTGGAATTATAAGTTAAAAGAATTCAATACAAAGGACTTTCCATTCCTATCAAATATGGTTCTATTAATCTAAGGTTGTACTCAACAATCCACCATTTTTCTTTCAAAGCAATGGCTCACCAAACTTCAACCTCCAAGTAACTTTGCTTTAATGGTGAGTCGTTGACCCAAAATAACATTCGATCTCTAAGAGAAGACTAACCAACAACAATCTTGAGGTCATTCTGAAAAGAAATTTATCAAGTATTCTCAAAATATGGATGACGTGATACGTACTCTCATCCTATCATAACATGTCAAGTAATTAAAATTTATTTATGTAAACATAAATCTTAAGTGACATAGAATCCTATCATAGGACGATAGTATCACGTGTTTATGCTCTAGGAGTATTTAATAATTAATCATTTAAGGGCTATAAACATGAAGGTTTTGGTAATGCATGCACTAGTTGTTCTTTGTTTTATTATTCAAAGTACTTAATAATTAAACAATTTGGTAATGAAATCCAAGCTCAATCTAGATTTAAACCTATAAATATAAAAACAGTCATGCTACATATAGTCATAAAGTGTCGTATAATCACTTTAAAAAAGAGTGAAGTGTACTATTAAAAAATTAATTTTTTTACATGTAAGTCCCCTTTTTATTCATTTTTTTCAAAATAATTACGCGACACTTACATACTCATAACTGTAAGTATCATTTATTATATAAAAAATACTACTTTCATAAATATAAAAATATAAATATAAAGCAAATCACAAAAACTGAAAAACTTTCCCCTACAAGTATGAAGCACAGGGGAGTCTCTTATCTTCGAAACTGCGTCGTTTGAACGGGGGGACAGATCTGCATTTATCAATGGGCTTTTAGGCCAAGCACAAAAAAGTAAGCTCAAGTTGACAGAAGCCAAGGCGGATCCTCACTATAGATACGATGCAGCCGCCGATAAAGGAAACCTCTTCGCCCTTTCCCTAATCTTGCCTATGCTAATTTTATAGAACCCAATAATCATTAAACCCTGAGAAACATGGACAATTCTCTATCACTCATTTTGGCTGAAAATAAAATGGAATTTTAACTAATATGTTTATCAATTAGGGTTTTTTTTTCATTGTATATGGACACCAAAACAAGAATAGGAAACAGCATTAAATGCTTTAGTCTCCTCTGTTTTCTCAAACTTCCGGTTACTTCAAGAATTAGTATAGTGTTGAGCATGGTAGCGGATATAGATTGATGAAGTACATTTGCATAATCAAGCTTGTAGAGTGCATTATTGTTCAAATTTATAGAAGATTGGACTGTTCTGATTTAACTTATTCAGAGTTGGTATTGTACTTGATAAATTATAGTTTGTCTTGCTATTCATGTATTGCTATGCAATTGATCACAACCCAGATTTCAATGGCATTTTTCTTAATAGCCAGTTTTGCAAGGCCTAGCTTTCCAGGCTAGCTGCCCTCCGAAGCACCTCCATTGGCATTTCGTCCTATTTTGGGCTCTACAGTTACGATTGGTGCTTCTTCTGCTTTCCCGTAGAATAATATATTATTGCAGTGCTGAGCAAGGTTTCGAGATATTATATCTATAATGCACATAACTAAGATATGCGACATTTAGTTTCGCTTGCAGATAAACTCAATGCAACCTGGAGCAAACTGCTTTGATAATGTTGCGGGTATTGGAGCTTCTCCTGATCCTGGTCTTGGTGGTGTGACTGCAGGAGCTAGCATTTGGCACTACCCATCTCCTCTTGAGGATCCGAACCAAAGACAGGATGCTGCACCAGGCATTAGTCCCAACATTCATGATGTGAGCACTGATATACATAGCTCTTTGAGAGTCAAACATTCTGTTTGTTCATAAACTTCCAACTGACTCTGCCAGAAGAGAAGTCCAGAAGAGAAGTGGGACGTATCCTTTTCCTTTGCATTGTGTTTGCATGCAAGCTTGCTTGGTTGTGTTACATAGGGTTGCTTTGTGCTAGAGTGCACTATTGCAACAGAGAGGGAATTCAGATACCGCTGGGGAATGAGATTATTGCAGTCCACCAAAGCTACAAGTCGTGAATCACCTTCTGATGCAGCTACAAGTCGTGAATACTAGAATCTTCTTTTTTTTGACATTCTGTTTTGCTATTTTGTCTTCATTAGTGAGCTGTACAGTTAGTTATTTCAGTTAGTGTCAGTTAGGCTATTTACAACAAGCTGTATATATGAGCCTCGTTAGCCTGTACAGAATCATTGATTTGGAATATACAATTTGACAGAGCATTCTCTGCACATCCATAACGTGAAGCTTTCTCTTCCATTTTCTTTTAGTTTGTTACATGGTACCAGAGCGCCAGGTTCATTGAATCTGCAAAACCTTCTTCTCTTCTCTTCATTTTCTTTTCAGTCATGGCAGAAGAATCACCAAAACCTCAAAATACCCATCACCAGATTCCCCCTTTCCTCAACCTCACAGACCCAAACAACCCTTACTGAGTTGAAAATGGTGACAACACAGCACTTGTTCTTGTTGTACACCTCCTCACCACTGATAACTACGCTACTTGGTCTCGGGCAATGCGTCGAGCACTTAGAGCGAAAAACAAACTGGGTTTCATTAGTGGAAACATTTCTAAACCGACTAGTGAAGATGACCTTTTGTTTGATCAATGGGAGAGATGTAATGACATGGTGGTTTCTTGGATTCAAAATTCCATAAGTATGGATATCAGATCCAGCATAGCCTTTGTCAATGATGCACAAGCTGTATGGATAGAGCTGAAGGACCGATTTACACAACAGAATGGTCCTCGCATTTTTCAGCTCAAGAGGAATTTGGCCAGCCTTCGTCAAGACAGAGACTCGGTAAGCACTTATTTCGGTAACCTCAAAACTCTTTGGGATGAAATAGCCATTTATGACCCTATTCCTACTTGCACTTGTGGTCAGCTAAGTATTCTGAATGATAGACACCAGAGAGACCGTGTCATACAATTTCTTATGGGTCTTAATGATCAATATGATAATGCTAGGGATCAGATAATGCTCATTGAACCACTCCCCACTGTTAATAAAGTCTTCTCCCTAATCCAACAACAAGAGCAACATCACCAACTCACAAATTTTTCTCCAACCCCTGACTCTATGGCATTAGCTACTAAAACTTCCTTCAAGACCAACACAAAGAACCAACTCATGACTCAAAAAAGGGATAGGCCCTATTGCACTCATTGTCGAGTTCAGGGGCACACCTTGGAGAATTGTTTCAAAGCTGGAAATGCACCAGCCCCTGTATGCACCCACTGTAATATGGCAGGACACGTTGTTGAAAGATGCTACAAACTCCATGGATATCCCCCTGGTCACAAACTATACAAAGGCAAGGGATCAAACACCTTTGCAAATCAGAGCAGCTTATGTGTTGAGTCCTCTCAAGAGGAAGTGCAGGAGGACAGGTTTAATTTTACTAAGGAGCAATTTCAGCAACTAATCACCTTACTCCAATACAAGGATCTTTCCAGCTCTCTTCCTTCAGTAAACCAGGCACAAACCATGTATAAAGTCACTCCAACAGCACCCAAGGCTTCCAAAGTGTCTGGTATCGAGTTTCTGTGCTGCACTTCTTTACTTTCTAATTCTTTCAATCCAAGCAATATTCCTTGGATTATTGATTCAGGAGCTACAGATCATATGATCTGTAGCCCCTCATTTTTTACATCCAATGTCACAGAAGTATCATATAATGTCAAGCTGCCCAATGGCACTTGCATGCCTGTAACCCACTTAGGCACTGTTAGGCTCACAGACAATATTATTCTTAGTAATGTTCTGTGCGTGCCTTCTTTTTCTTTTAACCTTATTTCTGTTAAAAGACTCACAGAGAATCTGACCACTTGCTTATTTTTTCTGTCTAACACATGCTTCATACAGGACCTTCCCACTTGGACCACGATTGGGATGGCTGAAGTGAAATGCAACCTCTATCAGCTCCTACCAGCTGTTGTTCCACCTGCTACATTGGCTGATGCTTTATCTCATTTGTCACCTGTTTTTCCTTCAATTTCCATGTCTGTCAAAACCAGTAATGATGTTAATGACCTTTGGCATTGTCGCCTAGGTCATATTTCAGATTCTAGGCTTAGTTTGATCAAGGACCCCATTGTAAAAGATCACATCATCTGGAATAAAAATTCTCCTTGCTATATTTGTCCTCTTGCAAAACAACACAAGCTTCCTTTTCCTATAAGTTCCCATGTGTCCTCTACTTTGTTTGAATTGATCCATTGTGATATTTGGGGCCCTTGCTCCACTGTAGCTTATGATGGATCAAAATATTTTTTAACCATAGTTGATGATTTCTCTAGGACCACTTGGATTTACCTGCTTCAAGCAAAATCAGAAACAAGAAAATGCATAGAATCTTTTTGCAACATGATAGAGACTCAGTTTAACACCAAAGTCAAAATACGTCGAAGTGATAATGGTCTTGAGTTTAAAATGATTGATTTCTTCAACCAAAAGGGAATTATACACCAAAGATCTTGTGTTGAGACTCCTCAACAAAATGGCATAGTAGAGAGAAAACATCAACATCTTTTGAATGTAGCCCGTGCACTGTTTTTCCAATCTGGTCTCCCTTTGTGTTATTGGAATGACTGCATTCTTACTGCAGTCCACCTCATAAATAGAACACCAACTCCTTTGCTGAAAAATAAAACTCCACATGAAGTTCTTTTCAATGTCAACCCAAGTTACTCTCATCTTAAGGTGTTTGGATGTCTCTCTTTTGCATCAACCCTTTCACATGGTAGAAGAAAGTTTGATCCGAGAGGGAAGAAATGTGTTTTCCTGGGTTACCCCTTTGGGGTAAAAGGTTATAAGTTGTTGGACCTTGAAACCCACACCACTTTTATTTCTAGGGATGTCATTTTCCATGAGACTATTTTCCCTTTCCATGTTTCTTCTGTTACTGAATCCATTGGTCAATCTCAACATAACTCTAGTTTTGTTTCCCCTTTTCCAGAACCAATATCATCTTCTGAACCAGTGTCACATTTTCCTTTAGAGTCCACTAATACCAACTGTCCATCACCCATTCAAGTCATTCCTGCTGACTTTCAATCCTTTGACATCGAACCAACACCTGATCCACCATTTGTCCTTCATGACTCATCTGATACCAGTAATTCTTCACCTCCTACTCCATCCTCACCACCTCTTCGTAGGTCATCTAGGATTAGAACAGCACCTAGTTATCTACAAGATTTCCACTGTCAGCAGGTTGCATTCACTCCAGAATCTCAAGCAATGGTTCAGGTATCTCCCCTTACCACTAGTTGTACTTTTCCTTTGCATGATTATCTCTCTTATCACTCTCTCTCTCCCACTTTACAAGCCTTTTCCTCTAATCTTTCCACTAATTTTGAACCAAACTCATACTTCCAAGCTGTTAAAGATCCTAGTTGGTGTAAGGCAATGGAAACTGAGTTGTCAGCCTTGGAACAAAATGATACTTGGACTCTTGTTGACTTACCTCCTGATAAAGAAGCCATAGATTGCAAATATGTTTACAAAATCAAGAGAAACTCAGATGGCAGCATAGAAAGATTGAAAGCAGGGCTTGTTGCAAAGGGGTATACTCAGCAGGAAGGGATTGATTACCACGAGACATTCTCACCAGTGGCCAAGTTGGTTACTGTGAGGTGTCTCCTTTCTCTTGCTGTGAATAAGGGGTGGCATGTACATCAATTTGATGTAAATAATACCTTCCTCCATGGAGACTTAGAGGAGGATATTTATATGAACAAACCACCAGGTTATACAAAAGGAGGACCTCGACAAGTTTGCAAACTTTTAAAAAGTTTATATGGCTTAAAGCAAGCCTCTCGGCAATGGTATGCCAAACTTACTTCATGTTTGCTGGATTTTGGTTTTGTTCAATCAAAGGCTGATTATAGCCTTTTCACACTACAAAATGGCACTTCTTTCACAGCACTATTAGTATATGTGGATGATATTTTAGTGGCTAGTGATTCCATGGACTCTATCACTGCTGTCAAAGACTGTTTGCATGCAAAATTTCAGATTAAGGATCTTAGGGCATTGAGATACTTCTTAGGCATTGAAGTAGCCAGATCCCCCAAAGGAATACATATTTGTCAACGCAAATATGCGCTTGATATACTTGCTGATTCAGGAGTTTTGGGCGCAAAACCTGTGAAAGTTCCTATGGAACAAAATCTGAAATTTAGCAAAGATGATGGTCTACCACTTGCTAATCCTTCTGTGTATCGAAGATTAATTGGCAGGTTACTTTACTTAACCATCACTCGACCAGATCTTAGCTATCCTGTGCAGACCTTGAGCCAATTTCTGGAAAAACCAACCACAAGTCATCTAGCTGCTGCACACAAAGTTTTGAAGTACATTAAATCTGCACCTGGCCAAGGTCTACTGCTCTCAGCTTCTTCTGAATTACAATTGATAGCTTATTGTGATTCTGACTGGGCATCATGCCCAGACACCCGTAGATCAGTCACTGGATACTGTGTGCTTTTAGGCAACTCCTTAATTTCTTAGAAATCTAAGAAACAGAATGTTATATCTCGCTCCTCAGCTGAAGCTGAGTATAGAGCAATGGCTACTACCTCTTGTGAACTCACTTGGATTCGATTTCTTCTTGCTGACCTACAACTAATTCATCCTCAAGCAGCTGTACTATATTGTGACAACCAGGTTGCCCTTCACATTGTAGCCAATCCCGTGTTCCATGAAAGAACTAAGCACATCGAATTGGACTGCTATCTTATTAGAGACAAGATTCTTGAAGGTTCCATTGTTACAGATCATGTGTCCACTCATCTTCAACAAGCTGATCTTCTTACAAAAGCCCTACCATCATCTCTTCTTCAATCTCACTTGCTCAAGCTGGGAATTGTCAACATCCATTCTCCACCTTGCGGGGGGGTATTGCAGTCCACCAAAGCTACAAGTCGTGAATCACCTTCTGATGCAGCTACAAGTCGTGAATACTAGAATCTTCTTTTTTTTGACATTTTGTTTTGCTATTTTGTCTTCATTAGTGAGCTGTATAGTTAGTTATTTTAGTTAGTGTCAGTTAGGCTATTTACAACAAGCTGTATATATGAGCCTCGTTAGCCTGTACAAAATCATTGATTTGGAATATACAATTTGACAGAGCATTCTCTGCACATCCATAACGTGAAGCTTTCTCTTCCATTTTCTTTTAGTTTGTTACATTTCCTTTTCCGATTCTGGTATTTAAATGGCATAACTTTTCCATTCATCATTTGTCAGAACCGTTTATAGTTGAAACAAGTTGTTCTTAGTTTTACTAGTGAAAACAAGAAATAGAAATGTACCTCTAAAAAATGTTACCGACATGTGAGTGAAATTTTCTTGAGGATTTCTGAGTTTTATTGCTTTCTGCCATCATTTGGAACCTTCACTTACGACAAAAGATCTCTTCTGTCCATTTATTGGCTATAAAGATATTAAAGTCGTGCACAAGGAAGCCAAACGTGTCAGTCTACATGTTAACCTTCTGTCTTTTTTCCATTCTTGTTTTGCCAGTCTTGAAGAGTGGGAAACCTTTGATCATGTGCGTGAAAAATTAATTTCTTTGTGCTTTATCTTGTTATTGCATTGATGAATCTAGGTCTTGTTCATTGCCTACCATGTTATCATCTATTTTTGAGTTTATATTATTGGTTTGTGTTTTGTTGCCTGCCTAAATAATTGCTAGAATCCACTTAAAGATTCTGATAATAAGTTTTTTGCAATTCCAAGCAAGTAAACCATTTGCTTTGAAATTGTTGCCCAAATGACTAACACAAGAGGGGGGGTGAATTGAGTTGTATTAAAAAAAATAACAATTATAAATCAAATATATAATATAAAATATAAACAAAATATGAAATAACAATAAATATAAAGAGTAAGGATAAGAGAGAAGCAAACTCAGTATGTTAACGAGGTTCGGCCCCACTGCCTACGTCCTCGCCTCAAGCTACCCCTTGAGGATTCCCAAATTCACTATTCAACCTCCTTCAGGTGGAGATAGAAACCTATTACACCTTTGAACAACACCGTTACAAAGGATCCGTGTAGAACACCCTCTACACTTGCAATCACCTTACACGTGGTGATTCAACTATTCCCCGTGTAGAATACTTTCTACACGCACAAGGGTTATACACACCCTTTTTCTGATACAAAAGCGGATAGTGGGTAGGTTATCAAAAAACACTTCTCAATGAGTGAAATAAAAACAATACAGCGCAAACTATATCTCTCAAAATGAACAAGGATTAAGGCTCAATGCTTAGAGAAGAGAGAATGAAAGCTTTGAATGAATGTTATATACTCTTAGTGTTGTAAATGTGAAGCTCTCAAATGATCTATTTATAGGCATATGAGACTTCATATTCAAATTTAAAAAGATTCACATGTCAAAGACAACATCATTCACTTTTTCAAAAAATTCAAATAAAATGTTCTTCTTTTTCAATTGTCAAAGACAACATCATTCACTTTTTCAAAAAATTCAAATAAAGGGTTCTTCTTTTTCAATTGTCAAAGACAACATCATTCACTTTTTCAAAAAAATCAAATCTAATCTTTTACTTTTGGCATATGACAAAATGAGCACATTTTCCTTTTCAAAAAATTCAAACCTAATATTTTACTTTTTGCATATGACAAAATGAGCACACTTTATTTTTCAAATTTTTCAAACAAAATCATCTACCTTTTGTATAAGTCTAAAAAAGCATCAATCACTTTTGAAAATATTCAAATAAAACATGCACATGTGAAAGATGACAATCAATCATCTTTAATATTTTCAAAGTTCAACCCTTTAATCAAGGCATGCACATGCAAAAGATGACAATCAATCATCTTTCAAAATTTTCAAATTTAATTTTCAAAAATATTCATGTACATGTGGAAAATGTATTTTAATGCTTTATGATAAAATATTAATTTTGAGCATTAATCCTAATTTCAAATTTTAAGAGATTTACAACATTACTCTATGACTTTAATGCGAACTTGTTTCCTTCTTGCTCATGCTTGATTCTTTGATGTGTTTAATTCCATTGTGTGAACAACTTGAGCTTGAAACTCCTTTATTCTTTAAATTCATTTGTTATCATCAAAATCCATGTGTAGATTTATAATCACATGAAACTTAAAACCTTGGATTCAACAGAAACCACCAAGTTGTTCTTAATTCCAATCAGGTAAATAAAAATAGTTCCATCAAGTAATGTGACTTATTCTCAAGTTCCTGAGAAGTTCTGCTTCTTAAAGAAAATGAAGATCTAACTCGAGATATTCGTTTTGATCAGTTTTTAGTTTTGACAAATAAGATAAAATGTTTGCATGGTACATTATTTTTATTTTTTCCTATGTGTAACCAGTCATTTGATTAACAAGTAAACTGCAGAGTGGAAATAAGGCTAGAGTTTTGTGCTTTGTGCAAAGTGGACCATCTTTTACTACACTGTAAAGTAACTCAAGGGTTATGGAATAAGATATTTAGTAGACTAGACTTAAGTTGGGTTATGCCGGAGACAGTAGTGGCGGTCTTGGCCAGCTGAACAGATCTAAGAGTCAATCAATAGATAAAGACTGTATGAAAGATAATTCCCATTTGCATCATGTGATATTTGTAGTAGGAGTTCAATGAACGGACGTTTAAGGACAAAGAGAGAGCGATAGAGGAATTTAAAGCTTTCTTTATTAAAACTTTTTGTACTTGAGCCATTACCGTTAATTTTAATGGCCTAAATCTTCATGATTTCCTTATATATATATTACTCTTACGTAGTTAAGGCATTCTTTGTACTTAACATAGCTTTGCATATTCTTTGATTAATATAATTTCTTTATTTATTAAAAATAAAAGGTTTTGTGCTTTGTAGAGTTCATTGACCTAAGTGTGCTCAGATTGCCATGGAAGCTCTTCAAGGTTAAGTTATATACCATAATTGTTGTTATTTGAGGTCTACTAACATTTGTAGGGATAATCTTCTCCTTTTTAACTTTTCGGAGATAACGAAACAAGAAAACAGAAGATCTCCTTGGTATATAAACCCGCAATTTCACCAGTAGGTTCTGTCTACTCATACGTCAATTTCCTCGTACCTTAAAATTTAGTTTTATTTAAGTTGCAAATACATCTAATTTAGAAATCATTATTCCATTCACCTTATTGTCAAATAATGCTTATGTTTTCTTTTTTTTAATGATATGGTTGTTTGAAAACAAAATCTCAATTAATCTTGGAGGTACATAAATCCTTTGTAAAAATTTTTTTACAGTACATTTTAGATAATTTAAAGAAAAATTTTTTCAATCTAATAACTTCTAAAAATTATTTGTATTTAAGAGAATTCGAACTTTAAATTTAGAGGAATCGTACCATCAAGACCAAGGCCTTTATTACTTGAGCTAAACTCTCTAGATTATATTGCTTATGTATCCTATCTAATCTTAATTAATGAAACAATATCTTGAGATTTTCTTCCATTTTAAGCAAAGTTTCAATTTTGGTTCCATTCCACACGGAATTGCCGGAATCTTACGGTCCCGGAACAGTAATCGGCACAGTTTAATTAGATGTTCCATTCCGGGCTGTTCCGGCCGAATTTTGGTATTTCTGCCGGAATATTCGCTTCGGTCCGAAATTAAGGTGTATGGGAATTTGGTAAATTTTTTGAAATGGTAGTGATGAACTTGTAATTTTATTGAACTCTTTTTCTCCTTCCCTGTGAGCCTGCGATGAAGCAAATCAGTTTCACTTTCCCCCAGTTTCCGAATCCCTAATTTCTCTCCTACCCTCCACTAGACACCTTCCGGCCTCTAGCCTTCCGCCACAAGCAGCAGCTTGTTGACTCAGTCGACTCTGTTGCAGCTCCTCTTGCTCGACCGCAGGTCGTCGTCAATCTCCATTCCACCAGTTCTTATTTACTTCTCTCGCTTTCTTTCTGTGATGGCTTTATAAATCATTCGTTCTGTTTTGGATTTGTACAACCGTATCAGATGCTTGAAAGTTCTTCAATTACGTCTCCATAGTTCATACTTCATTACATCCTCTAAATTCCTATTAGTTCATTATGTCTACAACTGTACAACTTCATACCTCGTCAATTCAGAGAGCATGCTGCCAAGAATGTGTTGGTTGATTTTATTTGTATTTTTTTATTATTCTGCAGTATAACTCCTTTCTGCACTATTTCATTCTCTTTTAGTAACAGCATAGCCTTCCTCTTTAATCAGTATTCTACCATCATTCCAGTTTTAATAGTGATATTTTAGGATTATGTAATTTGATGATAATGGGGATGGTAGTTGTTGATACGCATAAATTAAGTTGAGACATTAAAAATTTAGAAGTACAAGATGTAGAGATTACCTGCAAACAACAAAGGTTGTGGAAATTCAATTATTTTGAGGAGTGGCTGCAGCAGCACTAGTTTTCTTGGGTCTTACACATCTTTCTCACCAACTCCATCACAACCTTTATAGTTGAAAAAAGCAACCCCTGCCATCTCGATACATGTTTAATCACTTTTCTATTTACTCGTAAAAAAGATTTTATTGATACTAGGAATAGGCAAAAACCTAAGTACACGGGTCAGATACATGTTTAATTACCTTGAAAACATCCCAAGTACAATCTTCGAAGAAAAACATCATTTGTGCTTCTTCTACCCAAAAACCCTAACATCTTCAGCTACATTTTCAAATGTGATGCCTTCAGAAAGATGCACTTGTAACTAGGTTCGGTATTTGTATTCTTCTTGTGTACTTGGCTTTGCCTTGGTACTTGTCTTCATAAATTTTTTCTTATGCATAAAAAAATAAAAAATAAAAAAGATGGGGGAGGGCTAGGGGATGGCTATACTGGTAAAGGCCTTGATCTTGGTGGTATGTTCCCTTAAGGCCTAAGGTGCAAATCCTCTTGGGTGCAAACAATTTCTAGCAGGCATCGGACTAGGGGAACTTCCCATTGAATTATCCAAGGTGCACTTGTGGAAAAGTCCCTGCGAAGGATTTGTGCACCCCTTGGATTGGTTGGAACTTTGTTCTTGAACACCTGGTGCTAACTAAAAAAAAAAAGATGCACTTTCAGCTCTTACAATTAGAGACACCAAGTAAGTTATTTTCAAATAGCTCTTTCAATTCGTGGGGAGATAATGTGAAGGCTTTGATTTAGGCTAGGAACATCTTCCCCAGGAAATGGCACCATGGCCCTTAACCCTTCAATTCGTGGGGAGATAATTGATTGAACATGTCAGTGTCAGGGGCTATAGAGAGCTGAACACGTTGACATGTTCAATCAATTATGATTTGGAATTACTTATCCAAAAAAAAAAAAATGATTTGAAATTGAAAGATCAATTTGGATATTATAATTCAAAAATCAATTAACTGTAAAAAAGAAGTTATGATTCCAAAGGGGGCAGCGCACATCGTAGTTTAGTCATTGGTAGCGGTGTTTTTGTACCCAATCTTAGAATGTTAGAAAATTGAATAAAGAAAGGAGCCTTGGGTTGCAGAATACGCTCAGGAAAGGAAAAGTTGACTTCATTTGCCTTCAAGAAACTAAACTAGAGCATGTCACCAGCATCATCCATAGGTGGTTGTCATATTGACCCTTTTTATCTAATTCATATAGGAATTTTGCTGCTATCATATCAACCCTTTTTTCGTCTTATGTTTTCTTTTTTGGTTTCACATTTATAGTAATGGGTTTTCATGGATGTCCCTTTTGATGCCTGATCAATGAAGTTTGGCAACCCATGGGGAGTCCTTTTTCTTTCTTTCTTTCTTTCTTTCATTCTTTGTTTTGGGTATGAGAAATGGGTAGGTTGAGTTTCTGATCACAGCTTTGGTGCAAATTGATATATCTTCAAATTGATAACAATCATAGTTATATTAAGATTGGTGCCATTATTACTATTTTTTTCTGAACAAGTGGTGTGTTCCAAATTATACCTTGATGCATTTTTATTTTTTTTTAATCATTATGCAGGAGTATAAAAATGTCTAGTTGTCAATCAAATAATGCTATATCTACTGCACTTGCTCCTACGAGATCAGAGGATCCAACATGGGCCCATGCACGCGTAGTGCCAGGGGCAAGAAATAGTACTCAATGTATCTATTGTAGCAAAACAATTAGAGGCGGCGGAATCACTAGGTTGAAATATCATCTAGCTGGGATTTCAGGTGATGTAGAAGCATGTAGAAAGGTCCCTGATGATATAAAATGGCAAATGAAGGAGGTGGTCAATGAATTGAAAAATAACAGACAAAAGAAAAGAAAAATAAACTCAAAAATTGGAAGCCCTTATGGTGATTCACCATATGATGATAATGATGGTGATAAAGAGGGACATTCTCATGGTTCAAAAGGAAAGGGGAATGAGGAGAATGGAAAGTCCATGGAGGCACTTAATAGGTTTTTCGCTCCAAGAACGGCTCTTGGGTCTCAACCTACCATTAAGAGTTCTATGTGTTCGAAGGAAATGATTGGCAAAGCAAATATGTCTATAGCAAATTGGTGGTATGATGCTAATATCCCTTTTAATGCAGCTCAATCCAAGTTTTATCAACCAGCTATAGATGCCATAGCTGCTATTGGGCCAGGATTCAAGGGTCCTTCTTTACATGAGTTGAGAGGAAATCTGTTGAAAAATTCTGTAAATGAGGTTCAGAATTATCTCTTAGATATTAAAAAGTCTTGGGAGGAGAGTGGTTGTTCACTAATGTCAGATGGTTGGACAAATCAAAAGCAGCAACCAATAATCAACTTTCTAGTTTATTCCCCAAAGGGTACAATATTCTTAAAGTCTATTGATGCATCGGGCCTTAGAAAAGATTCAGAAACATTATTTAATATTTTTGATGAAATCGTTCAAGAAGTTGGGGTTGAGAATATTGTTCAATTCATAACAGACAATGATGCAAGTTATAAGGCTGCAGGAAAAAAGTTACAGCAGAAGTATGGTTCTTTCTTTTGGTCCCCTTGTGCAGCTCGTTGTATAGATTTAATGTTGGAAAGTTTTTCTGATCCCAAACATTTTCCTATTATGGATGAAACTATAAAAAAGACAAGAAAGATAACGAAATTCATTTATAATCATGATTGGGTTTTGGCCTTGATGAGAAAAGACTTCACTAAAGGTCGTGATTTATGTCACCCTGCAATCACAAGATTTGCAACAAAGTTTTTAAGTATTCAATGCTTAGTTTTGTTTAAGAAAGAGCTTAGACAAATGTTTACTTGTGATAAATGGGTTGCATCAAGTTATTCTAAAAGCAGCATAGGGAAGGAGATAGTTGGGATTGTTTTAGAAGACAAAGAGTTTTGGCCTCAATGTCAGTTTATTGTAAAAATCAGTGAGCCTTTGGTTAGAGTTCTACAACTCGTCGACGAGAAAGAGAAACCTACAATGGGATACTTGTATGATGCGATGGAGAGGGCAAAAGAGAATATAAAAGCGAGATTCAAGAACAAAGTTACTACATATATGCCATTCATTAAGATCATTGATGCTATGTGGGATAAGCAGCTCCACAGTCCATTAAATGCAGCGGGTTGTTTTCTTAACCCTGGAATTTACTTTAGCCTTTGCTTTGAAAAGAAAAGTGAAGTTTCAAGAGAGTTTATGACATGTGTTATAAAGTTGGAACTTGATCTTGCTAAACAAGACATTATCATAGAACAACTTGAATTGTATAAGAATGCAGTCGGTGATTTTGGACATTCTTTAGCAATCCGCAACCGTGGAAAAATTCGTCCAGGTATTATAAATATCATCTGTTAAATAGTGTATATCTATATTTTAATTTTTGCTTTGTTTAACTTTTATTTTTTTTTTAAGTAATAATTTATGATTGTATTTTTGTTGTAGTTTCATGGTGGGAAAATTTTGGAAATGAGGCTCCAACTCTTCAAAAGTTTGCAATTCGCATACTAAGTCAATGTTGTAGTGCGACTAATCGTGAAAGAAATTGGAACACATTTGAGTTTATTCATTCTAAGAAGAGAAATAGACTAGAGCATAAACGTTTAAATGATTTAGTCTTTGTTCGTTATAACTTGAAGCTGCGAGAGAGGTAAAATTTTTCAATATTAATGTTTTTAACTTTTGAAAAACATATAACATTTTCACTTATGTGTGCCTTTTATTTTGGCAGAAACATAAAAAAGGAAAGAGATGTTTTGGATCCAATCAACTTTGAAAATATCGACTTGATGGAGAAATGGGTGGGTGAAGAATCAGAATTTATAGATGGAGAAGACTTGGATTTGGAAAGTATTGAAGAGCCATTAGCCTCACCAAATATAGAAGATGATGATAATGTTGATCTTGATGTTGATGATGATGGTGGTGATTGTGATGAAAATATTTTGATTAATTCTTCAAATTTTGATCCTTATTGTTTTTTGAATGAAAATGAGTGATTTTTTTTTTTCTTTTAATAGATGGATTGAGAACCTATAAGTATAATTGAGTTTTGTAGATATGTATGTTTTTAAGACTTGTATTGATGTTATTTTAGAATATAGTTTTTCTATATATTTCTATATATAATTTATCTATATAACAACTATTCGGAAATAGTATAACGAAATATACAAGTATAGAAATAGTTCACTTCAGTACCTCAATCAGAACGAAATTCAAAATTTTAATTTGAAGTGATTAACAAGTGCAACACAATCACGCTGTGAGATTTGGGATTCCCTTGATGATCCAATTTGCACATTTTCCGTTCCGCCCACCACCAGATCATGAGGAGCAACGAAATGGGGTCCCAGGCTGACCACAAGGGAATGACTGAGATAGACAAATCCTAAATGGAAGACATGCCTTTCAGTTCTGAACTGTATGGGTGAGCCTTTACAGCAATATGTACAGAATTCTGTTGTATAAAAACAGTTCTTGCGAAAGCAACCTTTGTCATTGCCATGTGGATGCATGTTCGGTTGTCTTGAGTTTTCATGATCAATTGTAGTGATGCTAAAATGCTGTAGCCAAATAAAGAAGTTTACTCCATACTGCCAAATATTTGACAATTTATAAACCAATAATGTACTTTGGATTGTTATAGATAAATACTCTAATCATAAAATGATTATATAGAAATAATCTCATAAATTGAAGTATCTTAAAATTGTCTATCAGATTGTAAAATTATTTTTATTGTAATGTAAACTTAACGGTTCATATAGAGTAGTGTCAATTTATAAAATTATTTTTATGTAATTCTTTTATTGTTATTGTGTGCTAAGTTCCTGAAGATTGCTTGATATAAGCATGGTGAAGAGCTGAATCATTCTGCATGCGCATGCTGAGCATATAAAAGTTATGCTGACGGTGACAATTTATTTATCCGAGACTCTCGTAATCGGCCCACGGAGGTGACCTATGGATCAAGATTCCTTGGGACTATTTGTTTAGATTATAAGATTTTAAAACAAAAGAGAAATAGATTCAAAAAATGAATTTTAAAAACTCTTTAACTTATGACAATATTGACTACATATGATCTCGTTTCTTTAGGACCCATGATTTATTAGGAAATCGGAATGGTGGCATGATGCAAGCATATTCGTGGAAATTGGCCGAATGCAATGGATTTGGCTTGATTCATCGCGCCTAGATTGGCTTATATCCGTGGCTATTTTTAAAAAGAGTGTAATTTATTATTAAAAAAATTAATTTTTTAATATAAAATATATATTTATTTAATTTTTTTTAAAAAAATACACAATATTTATGTATTTCATAAGATTATTCCTTGACTGGAATTAGATTGATTCTATTATATGCTGATCCCATCGATTCGTCCATCTCAATCGACTTCCCGAGGGATCATTGCTCAAGCTTCCAAAAGAAAATGTAACAGCCAGGAACCAGTTTTAGGATTGGCTTTTGTATGTAGTATTATTCTTACATTATTAATGTAGTATAATTTGATTTAAAAGATTTAAATATAAAAAGATTCTTGCCTCCGATCAATAATGTGAAGTCTGCGTAATCCACACCGACTTATAAATATATATATATTTTTTATAAAGTTTTGTATTCGGTTAGAATAAATTGAGAAAGAATTGAGGAACGAAACTGGCTCTAAAATAATTCATAATACAATGGGACTTCGACTAGTGATTTTTAAACACCATTTTTTCTGGGTCAGTGTTTCTCCACCCTCTAGTGTGGAAGCAAAGTTGTTTTATCACTAAAGTCTAAAGATGACAAAACAATTATACTAGGTGTCATCATGATCATCTTGACCAGACCTGTCAAGAAAGATATGGAAGCCACTAGAATTAAACAATCGCCAGATTCTAAAGCATGTATTTACGTGGTGCAAGATTAGTGCCTTCTTTCTAGGAATCCCAGTTAGAGAGAGAGAGAGAGAGAGATGAACTCGAGTGTAAAGGTGCAAAAAAGAAATCTAAAATAAGCCAAGTTAATAATCTCAACTGAAATTTATCTCTAGTTTATTGGGGTTTTTAAAAACCATTCTCACCAGCCTATATTCTGCTTATCTGTCACACTCCCTCTTTTATTTATGCATAACCTTGCAATCTAACCCACCATGCAGATGGAACCAAACCTGTGGAATAATCTTTTATTCCCAATGGTTTTGCAACACTGAGTTCCATAAACCAGCCGATCCAGATAAAAGCTCAAGCTCAATTGCAATTCCATCAAACATCTTTTGTCTATTGGTAGCCCTGAATATTTCAAAAACTCAAGAATCTGAAATGCACAACATCGAACTAAAGAAACAGAGTATCACGGTAAGAGCCATTTGTCTTACACTCTCCATGCTCCCACTACTGAAAAACAGGAATCAGATTCATCATACACATCAGTGAAGTAACTTTCTTACGACATTGAGATTCAGTATCCATTGAAAACAGAAGGATGCCATAAAAGAATGTCAAGTTGCTTGAATATTTTTGTCTCTTATTTTGGTGAATCAAAGTGTGGAATTTAAGTTGCAACATGTCACTGTGATCTATCAAGTATAACTTAACCCTACAAAGACTATTACAAGCATCCCCATTTTGTGGGAGGGACAACTATTTTACCTTATACAGAGTCCTTTCAACAAATGAGGATGGCTGATTTGTATGACACAATTACGAGAGTTAATAAGAAAAAGAATCCCAGTACGACTGGTTTAAAATGGATACTCTATTACACTACACAAAACGAGTGCCTCCAATTCCATGGTGCAAAATATTATGAGCAATGGCATCCCTTGCCTTCATGGAGCTTGGCGATTTCAAAGCATCCTCGGGGAACATCTCATCGTCAACAAGCTCAAACTTCAGCTCCGGATCCATTTCTTCATTCCTCAGCTCACAGATATTGTGCAACACGCAGCAGGCACCAAGCACCACGGGTAAGTCTTGGAGTTTGACCTCGGTTCTCTTCTGCAAGCAACACCACCTGCCTTTCAATCTCTCAAATGCTTCTTTGGCAACCCTTTGAATCTCCCCAATCTTCTCGTTGAATGCATTCTGAGGCCAAGTCAGGTTGGAACGCGAATAAGGTACCAAAACCCAATCCAATAAAGGGTACCCAGAACCCCCAACAATCCACACACCCTTTAAAAGTCCGCCATTGGCCCTTTTGTAAAGAGCAGATTGCTCTAGCACCTGATCATCTGGCATTGAGCCAGGCCAACCAATACACACATCGGTGAATACCCCTCTTTGGTCCACCACACCTTGAACCGTGATCGAATACGAGGTCTTCTGATTCCGCTCCGTGTGCCGCTTGTTGAAATAAGCCGCCACGCTGATCTTGGGCGCGATAATGGGTATATGCGTCGTATACATAGACCCCACCACATTGGGTATCGCAGAAATGGATTCGAAGTCGTCTTTGATCTTCCTCAACGAGTTCTCGTCCGGCCACTGTAAGTACTTGGGCATCAGCACGGTCCGAATTGCGGAGCAGACCTCGAGGACCAACTTGTGGCAAGTGGATATGCCTAGTCCGAAGCGTTTGGAGACAAGTCGAAGCGGGTCGCCGGTGGCCAATCTCCATAAACAAACAGCGACCCTTTGGGTAACGGGAATCGCATTTCGGAGAGTAGTGTCTTCTTTGGCGATAACTGAATTGAGTTCCTCGCATATCAGATCAAAAGTGGCCCTCCCCATTCTGAAGTACTTCCTGAATTCTTCCTCAGGATAATCCGGGCTGTTACAATCGTCCCACCACGCTTTCGATCTGTCCTTCACCCACAATCTCCGATGGTGACCCGAGGCTCCACCACCACCGCCAATATTGCTTCCACGCTTATCCATTTTATCAATCTTCTCAAGCCCATCAGAGGCCGCGGCCACGGACACCGCACCGGCCATAAGCCGGGACTTCTTCCGCTTCGTACGGTCTAGTTCTTCGGCTTCGTTGTAATAATCTTGGAGATTGGAGTAGTACTCCACCATGGCTTTAGTTTTTTTCTTATGGTTTGACTCGAAGAATAACTTCTCCTCATTTGAGGCCGTATCCAGCTCTTCCTGGTCCTGCTTTTCTTGCTCTTCCAACAACAACAAGGAAGTCAGAATAAACTCTTTCTTCTTGTCGGCTTCTCCATCGGATTCACCATCTCCGTCTTCTTCTCTACCTCTTCTCTGCCGCTTCCGGTTGTTGCTGTTGTTGTTGTTGCTGTTATCGTCACTTGCATCATTCATTTGTGGAAACGAGCTCTGCATCAATCTGTAGAAATGGGATAAGTCTTCTGCGTTCAGAACGGAAGGGAGTTTCATGTAGACAAAGCAAGGATGCGCTGATACACAGAGAGAGAAGAGAGAGAGATCAGGATTGGCGTTCGAATAGTCCTATAAATGTTTTGATTACAGGTGTGAACGGAAGCCAGGAAACCAAGTGTGAACGCAAAGATTAAAGAAGTTTGAGAAATAGATAGGTGTCAGAGTCGTAGGGGTTTATATAATGTGAAATCATTACCATATTCATAATGGATTGGGACTTTCAATCACACTCGGGCCCCCTCTGCATTTGGATTTAATTTTAAGCTCTTTCTAACTTCACAACCCAATTTTCAAAACCTCGACATCATTTCAATTCCAAAATCAATTTTTCCGCTCATTTTATTTTATTTTATTATTATAAATTTTTTAAAATTTTTTACATAAAATATAATAATAATTTAACATTTTCAAATCTTAAAATAATAATAATATTATTAAAAAATAATATTTTAATTAATTTTTATCTTTTATTTAAAATCATTTCATCCCATCTATTCTCTTAATCGTCCTAAACGTGATATTTATAATATTTTTTAACTCAATATTTCTATACATGTAAAATTTATAATATTTTTTAACTTTTCATAAATATATTTAAATTCATGTTAATATATAAACACGTCTAAACTCATCTTAATTAGACCTCATAAAACTCAATTCACCATTTCAACCAAAGTTTTGAATACTATTCTGGTGACCGTTTTGATTTAGGCATTGAAACGAAATATTTAGATACCAATATCGTTTTGAAATTAATTATATCTTGTATATAAATATTTATATGTATATATAAACTAATAACTAATAGAATAAATACATATATATATGTAAGTATGTATAATGTATATATATGTGTATATATATATATGAAAGAATTAAAAATTTATAAAATAAATATATGTTAAAAAATTATAAACTTGAATTGAGACAGAAAAAAAAAAAAAAAGAACAAGTAAATTGTTAAAAATAATTATATTTAAAAAAAAAAAAGAGAATGAGGAGATATTTAAATTTACAAAAAAAAAAAATTATAAAATAATTATTTTAATTAATTAAATCAATAAAAAAATATATAAAAATGAATAACTCATATAAAAATATTGTCCGTAGTGTTAAAGGTCAAAGTAACAGTATTTTTTTTTATTTTTTTTATTTTTTTATGCAAACTGAAATAGAAAACGCTTATATCAACAATATTTTAAGTATATCAGACAAACTAACATATAAATTAATCCATAGAATATATAAGAAAGCAACTACCATGTCGGAGAGGTGTGAACATGACTTTGCTTACTTTAGGAAATAGGAATGGGCGGGTGTGTAGGATTATACATGCATGTATGTTATATATATATATAAATTTGGTATATACATCATATTTAATAAAATACTTACATAATATAATTTAACTTAAAAAATAAATTTTAAATATCATAAATCAAATATTATTATTTAAATGATATAGATATTAAATAGTAGTGATGAATAATGGTACAAGCTCTAAATGCATAAGTCTTATATAAGCATAAGTCTTATAATGCACATAGTTTATATATTGAGACTTATATAAATTATTTCTTTTTTTTTATAAATAATATTTAAAGTTATAAAATGTGTAAATACTGTATAATTTTTTTGATAAAAAATAAATAAATATGATATTTATATAAAAAAAATTAATTAATTTTTAATAATAATATTTATTTTTTTAAAAGAATTATATAGTGCTCCTATGTCGCATTAGTGTTATCATTTTTTCAAGCAATGATAGGAGTAATAGTATTTGGTAGGGGAGCGGTGGGGGCAGGTGTTGGACGGTGACTCTGGGGGAATTACACTAGGTTTTGGATTCTTGTGGGTCAGTTCTTTTCGGCTTTGAGGGGAAGAGACGTGGGATCCTCTCTGTAATTGTAATATTATATATACATACATTGAATGTACTTTGTCCAAAGTCAGTCTTCCTCGCCGATTTTCGGAATGTTCACAAAGCGAAGTGTGTATCGCGTTGCAAAATTGGACCCACTTTTGGTCGGCCAAATTTGGTATCTTCTTTCAACTTTTGTGGTCGTGATTTTTGGAGTTTGGGCCCCAAATGAACGGTACAAGATTGGGTTAAAACTAATCCGATGAATTAACATGATAAAATATAATTTATTAGATTATAAAATTATTTTTATTATAAAGTAAATTTAATAAATTATATAAAATTATATTAATTTATAAAATTATTTTTATATAATCTTTTTATAATTGTAACAATACTTTATCATATATTTATGCATCTTAATTCGACTGATATAATTTTAATTAAAACTGATCGTAAATTGATTTCTATGATGTTGGAAAATTTAAAAGGCAAATTGAAAAATCACAAAGAAGATATCAAATTAGATTGTAATAAGCTCAAAGGCTCGATCGTAACAACGTTTTTTTTTTTAACATATTTTGTCTCATTTCTTTATGTTATAGAGTTTTGAGAAAATTGTTATACAATGAAGCCTAATGATTTTGTTGTTCTTAACTTCTAAGACTTAACATTGTTTTAAATCAACTCAAAAACACCATTCTATAAGAACTTTGGGATGGAGAGATATTGATCATCATCTTCAATTTTATTGGCCATTATGTATTTATGGGGACCATAAATTATAATATAATGACTTAAAAATTCTTCCTAATGATTATTATTGAGCTCACTTAATGCTAATCATGACTTGCGTCATGACACCTTATCTTATATTTTGAATTTCAATACGTTTGTTAATTATAATGTGACGATTAAAAACGACTAGTTTAACGTTATGTGACAAATGTAGACAACACTTATTGCTTGGGATGGTATTTAGCCATTATTTTAATTGCTTAGGATGAGCATCATTGCTGCTCCCTTGGCATTTGACCATTTCCAACAAGGATTTGATGGGTAATTTCTAAACCTTATATATATATATATATATATATAATTTTTTAAACTTTGAATAAATTACAAAGAATTTACAAGATTTTAAATTTGAGTAATGCTACTCATCATCTCAATTCTTATCGTCCTCTCATCATCTCATGATATGACATTAAATGATTGAAGACTATTTATTATATTTCACTTATGAACTTATCATCTAATATCATACTATAGGATGATGAAAAAAATATATATATAAATAGATTTTTTTCTTTACGTTTTCTTGACC
This sequence comes from Carya illinoinensis, assembly GCF_018687715.1. NCBI lineage: Eukaryota > Viridiplantae > Streptophyta > Magnoliopsida > Fagales > Juglandaceae > Carya > Carya illinoinensis. The sequence continues at coordinate 6,217,574 of NC_056766.1, forward strand.
TTACTTTTTTAATTTTTTTTTCCTATAGTTTTTGACATGGACTTGGATTGATTCAATGGAGTACCAAGACATTTTCCACACAAAACAAAATGGAATATTTTGGTACTTGTAAGATAATATTATCATAAACTCCTTGGTCTAAATTTATAAGAGTAGTGATAGGGACATAACTTTTGCAAAGTGTTGCACAACTTCATGATAAAATAATATTATTTTTTTGAATTCAAATCCCTCAAACAAAATTTAAATAATTTTTAAAAATAATAATATTTTATTAAAAAATAGTACAAAAATTGTGTAATAATTGTACTCTATAGTTTCTAATTTATAATAGCTGGCTATAAGTATGAAGAACAATGATCCGTCTTAACATTCTCATCAATTTATTCTAACCTCAATTTATTCTAAAGAAATAATTTAGCTATAAAAAGTTTATATAAAAATAAATTTATAATATAATGTCACGATTAGATACATTATAAAATTATTTTTATTATAAAATAAATCTAATATTTTATTTATAAATTTATTTATAAAAATATAAGGTGGGGCCCACATGTTAGACCTGTCCTCCATCCAGGTAACAAAATTCAACAATATACAGCTACCTTTTGACCCTCCGCAAATCCATGGCCAGATTTAAAAATTAAAAAATAAATAAATAAAAAAAAGAAAGAAATGGTATCAAGCATCTTTATTGCTTATTTCCAAAGGTATTGAAATTGAGAAATATATCAAAGAAATAAAATTTATTTAAAAGTCTTATTTCCAAAAGGTAATGAAAAAATGGAAGAGAGAGATGAAGGTTTTATAGATTTATGTATAAAAACGTATATAAATAATAGTTTATTTTGTATGATCTTTATTATTCAAAATATTTATAAAAAATAAATTAACGTATATATATATATTAAAATAATAGATTTTAAAGAATAAATGAAATATATTAAGATGAGAAGTTTTATATCTAAGGGAATAAATTGAGAAAAAAAAAATATTATAGATGGAAAAACAAGTCTATTTTGATGCTTTACTTCTTCTGTTGGTGGGAATGAGACCCTTTTGAAAAAAGATACGTTTGCATGTCCTAAGATCACCACAAAAGTCTCCAGAGAAAAAGGGTGCCCACTTCCCTCATAAACTAGATATCTGTCTTCCAATGTTTCCCCCCATTGAAATTAAAGAGATTGAGACTTTAAAAAGCTTACATAAATACATTGACTTTCTCCATCAGTCTTTATTCTTATGGTTAAAGATTAGAATCATACTTTTCTTTATTAATTATGTTATATATTATACTCTTATTCTATTTTTATTATATGTGATATGTCAGATTATAAAATTATTTTTATTGTAAAGTAAATATAATAAATCATATGAAACCACGTCATTTTATGAATTTACTTTTACGAAATCTCTATATGGTTATAAACACTTTTTATTGTATTATGTTGACGGGTTATTGTCTTGCCCATGAATTCTTGTGTTTTTTCTTGGAAAAAAGATAACTAATTCAAGAATTATAAATAATATTACATCAATACAGTGAAATAGAAGTGAGATGATAGAATTTACCCCTAATAGTAGAGGTTCTCTTGAATATGGATTTTAGTTAAGGAAGTTATATTAGAAGGGTTGATGAGGCATTTGACACTTGCAAATAAATGCAAAACGTGCAACTTGGGTTTCCTTATTGATTACCAATTTAAAAAGAAATGATATTTTTTGGAATGAAAAATATTCTAGTCACAAAAAAATTATATAAAAATAAATTCATAAATTGATGTGACTTGATATGGTACGTCAAATTCTAAATTTACTTTTATTATAAAATAAATATAACGAATTTTATAAAATCAGATAGTTTATAAATTTATTTTATATAATCTTTTTGTATCTTACTAATACTCTTTGAAAAATATTTTGATGCTGGCCAATCTATTTTGATCTGTTAAAAAAACTGTTAAAATTGCATGGTTGAAAAGTCCCTAGGGTCAAAGCAAAACATGAATACGTGACGGCCAACAAGGGTCATGTGTTTTACATGTTAGATGTCGTTTTGGGATGCGCCGTCGTGATTACACCACGAGGAGTTGAAAAGACATTTGAGATTCCTTATCATTAGTTGCATGAGTTCTTTATGAAATTAAAATAGAGAGATATATATATATATATATATACACAATGTGTGAACGTTATAGCATCTAATAGTAGTCATTGAATGCTATTTGGAACACCCACAAACGCACGTGTTATGGTTATTTCTTTTCAAATTTAAGAAGAGAACTTGGACAGAAAAACTCTTAAAAAGGATTTGATTCTAAGGGCCTAAACCAGTAAGACCATTGATTCTTCTTGTCAAATATGAACACAGATATGCTTATTGAGTTCTGCTCTAACATCGATTCCTACACCAAACATTTGGAATTTCGGAATCTAGTGGGGTTGGCCAAAATCCAAGTACATTCAATTTCCTGCTGCCTGAACAGAATCTACTTACTTGGTCCAGGTCTTCCTAAATCATGCCCTAATTTCATTATCTAAAACAAAATGGAAAAAAAATACAAATTTTAAGGTATAAAGTTTTACCGAGATTCTAGAAGTTGATACTAACAAGACTGCTGACCCATGAAGACCTTCCAGATAACAATGCACACTCCAACGACTAAGAATAAGGTGAGCAACCCCAGAGAAAATGACAAATGTAGCACAAGATGCAGCTCTGGCTGTTCACACTGAGTCCCAGATACAAAGTAACTGCATAAACGTTGCCAGGCATCGGTGCACTTCAAGCTTCCATGATTTATGGGGACCTTTTCCCCACATGATTCAATGATCTGTAATGTTGTAGCAGCAAAACTATATAGTAAAGTCAAACCAGCACAAGACCCAACTTTTCAGTTCCATTTAGTCTTGTGTTCACAAGCTGGCATGGTTGTAAACGATAAGATCAAGTAAGAGATCTGCCAGCCCATTCCCGTCCTCGTTGCTTTTGCTTGGCAATCATCCGGTTGAACTTTTCCTTTCCCTTCTCCAAAAGAGGGTCATGCAAAACATAGTCATTCGGGTCATCATTGCGAGACATGCGGTCCTGCATACAATGATTCACCAAAAGACTCAGGAACTAATTGATCAACAAAGAACATAAATAAACTATGCCATCATCTTTGAATTTGGAGTGTGTGACTCCAGAGGATATATGCTCAAATGCTATTAATTGGGAAATGGAATTATCTCAATCTACATGGTTTCTGAAACCCCTTGGACAATTTTTTATTTTTTTATAAGTAACCCTCTGGACAATTATAATGAATTCACAATGCAGATATATAAAAATGAAGGTTACCTTGCCAGGCTCGGAAGCAAACTTTAACCGAGCTGTTGTCCAGTCAGACAATTCATCATTGACACCTCCAGATTCACTACTTGGGTCCACAGTTTTTACAAAAACACCTGCTTTAAACTTTTCAAGTTTTGCCAGAACCTAATAATAACAAAACAAGAAGCCAGTTAGAAAAGTAAGTAAAAATCTATGAGAAAAATAGGGGATAGAAAGAATTGCACAAGTGGAATTTTCTGATTCCTAACATATTCAAGAGAAAACGTTTAGATCATGAAAGCTGAGTCATTTAGATATATAGCAATTGTCCATAAGATAGGTGTATCAAAGAAAAATGGGATAACCTTAGGACCGGTCGGGCTATCAAAGGGTGAAAAATAGCCCTCCAATAAAAACGCAACACGTAAGGCTTCCATCGAGACGGACGTAGACCCAAGGTTTTAAAATTCGTTCCGTTCCGGCCGGAATGGCCGGAATTTTTCGTGCCGGAACAGTGACCGGAATGGGATAGGGACCTGTTCCGTTCCGGGTCAAATTCCGGCCGTTCCGGTCAAATTCCGGCCATTCCGGTCAATTCCGGCCGGAATTCCGGTATTCCGGCCGGAATAGTAATTCCGGTCCGAAAAAAAAAAAAAAAAAAAAAAAAAACTCTCTTGTAAATTAGTTGAAAAATAATGAATAAAATTGTACTTTTAGAATTCAAATACCCATTTCCGTGCACTAGAAGTATTGTTACTTTTAATAATCTGTCTATTCTTTAATTATTTTCCTTTATTTTTGTGTCTTAATTCAAGTTTGTGAATTTTTTTCAATATATATTCATTTTATAAATCTTTAATTCTTCTATATATATACACATATACATATCACACACTTACATATATATGTATTTATTTTATTAATTGTTAGTTTATATATACATATAAATATTTATATATAATATATAATTAATCCCGAAACGGTACACCGAAACGTACCGGTACCGAAATATTCCGTTCCAGTGCCTCAACCGGATGGTCTCCGAAACGGATTTCAAAACTTTGCGTAGACCTGCATTACATGTGAGTATAATTTAAAGCACTTGAAATCAGAAACACGAAAGGAGGCGTCTTCTCTCCCTCCTCAAGCCCTAACATTCCTGTAAATCGATTCCTCCATCAATCTCGATTTTATCCGTGGGTCGTGTTTTCTCCACCAATCGCACGTCGGGGAAGGCTCGATTTCTCCACCAACCTCACGTCGGCCGTGGCTCGATTTCTCCACCCAAACTCACGTCGGCCCGGCCGTGGCTCGATTTCTCTGAGAAGCTGGATTTTCTGACACCAAGCTGTAGTGTTTGATCCAATAACGTGCATCTCTACACCAAGCTAAGCATCTCCGATTTCTCCCAGCCGTGGCTCACTATTTCGGGCAGAGATTTCTCCAAGCCCTCACATCGGCGATCGACGATTTCTCCACGAAGTTAAGGTTTTAAAGCGATTTCGAATAAATCTGCCCTCATTTATTTATCTATTGATCTTTGTTGCAATGGATTTAGAGAATAGATTGTAATGGAACTGCGGATGTGATGTTGGTGTTTTTCTTTCCTATTCTTTTGGTTTCAACACGTATACATGGAGAAGGGGAAACCGGAACACATTCTTCTTTAATTATTGGCTAACTTATTGGTCTTTCTGTCCATGATAATTGTTGTAATTAACGGTAAAGTAACTAGTGTATATGTATATAGGTTTTGTGTTATGTCCACTTGCCTGCCAACTGTTTGTGTATATGATTAAAAGAGGTTGAATGTACATTTATCATCCATTTTCAGCTTGTCTACTTCACATATCTAATAAGAATGGATTACAACCACTATCTAATATGATTTCGATTATAATCATGGAAGTAGGAGAGAAAAACCATGCCATTTTAAGTAAACTCATCTAATGGATCGGTTGCACGACATGGTCTGGGTGGTTTGCTCAGTCAGATGTCCATTAATTGTGGTCAAGTCATCCATTTAGGAGCATTCTTTGTCTTTCGGGTCCAGCTTGTAAGTTGTGTGTTGTTGCTATGCCTTGATGTATAGCATTAGCATCTTTTAAAGGCTTTGTAACTAATCTGGTTGGATATGTTTCATATGCCCATATTGAATCCTGCAGTAGTTGGACATTGGCACATGTTACCATTTAGTTGGACATAGGCCCTTGTCTTCAATGTATTTGATATTGTCTAATATATACTGATCTGGTCATATCTTTTATATTTCAAAATCATGATAGTAAATGAGTTCAGCTTCTCAATCTTGCACAAGTTTGGAGAGACCACTTTGCTATTGTGGCTGCCAAGCGAAGTTACGGATTTCTGGAAAAGCAAATAGTTTTGGTAGAAGATTTTTCAATTGTCCAAACTATAAGATGAATAAACAATGTGGCTTCTTTGAGTGGATTGATCTTCAAAGTGAGCAAAACAATTGCTGTAAGCAGACGTTGGAGTTAGCTGAACGGAGGCACGACAGGGTACTTCATGAGCGGCTACGCATCGAAGAATCCAAATTTAAAGCATTGGAGAAGAAATATAGGAGAGTTGTAAAAGTATTGATCTTGACGTGGTTTTTTTTAATAATAATTTGTAGTGTACTTTTTATGAAGATTTTAAATTATAATGTATATCGGCCACTGCTGCCACTCATGTAACCCTTTGAATGTATTTGAAATTTTCTTAGTTTATTTTGACCACTTTGATCAATTAAATGTACTAAATGTCTCATATGTAATGAGAACATCCTATGGGTTGATGTATTTGAAATTCCCTTATCTTGACCATTAGATTAGAAGCTGAATGTAATCTAATCTTTGCCTTTAAGCTTTGTGCATCTTTTATTAAAAGATTTAAATCTGTATATTAGTTTAGAGGGATGGAAGTTTACATAAAAATCACATTGTCCATGCGAAACATCTTTACCTCGAAGACAGTTATTTCCGTGCAAAACCATGCCATCTTAAGGTGCTTTATGTGCAAAACTCCAGATGATCAACTGTACTAGGCTTGAAAACGCAATTCATATATACCAACTAGTCAAACTATCAGATTTTCTTCCCTTCAAAAGAAAAAACTTGCTGCTCGAGTAGAAACTATACTACTCCGATGGTTAATAAACTATACTACTCAGATTTTATTTGGCAATCTTAGCTAAATAAGCAATTCGGATAATATACCACCCCATTCTTGCTCGAACTCATCAGCTGTAATTGTCTCATGGATGCAATGACGAAAATCTTTGCCAAAGTCAGGAAATTTGTTATAAACATGGGCCAAGTGTTCAGGAAACTTCTATAAAATATGCCACAAGCATAACCTATGAGTTGAATTCGGGAGCACCTCAGTAATGGCCTTCGCCATTGCCTTGTCATCATCGGTAATTATCGTTGAAGGAGCTTTACCAAGCATTGCCTCTTGCCATGTTCTCAATAACCATATATATGATTCGGCTGTTTCATTAACTAACAAGGCACAACCAAACATTATAGTCTGATGATGATGGTTAACTCCAGAAAATGGCACGAAAGGCATCTTATAAATATTAGTCAGGTATGTGGCATCAAATGTAACTACATCTCCAAAGTACTGATATGCAGCTCTTGAACGCGCATCAGCCCAAAAACAACTTCCCATACACCCATCCTTATCAACTTGCATGGAATACACAAACCCAGGTTCTGTGAGTTGTCGCTCAAGAAAATAAGAATATAATCTTTGTGCATCCCCCTCTTCAAATACTTTTCTCCTTTTGTTTCCTAAATAATTTTCAACATCCTTGCCTATACAGCCAACATTGAAGTCACCACCTGATTCTTTACTCAACACTGACATAATCTTCCTTGTCGGTACACCTGACTCATTCAAAGTCATGATAAGCTTTTTTTGGACTTTAGTAACTTTTCTATTTCCACGGAGTAAACTAGCACTCCTCGGTGTAAGTAGAATGTGGTTATGTCCAACCACAAACTTGTTGACCATCCACTTTTCACCATCTTTTTTTATTCCCATAATTGCTTTACAACCAATCTTTGTTTCGGCAAGCTCAGGAACTGTTCGTTCTTTTTCTTTCCTACTTACCCGCCGAAATCCCTCCCTTATGCAAACATAGTCTACTGCACAAAGCTTTTTGTCATCTTTCGACAACCGAGTATGATTTGTCCGAATCGCAAAACCTTTCCGTCTTGCATATGCCTTGTAAAAAGCTTGTGCATCTTCCACATCGTCAAACATCATGCCAATAAATGGCTCCAAAGGAAGACTACTCGAATCTTCCACATTCACTCGTTCTTCAAGATTTAGTCCATCTTCAACATTCACAAAATCATCAACATTCACACAATCTTCAACATTAACATCACATTGTCCATCAACACTTTCAGCTTCAACTTCATCACTATCAACCCAATAAATTGTTTCCTTTCATAAAAAACCACGACATTGCCAATTCAATAGTTATTCAAAAACAACCACATTAAATACTGAAATTATAAATCTACTAAACATGGGGCAACACCATTCTTGATACAAAAATGGATGAATATCAAAACTTATTTATTTTTCTCATTGAACCAAGAAAAACCGGTAAGCTTCTGATCAATAACATGGGCTATCATGAACTACTTATTTGTTTTGTTTTTCACTCACAAGTTGATGATACCTAGAATTTCAAGCCTACATGGAGTTGATAGTCTATAACTGGAACAACTTGCTTCCTTTTTCCGATGTGGCATGTTTCTGTGCAAAGGTTCATTAATGGTAGATTTTTTGGATGTGTTTTTTGGCCATTATATGAGCAAGCAGCTATATATGGTGGTATATCAAGCAAGCTTTGCTTACCGAGCTCAGGGGGTGAAATGTTGTGTAGCCCTGTTGTTTGCTAATTAGATATGCATGGTAGCAGCGAGGGAGGCTCGGGGAAGTACAAACACGACAATGCTATTACAGCTTGTTTCCGGTAGCTTTTTAGTGGTTTGACCAAAAAAGTTAAGAAAAAAAGATCTGTTCTAAAATTGAAATGAAATACTCAGACCGAATTACAGAGATTAGCAAACTACCTGACTGTCAGCCATGAAAAATCAGGGGGTAATAACAGAGGCAGAGGGGCAGCGGCGTCGGCCTCGGCGTCGGGTTCAGACTGATAAGGTGTAGATTTGAAATCGTCTACACTCTCGGCGGCATGCTGAGCTGCGGACGGAGCTGCGGATGGGCCGTGAGAGGCGTTGGTCCGTCGCCGTTGTGCTGGGAGGCGTCCGTCGGCCTCGCCTGAGAAGGGGCTGAGCGAGATTAACTTTGTGTTAATCGGCCATTCTCGCATGGGAAGGCGCTGGATTAACTTTGTGTTCGACTGATAAGTGCTATGCGAGAATGGAGGGCGTCCGGGAGAGGGATATGTGAATGGAGGGCTGTTTTTCCCTGTGGTTGACCCCATTTGTCTACAGCCTGCTTTTTCCTACGTGGCACTACATGAATGGAGGGCTGTTTTTCACCCTTTGACAGCCCGACCGGTCCTAAGCGTCCCACAAGAAAAATGTCTAAGTTCATCCAGTGAGCATTCCTTGTCTTCGAAGTTCCGATTGTTCCTTTCCCTCCAGATGCACCACAGTAGACATATGTATGAGGATCATCTTCCATAATGCCGCAATTTGCGGGATGGTGCATAGACCTTTCCAGCCGACAAGGAGACCAGCCACCCTCCCACGCATAACCCATGCTAGCCTCACTCTAATAAATATATCATCCCATAGGGCCCTAGCCACCATTTTTATTGTTATAAATGATTGTCCTAAAATCCCTTATTTCTTTCCTTCCTCAAAAGCAAAAACTAAACGGAGTTCTTAAATATGGTTTGATGTTCTAATTCCCAAAGACTTGGGGATCGAAAACAAAAGGTAGAATTTGATTAAAAAAGAGGGAGGAGGTAAAATTTCAATTTCAATTTCAATAACCCATTTCATTTATCGTTGGCAAGTCTGTTTCTAGGGGGAATGTCTCACACTGTCACACATAAATCAACTTGCTCTCCAAGCAAGTGAGAAAAAGAATGGGTATGCCTTGCTTTTTCTGTTTTGACAAGTCAATGGTATTAGTCTAAATGATAATGACATCCTATTGAGCTCCCAATTATTCCTTTATTGTCCATGGGTATTAGTCTGTTTTGACAAGTAAATGGGTATTACTCTTCAAAATTTTTTCACATGCAAACCTATCAAAAAAAGTTTCTCACTCACGTGATTCCAAGTTTTAACAGTAGTAAATATTTGATTACTGCTTTAGACTATTAAATATTATTTGCAGAACATTATTTCCCATCACTTGCAAATTTCAATGGTCCACAGATAGACAACTTAGCGTACAGCTGTAACGCCCCAATAGAAGGCCCAAGCCATATGGCCTATACTCCAAAAGGACTAGTCAATGATACAATTGGAGCATCATTGGGACCTTATAAACAGCAAGAATTTCTCCTTACCAAGCAATGTAAGATCTCATACACTACCTATCCTTATCCTTATCATATGGGGTATTACAATCTATCCCCCTTAAATTCCCGACATCCTTTTTGGGCTAGTCCATCATAGGTGAACGACTCAAGTCCCACATTTTTTGTTGGGATAGGCTCTGATAACATTTGTAATGTCCCAATAGAAGGCCCAAACCACATGACCTATACTCCAAAATGACTAGTCCATGATACAATTAGAGCCCTATTGGAACCTTATGAAGAGCAAGAACTTCTCATTCCCAAGCAATATGAGATCTCATACACCACCTACCTTTTATTCTTATCATATGGGGTATCACAATAGCATTTGTCAACAAGGGAGGATATAGGATATAAGATAAGATAAAATAAAAGAGATGAAAAAAATAGGAATCACAGGCTCATAACTTACTTCATCTTCACGTCCTTGGAGTCTGCGCTTTTTCTGTTTTTGCAATTGCCTTCCTCGTTCAGCATCACCCAAGAGCTGTAAGTCTGAGTCTGCACTAGCCATTCGTTCTGCTCTGGCTTCTGATCCGATACCCCTTTTCTTCAAAGACAGCTTTTCTGCCCTAGGTTGATCGTCATCAATGCTTTCAGCAGAAGGCCTGGTAAGAAGACAAAGAAAATATATTTTAGTCTAAAGCAGTTTTAAAAGATTTAATCTTGAGACAGAATCATTCTGATCTATCTAATGTGGTGTGTATGACGAGAAAGAAATGCACAAAGTCTTGAAGACAGAAAAAGGACAATGGAAGAACTCAAATCTTTCTTTCTAATACTCTACTACTGGGTGGTTGCCCAATTATATTTCTCTAGCTTTTTCTTTCAGAATTTGTTTGACCTCTTTACTTTTTCTCTAGCTAGGCGTATATGATGATACTCTCTATGCACTTGGATAGTACTTTTTGATCATTAATAAAAGTTATCTCACAAATAAAATAAAATAAAAAAGCAGCATGGCAGCCTTGCAGGTTACCTTCATGCATATAAAGCATGCAAGCAAGCGTCATATCTAACTGTTTCCTGTTATTAGTGAACATGGTGACCACAGGCCCATATGTCAGCAAGTGCGGTACCCAACAGGGAAAAAAATAATCTAAAGATGTAAACCAATGACAAAGGCCATGCAGAAAGCAAGCGAGTCTTTTTGCTGGAAGAAAACGGGAGCCAATGCCACTACCATTCAAACAAAAAATTACTCTGTTCCACCACCCGGGCAATTTAACTTTTTTTGATAGATAAAAGAGATTTTATTGATCCACGTAAAAAGGCAAAGCCCAAGTACACAGGAAGTATACAAGAAAAAACCTAATTACAAACTACGTGCTACGGATAGTGGCATATCCCCCGGGCAATTTAACCTTAATGAAAAATAGGAAGCATCCTTTCTTAGCCCTCATCATGAATTTGGAACTAATTACCTTAATGAAAAATAGGAAATTATACGCTCCCATAAACTTCTATGTCATCAAGTTATACCTTATCATCGCTCAATCAACTAAAAATAAGAAATGGGCTTGTATGAATTTGTAAAGTTTTGCTTTTAGTGAGAAAATAACATTGCCTTGAGTGAATTTTCTAAATCATATTTCAGGAGTTCAATTGATACTCAAAGGGGTGAAAAATAATCCTCTTCACATTATTATTTTCAATTTAATTTTATTCACACACACACATGTACATATGCACATGCATGCGAGCATACATTCACCACAGACACACATGCATATTACCTTAATGTAGATATTTCTTTGTCTTTACCGGAATTCCCTACATATACAAACAACATAACAATTGGCATCAAGGATTAATCAAATACAAAGAACACAATTATTAATGAAAAGGAAGAAGGGTTCAAATGACAAAGGCAAAAGATATCAAACCTATTTAAATAACATCTGTAAATAAAAATATGCCATTTTCAAGGTCTTGACGTTCATAGATAACACCCCTTTCACTAAGCATAAGCTGTTTCTCAACATTTTTCGGTTGAAACTCCAATAATCAAGTTTTAACAAATGCATTTCAACTTGTAAACAACTTCGATGCACAATTTTCACAGGCAATGAAGCAGCAAATTAAATGGCCCACTAACTAATATATTTTCTTTCTTATTTCTAAGAGTTTCTAGATCATTTGAAATTTAGATTATAAACTCTTCTTAAAGGACCTAGTGTACATCTCCCATGTACTCAGAACCCTCCATTTTCTTTTTGTACTTTCATTACTAATTAAGAAAAATCAAAGAGAATCTCCAATTCATAGATGTCTAACAAACAGTTACAGGAGACCAATACACTGTTTTAGACAATAAGTTTCTACTAGTAAAAAGAAATAATTCAGCCATCAACTATCTTTTATGCAAAAATCTAGAGCAAGTTCTATTCTTTTCAAACTCTAGCGAGTTACAAAAGGATAGCTATTTCAATGTATTTTACAGTGTCTGCATGTGTGGTAGTTTGAAACACCAGCACTATTACACCCTTGTTTTATAACCAAGAGAGACTACTTATGACAAAAGTGAGATGTTTGATTTTCATAATCATGCAAAAAAGTAATTTAACCATTTCATTAATTTCGTTTTTATATGTTTTTTCTGTGTAGTAAGTTATCTTTCTCTCCTTTTTACAGTGTATCTTTCTCTCCTTTTTACAGTGGCATTCTTTAGATCCTTTTATAAGGGGCATGGCAGCTGATGGCACTGTGAATACAAGTAGTATCCATTTCGAAAGACTTCTATGTTAAACATCCAAAGTCTTGAGCAATTACTGAGTTACACTAAGGTGACTAAGGTACCATCATTCAATTTTGGCTTGGATGGGGCATCTCCCAACTCCAATCGTCTTCTGAGTATTTGCCGACGCATTCGTTCATCAAAGTTGGCCTCATCATCATCACTATAATCAAGGGAATTATAAAACTCAGATTTTGACTCATTTTGCGACTCTTCTTTCTTTGAGCTTAGAGCTTCTCTAACAGATAACTGCATATCCCTTATTTTTTGGGCATCGGATGAGTTCTGCATCAAAAATATTCTATTAGAGATATTCTATCGAGGTTCAATTACCTGCTGTACAAAATTAATACATTATATTCACCATTGGTTTTTCAGGATAGTGCAAATTTCAAAAGTAAACAGATATGTTATGAACCTTTTTTTCAGATAATTATACATGATGAAATTTTCAAATAACTCTAAATTCCACATAAGGTAAGCTCAGAATGGATAAGGCCATTTGTAACACTAGAATACAAGAAAAAGTACACTGGATTTTTACCAATTCATCATTCGGAGTATCTTTCTTTAAAAGGCGAGGATCATCCAATACATCATGACTGCTTTTTATCTTTTGCTTTACAGCTGCCAATTCTTTCTCGTCTTCTTCAGCTTCTTCTCCAAATGAAAGCAAGTTCAGCTTTCTGCATTATACAAACATAACATGTGCATAACTTGGGCAAAAAAAGCGACAAGACAAATCACAATGTAAGTTATCATATTCCGTTCCTAGAAGATACTGCACAGTATGTTAAAGAAACAGAACTCACTTCACAGCCTTTTTCTTTGCATCTTTCTTGTCAGTATCAGCTATGGATTTGATTGATTGCTTTGGAGGTGCTCTTGGAACAATATCATCAAAAGGGTTCCATAAAACCTTGAGCCAGGAGTTTAAGAAGAGTGCAAACTGATCAAACTCTTTGTTGAGAACAAGTTGATGACAAGACGCAAAGAAAAGAGTAAATCACAATAGTAGATACAGACAGGAAAGCATAAGAAAAACATCATCACTTTCCACCACTAGAAAATAAGGACAACTAATACCAAGAGCAGCTCTACCTACCTCAACTGAGATAATCTTGGGTGGATCCAATGGCCGGTCACTCTTATCAGTTTCAATTTCACCCAACCTTGTAAGATTATATATTGAATCCCCAGTCACCTGAAACCCAATGAATAAGTTCAATTCTTCCATGAAAATTCAAAATTTCAGTCAAAATATTTGCGAGATAATGTAACAATAACCTTCCCGAAAATTGTATTCTTCCGGTCAAGCCACTCACAGCGGTCCAAGGATATAAAGAACTGACTCCCATTTGAATTCGGTGAGCCAGCATTTGCACAAGCAACTAAGCCCCTATGCTTGAATCTTAAACGCGAATGAAATTCGTCACTGAATGCACCCCCATAAATAGATTCACCACCTGAAAATTTTGATAAGCACAATTTTACAATGATAGCATACTGACGATTCAATTTTTAAAAACTTAACAATGATAGCATACTGACGATTCAATTTTTAAAAACTAGACTCATAGTTTGTATAAACGAAAAAGTGTCCAACTGGCACACTCTTTAAGAGTTTATGCAATGAACTTTCTGCAAATAACTTACTAGCTTAATGGGTACGCATCGGGACATTGAGAGACCCCATTTGGTGTCACGTTCGCCCAGTGCAATACAGTATATGGGGTTTGGGTTCCTAATCCAAAACTTAACAAATCTGAACAGATTCGTCTCTCTAGTACAAACAAACCAACCCTATTGTGTTAAAGTTTTGTTCTTTTATTGGCCTAATTCTTAAGAATTTATCAACTATCTCTATAGCCGTAGGAAACCTGAGTTTCTGAGTATACATACCGGTGCCGGAACCGGTGGGATCGCCACCCTGAATGAGAAAGCTCTTGATGATGCGGTGGAAGATGGTGTTGTCGTAGTAGCCCTCGAGGCAGAGCTGCACGAAGTTACGAACGGCCTTGGGGGCCTCTTTTGGCCACAGCTCTATGTCCAGCGGCCCGTGCGTCGTGTCCAACACAACCTTCCCCTTCGTCGGTGGCTCCAATACGTATATCGTCGACATCTCTTCACTTTCCCTTCCGATATCCCAGTCCCACTACAAACTCTTTGCCCGTCGGATTCTCCTCGGCCCTCGCTTCGTTCACGCTCTCTGTGCTTTGCTGACTTTCAATGGGCCTTTTTTCAGTTGGGCCTATTGCACTTATAACTCGGTCCGTAGCTATAAGCTGAAAGCTGCCCCACGATCCATGAAAAAGCTAAGGCTGTGGAACTGGGCCTGTGGCTAGGGTTCAGATGATCCAAATCATGTAGGTTCAACAGAAGTGCCATTGGCTCGTGACAATTGTATGGAAGTTTGAATTTTGTCCTAGTTTAGATAGTAAAATGTGAAGAGATGATCTGTAAATAGTAATAAAATATTTTAAGTTAATATATTTTATAAAATATTGAAAAAAGAAAGGGAAAAAGTTGAATAAAAATATTATAAAGTTAAGAGTAATAACACTTATCATCTTCCTATCATCCTATGATATGGCATTAAATGATTGGAGATTATTTATTATATTTTATTTATTAACCTATCATCGAATGTCACATCATGAGATGATGAGAGGATAGTTAATAGATTTTTTCTAAAGTTAAAATATTTTTAAAATGTAATTTTTGTTTTGAAATTTGAAAAAGTTGAATTATTTTTTATATTTTGTTTAGAAATTTGGAAAAGTTATAATGATGAGATGAAAAAGTTAAAAATTTGAAATTGAAAAATATTTACATTTGTAGTATTTGAATATTAAGATAAGATGCAATGTGATGAGATGAGATGAGAGACTGTTATTATCTAAACCAAGCCTTAGGCTTTTTTATCATCCTAAAAGGGTGGAGAGAACATCAAGATGCATCGAGATGATGAGAGTTGTAGATGTTGACTACTCTTCCTTAAAACAGACATGAGTCATAGCATGATCCTGATTCATTAAAAAGAAAGTGTTATTAAATCAGTGTAGAGGGATAATGGTACATGAATCTCATCTTCTTAGATGTTATGCTCATGGGAGACTCGATCGAGCACTTGACCTCTTATCTATAAAACCAAACCAGATCTGTAATTTATAAGTCTCTTATCATAGCTAAAACAACAAGCTTTTATATATGGATTTTAATGTATTGTTTATCCTATTCAAATAGTTAGTTGTATTTATGAATTTGTGCCGATTTGGATATTATATATTATAGTATTATGAGAATGGCTATTAGAAACAGCATCATAATATTCAATTAGTATGGTACGTATATATCTTCTAGGTTCAAATTAACCATGATTACATACCTTATCGAGTACAATATTATAAGAAAACTAAATGATTGTATGTATTTTTATTACCTGAGTATGATAAAGGTAGGTAGTGCATAACATCCTATATTGCTTGATAATGAGAAAAAGTCTACTTTTTTTATAAGAGAAATAATATTTGCAGTCGTGGTTGTGCAAGCGTCGCGCAGTCTCATTGAAAAAAAAGAATTAATATAAGACCCATATGAAAAAAAAAATTAACTTTTTAATCATACGTACACTCCACTCTTTTTTAAAGCGATTGCACGACGTTTGCACATTTCACGACTGTATGTAATATTACTCTTTTTTATAATAACTTTAATGAGATTCAAATTATATCATTGATTAGTTCTTTTAAAATATAGGTTTAAACGTGGCTTATCCCTTTCTTGAGATATGATCACGGTTAGTTAAATAAGAAACTATAATATTTTTTTTTTTTACTGGTCATGCATTTTACTTGATTTTGACACCAAAATCATGTTATTGTTAATGCTTAGTAGTAGTTGTGTTATTAGCTACAAACCCTAGCTATTTCCACAATTTACTAAGTTTATTTAATTTAAAAGACTTAAATTTTGCAAATAATTTAATATAGTCTCGAGTCATTGTATTATTATACATATAAAGAACCTTTAAAAGAGAGCTAGTAATGTTATTATCAATCTTGATCTTCATCATTTGATTGAATGCCTTAATTTTATTTTTCCTATCCCTCCTATGTTTCTATATTTGCAAAGGGAACCTCATAAATTTTGTTTGAGTGAAAAAGAGGAATAATATATCTTTACATGGGGTGCAAATTAAGTGTCATGACTCATGAGCATCAAGAGTAGTAATTGATTGGCTTTTTAACTTCCTTTGAAACTCAATTACATTTATAAAAACATTAGTTACAAAACAAAAAATAATGCATGAGTTGAAAACAAAAAAACAATGAGTTATTCTACTCAGCATTCCTGCGCCACACACCTGCTGAAGAAGAATTTTTTTTATTTTTTTTCCCTCAGCAGATGTGTGATATTGTAGGGTTGCGGGGTAGAATTGTTTGATAAACAAATACACATCGCCAAATCTAGAAGATCCTAACAACTTTTAATTAAAACTATTGACTTAATTAGGTTTGATATTAATTTTCAATTAATAACTTTATATATTTTAATTACATATATTTCTTTTATTTGTCATTTAATAACATAACTAGGTTAAAGCAATGTGTAAAGCACGTTTGCCTAGTTAGATCAAACAATTGTTTTACAAAATAGAGTTTTTTCAACTAACAATAGTTGTCATACCAATGTTTCATTAACTTTCAAATTTTCAATGATAAACCAATTCCTTCAAACCCAATTGCACTAAAACAATTCACCTAAAGTATGCTTGAATAGTTCAAACAACTCTAAATTATTATGCATAAAAAAGTACCCAGATTTATCTTAAAATTATTTCCCATCATCAAACTACAGTGCCACAACCTTAAACCTTCCAAACACTCCCCATTCTCAAAATAGCCTGAAATCATTGCATTCCAGGAAATGCTATCCTTTCTTGACATTCTATCAAACACCAACCATGCATTATAATATTGCCACAATTTACATACAAAGTGATCAAAGCATTAACAACATTGACATCTGACTCAAATCCATATCTTAAGATGGGAACATGAACCTGACTCCCCCTTGCCAAATACATATCTTATGACTCAAATCCCTTTATAGATTAGTACTTATATATCCAAGTGCAATATAACTCGTATAAAGCCTAAAAAAAAAAAAGATCTTTATTACTAACTCATATATTGGAAAGAAAGTTAAATGTAGGAGAGGAATTAAGAAATAGCCAATAAGATGTTTCAAAATGTGAATAGAACCTTTAATAAAAAATAAAAAAATAAAAAATAAAAAAATCTCATATTCTTTGTATTTATTTCCATAAATTTGGTTCTCTCATACAACGAAAAGGGTGGAGAAGTGACCGAACTCAGGCACCAAAGTATTCCCCTAACATCCCTATATAGAACCAAAAATATGCTGCCCAGTGGTAGAAAAACAAAGCCATCGAACGAATGAACACAACCAAAACCTGAAATACATCGCCACCCACCTTCTAATTATAGATAAAAAAGAATAAGTCAAAAAAAATAAAGTTATACAAAATTCACAATTTAAATGCCAAAATAAATGAATAAAAAATGACTTGACAAAGGGGTTAAAACAAAAGAGAGAAGGAAAGAATGACATTGATGTTGAAGGAAGCATGTGTGGCATCCTTTTACTTAGATAGTGAAATGATCATAGATAAAAGAAAATCTGAAATAATATAAACAAAATTTTTATTTTATTTTTTAAAAGAGGCTACCGAAAACAAGTGTATGAATAAACATAAAAAAAAACCCATCTTGCATGCTAAATCCCATGCTACTCATTTACGTTGCTGATGATGTGACCCTCACTTTGGAACTTTGATGTAGAAACGATGCTAGGCATGGATCTGAGTGTAGTGGGAGACCATTTCGAGCCCTCAAAGCTCTACAGTTTGCTGCTGCCGGCCATCAGGATTTAGAACAACATAGGTCAAACAATTTTCCTTGATGATAGCTTTACATTTTAGTTCATTTGCCTCTTGGAAATAAGTCTACTTATCACTTGAGCTGCAAATGGCAACATTGCAGCAACATTGTTTTTGGCTGCATGTCGGTACATAAAGCTACAAGGTGTAATTAAAGAATTATGAAACTCATCAATGTTTCCATCAATAAAAAATATACAAAAGATAGCAGCCCCAAAGCTTTGCAAGTGGCGGATCAACTGGCAAAGAATTTTGAAATGTAATTGTGTAACATACATGCCAAAGACAATAAACAAACTTGGTTAATGAGATCCCATGAAAAAAGTTGGCAACAAACAAGGGGCATAAAGTTGCTAAGAGATGATGATAGAAAAAATAGAATTTGCCAAGGCATCAACTTTAAGTTTATCCTGTCAAAAGTTAGGACCAAGCATTTGTATAGGGTGATGCAAAGGCCTGAATTGTCAAAAAACAGAATCAACCTGAATGCCAAAATGCGCTAAAGTCCCAAGACGTGGACAACTTATTCAATTTGAGAGGAACTCAAAAATCATTCCTGCTATAATGGCATTGACCCCAAAGCTATTTCTTTCTCATATTTCTCTATCAATAACATTCACTTCATCCCATTAAGTGTTTGCACCTTACTGAAGGAGGTGGATCCCAATACACACCATCATATGGTGCTCCAAATCTTGTAGGATCAATAGTGGCATATTTAATCCAAGCAGAGATGCGATCAACCCAAACTCCATCACCATGCTGGAATCGGAACTTGACTCTTGATTGTGGGGAATTGCTGGGTTTCCACCAGAATCAAGAAGTCTTAAACTCCAAACACCAAATTGATTCTTTTCCATTTTGTGGTTGGCACCATTCCATCCATTAAAGTCCCCAACGAGTTGCGCTTCCCTGCATTATAGGAAATATAACTTCTAAGAAATGATTGATCTATACAATAGCCAGCGAAGATAATCACTTTATACTTGAAACTTCACAAACTCACTAAACAACAGGAGCCCACTCACGGTACACAATTCCACCTTCTTCTCTATTAAATTCAAACTTAAGATAACCTACAGAATGAATGAAGCAAACAATGAGTTGTGCTTCTCTGCATTATAGAAAATCGAACTTCTAAGAAACAATTGATCTGTACAATAGCCAGCAAAGATAATCACTTTATACTTGAAACTTTACAAACCCACTGAACAGCAGAAGCCCACTCACAGTACACAATTCAACCTTTTTTTTTTGTTAAATCCAAACTTCAGATAACCTATAGAATGAATGAAGCAAAAAATGAGGTTTTATATTGAAGAAGAAACTACTAAGCAGGTAAAAGAATTTGCTAAGTTGCTTAACCTAGAAAGGATATGAACCTAATAGAGGCCAATGGATAACCAATTAAACGAAAATGGAAGCAAGTAAAAGAACTTATGCACTCAACATGATGCTTTTGATTGTATATAAAAAAATACATACCAATCCATCTTGGAGCAAAATTATTTATTTTAAGCACTTGTAAGTAGAGTAATTTATTTATTATAGGCACCTGTAATGTTAAATATAGATTTTTTAGTACTTCTTAACAACTCTCCATGCACAAATGGAAAAATAAAGTGGAAATGAAGGAATTTTCACATCTCCTAAAAGCTAATAACCTCATGAAAATTCCTCAAGACCTCCTTCATCTTTCTTGAGAAGTGCCTTCTGATCTACATATCTCCTCATTCTATATCCAAAGTGGTCGCTAAATGATTCTAGGCCTGGATCAATGCCCAAGATACAAATATTATCATAAACTCGTCGGTCAATCTGTCCCAATAACCACACAACCCATTTTGAATGAAGTAAATAAAGCTAGACCCATCTACCCCTACAAGTGACTTCCCTGTGACATTCTCGAGAGGGTTTAAAGCAAAAAATGTTCCTCCAAGAGAGATCAAAACGTCTTTCGCTTGCTTGTGCTAATCTCTAAGCATCTGATCTGCTTACAAAAACCAAAAAAAAAAAAAAACAGTGAGATAAGCTATGAGAACAAAAACACAAATAAGAAAAACTCAAATCACCACACTTGGTTCTCAAAGGACCAAATAACCCATATTGACGAATGATGAAGAACTGAACTTATACTCAGTCAAGACGAAATGAAAAAGACAAAAATTGAAATCACTGCACTCTGTTGAACAGGGGCAAAAATTGGCACCCCTTGAAACCAAAATATTAGTAAACTGTAGATTCAGATGTCAAAAAAATAAAGTAAATAAAGCTTTAAATGATTAAAAAAATCAATGAAATTAAACCCAAAAACCCTAAAATGCAAAACTATCTAAACGAATCCAAATGCACGAAACACAGGTCTAGCAGAAACTACGAAAATCCAAACCCAAAACATGATCAAATTCGAAACACGAGACACCAAAAAATGCCAACACGAAATCCAACCAGTAGAGTTTTTGTCGAGCTAGCTGCCGTTGACCGTGGAGAGGTGGTTTTCATCGAACCCTAGGAACACATTCGGAAGCCTCGCATTCTCCCTCTCTCTATGGGTTTGGTTTTTGTTGGAGAAATGAGTGTTGAGTTGCAGTGGGTCCAAATCCGCAGCATCTAAGGCGTAGTGGAGGAGATTGGGAGGTGATGGCCTTCGTTCGGTGACATCTACCACGACGTGCAAAAAAAAAAAAAAAATGTTACAGGAAACAAATCTAAAGATGCAAACACGAAGATGAAGAGAACATATCAGAAGAATTAAAGAAGAAAGAAGACGAAGAGACAAAAAAGAAAACGAGTTTGGTTTTGGAGAGAGAAACGAATAAGAATATTCAGAAAAATAAAAAAGACGGAAAGGTGAAAGATTTACATTTATGGTACACAGATGGAGTTTATACAAACACGTTAACTTTAACAGAAAAGCCCAAAAATTCCATTTCATAGACACTTTTTATATATAGAAGATAATGTGACCTTTGTTAAAAAAGATGGAACATTGTTGATCATTGATCTATCCTAACTTCTAGGGTATCATGTTCATGGAAACTACTAAAGTTTCAAATTAATTTATAATTGTCAACTACCTCTATCCTAATTAGAGAAATACTACAGCTACAAAGAGATATTATAAAAATAGACTCAAAATTAATTTGATTTCGTATGAAATGTTAGATTTACTTTACAATAAAAATAATTTTATAATTTAACGTATGTATCACAAGAAGTCATATCAATTTGTGAGTTTACTTTTATAAAATCTTTTTATGCCTAAAGTATTTCTCATATAAATATATATATATATTCTAATATTACCAGGAAGAAATTAGTGGGGGTAGATCATGAGATGTGATGGTTTACTATTAATATATTTGTGAACGTTTAAATATACAAATGTTTCTTGATATGCATAAAGTTGGGATAGGTGTATACACTACAACAAAATTGAGATTTAGTGACGCTTTAGAATTGCTAATAGTCCTCAAATTGTCACAAAAAATCAGTTTTTGTGACGGTTTATACAAACGGTTACTAAATCTAGATGAGAATTCGTGTGACATTCGAATGTAGGCAAATTTATGTTTGAACGATACATGGACGTTTGAACGTTAAAGATTTTTACGTGCGAACGTAATATTTTTTAGTGCCAACGTTCGAATGTTAGTGAGTGAAGTTCGAATGTTGGATAGAGTATTTGGCAAATATGACTATAATTTAAATTTTATGTCGTTTTTAAATAAAATAATACATCCTTTGTGAAAAATTATTACAAATTTAAAGAGATTAAAATTTGAAACGCGATGATTTAATATTAAAATTGGATAAGCTAACATGAAAGATAATTGAGAATTGAAATTGAAAACAATAGATAAATTAAATAATATTAACAATACATTAATACTTCTCATTCGGCCATGAACGTTCACGCCCCAAGCTGAGCAGTGTTCGAGTTGGCTCCCTCTCGGCCCCATTTTCTTGTTGTCAGATAAAAGCCATATCCTGAATTAATAAGAACAAGACATTAGAACCATAGTTATAAATATTTTGTAATAAAATTTAAACTGTTATTGATAACGTTCAAATGGTTAGACGTACACCTTCGAACGTTATAAGTAAAATTCAAACATATAAGACTATGAGTTCGAATGAGACTAGTAAACACTCAAACATTCGAATGTGTTTACATTTAAACGTTCGAATGTGATAAGAATAGATGCACATGCGAACGAAAACAATTTTACATTTGAATATTTCCCACTTAAACGTTTGGATTTAAGTGCATCATTAGGAACTAAAGGATTAAAGTTTGAACATATTTTACCATGTTCGAAGCTCAAAGGTTAACATTTGAACGTTTTATATCACGTTCGAATGTGATAGTAATGTTCAAATGTGGTATGGAAACGTTCAAACATATATCCTAAACATTCGAACATATATAAATTCCACCTTCGAATGTCAGTGGCATGTTTGAAACTCAACGATCGTTTACGTTCAAACGTTGCTATTAAATAATAATATATATATTAGTATATTATGTAGAGTGGTGTTATTCTGATGCCTGCGTAGCACCGCTCCATTTGAGTGCTAGCACATTTGTGCCTTTTTTTTTAACGTTTCTTTCAATTTTCATATTTTCTGAATATATTTAAAAAAATAAAAAAAATACACCAATACACTTAAAATCACTTCCTTAATCACTAAGTAAAAAATGAAATGAAATAAAATAAAAATTCTTTTTGGGTCAACTTGGGCTGTAAGCCGTAGGCGTCATATTAGTGTTTTTCTTATATATATACACATGTATATTATACTATTCATATATATATTATCGATGTATAATATATAAGTATACATATATACTTATACCATATGTATATACTTATATAATACTATATATATAATACTTATATTATAATACTATATACTGTTTTATAGTGTACTATATAAATATTATTATAATATAATACTATATAGTTTGTATATTATAATATAAGTATTATATTAATATATAAGTATTATACTAAATACTGATTAGTATAATACTATATACACTTAACTAGTATATACCCCAAGGGATGTAGCACTACTCCACAAATTAGATTGAATGTCATGAAAACTTGGGAATTGTAAGAAATTCCAACCATTAGTTTTATTAATGATTACTATGTATTGATGCATATGAAAAATGAGAGACATTTTGTGCAGGGCTGGGCACGTGAAGGAATAATAATGTAGGGTTATGCTTTCCGGCTTTCCAAAATAATATATTCTGTATAGTGTATATATTATATAGTATATATATACTATATGCGTTATATATATAGTATATATTATATATTATGTATTTTATATTATATATACTAGTATATGTATTATATAGTATATTATACTACACCATATATACTATAGTATAGGCTTGCAACCTCGTCTGGTAAAGCCGGTTTTGTACCCGACCTGATCCGCAAGACCTCATTTAAGGAGCTAACCTGGACGGACTCGACCCGAACAAAACTAAACTGGGTCGAACTCTTATGACCCGACTTTATGTTTTCGTATGACTCGAGTGTTTTCGATCTATCAGAAATGAAAACTTAGGATGTCCAGCAAGAAAACAGGTAGAGAGGAGCCCCTGGACGATGCTAGTGGTCACCTACTCCTGTGAGCACAACCATATGTGGCCGGCTTCTAGGAACCACCACTCAACGAACAAACCCGTAAAGCTTGAAACCATTGCAAGCGCCAAGCCCAAGCCGGAGGATAAGTTCGCGGATCTAGAGGACGAGTCATCTTTGATGGCGAGCAACGAGTTCAGTTGGTTCAGCGACATGGAGACGACGTCTTCGACAGTGCTCGAGAGCCCCATTTTTGCAGAGAGGAGTTCAGGCGACGTCGACGTGGCGATGTTTTTCCCAATGAGGGAGGAGGACGAGTCGCTATAAGCCAATCTGGGGGAGCTACCGGAGTGCTCTGTTGTCTTCCGTGGCGTGGGACCACGATTCCAGATCTGTCTATTTGAACCCACCCTAACACGTCCCCTCCCCCCAGTTTGTCTTGCGCCATGGAAGATAGACTATGTGCATACTCCCGAGCAATTTCCCACTTTCCTACAACAGTTAAAGAGGAATGGTTGGTTCTACGCACTCTCAGAGAAGGCAATAGTAGAAGGAAAACATGATCCATGTCCACTGCATACATCATGGCTCAAAGAATTGAAAATTGTCTCACGTTGTGGCTCAAGAATCTATTGTAGTTCAAGCGAGCTTTGGTTTGGTTTTCCTTCACCCATTTTGGTTTTGACTGGTTTTCAAGCAAACCCATTTCTTGATGGTTGAGTCTTATGTAAAGGAAATCACATCCCAGGACTAGTTGAGCTTCACATACTTGGAGTCTTGGAGGCTCCAGTTTGAGAAAATTGAAGGTTTTCGGTGGGTTGAAGAATAAAATCTAACCCGTCTTTTTATCGGATCGGTGAACCAATGATTTATAAGTCGTCATCTAACGGGTCGATTTGATTCGAATCACTCGGTTTGTCGGGTCATATGCATAGGCCTACTATAGTATATTATATACTATAGTATATATATTAATTATATATTGATTATATATCCTGGTACACATAGTTGGTATAAGAGCCATTGGTTATTATATTGGTATATTATATATATATATATATATCTTATTGTTATTTTATTTTATTGTTTATTTATTTTGTTTATGTTTAATTTCATGATGAATTATATATTGTTTATTTATTATGTTTATGTTTAATTTCATGATGAATTATATATATAACATATATATATTATATATACTAGTATATATATTATATAGTATATTATACTACAACATATATACTATAGTATATTATATACTATATATAATATATAATACATATTATATATTATTTATAATAATAAAGTACATTTTTTTTTTAATGTTTGAACGTATATACATATATATTCAAACGTGGAAAAAATGCAGAAAATTTTTCACTCATTTTTAAATAACGTTCAAACTTTAAATTTTAACGTTTGGACGTTACTTTTTAAACATTCAAATGTTATTAGTTAACATTCGAACGTTACTTTTTAAACATTCAAACGTCATATCAAATCAGAACGTTTTAATGAATAAACACATGTGAGGAAGTAGAATTATTTTTTTCTGCTTCTCCCGTGTGTGAAAGAGAGAGTGAGGTTGAGAGAGGGTTGTGGGTTAGAGAGAGAGTGTGTGTATGTGTTAGAGTGAGAGAAGGTTATAGAGAGAGTAGAGTGAGATAGGGTTAGTATTTTTGCTCTCTCTATTGATTTTAGTAAGGAAAAACTCTTCTTTTCTGTGAATGTTTTGTAATTTTATACTATTTATTTTGTGTTTCTTTATATATATGTCTTTAACTAACTAATGTTGTGATTTTTTTTAATGATTGGTTGTTGTGACTTGTTCAAAACTTGTGATTTGTAAGAAAATATTGTGAGTGATTGGTATATTTTTAAACTTTATTAATATGTTTATATATTTTGTTGTGAATAATGATGAATATTTTGATGTGTATAATGTCAGTTGATTGTAGATTTTGAAATATTAGATATGGGTATAATATTGTGAGTTGAGTAGTGACTTTTGATTGTATATATTGTGAATATGTTGTGAATTGGATATTATTGATGAATTAGAAGGAATTGAATTATTTATATTGATGAATTAGAAGAAAATCTTTGTGATACGGATGATGTAATATGATGAATTAAAATGAAAAATTGTGTTGTGTGTATATTTATTCTTAAAATGAAATTATAAATATTGGTGTATATTTATGGATTAAAATGAATATGTTTTACAATTGTGTATGTGAATTTGAAGCATATTTTGTGGTTATTTTTTTGTAACTATGTTTTGGTATTTGTGAATTAGTTATTATTGTGCATATATATATATATGTGCTTTGTGAATTAGTTTAGTCTATAAGAATATGCTATTATATTGTGAATTTGTGTATTACAGTATTTATTAAAATTGTTGATAATATGTGAAATATTATGAATTTATTTGTGAATGTGTTTATATATTGTGGAAATATATAATATCGTTATGAATAAATTTGTAAATTTTTATTGAATATGTTAGGAATAATTTATTAAATTATGCAACATGTCAATAATTTAATTTTTTATTTGTATTTCTTTTAAAATGTTATTTATTTTGCATTTTTCTTTATCAAATGAGTATATGAGGTCAAGACAGCAAGAGTTGGAATCTCTCTAGAGTGACAGTCTGATTTAGAGACACGTTTGTAGAAGAAACAGAGAGACCAGGAGGAAAGAATGCGCAATGAAGTCTAAGAACAAGTGCAAAGGTAGATGAAAGTCTAGATAGAGCGTGTTATGTCACTACAGCAGAATCGCGGTGGGTGAGAAAAGAAGAAGAAATGAAGTCAATTCAATTTTCTCGTTGTGTAGAACTTTTAATATCTAATTTTACAACTATATAAAATATTGTTAGTTGTTAATTTGATGGTGTAATATGATGATATACTTTGTATACTTTTTAATTTTATAAAAATAGTATTTTTGATCTGAATATATATAACAAATGTTCGAACGTTGGTTCACGTTCAAACTAATGTTTGAAAGTAATTACACAAAATTATGAAATAACTTTTGAATGTACGACCAAATGTTCGAACGTATTCACTTTCAAAACGAGCACAACATTTGAATGTTTAAATGATTTACGTTTGAACGTTTTGTTTGACGTTCGAACGTAAATATGATACATTTGAACTATAACCAACGAACATCAACTTTTTTTCTTCGAATGTCAATCGGTCGGGTTAACGTTTGAATGTTCTGTTGGACGTTTGAACGTTATATTTTGTGACAGATTTCAACTGTCACAAAAAATCTCACATTCCAACGTGACATCAAACTGAAGACCTCCAACCGTCACTAAAAATATTTTTTGTAACGGTTGAATAGTAAATTGTCACCAATTATTTTCTGTGATGCACATTAGGTGACGGTAGTCGTGAATGTTTCGAACCATCATCAAATGTCTTTAGTGACGTTTTGGTTATTTTCTGTGACATTTTTCTCTATCACAAAATACCAATTGTGTTATAGTGTGTGGTACTCAAAGATGACAAAGGAGATTTGGTGATGGCTGTAAGTAAAGTGGAGAATGAAGTGCATGATCCTGAAACCATTGTACTTATGTAGGCTATGCTTCGGGTTTTACAGTTGTGTGCTCATTTAGGATTCTCAAGACTTATTTTAGAAATTAATGATTATTTGTTGATGGTTAAAGAGCTACAAGATGATAAAGAATCTTATTCAACTATTGAAAATCTACTCAAGGAAATAAAGAGTATGCTACAATATTTTACTGAGTTTGAAATTCAGCATGTACATCTTCTAGGAAATGAGACTGCTCATAGACTACCCCGTTATGTTTGGAATTAATTTTGAAAATATATATTGACATGTGGTGGGTTGATGTCCCACTATTTATTTCTCAAGCTATTTGGGTTGACATGAAGAATAGCTTGTAATGTTTGATTCTTTATTAATGAATGGTTTGTTATCAATGAATGATTCTTTATATATATATATATATATATACACACACACACACAAATGTTTTTGTATTTTTTTCTTTAAAAAACATAATATATAATGTCCCTCACACACTGATTTGTTAATCTTTGACAGGCAAAATTAACATTAATTCTAACCTAACCTCAATATTATCAACAATATATATAATTATCCCAATGAAAAACATATATATTCTAAGCAGGGAAAAGCTAGCATGCAAGTAATTAAGCCCACGTATGTACCTTTTTTTATCTTTCTGTGTCCAGAACTAGAAGTAGTCCCAATATAGAGTGTTGTGGATGACTTAAAAAATGGCCAGACTTGATCTGAAACTGTTGAGGCCTGGTCAAATTGCCTAAATCAAGCGAATGGCGGAGAGTACTTACATTCAAGAGTTATGTACGTCCGTTTTTTCCTGGTCGTCTTTTCAGCTCCACACATTCAGAGCAAGTAACTAAGCTGCATGCATGCTTTTCTGATCCTCTCTCTCTCTCTGCAAATTCAAGCCGTGGTTTTTTGTGGCACTGCAGTGGCCATTCTGGTGGAAATTTTGGGCATTATTGGTGCATGCTCTGGTGGGTGGTCGTGGCTTTCGCCGCCGGTTAGCAACATTAATATCTGATCGATCCTCCATTGCAACGCTGAGTACTTAAAATTGCTATATAATATATTAATGGTTCCCCACTTCCCTCCCGATGACAGTTCTGCACCACTCAAGTCCACCGCTGTGGCCATTGACAAGGATAAGAACAGCCCGCACGCCGTCCGATGGGCTATTGATCATCTTGTTATCAGTAATCCCTCAATTATCCTAATCCATGTTAGGCACAAAAGCAGTACCCAACAACATCGTAGGTACCCTCTCTCTTTCATCATTGTCGATTATATATGGGATCATAACTCATGATTATGCACAATGATACCATATATCATGAATTATGATTAATATTATACTCATGTATACATGATCTGGATGAGATTAAAACGATAAGGATCTCCTATAATTTTTTAATACAAACATTTTCTACCATTTGAAAAGAGATATACATGATAATATATGGACGTTACTAATTTAATGTTGAGTTATACATTATCAACATACAATGTCATTTAATACAATAAAGTGTACACGCCGTATCAAACTTTCTCGAAAATGTTTTGACTTAGAAAATTCTAGGAAATCTTAATTTGATTATGAAAATGTTATCTGCTCTATATACCTTAATGGATATAGTTGATCATTATTATTGTAGGAATTTTGTAGGGCTTGGGGGGTTCTGATTTTATGTATTTTGTTGAGAGTAATCATGCAGAAAGTGGGAATGATCATGGAGAATCAGGCGATCATCATCACTCGGATGGCAAAGAGCTCTTCATGCCCTACCGCGCATATTGTGCTCGTAAAGGGGTACGTACGTACGTATAGTTTGTGTACAATACATATATATAACACTAAAGTAATTACAAAATAATATATATCTGATGATTGTTGAATGACAGATTCAATTGAAAGAAGTTGTCGTCGAAGATAATGACGTTTCTAAAGCACTTCTGGACTATGTTAATAAGAACTGCATCGACAGTATTGTAGTTGGTGCATCCACAAGGAATGCCCTCACAAGGTGATCTCTCTCTCTCTCTCTCTCTCTCTCTACATATATATATATATATATATGTATTTGTGTGTGTGTGTGTACGTGTGTGTGAAAGGATGGAAACTTGAACTTTCATGTTGGATTAATGCAGAAAGTTCAAAGGTTATGATGTAGGAAGTGGCTTACTGAAATCCGCACCGCATTTCTGTTCGGTGTATGTGATTTCGAAGGGGAAGATATTCTCAGCACGAACAGCACCAAGGCCCCTGATTAATGCTGTTACCCCACCCAAACAACCATCTGGTCCATCTCCAATGTCTGGACTTCCACCACCAGTACCTGAAGTACACAACGGGGAGGACAATGGGGCCAGTGCCACCAGGTACGTATGAACCACCCAAAACTTGAGAAGAACTGATATTAGTCCCATTGAGAATCAAAATCTCTTGATTCTTTTATGAATCATTAATACATTCTAATTCATATGAACATGATCTATGGGTCTTTGTTATTTATAAACCTAATTACTTGCTGTGGTTGATGTGTCAATGAAAAGGTTTGCAAAAAGATTTATTATTATGCTGATATTATGAGCGAAGTTCTTGATTTATTTGCTAATGTGTGTGCACCTTTTCTTGATGAACATGCACAGATCTGCAAGGTCACCATGGAGAACTAGTGGAGGGCATGACAAATTAATGCGTTTGGAAAGGCCGGGGAGTGAGACGTTGAGAGCAACAACAACACGTGATCGCGAGAGGACCAAAAGTAGTCCAACCAATCTTTTAATAGAGAACATAGACCTTCCTTACCGAGGGGCGCCGCCAAGGCCTTCCTTTGGCCACGATTCTCATGTTGATGATGGTGATCTTTTACCAGGGCCAATGGTGATGGGATCTATGGATTTATCAGATCAAAATTTGGATTTCAACATTCCACATTCTCCCAAGGATCCCTTGGCCAGACACTCTGCCGTAAGTAGTAGTACTACAACTTGAATATATATTGCAATATATGTATGCTTGAGATCATGATAGTCCACAAAGTGTGCACTTTAATATCTCTATTCTCGAGTAATGCTAGATTTGCATGCACAAGACATGGGGTGCAAGCTTGGGACAAGCCTCTCTTAATTAGATTTTTTTTTCTTTTTGGATGGATCGATCTCACTTTTCAAGAGGCTTGTATGCATAAGACTTGCACAAATCATTTTCCATAAAGAAGTGGCATGGGTCATCGTATTTAGTCAAGTTTTATTAGAGTATGAGTTGCTACATGGTTCAATATTGCAGAGAGACTTAGAAGCTGAGATGAAGAGATTGAGGCTCGAGTTGAAGCAAACCATGGACATGTATAGCACAGCTTGCAAAGAAGCAATCTCGGCCAAAAATAAGGTGATGTTAATGCAATATATAACATTTTCAGATTTTCATAAAGGAGAATTTCCACCAAGTCACCTTTTTTACATCACTTTTTATAGTGAAATATCATGTGTTTTATTAAATTAGTTTCCATGGCAGTAAGTCTACCAATCAACAAAACAACATGAATGTTGCTATGCTAGCCTAGTACGTTATATAACTATAAAACGCTTTGTCACTAACTATGTCAGGCTAGAGAGCTTCATCAATGGAAATTGGAGGAGGCTCGCAAGTTTGAAGAAGCGAGGCTGGCTGAAGAAGCAGCCCTAGCAATTGCAGAATTAGAGAAAGCTAAGTGCAAAGCAGCCATTGAAGCAGCAGAGGCGGCACAGAGGCTAGCAGAGAAGGAAGCTCAGAGAAGAAAACAGGCAGAGATAAAAGCCAAGCGAGAAGCAGAAGAGAAAAATCGGGCATTGACTGCATTGACACATGGTGATGTCCGGTATAGAAAATATGCCATAGAAGAAATTGAAGTTGCAACTGAGAAGTTTTCTCAATCAATGAAAATTGGTGAAGGTGGATATGGACCTGTGTATAAAGGCATACTTGACCACACCCCTGTTGCCATCAAAGTTTTGAGACCTGATGCTGCTCAAGGGAGGAAGCAATTCCAACAGGAGGTAAGATATAATGCTATTAAAAGTTTAGAACAATATTAATGGTTAGTCCTTGGTTTATAAACTTCTTTTAAAAAAGGTCATTGGTTTGCAAGACTTTTACTTATAAACTAGTCGATCGTAAATTCTCGGATAGCCTCCTCTCCAGGCCTAGTCGGAAGTTTGAAGAGTGGATGACACCCACCCACCCCCATTGTGCAAGGTTGGGACTAGGTCTTGCCGTTGGGATTGGGCGACGGTGAAATCTTAATGCCATAAATTTCACAAGTAAAAATAAAGAAGATTTAAAAGTTATAACCACCTTACCCTTTAGCCATATTGGTTATATATATATATATATATATATATTTAAGGTGACATCACTATATGTATACAAAATGATGTACAGGTTGAAGTCCTTTGCAGCATCAGACATCCTAACATGGTCCTCCTCCTTGGTGCCTGTCCCGAGTATGGTTGTTTGGTCTACGAATACATGAATAATGGCAGCTTAGAAGATCGGTTGTTTCGAAGAGGCAACAGCCATCCACTTTCCTGGAGGAGACGATTCACAATAGCTGCTGAGATTGCCACTGCACTGCTTTTCCTTCACCAAGCAAAGCCAGAACCACTTGTGCACAGGGACCTTAAGCCTGCCAACATCCTCTTAGACCGCAACTATGTGACCAAAATCAGTGATGTTGGCCTAGCACGTTTGGTCCCACCTTCTGTGGCTAATAGTGTCACACAATATCACATGACTTCAGCTGCAGGGACCTTTTGTTACATAGATCCTGAATACCAACAAACAGGCAAGTTGACAACCAAATCGGACATATATTCATTGGGGATAATGCTGCTCCAAATCATCACAGCCAAGCCCCCAATGGGTCTTGCCCACCATGTTCAGAGGGCCATTCAAAGACAGACATTTGCAGAGCTGCTTGACCAAACTGTGACGGATTGGCCCATGGAGGAGGCTCTAGTATTTGCTAAATTGGCATTGAAGTGTGCAGAGCTGAGGAAAAAGGACAGACCAGATCTTGCCACAGTTATAGTGCCTGAGCTCAACCGATTGAGAGAGCTTGGTACGACTAGTGAAACAAACAGTAGTCATGGACACAGTAGTAGTGGTCAGAATCAGAGCCATATGTCAAATCATCTAGCATCGACTTCGAATGCTAGGACAACAAATGAAAGTTAGCTTTGTTATTTTCTCAGATCACATACACTACTAGATGTCCTTCATCTTTAAGGACATGATTATTTTACTTTTGATGTTCCCATTTAAATTGTTCTATTATTGTAATGCTTATAGCATTATGAGTTGCCTACGGGTGGCACCCTATAATAGCTATGACATTATGCTGTGTAGAACCATATACATGGTGATCATTTTGTTAATGATAATTAATGTAAAGTTTTTTTTTTTTTTTTAATGGAAGATCAACTTCATTGTTTTCTTGAGATGTTATTTCCATAAAATAATAAGTTGGTATAACACTGGCTATTTTAATTAATCTCACATGAAAATCCTCCCAAAATATGATCCTAAGCTAAGAGCAGACTGTCACAATGAGAAGCTGTTACTATTTTCAAACATGTAGGTGGTGTATTCTTTCTTGGATTTTTCTATTTCCTAAAGGCATGAATTGTGACGCCCCCAAATTTCGCTTGGGATCGGACAGACAACTGAAGCGTCAGGACATGTAACACAAGGTTACCTGCCCTCGTTCATAATATATAAGATGCAATGTTTCTAACATATATCTAGCATTATGCAATATTCGCAACAGATAATTTTTTTTCTTGAGCAATACTATGCACCAAACATATAATATCCCAAATGATTAAAGTGTAATCCATGCATACTTCAAAAAATAAACATCCACGATTACAATAGGGGTCTCAGAAGACTGTAATTTAAAAAATATGGGAGACTAGGCTCCATATTACATTACCGCAATACACTATTGGACCAATTCGTCAAGTAACTCCCATAACTCGATCAACGAGGCCAAAATACTATCCAAAAGAAAACTAACTATGGAGGTTATAAGCCCCACATCTCATCTGCGATGTTTAGTCAACCTCTTTTATTCTGCCTATGTCTGCTTCCTGTTCTACTCCTGACACATCGTCTACCATTCGAGGGGAATGGTAGTTGGGACTACCGCAGTGAAATTTGATTACAAATCTCCATAAGTTAACAGTAAACTTTCACATAGATTAATGATGCATACATGGCAGTAAAGACATAAATGCATAATCAAGTCAAAAGTAAGTATAACATAACTTGACATAACGTGGCATGAAATAATAAGTATAACTTATCTTGACATAACATGGCATGAAATAATAAGCATAACGTGGCTTGACATAACATGGCATTAGCTTACATAACTTGAACTGAAACTAAAACTTAGCTTGACGTGACATGAACTTGAATCATAACATGGATGTGAACTTGAAATGTAACATGGCCGCGAACTACTTGAAACTTGACATGAACGTAAGTTTGAACATAACGTAACGTGAAACATGACTTGAACGTGAAATACATGAATTTGAAATCTTGCTCAACAGACTTAATTAATCAAGTGACTATACAGGTGCTACATGGGTCCCTTTGAGCCGTGTGTCCCTGCCGATTACCGCATCACAATACAAATATCTACACCAGTTGTAAGTGCATTAATACGTACTCTATAGTTGTTGTGGCTCCACATATTCTGCGTGTCACAATTGTTGTGTCTCACGTAGTGTATGTTCCACAGTTGTTGTGGTCACATGAATTGTTTGTGCCACACTTGCTGTGAACACACGTAAAATAAATTATGACTACATCGGCGTTAGTGCCTGGCGCGCTCCGGTGACCAGCTAGTTAGGCCCCATTCGCAACTTGTTGATTGTACTTCATCAACTCAGAAAATTTTACACCTATTTAGACACTCCAGTGTGAACAAAGGAGTTTCACTAAGATATTACCTCATCCTAATACTTGGGGTCATGATTGACATAAAAACTTAACATGACTATTCTCGAGATACACAAACTGTATTTAAAACAGGACGTGACATGAATATGAAAGGACATAAGTCCTGACATAGTGTAACGTGACATGAATGTAAGATGATAGGCATAATGTACCCTGATACATTAATGTAACAGACAACATTTCATAACATGACATACATGTAACAGATAATATTTTGTAACATAACATGTAACAAACAATATTTCATAACATGGCATAATATATGATAGACAATATTTCGTAACATGGCATACATGTAACAAATAATATTTTGTAACATGACAAAACATGTGACAATGAATATTATGTGATATGACATACATGTAACAGATGGTATACGTAATGTAACATACTTGCAACAGATAGCAACATGTGACAGAATATATTATGTAATAGATAGGTATTTCATGACAGAAAAATTCATGTGTTGAACCCAAGATTTCAAGTTGCTGTAATTATAAATTTACACATAGATTTTAATGATAACAAATGAATTCAAAGAATAAATGAGTCTCAAGTTCAAGTTGTCCACACAATGAAGTCAAGCACATCAATAAACCAAGCATGAGTAAGAAGGAAAAAAGTTCACATTAAAGTCATAGAGTAATGTTGTAAATCTCTTAAAAATTCAAAATTAGGATTAAAGTTCTTCAAAATTAATATTTTATCATAAATCATTAAAATATATTTTCTACATGTGCATGAATATTTTGAAAATTAAATTTGAAAATTTTGAAAGATGATTGATTGTCAACTTTCATATGTGCATACCTTGATTAAAGGTTTGAATTTTGAAAATATTAAAGATGATTAATTGTCATCTTTCATATATGTATATTTTCTTTAAATATTTTCAAAAGTGATTGATACTTTTTTTGACTTATGCAAAAAGTAGATATTTTTGTTTTAAATATTTGAAAAGTAAAGTGTGTTTCTTTTATCATATGCAAAAAGTAAAAAGATTAGGTTTGAATTTTTTGAAAAGTAAAGTGTGCTCATTTTGTCATATGTAAAAAGTAAAAAGATTAGGTTTGAATTTTTTTGAAAAGTAAAATGTGCTCCTTTTATCATATGCAAAAAGTAAAAAGATTATATTTGAATTTTTTGAAAAGTAAAGTGTACTCCTTTTGTCATATGCTAAAATTAAAAGATTAGGTTTGAAATTTTTGAAAAATGAATGATGTTGTCTTTGACAATTGAAAAAGAAGAACATTTTATTTGAACTTTTTGAAAAAGTGAATGATGTTGTCTTTGACATGTAAATTTTTTTAAATTTGAATATGAAGTCTTATATGCTTATAAATAGATCATTTGAAAATTTCATATTTACAACATCAAGAGCATAAAACATTCATTCAAAGTTTTCATTCTCTTTTCTCTAAGCGTTGAGCTTTAATCCATGTTCATTTTTAGAGAGATATAGTTTGTGCTGTATTGTTCTTATTTCACTCATTGATGAGTGTTTTTTTATAACCTACCAACTATTAGCTCTTGTATCAGTAAAAGGGTGTGTATAACCCTTGTACGTGTAAAAAGTGTTCTACACAGGGAATAGTTGAATCACCACATGTAAGGTGATTGCAAGTGTAGAGGGTGTTCTACACGGATCTTTTGTAGCAGTGTAGTTCAAAGGTGTAATAGGTTTCTATCTCCACCTGAAAGAGTTGAATAGTGAATTTGGGGATTTTCAAATGGTAGCTTGAGGCGAGGACGTAGGTAGTGGGGTCGAACCTCGTTAACATACTGAGTTTGTATTTTGTTAATATTTTATATTATATATTTGATTTATAATTATTATTTTTTAAATACAACTCAATTCACCCTCCCTCTTGTATTAGTCATCTGGGCAATAATTGGTATCAGAGCTAGTTGACCAGTACTGTTCATACAGGCAGATCACTCATGGAAACTCTCGCCTATGGTTATGTCACCGAAGCAAGACTTTCCGACCATGGGTGATGGTGTACCGGTAGAAATGGTGGCCGACTAATCTGGTGGGTACAATTGTTAGGTGACATAGGTGCTGCCTATGATCAGTAACAATTGATATCAGAGTAAGAGCTCTGTTATAAGATTAACTATCTTTTGAGTTAAGATCTTATGTCTAACATTGCAGCTTCATTTAGTGAAGGTCAATCTAGCAGTCGGCCTCCACTCTTTTGTGGAGATAATTACTCATTCTGAAAAGTTAGAATGAGAATATTCCTTCAGACTTAAGGTCGAGAAATCTGGAAATGCATTGTAAATGGACCTTATATTTCAACAAAAGTGGTTGATAAAGTAAATGTCAAAAAGGAAGAAGAAGAGTTTGATCGTGAAGACGATAGATTTTATACTTTGAATTTAACTACTATGAATTTATTATTTAATGCTCTTAATGGAAATAAGTTTAAAAGAATAATGACTTGTGTTACGGCAAAAGAAATTTGAGATAACTTGGAAGTTACTTATGAAAGAATTTCGCAAGTCAAGGAATCAAAAATTTATATTCTTACTCATGAATATGAAATGTTTAAGATGAATGATGATGAATCTATTTCTAGTATGCATACTCGTTTTACTAACATTATAAATAGTTTGACAGCTCTTAGCAAAATTTATTCCAAAGTGGAGATAATAAGAAATTTTTTTAACTCTCTATCAAAACGCTGAGAATCAAAAGTGACAACGATTCTTGAAACTAGAGACCTCAAGAAGCTCGAAGTGAATGAACTCATCAGGTCACTTATCACCCATGAGTACGCATTGAAAAAATGAGAAGAAGAAGGAAAGCCAAAGAAGAGTTTGACATTTAAAACTATTCCTCATAAAAGTGAAAGTGATGAAGATGAGGAAAATGACGACAAAGATGAAGAAGTTTCGATGATAACAAGAAGAATTCAAAAGTTCTTAAAGAAAAATAAAACTCCTCCGAGAAAATATTTCAAAAAGTTTTACAAGAAAAATTCAGATAAAAATGACACTTTAATTTGTTATAAATGCAATAAGCTTGGTCATATCAAGTCAAATTATCCTCTGCTAAAGAAAGATCGAAAGAATGGCAATAAAGTAATGAAAGCTAAATGGGACGATGATTCAAGTAGTTCAGATAGTGAAGAAAGTAATGGAGAATCAGTAAATTTTTGTCTTATGGCTAAAGATGACATTGAGGTAACAAATCTTGATAATATTGAAGATCTTTCATATAAAGAATTGTAAAATGTTTTAGAAGATGTATATGAGGAACTTGAAAAATTGGATATCAAGTATACTACTTTAAAAAAGAAAAATTCTTCTTTAACAAACGAAATTGATATTTTAAGAAAAAAAAGCACCGTTTTGAAAAATGAAAATCTTGAGTTGAAGAAGAAAAAAACTGATTTAGAAAATATTGTTGAAAACTTTACGAATGGAAAAAGAAATTTTGAAAAATTTCTTGATAGTCAAAGATGTGTTTTTGATAAAGCAGACTTGGGATATATGTCAAAACAAAAATACAAACCTTATAAAAACTTCTTTGATAATCTTTCTACATCAAAATCCAATATTCAAAATTTTTTTCATAAAAATAATTTTGTCAAAAAAAGATACTATTATAATCACTCAAGTTTTTTATATATACCACATGCTATTTGTAATTTTTGTAGTAGAAATGGTCATAACTATCATGTTTGTCCTATTAGAATAAAGCATACAATGACTATTAGGGCCATATGGATACGTAAAAATCTTGTTTATTCTAATACTAATAAATAAAGGATCCAAAGAACTTAGATACTAAGAAAACTCATTTTAATTGTTTTTATAGATATGCATGAAGTCATTCACAAACAAAAACAAATGGTTTTTAGATAATGGATGTTCAAGACACATGACGGGAGATAAGACTAAATTCTTTGATCTTAGATCTAAAGAATGACACGTAACATTTGGAGACAACTCGAAATGGAAGATCGTGGGAATAGATAAAATTGGTAATGAATCTTCTCTCATAATTGAAGATGTTCTACTTGTTGAAGGTCTAAAACATAATCTTTTGAGCATAAATCAATTATGTAATAAAGGATTTACAGTTACTTTCAAAATAGATAAGTGCATCATTTGTTTTATTGCTTTAAGAAGCAACATCGATTTTGAAGAAATTACCTCACAAGATGCTACTTGTTTTTCAACTCAGAATGAAACTAGTTGACTATGACATAGAAGACTAAGTCATGCCAACATGAAACTTATTTCCAAACTTTCAAAAAATGATATTGTGAGAGATTTACTAAAAAAAATTTCTTAAAGACAAAATTTGTGATGCATGCCAATTTGGTAAACAAACAAAAACTTCTTTTAAAATCAAAAAACATATTTCCACTACTAGACTATTGCAACTGATATACATGGATCTTTTTGTACCGAATAGAGTTGCAAGTCTAGGAGGAAAATATTATGAATTTGTTATTGTTGATGATTGTGATGACCCGTTTTTACGTGTATTTTCACTGAAGGGTGGTTTTTAATTTAATTAATATATTGGTTTATTTATTTTAAATTAATGTATTTTAAATTGGTTCTTAATTTAATTTAATTTATTTGATGTTGTGTTTTATTTCTTTTAGTTGTTTTGTGGTTTTTAATCTTTTTCGGCGGTTTGTTTCGTTTTCCCGGAGTGAGGATTGGACCTCATTTCTTTTCACATCTTTTTCCTTTTCTCTTTTTCCTTTTTTTCTTTTTTTCTTTTTCCCTTCTTTTCTTTTCCTTCCTTTTTCTTTTTTTCTTTCTTTTCTTTTTTTCTTCCCTCTTCCCGCTCGAGCCCCCCGGTTTCTCTCTCTTCTCTCTCCTCACCCACGGCCGGAGCTGTTTTCAGCCCAGACCGCCGCCGCCGACCGGCGTGGCCGACACAGCCACCGGCGTTCGGTTCGTCCACCTCCGGCGCACCTCCCCATCGAAAACCACCCCCATCCGGCCGGCCGTTTGGCCGGAAAAGCCCTCCAAAGCCTCCACAGTTTTTCCTCCGATCCGCCGCCGTCGCTCCACCTCCGGCCACCATTTCTTCACCACTTCATCACCGGTCCCTTGTCGTTCTAACTCACCCATTTTCGGCCTCCAACGACCACCGGAACAGCTCCTACGAGCTAGCTTTCCGTTTTGGATAATCCGGCCATTTTCCGGCGATTCCGCCGCCACCCACGGCCAACCACCACTTCCAATAGCTTCACAACCATCCCTAGACCATTCCCTATCAATTTCGTGTCCTAGTTTGTCCCCGTTCAAAAGTGCGTTTTTCAAACCCACGGCCACAGTGAATTTTCACTGTGACGTTGCTGTTTTTCCGCCGTTTGCAACGCCGCTTGTTTTCTAAAATTGCCATATAGCGCTGTAAGTATTTTCCAAACCCTATTTTCAGATTTTAATATATAGTGCTCATTCAATTATTTACTGTTGTTGGTTGTTGATTCCAGACTGAGTCCGAGGAGTTTCGGGAGTCGGATGGATGGAGGACGGAGTTGCCTGTTTATTTGATTTATGATTGTTGGATTATTTTATTATGCATTGTAATGGCATTACATGGTGCATGCACGTGTGTTTGTGGATTTATGTGAAAAGCCTGTGTTTTGGCGTAAGTGTATTGCGGGTGCGTGTGTATCACGAGCCCAAGCTGGGATGGGTTATTATCTCGGTGGAGCTCCTCTGGTCACTCGGGAGCGGAATAAACTGAGTGATGTCCCCTGAGTTTTCGAGAGCGATGACGGGAGCGGGGCTAGGGGATGCTTGGCTACGAACGCGCCGGGCGCAGAACCGGGCATCGCCCTACTCACCGACTCCGTGGCCCTTCGCTGGCGAGGGCTAGAGGATGCTTGGCTACGCACGTGCGGGACGCGGAACTGGGCATCGCTCGTTAGGTGTCACATGCGTGGTGGTACTCTACGGTGTGACACTGGAGCCAGGGTGTGCGGATGACCCCTAGGGGAGGTCATGGTGCATACGGTTAAAATTGGATAATGGTTTGTGAGGCCAAATGGGACTTTTGGCGTGGGCCAGATGAACTTCTGGCGAGATATTGGGCCGGATGGACTTCTGGCGAGATATTGGGCCAAATGGACTTTTGGCGGCCAAATGTGACTTTTGGCGTGTTTTTCGGAAAGGACGTGTTTTTGGGCCAAATGGGTTTTTGGCGTGTGTGGAAAGCTGGTGTTTTATGGGCTTTGTGCATTGGGCATGGTTCATGCATCTTGTTTGAGTTTTATGTGTTTTTATCTGGTAGTGTTTGGGTTTTACTTACCTGCGGAACCATTTTTGGTTCCGTAGCTTTTGGTGCAGGAGATGAGGATGAGGAGGAGGAGGCTGAGCCTGTGGATGCGGCTCCGCCGGGTTGCTGATGTTATGCTTTTCTTTATGTTTTTAAAACTGTATTTGAGTTTGTAATATTTTATTTAAGTATGTTTTAAACAGCTTGTATTACGTTAAAAAAATTCTGGTACTTAGTTATGACTTTCGTTATCCGCTGCATGTTTCTTGTGCACATTTGTTGCCCTTGCACATACTTGGCACCCGACGATGGGATGGTGACCCGGGTTGTCACGATCTGGACGTCCCGATTTCCCCGTGTTCGGGCGGGGGAATTTGGGGGCGTCACAATGATTTCTCTAGATATATTTAGGTCATCTTTCTTACTCATAAAAATGAAATACATAATACCTTTACTAAGTTATGTAAGAGAATTTAAAATGAAAATGGATATACTATTTTAAGTATCTGAAATGATATAAGAATAGAGTTTGTTAATAAAAATATTAAAATATTTTGTGATGAAAATGGTTTTGTGTATGATTATTCTGCTCCTTGAACTCCTCAACAAAATGTGGTAGTAGAGAGGAAAAATATATATTTTCAAGAGATGGTAAGAACAATGCTAAATGAGAACAGTTTGTCTAGTTATTTTTGGGCCGATGCGGTAAGTACTACATGTTATGTTATAAATAGAGTTATGTTAAGGTCTAAACTAGATAAAACTCCCTATGAGCTTTGGAATGAGAAAAAACTCAACATTGGTTA
Source organism: Carya illinoinensis (assembly GCF_018687715.1). NCBI lineage: Eukaryota > Viridiplantae > Streptophyta > Magnoliopsida > Fagales > Juglandaceae > Carya > Carya illinoinensis. Next base: position 6,259,380 of record NC_056766.1, read on the forward strand.
CTTTTATGTATTTAGATGCAAATGTTTTATTTTGAATGACAAGGATAATTTAGGCAAGTTTGATGTAAAATCTGATAAAAATATCTTTTTCGAGTATTCTACTAATATTAAACCTTATAGAGTATTCAATAAAAAGAGTTTGACTGTACAAGAATATATGCATGTAGTATTTGATAAATCTAATTCTCTACTCTCCAAAAAATCTATTGATGAAGAAACAAGATGTATAAATAATACAGAAAGTGTCAATCTCAATAAAGAGAACACAATAGAAGAAGTTCAACATAGAAACATCAGCAAAGATCATCAAAATTTAATACAAGATGCAATCAAACAGTGAAAATTTGTTAAAGATTATTCAATGGAACAAATTTTGGGAGAACCTTCACGAGGTGTAAGTACTCGATCATCTCTTAGAAATATTTGCAATCATATTGCTTTTTTATCTCAGATTGAACCCAAAAATATTGATGAAGTATTTTTTGATGAATCTTGGCTTCTAACTGTGCAAGAAGAGTTGAATTAATTTGAAAGAAATTATGTTTGGACACTTGTTCGTAGACCCAAAAATCATAGTATTATTGGAACAAAATGGGTTTTTAGAAATAAGAAAGATGAGTCCGAAATCATTACTAAAAATAAGGCTCTACTTATAGCCCAAAGTTTCAATCAACAATAATGAATCGATTATGATGAGACATATGCACCAGTCGCAAAATTAAAAACTATTTGAATGCTACTTGCATATACTTGCTATAAAGATTTCAAACTTTTTCAAATGGATGTTAAAAGTGCTTTCTTAAATAGTTTTATAAATGAAGATGTATATGTTGAGTAACTTCCAGGTTTTGAAAATCATATTTCTCCAAATCATGTTTTCAAACTCACAAAAACACTATATAGATTCAAACAAGCTCATAGAGTTTGGTACGAGAGACTCAGTAGTTTCTTGATTGAAAAATATTTTTCAAGAGGAAAAATCGACACAACTTCTTTTATTAAATATGAAAATGATGATATTCTTTTGACTCAAATTTATATTGATGATATAATATTTGGTGCTACTAATGAAAATATGTGCCAAGTTTTTGCTAAGACTATGCAGGAAGAATTTGAAATGAGAATGATGGGAGAACTTACATTCCTTCTCAGATTGCAAATTAAGTAAGCAAAAAGTTGGACATTCATCAATCAATCAAAATATATTAAAGAATTATTGAAAAAGTTTGGGATGAAATGTGCTAAGGAAATTAGAACACCAATGAGCCCATCAACTAAACTTGATAAAGATGAAACCGGTAAGCAAGTTAACTCGAAGGTATATCGAGGTATGATTTGTAGCTTATTATGTTTGACACCCAGTAGATCATATATTATGTTTAGTGTGTACTTATGTGCACGCTTTCAATCATCTCCAAAAGAATCTCATTTAATTGTCATTAAGCGTATTCTTAGATATCTTAGTGGTATAATTAACTTAGGGTCATGATACTATAAACACACATCTTTTGATCTAATCAGTTACAAAAATGCTGATTATGTTGGTTGTAAAATAAATAAAAAAAACACTAGTGGAGCATGCCATTTCTTAGGTTATACACTAGTTTCCTGATTTTGTAAAATATACAAATATGTTGCACTATTTACTGCTGAGGCAGAATATATTGTTGCGGGTAGTTGTTGTGTTCAAGTTCTTTACATGAAGTAACAACTTAAAGATTTAAACTCATGTATAATCACATTCCAATCAAATAATAATATAAGTACTATAAATCTTTCAAAGAACCCAATACATGTGACGCCCCCAAATCCCCACGCCCGAACACGGGGAAAAACGAGACGTCCGGATGGTGACAACCCAGGTCACCATCCTATCGACGGGTGCCAAGTGTGTGCAAGGCAACATATGTATACAAAGAAACACGCAGCGGATAACGAAAGTCATAACTAAGTACCAGAATTTTTCTTAACGTAATACAAGCTGTTAAAAACATACATAAATAAAACATTACAAAAACCCAAATACAGTTTTAAAATAAACTATAAAGCATAACTTCGACATCAAAACTCCGACGGAGCCGCATCCTCGGGCTCAGCCTCCTCCTCCTCGAATCCTGCACCAAAATCTACGGAACAAAAAATGGTACCGCAGGTAAGTAAAACCCAAATACTACCAGATAAAAACACATAGAACTCAAACAATATGCATGAAACATGTCCAATGCACAAAGCCCATAAAACACGATTTTTCCACACACGCCAAAAAAACCCATTTGGCCCAAAAACACATCCTTTCCGAAAAACACGCCAAAAGTCACATTTGGCCTTTATCCATCTCAAACCATTATCCATTTTATCCGTATGCACCATGACCTCCCATAGGGGTCATCCGCACACCCTGGCTCCAGTGCCACACCGCAGAGTACCACCACGCATGTGACACCTAACGAGCGATGCCCAGTTCTGCGCCCCGCGCATTCGTAGCCAAGCATCCTCTAGCCCTCACCAGCGAAGGGCCACGGAGTTGGTGCGTAGGGCGATGCCCGGTTCCGCGCCCGGCGCGTTCGTAGCTAAGCAACCCCTAGCCCCCGCTCCCGTCGTCTAACGACAACTAAGGGGACATCACTCAGTTTATTCCGCTCCCGAGTGACCAGAGGAGCTCCACCGAGATAATACCCCATCCCGGCTTGGGGTCGTGATACACACGCACCCGTAAGACCACTTACGCCAATACACAGACTTTTCACACTTAAACAAAAACACACGTGCATGCACCATGCAATGCCATAACAATGCATAATAAAATAATCCAACAACATAAATCAAGTAAACAGGCAACTCCGTCCTCCATCCATCCGACCCCCGAACTCTTCGGATTCAGTCCGGAATCAACCAACCAGCAGCAATAAATTATTGAAAGAGAAATATATATTTAAATCTAAAAATAGGGTTTAGAAAATATTTACAGCACTATACGGTATTTTTAGAAAGCTCGCGGCGTTGCAAACGGCGGAGGAAGAGCAACGTAACAGTGTAATTTACACTGTTGCCGTGGGTAATAAATTACCCATTTTTGAACGGGGACAAACCAAGGCACGAAATTGATAGGGAATGGTCTTGAGATATTTATGAAGCTAAAGGAAACGACTTTTTGGCCGTGGGTGGTGGTGAAAATGGCGGTCGAAGGCCAAAAAGGGGCTGAACGGAGTTGAGCTCGTGGGAGCTGCTCCGGCAACGGATCGAGGCCAGAAATGGGTGGTTTAGGTCGGCAAGAGGTAGGGGAAGAAGTTGTGAAAAGATGGTGGCCGGAGGTGGTGCGACGGCGCCGAAAACGGTGAAAAACCGTATGGCTTGGAGGAGCTCTTGGCGGCTAACAGTAGCTCGGATGGAGGTGAAACTTGGTGGGGATGTTCACCAGTGAGAGGGGAAGAAAACTGGGTGGGTGGTGTAGGCCACGCCGCCGGTGAGCGGCGGTTTTGGGCTACGAAAGCAACCGGCGACAAGGGCAAAAACAGAGCAGGTGCAGCGACTTCCGGCGGCTCTCGAAGGCTAACGGCTGGTCCGATGGCTCTGAAAATTAGTGGGGATGATCTATGGTGGAAGGGGAAGAGAATGGTGGTGATGGTGCACTAAACGGTGGCCCGACGGCTGAGAACTGGCCGGTCAAAGTGGCGGCGACGGGAATGAGAAAAAGGGGCAAACGTGCGTACGTGGGAGAGGAGGAAAACGGGAAGAAGAAGAAGAAGAAAAGAAAGAAGAAAAGAAAGAAAAGAAGAAAAGAAAAGGAAAAAGGGAAAAAGAAAAAGAAAAGAAAAGAAATGAGGTACAATCCTCACCTCTGGAGTCCAACAACTGATCCAACGAAAATAAGTTTAAAAGCAATAAAACTAAGAAAATATTTTAAACACAACGTAAAGCTAAAATATAATAATTAACTAGTAAAAGCAAACTATTTAATTTTAAATCCAAAGACAAGCTAAAATAAATTAAACAGCAATTTAAATTCAACAGCAATTAAAATTCAATTAAAATCCGATAATTTAAAATAAAAGAACTATTATATTAATTAAATTAAAATATTCCTTCAGTGAAAATACACGTAAAAACGGGGTGTCACATCCTCCCCCCTTAAAATAAATTTCGTTCTCGAAATTTGTGAGATCAATATCAACGCCAAGTAGGATACACTACGCAACTCAGAGTATACTTGAGAAAATCATACCATCAGCCATTTCCACACAAGTATGATTAAAGATCTCTCCAATTATACTCCTAAAGCAATTCCATCATATTCGTACTAGTCTCCTAGCGACGCATCACGTCTAAAACTCCTAAAGTAGCCACGTAAACCGGAATCACCATATCGTCAAGAACTTCAAAACCACACCCAAGAAAATTCTAAAAATTATTACTTCTTAGAATGAATTGTATTAACCTCAATCAACCTTCATGCTATATCATCGAAACTTTCATTGTATACTATATCTTGGTAACCTAATAGTCACTTCCAAAATAAACCATCAATAAACATAATTTGCCCAAACAAAATATTACTCTCCAATTACAAGCACCTTCTCGAAATTTTAAGTCATCACTAATTACTCAAAATCAGCACACCTAATCATGAACTATCACTCCTATTTCCTCAATTATCTCTAGCTACCTTAACTAAATCAAAATTCCGCAACGACACCCATGATCATCAACAAAGAAGACGATATCCATCAATTGCAACCTTCCAAATTAAAAAACAAGTATCATTATCTCAAAATACGCCAATCTCATCTAAGATAAAGAACATAGGGCTCGAATCCGTCCCGACCAACTAATAAAGCACCTATAACTCCTACCTAACAACTTACACTTTCAAGATCATCACCTAAATTCTGAATATCGTCTAATTTAGAGATAACTAAATTCACTACGAACCATGATTAAATTCACGATAACCTTAATAAACCCTTCTTATAAACTCGCTTACCTACTTCTATTCTCATAACCCTAATATGAGCACGACTATTTCCTTCAATTGCATACAAAATTAAATCTCAAGATAGGCCATGCTATTCAAACCTCTAATCCATCAAAACTATGGCACTACCCTCCTGACTTCTACTGCTTGTTACCTTACGTACCTGTTTAGGCTAATCACCGTTGATCCCCAAACTTCCACTTTCAAGATTTCATTATCCACTACACATGACGACTCAACAATCTCTCTTCTAGTTAAATAAAATGTATATAATTCTCCCAATTGGACACTCAAACTCCAAAGGAAAGTATAGCCTCAAAATTTAAATTCATGTGTGACCTCAAGTCACAATTAATTCTTGAAGATAGTCTCAACAATAAATGCCAACCATCACTCCAATTGGTAACCCACTTCAACTGTACACTCCGATCAACTCACTAAGAACTCGAAGTTAAAATCTATTGAATTTAATACTATCACATCTAATCCACTTCAGTACTCACCAAAGCCACTTCTCTCAAGCCAAAAAGAGACTAGGATTTGTATTCTCCGAAATCCATACACCCTCACCACCACTATAAATGGATCTCATGTACCCTTAGCTAAGATCAATAATCATTCTAACGTATAAGTGATCCATCACTTCCATTTCCAACATCCGTACCTTATCCTCAAAATAAACAAAATTTCATTTCCTAACACCTGCATCATCTATTATCCTCAACTCGGTATGAATCAATCTTAAAACTTGTCACTATAACCTCGAGCTATAACAATTATTGCCAACCCACATTCCATTGATTAACACGCTTCGACTGAACGCTCCAATCGATTCACCACTATCACGTGTCAATCTCATACGTCCTTAGCCGAAACCAATAGTCATTCCAACGTACAAGTAATCCATTACTACTATTTCCATCATCTGGACTTATATCCGCAAATCAACATGAATCATTCTTATATCTGCTTAACTTATACCCTTAACATCAGCAAATAGTTATCGCTTAAAGCTTTTTACTGGAAATGACCTTAAACCTGCTAATAATCCGTTCCCAAAAGTCTCTAGAACATAAGGTCTCAACTTCAATCGAATTCAATACCAACAATTAAACTATTGCTTCCAAAACCTCAATGGATCTATTTCTTCCGAACCGACAAAAATTCATTTCCTAAAATCGATTACTACAACCTCGAATTAACAATAGTCATTTTCTGAACTAAATCAATATCTACAATCCTCAAAGAAGTATATGAACTAAATCATTATCTTCCATTCTCAAAGAAATGTACCCCAGAAAAATTTCATATTATTAACTAAACTCTGATCAACCCCATTTTAATGGTTGCAAACTAATCACTCTCCAGAGTGGATCAAGCTAGCACCCCAAGTCTATAAAACTAAGAACTCAACTCTTATTATAAATTGGTCCTTCAACTCTCCAATTCTAAATCCTTAAATCAATAAGAATAATTTCTAAAATTTCTAAGATCAATGAGCTTATACCCCATAATAGAACAATCGGCTCCCAAAGCTTTTAAAATCTAATACATTAACGGATAATAAATCATTCTCTGAAATCCTCGAGATTGATAGCTTTAATCCAAAACATTCACCTTAAAACTTGTAAATTTTAAAACCCCAACTGCCACCAAATTGTTCATCAGAATCAGCGAAATTTAAAACTTGAAATTTAATTATTTCCCTTAAATCTTGTCGAACCTAAAACCTTAATTACCAAAATCTTATTTCCCAAAATCTATAAGGCCTCAAATCTTAGATAAAATTATCTTAAACCAATCCTTAAAGTTTGTTGAACCTACACTCTCCTATTCTATAGCCTCATTACATAAATTTTACAAAATCTAAGACCTCAACCATCTTAAGCGACTTAAAGCTAACTCCCCTCTTTAGTTGCAACTTACATTCCTACTCCCAAGAAATTGCCTAATCCATGTCGTTCCCTTCTAGCCACAATATTATAAAAGTAACCCACCTCTATAAAATTCAACCCTACTTCACTAAGTATTTTTTTTTTCTATCAACGACATTCTCAATAGTACCGTCCTCCTGCCATAGCACAATCCTCAACCCCACTTTAACTCCAGACAAAACAAAACAAAACGACTTAAAACAAAATAAATAAAACAAATAAACAACATACTTGCAATTCATATAAAATAAAACCAAACCAAACCAAATCAAATGGAATTAAATAAAATAAATTCAAATCAAATAAAATCGAATCAAGTTAAAGAAAAAAACAATTCAACTTAAATAAATTAAAATAATTTTAATACTAGCTTTTAAAACTTTCTGGTACTCCATCTATGGGACATATGGTTTTACCCAGAGCCGAACCACTCTGATACCACCTGTGACGCCCCCAAATCCTCACGCCCGAACACGGGGAAAAACGAGACGTCCGGATGGTGACAACCCGGGTCACCATCCTATCGACGAGTGCCAAGTGTGTGCAAGGCAACATATGTGTACAAAGAAACACGCAGCGGATAACGAAAGTCATAACTAAGTACCAGAATTTTTCTTAACGTAATACAAGGTGTTTAAAACATACATAAATAAAACATTACAAAAACCCAAATACAGTTTTAAAATAAACTATAAAGCATAACTTCGACATCAAAACTCCGGCGGAGCCGCATCCTCGGGCTCTGCCTCCTCCTCCTCCTCGAATCCTGCACCAAAATCTACGGAACAAAAAATGGTACCGCAGGTAAGTAAAACCCAAACACTACCAGATAAAAACACATAGAACTCAAACAATATGCATGAAACATGTCCAATGCACAAAGCCCATAAAACACGATTTTTCCACACACGCCAAAAAAACCCATTTGGCCCAAAAACACATCCTTTCCAAAAAACACGCCAAAAGTCACATTTGGCCTTTATCCATCTCAAACCATTATCCATTTTATCCGTATGCACCATGACCTCCCCTAGGGGTCATCCGCACACCCTGGCTCCAGTGCCACACCGCAGAGTACCACCACGCATGTGACACCTAACGAGCGATGCCCAGTTCCACGCCCCACACGTTCGTAGCCAAGCATCCTTTAGCCCTCACCAGCGAAGGGCGACAGAGTTGGTGCGTAGGGCGATGCCCGGTTCCGCGCCCGGCGCGTTCGTAGCTAAGCAACCCCTAGCCCTCGCTCCCGTCGTCTAGCGACAACTCAGGGGACATCACTCAGTTTATTCCGCTCCCGAGTGACCAGAGGAGCTCCACCGGGATAATACCCCATCCCGGCTTGGGGTCGTGATACACACGCACCCGTAAGACCACTTACGCCAATACACAGACTTTTCACACTTAAACAAAAACACACGTGCATGCACCATGCAATGCCATAACAATGCATAATAAAATAATCCAACAACATAAATCAAGTAAACAGGCAACTCCGTCCTCCATCCATCCGACCCCCGAACTCTTCGGACTCAGTCCGGAATCAACCAACCAGCAGCAATAAATTATTGAAAGAGCAATATATATTTAAATCTGAAAATAGGGTTTGGAAAATACTTACAGCGCTATACGGTATTTTTAGAAAGCTCGCAGCGTTGCAAACGGCGGAGGAAGAGCAACGTAACAGTGTAATTTACACTGTTGCCGTGGGTAATAAATTACCCATTTTCGAACGGGGACAAACCAAGGCACGAAATTGATAGGGAATGGTCTTGAGATATTTATGAAGCTAAAGGAAACGAGTTTTGGCCGTGGGTGGTGGTGAAAATGGCGGTCGAAGGCCAAAAAGGGGCTGAACGGAGTTGAGCTCGTGGGAGCTGCTCCGGCAACGGATCGAGGCCGGAAATGAGTGGTTTAGGTCGGTAAGAGGTAGGGGAAGAAGTTGTGAAAAGATGGTGGCCGGAAGTGGTGCGACGGCGCCGGAAACGGTGAAAAACCGTATGGCTTGGAGGAGCTCTTGGCGGCTAACAGTAGCTCGGATGGAGGTGAAACTTGGTGGGGATGTTCACCGGTGAGAGGGGAAGAAAACTGGGTGGGTGGTGTAGGCCACGCCGCCGGCGAGTGGCGGTTCTGGGCTACGAAAGCAACCGGCGACAGGGGCAAAAACAGAGCAGGTGCAGCGACTTCCGGCGGCTCTCGAAGGCTAACGACTGGTCCGATGGCTCTAAAAATTAGTGGGGATGATATATGGTGGAAGGGGAAGAGAATGGTGGTGACGGTGCACTAAACGGTGGCCCGACGGCGGAGAACTGGCCGGTCAAAGTGGCGGCGACGGGAATGAGAAAAAGGGGCAAACGTGCGTACGTGGGAGAGGAGGAAAACGGGAAGAAGAAGAAGAAGAAAAGAAAGAAGAAAAGAAAGAAAAGAAGAAAAGAAAAGGAAAAAGGGAAAAAGAAAAAGAAAAGAAAAGAAATGAGGTACAATCCTCACCTCTGGAGTCCAACAACTGATCCAACGAAAATAAGTTTAAAAGCAATAAAACTAAGAAAATATTTTAAACACAACGTAAAGCTAAAATATAATAATTAACTAGTAAAAACAAACTATTTAATTTTAAATCCAAAGACAAGCTAAAATAAATTAAACAGCAATTTAAATTCAACAGCAATTAAAATTCAATTAAAATCCGATAATTTAAAATAAAAGAACTATTATATTAATTAAATTAAAATATTCCTTCAGTGAAAATACACGTAAAAACGGGATGTCACAATACAACATTCTAGAACTAAGTATATTGAAATAAGATATCATTTTCTTCGAAATCATATGTAGAAAGGCGATATAGTACTAGAGTTTACACACATGCACGATTAGTTAGCAGATATTTTCACAAAACCTTTACCAGATGATAGATTATGTATGATTAGAAGAGAAATATGTATGATGCATGCTATGAATATCTCTTAAAAGATAGACCAGAGTCAATAAAAATAGAGAGAGATTTTTTAAATAATTTTACATAAACTTGAGATTCTTCACCTCATGTTTGAGACACTCATTTCTCTTTATATAATATCATGTCATCCCTACCCATGAAAACTGGCAAGTAAATTGAAGAATCTAATAAAGATTTCAATTGTTTATTCTTCTACTGAATAATTCATTCTCTTGTGTGAGACTCTTGAACAATTTGTTGAAGTATAACAATTTAATTTTTAAGATTTTCAACCTCATGGTTTCTGACTTGTAGTCGTTAGAAAAAAGTAACGATAGAGGAGAAGTAGTGAGTCTCAAGACTCATCAAGTCGTAGATAGTATCAAAATCTGACTTAATATCCAAATTATTATTTTCTTACTGCAACATGGCATCAATGACAGCTGCAAAAAGGACAGGAGATTGAGGTGCAGAATACCTCATGGATGGATCTAGAGAAATGTTAAAAGAATGAGCCATTGAGAAAGGATTTGAAAACTTAAAGCGAGAATATTGAAGGAATACAGATGAGTTATAGAGATGAGAATAAGATTTGATGCGAATTAGATGAACCTTAAGACTAATTTTATAGGGTATCAGATAGGTGAAAATGATAATTTTTTTTAAACTCAACCCTTAATCTTGTTTGTCAACAATATCAGACGATTGTTCAAATCTCCAACCACACTTGTCAGGTCACGGACGGTTCCATTTTTTCAACTATCTACAGTTTTTCTTACTAACATACCGTTTTTTTCTTCTTCAATACATTTACTTGTTGCGGATCATTTTTAATGATATCAAAAGGGGGAGAAATTTTAGACTAGAACATTAACATTATTTAAATTGATAAACTTGTTATATATGCTTAAAATTATATTTATACTTTTACTTAAAAAACTAACACACATTCTCAGGGGGAGCATAAGTATTAATATAGGTTTTAGATTCTATCAAGTATTTATCATCATAAAAAAGATGGAGATTGTTGCACCCAATGTTTCAAGTTTCGTGTAATTATAAATTTACACATGAATTTTGATGATAACAAATGAATTCAAAGAATAAATGAATATCAAGTTCAAACTGTCCACACAATGGAGTCAAGCACATCAAGAAATCAAATATGAGTAAGAAGGGAACAAGTTCACATTAAAATCATAAAACAATGTGGTAAATATCTTAAAAATTTGAAATTAGGATTAAGACTCAAAATTAATATTTTATCATAAAGTATTAAAATATATTTTCCACATGTATATGAATATTTTGAAAATTAAATTTGAAAATTTTAAAAGATGATTGATTGTCAATTTTCACATGTGCATATTTTATTTAAATATTTTCAAAAGTGATTGATACTTTTTTTTACCTATATAAAAGGTAGATGTTTTTGTTTGAAATATTTGAAAAGTAAAGTCTACTTCTTTTGTCATATGCAAAAAGTAAAAAGATTAGGTTTAAATTTTTTGAAAAATAAAGTGTGCTCCTTTTGTCATATAGAAAAAGTAAAAAAATTAGGTTTGAATTTTTTTGAAAAGCAAAGTATGCTCCTTTTGTTATATGCAAAAAGTAAAAAAATTAGGTTTGAATTTTTTGAAAAGTAAAGTGTGCTCCTTTTGTCATATGCCAAAAGTAAAAGGTTTGAAGTTTTTAAAAAATGAATGATATTGTCTTTGACAATTGAAAAAGAAGAACATTTTATTTGGATTTTTTGAAAAAATGAATGATGTTATTTTTGACATGTGAATCTTTGTAAATTTGAATATGAAGTCTCATATGCCTATAAATAGATCATTTGAGAGCTTTACATTTACAACATTCATTCAAAACTTTTATTCTCTCTTCTCTAAGTATTGAACCTTAATTTTTGTTCATTTTGAGAGAGATATAGTTTGCGTTGTATTGTTCTTATTTCACTCATTGATGAGTGTTTTTTGATAACCTACCAACTATCAGCTCTTGTATCAGTAAAAGTGTGTGTATAACCCTTCTATGTATAGAAAGTGTTCTACATAGGGAATGGTTGAATTATCACGTGTAAGGTGATTGTAAGTGTAGAGGGTGTTCTACACGGATCTTTTGTAGCGGTGTTGTTCAAATGTGTAATAAGTTTCTATCTCCACCTGAAGGAGGTTGAATAGTGAATTTGGAGATCCTCAAGGGGTAGCTTGAGGCTAGGACGTAGGCAGTGGAGTCGAACCTTGTTAACATACTGAGTTTACTTCTCTCTTACCCTTACTCTTTATATTTATTGTTGTTTCATATTTTGTTTATATTTTATATTGTATATTTGATTTATAATTGTTATTTTTTTAAATACAACTCAATTCACCCCCTCTTGTGTTAGTCTTCTGCGTAACATCATGTAATAGATAAACATGTGATGACATAGCATGACATATATAGCAACATACAAACATAAACTGCAGCTCCCTTACCCATTACACATATACAATAAATTGATAGTAAGTTAAGAGTTAACTTACCTTGATTGTCGCGTTCAATAAAAATAAAATGCAAAACACGAGAAACTGTAAGAGAATATTCTAAAAGTTAGAAATTTAATTACTAACAATTAGAAATGTGTAAAAGAAACAACTTAGAGTAAAATTATCATTTTATCCTCTACATGTGGAAAAATGACTATTTTATCTATAAGTTAAGGATTTCACATCCTAACTCTAAAAATTACAGAAATTTACATTCATCATGTAAATTTTATCCTAAACTCAAATATCAATTCAAAAAAATTCAAAACAATTCACAACTATTAAAAACTCCTTATGGCCGAAACATCTATATACTATTTCTCTTGATTTTTATTGCAATTTCTTCTAACTTCAAAACTCATGATAAAAGCAAAAGTTTTGCAACAAGGATCTTCCTATCCTAAATTTAGAACCATACTTAAAACATCCATTAAGAAAAAGCAAATTATCAAAACCAAACTTTTTAACAAATAACAAACCCTTGAATTACAAGTTTTGACCCCTAAATCAAGACATCTAAAAAAATTTCAAAAATTTCAAAAATCAAATCTTACTTCTAACATATTCATAACATCATTCTAAGATCAACCATGCTTTAAATAATCAAATAAAAGTCATCAAAAATCACAAAACAATATTTAGAGTTTTTGGTTTTAGTGTTGTTTTGTGATTTTACACTTAGTCCAAAAACAGAAACTGTCTTCCTGACTAGTTTTGATAAATCTCTTAATCCATAACTTAAGAAGGTGAGATCTTCGAACTAAAGCATCACATAGTTTAACAATGTTTCCTAAAGAAGATCCAACCATCAAAATTAAAATCACATGGCTAAAAATCAATAAAACATGGATCTAACCCAAAAATATCAAATCTTAGGCCTAACCAAAATCCTCTTGTATAAAAAAATTATATCTTTGAAACTAATACTAAATATCTTCAAAATAACATCCTAACATGCATATAAGAGTCTAGGATCATCATATAAAAATATCAAAGCCTTTAGAGTAAAATCAAACCACGAAATATTCAAACTTTCTCAAAATAAAAACTGTTTCTCCACTTCCAGTTCTCAAGTTTCTAGATCTAAGAAAATTTATTATCAAAAACTTAATTCATGCAGCAAAACTTCAATGAAAACTCATAAACACATGCTAGCAACACTCCATAAAATTTTCGGATCAAGATATGTCCATTAGCTTGGTCAAAAACTCCAAAACATAACATACTCTCTGGTTTTACTTCCAGAATTACCTTTTCATGGTTAAAAATACTTTTGACTAATCAAATGACCATGGAATGAAATGAATAATATACCTACGGAAACTAAATTCAAAGATGAATAACTTTTATGAAAGAGTTATTATGTGAAAATACTTACCAAAAGTCGAAAAACTCCACGCAAAAAGACCCAAAAATCTACCCGAGAGAGCTCTTTTGGGTTTCTCTCTAAGAATGGGGTGAATAAGTGATTAAAGGGAAAGAAGTGTGTCTTGCACGACTCTAGACTTCTGGAGGGGAGAGATATGGGCTTGAATGACTGTTGATTGAAGGTGGCTATGTGACATAAAGTAGAGAATAGTGAGGGGCAAGGGACTGCCTGCAGAAGCTATGAGATATGGAGGTTGATGAGGTGGATTCTCCTTTACATTAAGGCACTATTGGGTGCAGCCAAGGTAGTGGATGGTTTGCCATCTAGGGGAGGAAGCTTCTTCAAGAAGCTTTGCCGGGGCGACCAATTTTGTGGGCCTTAGTGGGCCTCAACCAAGTGAGCTTTAACTTGGGGTTTAAAGGGGATTTTGTTAGGGTTTGGGATGCTATCATGTCTAAATCTAATTTTTATTAACCCAATCAATTTTTCAAGGTTTAAAAGGTTGAATAATGATGTCATAACAAGAATTTGGTTAATTAATAGCATGTGAAAGTGATTTAATCAAGTGATTAGATATAATGCTAGAAATTTGATCAAAAAGGGTTTAAAGGCCAATTTTAAGGTTTGGGGAAACCATTTAGGGTTTTGGTTTCAACCAAGATTTTGGAGTTTCAATTGGATTCCAACCATTTATGATTTCACTAGGGTTGAAACCCTCGTTGGTCTGGCTCAATTTGGTTGATCAGATGAAAGAATAAGGTTTTGTTTATGTGGCATGATATCACACATTGATTTCCTTCACAAATCTATCTAATGGTTCATCTTTGTGCCAAGTGTCTAATACTATTCACCAAGTGTGGCTAAGATTTTGCCAAATGTCCAAATAAAATTTCTCTAACTTAATTTGGACATTCCACACTATGATTTCAAAGACACTGTGCTAGGTGTTACTATTGAGGTTACTATTCACTCTGGGAATATGAAAATTAAACTTTGCACTGAAAAATCCTAAATATTCATATAAATCTAACTATATAATTTGTTTACCAAAATTCTATCCCGAAGTGCCTTAAAAAAATTAAAAAAGCATTTTTGAACAAGCGTATCTTTCGAAAATGAGATTATTGTGCCATAAAATTCTAAATAATCAACTAAGTCAACTAGCGCAAACCATAACGTATTCTGATACTTCTAACTATTTCAAATAAATAAAATCACACTCCTGACACCATAGCAAGTGATAAAACTGACTATGCTGACAAAGTAAAACTTATGTGATTAGTTGATTTGTGAAAATTGAGGTTTTCACAAAGTTTTTAAGATCTATAGAAATTTTACTAGCGAGCTATTACATGAATTAATATCCTGTTCGATGAGTTGGGAATAGCACACTGCATTAATAAGCTACTAATGAAGGTTTTCTTTACTTCTTAAAAAAGGAAAGATACCCTCACAAGAACCAATAATGAAAGAGGGCATGGGCAGAAACCTGCTTCCAAAGAAAAGTATAAGTAAAGAAGAAGCTTAAAGTGTGGTACTACTGTGTGAAGAGAGAATTGATTCACACAAAGCTGGATTATGTTTGGAGAAAGGCATAAGAAAAAGAAAGTATAAAGTTAGATTGCCAGAGAAGCTTTACTTGAGATTCCCCTCCCCATGAAAATGAAAGAATACAATGTTGCATGCTCCAAACTCCAAGAAGATAACCAAATGATTACGACTTGTTTTTATTTGTCATATGAACACAATTACAATTTGCAGGGTCCCCCAATTAATCATCATTCCCTCATTATCTAAAGAAAATTATTGTTTATAAGGATTAAAGAAGCAAGCAATGAATAAGGAGAATTACTATATATGAGAAAATCAGCCCAATTTCTGATTAAAGAGGTCATTCTAGGCGGGGAATATTATCTCAAAATCAATTAAAGGTAGTACCCTATGTTAGACTCTAGATGTTTGGTCCCTGTTGGTCAATCATGTGTGATAGTGTGACTAGTAGTCTAGTACTACTCTTAAGGCCTTCAATATATATTGAGCTTTTACATACTTGGGGATATTGGGCGTCCAAGACATTGGCTTCTATGAAATATTAAATCCAAAAAAGCTTGAGAAAAATGAAATAGAAAAGTGGTTTATCTGGTTATATTATGTACTCCTTTGCAGCAATACGACAAACTCCATTAAAGAAGAATCCAAGTAACTTCTTAAAGAGCCATAAACACACATATACGTCTAAAAGCAACCTGCCTACTGCCCTGACCTCTTTTGGTTTTGTAACTATAAAGTCCCAGAGGGCGTTAGCCCAACAAGTTTCAGTCACAAGGACACAATATCAGAATTTGGCATTTTCTTCCCAAACTTGAGCCATTTAGAATTCAGATGGGTGAGTTTCATCGCAACCTTTCGGCTTCAATGAGAAAGCAATGGTTTCCTTGGCTCTTGAATGTAGGGATGATCATGGGGTTATTCATGTTTGCCAATGTAACGTGTGATCAGGATCATGAAATTGGGGATCCTCCAACTGGCGCACCATGTATCAGTGAATGTGCAACATGTCCTGTCATATGTTCACCACCATCTCCGCAGCTACAGTCACATCCACCACCAGCATCTTCAGTGCACCACTCACTGCCACCACCAAAGCCAACACCATCATCACCAGATCATTCACGACCACGGCCACCAACATCCACACCACTACCATCTCCACCAGCAGCATTGCCGCCAAAGGCTTCTTCAAATTCTTTAGGGGGATCGCCTTCACCTCCTTTTATTTACTTCAACAATATGCCTCCTTCAGATCCCGGACATGTACCACCCATGGTTGGAGCATACGGTTACTCCTATCCTTACTACTATTACGCCTCCATGGCTTCGACCTCTCTTTCAGTACTCGATGCTTCCTTCTTCTTAATCATGCTTCTTGTCTTCCATTTCGTGATTTCTTGCTGGTGAGTAAATCAAGATGGTGACAAGTTCTCTAATTAATGGAAAATGGAATGGGTTGATCCTCATGACAAGTTTGTAGAATTGAAGGAGATTGCGAAATTCTTCAGTCTGTTCATAAGTTTCACTATGTTTGCTTCCTTTTTCTGGGTTCTTTTTGCACTTTGGCTATGTTCAGAGATAAACTTAGTTTTTAGCTGAATGAGTTGAAATGTATTGTATATTTTACTTGTATAAATTGGCTCATTATGAGTAAATAAAGGATAAGCATACATTTTACATGTTTTATATGAAAGGTATTTTTATCATTCATGCACTTTAATGGAAAAGGATTTCATGGTTCTTATCAAGGATGTATTAATTCATGAGTAATGCTACGTATAATCGTAGAGTAATGCGCAAGTATCGTGCAGTTGTTTTGAAAAAGAATTAAATTTATTATTAAAAAATTAATTTTTTTAATATAAATTCCGACGGCAACTATCATTTCCTTTAGACAAATTGCAGGCAATCATTGAATGCCAAGAAGTTTTCATTATATTTTCCTATAAACTCAAATAATTAAAGCAAATTGCTGTAACTTCTATTTATTTCAATTTAATTATTGTTAAGTCATTTTAAAACTGTGTTGAAATGAAGAATTCATGTAATTTTTGTTAGAACAGATAACTGGCAGCAGAGATGGATCAACACTACTTATACCAAGAATTTCTTTTATAAGAATTGAGTAACTCATTTAATGAATATATATTTTTTTACATATTCTAAGTATGCCAAGAATATTTTTTATAAGAATTGAGTAACTCATTTAATAAATAATATATATATATTTTTTTAAAGTGCCTGTATTATACTTACAGACTCCACTGATCTTTTTCTTTTGACATAGAAGTATGTGAAACCGACGGCCAGGATCATGTAAAAACGTACATACCACGTCACGTCGGTGGGACCCTTTGTCGTCAACGCTGACATGGCCATAATTGGCCCTTTGAACTCACGCCTCATCCCACACGGGATCCAGATCCGAATAGCAGAGCTCAGTAATCGACGAGACGCACTGTTCCGCACCGAACTGTGATTTGAGCCTTCGATTCAGCGAATCAGGGGTTCCGGAGCTCCGAGAAATGGAGCTCGAAAATGCAGCAGAGGAGACGACGTCGTCGTCGCCGGTTTCAGGTCTCCTCCCTCTCGCATCGGCCTCCCAACAACCCTACGTCTCCGAGCTCCTTTCCTTCACCCTCGATCGCCTCCACAAGGTCCTTGCTCTCTGTCTGTCTGTCTCTAAGTCTGTCTGAGAAGCTTGTCAAGTACTTCATAAAATTTCTTAATTTTTTAAAGGAACCGGAGCTTCTTCGGGTCGATGCGGAGCGGATCAGGAGGCAAATGCAAGAGGTGGCTGTGGGAAATTACCGAGCATTCATTGCCGCAGCCGATGCACTGATTGCGATTCGGGAGGAAGTTTCTTCTATTGATAAGAATCTTGAATCTCTGGTAATAATACTTCTTTTTAATTTTTTAATTTTTGTTTTGGTGTTTTATGGTGCTGAAATATCGTCTCGTTTTCGTACTCAATGCAGCTTCCCGTGAAATTTTTTTATCTAGGCTTAATTTGTACTAGAAAAATGTTGTATGAATGAAGTACACCACTTCATGACCCATTAACTTGAGTCGGGGATAATCTTTGAAGATCTTGCAAGGGTCTCAAAATTAAGTAGTGAGGTGATGTTGATATGTAGGAGGAGCGAGAAACCGAGAAGTACAGTTTCTCCACTGTTTTTGATTTACTAATATAAGAGCAAGGAGCTCGATAATTTTGGGTTTATAATTGTTATGACAAATGGAATTGCTTCCATGTGTAATGCAAGCATCTAAAACATCAGAGAAAATGTAATCATCTTGCCGCATAATTTTGAAGAACATGATGTTTTTTAGAAGTAATTTTGAAGCACATGATAGACAGGTATACTGAGATGTAATTTTCATCCTTTGCAGATAAATGAGATCCCAAAGTTGACATCTGGTTCCACCCAGTTCATTGAATCTGCAGAACAGATTTTGGAGGAGAGGAAGATGAACCAAACATTGCTCGCAAATCACAGTACTCTGCTGGACTTACTTGAAATTCCTCAGCTTATGGACACGTATGTGTTTCAAAAAATAGGAAGGTCATTCATAGAATGTACTTAGGTGCCTTATGTATACTTCCTGTGTACACGGGCATGCCTATTTTATTCTGATCAATAATATTTATCTTTTACCTAGAACATATATATATGAAGGTCATTTGTTCAAATGGAATCAATAGTCCCTAATCTAGAGGTCTCATATTAAGTTTTTACATTTAGTGTTTGAAAAGAAATGCATCCTAGTACTATGTGTGCAATAAGTTGTTGACTGCATTGAGATGTCTTTAACTCAAGCCATCAGATAGTTCCCCACTCTTTGGAGTATGAGTCTAAACTTATACCCTTATCTTTCTATGGTTATATTAAACAAACCATTTTTATGTATTGTACATTTGGTATTTTGTGCTTAATTTCTACTTTTCGTGTTTACAACCTTAAAAACTATTTTTTGTGATTGATGGATGAATGATGTTTTGAAACTAGAAATTGGTTCTGAAGTAACTGAGGCATAATGAAACTCTTGTCTACACAAGGAGGAGGAGAAGGGGGGGGGGGGGGGGGGGGGGGGGTGCTTGGAGGTCATGAAGCGCTGGTAGAAACAAGATTAAGAAGCAACTACTTGAAGTGTCGAGTTTATACAAATTTAGAGGAGCATCTAGGGGAGGGGGAGGGGTAAATTTGCCAGCTATCAGGGCTCTTTTGGAGACTGCCATAGGACTTTGATGATATTGATTGCAGATCATGGAAATGAGAAGTTAGATTATTCTATGGTTTCGTTGTGTTGTTTACTTGGGAATATTTTTAGGATGGTTTTTTAATCTTTGAGCTTTAAGGGTGGGTGTTACTGGTTGTTTAAAATGACATTATGCCCTTGCTGCACTGCCACGGTTCTGTAATTCTTTGATACAATTGTTTATCTTCATGAAAAATAAAAAAACTCATGCCATAAAACTTCAATAAGTTTTGTCCTTCAGTATTCCTATTCAGGAATCAGGTCTGCAAATAGTAAAATTGGTATGCCATGCCATGATTGTCCTATCTGCTAATCTCTTTTTACTTGAAATATTGACCTTATCAGCAGCTTTTTAGAAAATAAACGGTAATTCCATATTAGAAAACATTTAAATGGCATTATTTTGTTGGTTGGCCAGCGTATTTTCGTAGGACATGTCATTCTTGATGCAGCTATTCATCTCATCGGGTAATAACTAGAAAGGCTATTGAATCCTTTCTTTATGCAGGTGTGTAAGAAATGGAAATTATGATGAAGCTCTTGACTTAGAAGCATTTGTTTACAAACTTTCAACTATGCATCCCAAGTGAGTTATATTTGTGTTATTTTCCTTTACTAGCTACCGAATGTTTTGGCTCTCAACTTTTCAGAAGGCACATGCTATTCTTAACTTGTTTTCCTCTTGGTAGCTACTATAGATTTTAATTGGCCGAGTCTTCATGATTACCTTGCATCCTTTTCTTTTTCTAATTAGGTGTTCTCTTTTATGTCCTGTGCACTTTTGCGTTTTTTAATAAAATCTTCAATTACTCATTAAAATTAAAAAAAAAAAAATCAGAAGGATGCTTGCTGAGTTTTTGTTCTTTTCTTGAAGATTACCTGTTATTCAAGCACTAGCTGCAGAAGTCAGGCAGACAACCCAGGCTCTTCTTTCTCAGCTTCTCCAGAAACTTCGCTCAAATATTCAGGTCTGTGGTTTTTCTGTCCAGTCATTTGCAATTGATGCAGCTTGACTTTTGTATATCTGTGGATGTATCCTCATGTATTGCAGTTTTTTTATGAGAAAATCCTTGTATATTGCAGTTACCAGAATGTCTTCGTATTATTGGATATTTACGTCGGATAGGAGTATTTAGCGAGTACGAGATGCGTTTGCAGGTATTTGTCAACCTCTGTTATGCATAATTCATTAATCTTTTATGGTTTATACTAAAAACTTGACTTGTAAGATTTGTTGCTGATAGGGATGTTGGTTTAGTGAACATTTAATTGGCTTCTATGCTTTTTGTAGGGGCTACTTCTATAGGTTCAATGTGATCATGATTATTTTCCATGTGTTTCAGTTTTTGAGGTGCCGAGAGGCTTGGCTTACTGGAATTCTTGAGGATCTGGACCAGAGAAATCCTTATGAGTACTTAAAAGGGATGATAAACTGTCACAGAATGCATCTTTTCGATGTAGTTAACCAGTATCGAGCAATTTTTGCTGACGATACATCAGGAAGTGAGGAAAACTATGATGGTGGGCTTCTATTTAGTTGGGCTATGCATCAGATTACCTCACACCTTAAAACTCTTAAAGTCATGCTTCCAAAGATAACTGAAGGTGGATCTCTCTCGAACATCTTGGATCAATGCATGGTAAGCATTCCAATAAAATTCGGCATGCCTGTGTGTCTTGTGCATATCAAACATTTTCTTTTGCCTGAAATGATAGAATAACTCATACTGCTCTAAGCCCCACCCATATCATGTCAAACCTTAGTCCTTCCTCCACATTCTAATGGAGAATTACTTTTAGCCTACAAGGCCACTTGTGGGTTGTATGCATATTAAAATATCATTGTTTCTGCAGGAGCTTAGATTTGTGGAGAAATGTTTCCGTTCACTTCAACTTCTTTTTGCCTAATTCAAAACATTTTGCATGCAAATTTTCTGGAATCAGGACTACACATCCAGAGCTTTTGACTTTACTCTTTTGTGTTATTCACAGTATTGTGCCATGGGGCTTGGTTGGGTTGGGCTAGATTTTCGGGGGCTGCTTCCTTCGCTGTTTGAAGAGTAATACCTTGTTTTATGTATATATTTATCTTTGGCCATAATAAACCTTCACTTTTTATATCTTTGTTCTTATTTTAATATTGACTTTGGTCAATTTACAGGGCTGTTATCAACTTATTCTCAAAAAATATGAATACAGCAGTTGAGAATTTTCAGGTAAATGAGCTAGAGGTGAAGTAGAATATTTGTTTCTGTTCTCCCAGAATTTATTTAATAGATTACAAAAAGAATTTGGCATATTAGGATGATCATTTCACTTTGTACCAAGCAGCATGATGCCTTCTATTTGGTGATATGTAACTTGATGTTGTACTCTAAACCAGTTGGTCCTGGATTCACATCGTTGGGTCCCAATGCCAGTAGTTGGTTTCCCAGCTTATACTGTTGGCGATGATAGTCAGGAGGATGTCACTCCACCACCTCATCTGATGGAACATCCGCCTCTTGCTGTATTTGTCAATGGTGAGTTTGATATATGCTTTTTACTTGGGTGGTATTTCAAAACCGAGCAGAATTTCCTCACCTTTGATACTACTGTTGCTGTGAACTTTGGTGGTCATGATATGAAGCAGAATTGTTAAGAGAAAAAGACCCCCTCCCCTGGCTTGTGGGGGCTAGAAAATGAGATAGTAGATTCTTTGCAAATAGCTATGCTGACAAGACATTCTGATCTCATTATCAAATTATATTGATAACTTTATGTTTTAGTCTGATGGCTGAATTCCTGAGTTTGGAAATTATCTGGTATGGAGATGCTACTTTCTCCGTGGCCTACTGATTCCAATTCCTCTGAAGTTTTTGGTTTAGATCTCATGGTTACTTACAATTTATGTTCATGGTTACTTACAATTTATGTTTTAGAGGATTTCTTCTTTGGTCATCTTTTTCTTTCTGGTGGTTGTAGGTGTGTCTGCAGCAATGAACGAGCTACGTCCCTGTGCCCCATTGAGTTTGAAACATTTACTCGCTCAAGAATTAATTGAGGGATTGCGGGCTGTTTCCGACTCTTTATTGAGGTATAATACAGCTCGGATGCTCAGAGAAAGTGAATCTGGACTTTTCCTCGCTCTTTGCAGGGCTTTCATTGAGGTGCGATTCTTACTTGGGAGGATTGTCACCTTTAGTTTGTCTTTTAACCATATTCACACCTTGTAATTTGTGGGCCCTCTCCCTTCACAGGTTGTTTACCCACATTGCGCCACATGCTTTGGTCGTTGTTACCCTGGTGGAGCTACTCTTGTCATGGATGCAAAGAACATGTATGATGGAATTGGCCGCCTACTGAGAATCTCTCCCTCAAGAGATCCAATCAAACCTGTCAATAATGTAGAGGGAAAGAGCATCTCAGAAAATGGTGACTTGCCCGTGGTGGAAAATGGAGTTGTGCCTGGTGGCGAACAAACTGTGGGTGCCGATGCCGATGAAAAGGAGAAAAGTCCCACTTTGCAGACTGCCGAGAGGCACAGTGATGAGTGAAATGCCGAGAGCTGTGAAAAATATGACCGCCTCCAATTTCTTAAAGCCCAAAATAAGAGAGAAACAGAGAGGAGCGGAAGAGGAAAACTGGGTCTAATTCAGTAGCTGTAATTATTTTGTTGAACGTTAATTTCCCAATTCTTTTTTTTTTTCTTTTGTTTTTGAAGGGAGCTGAAGACTAGATGTATAGTAGAACTGGAAGAAGAGGGCATCAATGAAGGAGTGAGATGGAGGAATTATACAAGGACAGCAAAACTAGCTAGA
The DNA here is from genome assembly GCF_018687715.1 of Carya illinoinensis. Classification (NCBI taxonomy): domain Eukaryota; kingdom Viridiplantae; phylum Streptophyta; class Magnoliopsida; order Fagales; family Juglandaceae; genus Carya; species Carya illinoinensis. Next base: position 6,282,732 of record NC_056766.1, read on the forward strand.
GAACTTCATTTTGTATCATTTGCATTACGCATTTATCCCTGTTTTCATTTAAGGCAATTTGTTTTTGAACTCTGGCTATATACATATATATAGCACTACGCATATTTTGTTTGCCAAGGGGTTGAACAGTACGGAAGTCTATATACACAAATATGAAATCTTGCTGTACAGGGATTTGTCTCTATTTACTTTAACCTTTTTAAGATAAATGTTTTAATCATGATTTGACAAAAATAAATTTATAAATTAACATAAATTTACGTGATTAGTTAGATTTACTTTATAATATTAATGTTGGGCTTGATGTAAAATTGACGTAAAATGTTTTAATTTCTCTTTTTAATGTTTTGAGTTAATGGTGGGCTTGATGGCTTATCCTCAAGATATACACTATTAATATGGTTTGGATAACATAATTTTTAAATATTTTATTCTTAAATATTATTTAAATTCAAAGCATTTTAATTTCAAGTTTTTAAATTTTTTACTTATTTATTACTTAATCATTACAATTTTATTAAATTTTGAACAAAATATAAATAAGAATACAAGTTTTTTCAAATTTTAAAATAAAAATAATATTCAAATAATTTTGTAATTTTATAATATTTTTAATTAACTTTCTCTCTTATTTTTTAAAACTTAATAAAATATCTTAATTCAAATTATTTCATTATTATTTGAAAACCATTTACAAATATTCTAAGCGTCAAGACCTAAATATTTTGATTACTTGACTTTTCAATTGGTCTCGTTTAGTTATATAGATGAGATAAAAGTTGAATAAAATATTGTTAAAATATTATTTTTATTTTAAAATTTTAAAATTTTGAATTATTTATTATATTTTATGTAAGAATTTAAAAAAATTATAATATATTTTTTGAAATAAAAAAATTATAATAATTAAATAAAATTAAATGATTATAGCCAAATTAGACATTAATCCGTAAACAATAAGTATAATGATTGCTTAATATTTTGTATGGAATGAATACTTAAAAAGAGGGTGGGTCGCTTTTTACCTTTACGGCAAACATCGCTACTGGTCACAAGCAAAACCCTAAACCCCCTACCCCCGTCCCTCCCTCTCTCTCTCTCTCTGTGGATGTGGGGCGATTGACTGCAAACTTCTGGTACGTGTTTCTCTGTTGTTTTATTTCGTTGGTGATCTTCACCGCCCTTAATTCCGTTGTTGGTGGGTTATCATTCATGGCAATGTTACTTATAAAAATAAATAAATTCATGGCAAATTACGCTCTTGATGTATGTAGATATACTTGTGACGTTATTCTCCTCAAAGAGAGACTCGGAAAATGGCGTCTGATTTGCAAGCAGCTGAGGAGCAACAACTGCCATCCCAGACGATACAAATATATCCTCCCTCTAGCGATGTTATCTCCCCCTTCTGGCGAGGTCTCTCTCTCTCTCACCACACAGAATATTGTTCGTATTCATTTTAATTATGTCGCTATGTTTGGCAGAGAAATATGAAAGAGAAGCTAAGAAGTATTGGGATATCTTTTACAAACGGCATCAAGATAGAGTAACTCTCTCTCTCCCTCTCTCCTCCAACCTCTCCCCCCCCCCCCCCCCCCCCGGGCGGCTCCCCGGCCGCGCGGTGACTCTATCAGACCAACAGCCGATTCAAATGCTACTTAATAATCCCGACTGAGCTCCCCACTTAGAATAGGAAGATGGTGAATGAGATCCACGTTGCTCTGGAGAGAGGAGTTATTGCCCTTTTTAGTAATTCCTATGAGCTCCATTTATGACATTGGATAGTACTTTTAGAGTATGAGGCCGGACGTGGCTTGAGTTCTTCTTCGATCATTACATGCTATTACTTTTTGTGTCAGTATAATTCTACCGCTAGGCTCCAAAACATGACTGGCAACAATGATCTTGATCCACGTTATGTGATCCGTAGTGGCATAAATGGCTGGCCAGACCTTCGGTTCATAATTCTAAAACCAGAGACCTTTAGCTGAGTTGAGTAGGTTATTACTTGTCTGGAAATCGGGTCGCCTCTATGGCTTTAGCTGGTGTCAGTTTCTTGGGAGAAAGGGTAATCTGCACCTTACAGCTGTCAATCCTGTCTGTAATGAAAAGGGCAAACCATTTTGATTGCTTCCTGAAAGCTTTTAAACTGCCACTTGTTTTTAATTTGCTGCAAGTCAATGGGTATTGGTAAAATTTTTATTTCATTTTTCTGTTTTTGTATCTTTAGTTTTTCAAAGATCGTCACTACTTGGACAAGGAGTGGGGCCACCATTTCTCTGTGAGTGTTTTTTTTGTTTTTTTGATAAGTAAAACGGTAGTATTAATTAATAGGCATGAGTGTTTCTTTTTTCTTTTGCAAGTGTAGTTTCTAAGCGTTTTGCAATATCTTTAATGGATTAAGATATATTTTGTGGATTTTTTATTTATTTACAGGGATCAGGAAGAAAAGAGATTTTGGAGGTAAACCATCTTTTTTCATTATTAGCTCTCTCTCCCTCTCTTATGTGGACAAAATCTAGATGTTTGGTTCCTAACTTGTAATCTTTCTACTTAAAAAAAAAAAAACCTGTAATCTTTTTTGTTATAAGTAATTAATTTTATATTTTTCATGACTTGATGAAGTTTCTAACTTAGTTTCATGTCACCCTGTTATATCCATATTATCATTCATATTATCTTTGACTGAAGTTTTGATTAAATAAGGTGGATAGGTATATAGAGATATTTGCATGACTTATTGTTGCAAGTCGTTTGAAATTGCTCTATGTTGTTGGTGAGATCAAACACTAACGTATTTTGTGTCTTAAAATTTGATTTTGAAGTTGTATCATTTATTTAATCATTGTTGTACCTGTAGTTTTAATCAAGTCTTCTCATGATTCTCATTCTTATTTATTGTCCACTATGATCATTAAGGCTATATTGTATTTTAGCCTTAATCTTGTGGATATAGAGAGGAACTATCACCATTCACAGCTATAGTAAAGTACTACATGTGTGTGTGTGTGTGTGTGTGTGTGTGTGTGTGTGTGTTTGTAAGTAGTTATTTTCCTCTTTATATTCCTTTTTGGAAGCTCTTTAACCACTCCTTGAGAATTTACTATATATTGAGCTATTAAATCTTTGTCATTGTTATCAGGCTGGCTGTGGAGCTGGAAACACCATCTTTCCCTTGCTTGCTACATATCCGGATGTTTTTGTGTATGCATGCGATTTCTCACCACGTGCTGTTAACTTGGTTCAGGTTTGATTGTCTTGTATTCTATTGTTGAATAATTGGCGAATCTTTATGATTGAATGCATCTGAGTACGTGGATCATATTGTAGTATGTGTAGATAATTGTGCTTAAAAGTTATGGATCTGGAGCTGTGGAGCTGTTCAAGTGCCCTATAATTGATGAATGAGAAGAGGATCAGCTTGTAGTTTTGTTCTTATTCCTCCTTTGATTATGTGCATTGCATGTGAGCTTGATTTAATATAAATCAACAAGTCATAATAACCTAAAAAGTTAAGGGGATGAATCATAGAAAGTTATGTGTATAGTCATGTTTTAAACTATATTTTAAACAAAGTTATGTGTATAATCATAGAAAGGGGATAAATCATATAAAGTCATATTTTAAACTATCTCTTGGATTAGAAACTCATAATTACTTAATTCTATAGGTAGAAATGCTTCATTCTTCTGTGAATGACACTGTTCTCCTTCTCCTTTTATTTAGTGTCAAAAGTTTGGTGGCAACATGTTTTCTACAATATGTTTTTGTATTTGACAACTCATGGTACGTTGAATACTTTGCAGAAAGTTAAAGAGATTCCTTTGGGCATTGATCATGAGTTAAACTGGAAATGTAGCACTTCTACTAAAGTGACATGTTGCAATTTCCTTGTTTTGTATGCTTATTGTTTGTAGCTTTAGGAGTTAATTGTCCATATATAACTTAAAATTTTACTTGAACTAGTTCTATTTGGCTGAATGTATTTGTCTTGCTCATCGCAGATGCATAAAGACTTCAATGAATCCCGAGTTAGTGCATTTGTTTGTGATTTGACAGTTGATGATCTAAGCAAGCAAATTTCTTCATCTTCACTTGATATAGTGACCATGGTATTTAAATGAAGTTATCGTTCATAAAGTTTATGTGATTGTTAAATATCTGGTTTTTTACCTATAAAAAAGTTAAAAAAAAAAAAAATCTGGTTTCCACTTTCATTGATGTATTATTGTATTCCAATCTACATTCTGGTTGGACAATGTGCTGTTGTGCTTAAGTTTGCTTTGATGTTTGTTGTTCAGCCAACTAGCTGACGCGTTAAGCAGATTTTTGTGTTATCTGCAGTTTCCCCAGAGAAGATGTCTCTAGCGTTGCAGAACATTAGAAAAGTTCTCAAGGTAAGATGTTAGTGCATTTATTTACAAGAATCATGAAATATTAGAGCTTCTATAAACAATGCCATAATTAACTCTTTTAAATTTAAAATTCCATCTTTTTTTTTTAATTTTCAGCCAAATGGGTACGTGTTGTTTCGTGATTATGCCACTGGTGACCTTGCTCAGGTTGATACTCATGCATTTTGAAGTTCTTGTTTGTTTACTTTCTTTTTGAACCCATGCTCTATTGCTCTATTTCCTTCTATCCTCGAATTGCTTCTCGCAGTTTTTTTTTTTTTTTTGGTGGCTTATGTTTGTTATATACTTAGTTGCTTGAGTTCATCAACTTTGGCTGTACATTTCTTGAAGCCAGTAATGGTTATGATGATGATAAAAAAAATAAAAATAAAAAATAAAAAATAAAAGCAATGTGGGATTTCACTCCCTGTTTTAGGTAAATACAGTTTGGCTCTTGAATGGGAATTGAAGCAGTGTCTTCGCCCTCTAGCACTTTTTTTATAAGGTAGTTGACCATTTGTTCCAAAGCTCATTGACGAAGAATGGATTTGACTGCCCTCTATGAAATATTCCTTTCCTTCAGTTTTCATGCTTCATATGTCGGTGTGATTTTATCATGATTATGTTTTACTTAAGAAGAATATCAGCCTTACATCCCTCATAACAGTATGAGCATCCTTATTCGAAACCTAATTTTGATTGTTTCACCAAAATCGGAGTGGAACATAAAACTCAAATTTTTCCATTTTTGTTTTCAAATTCTTTCCTAGTGTTTTGGCAACCCCCCCTCTAAATTTTTTGAAACGGTTGTATCACCAATTGGCTACTTATCACAATATCTGCAATTAGCCGCTTGTTCTCTATGTAGAGAATTTTTTATTAACATTTTATAATAAATATATTGGCAGGAAAGGTTTACTCTCAAGGATCAAAAGATTAGTGAAAACTTTTATGTCAGGGGTGATGGCACTGTAAGTTCCAGAATGGTTTATATGTTCTCAGTATGTAGTTTAGCGAGTTAGCTACTTATATAAACCTTTTTTTTTATCCAGCGAGCTTTCTATTTTTCTGAAGAGTTCTTGAGAAATTTATTTAAAGAAAATGGATTTGATGTTGAAGAACTTGGTTTGTGTTGCAAACAAGTTGAGAACCGCTCGAGGGAGTTGGTGATGAATCGGTCAGTGATTGTATCTTCATTTTTCATAGCAATTTGTAGAGTTGTAGTTTTTTCTTTTTTGTCAAACTTTGTTTTGTTTTTTGATAAAATAATATATTTCACATTAATGTTGTGAATTTTTAATCTGTTGAAGTGCACTCAAATTTTTTGTCAAGTGATTAGCGCAACAATTAACTAAGAAAAAACTTTTTTCCTTGTGGAATCTTTGTATATATAACCGCTTCTAAAAAATGTATTAAAAGAAAGTATCTCAGTTGAATATATTTCTGTTTGTGATGCCAGGCGTTGGATCCAAGCTGTTTTCCGACTTTCAGACGATGTAAATTCTTCTTCTATTATGGAAGCTGCAGTTAAGGGCTCTTCTGGTCAAGAGGATATTGAGCCTGGAGTCAAGGAGAATTCGTTGATGGGGCTTGTGAAGAACTTTGAAGTTGACATATCTGAGGGGGTTGCAGCTGATATGTTTGGAACTTCACTTTCCAATGATTTTGAGGTGATTTTTTGCCTTTTATCTTTCTACTTGTACTTAAAGTTCTGCTAAACTGATGCAACAAGTTCTCACCTGTGCTTAGAAAGGATGCTGAGTTGTGCTGTCTATTGATTTCAGTAGCAGAGCACGGCCTGCTTGTGTTTCACTATCAACTTGTCCTTTGGAGTGCTAAACTGATCTTTTGCTATGGATAATTTATATGGAGAGATCTTCATCACTCACTTTGTTTGTGGCAGATGATTGATGTCAACGTTAGAGGATCTAACTACAAGATTAGAGTGCTGTCTAGAGAGTATCAACATACATGCAAATCTACCGGCTTGATGCTCTGGGAATCAGCTCGCCTAGTGGCTTCTGTACTAGCACAAAATCCTAGCATCGTTGCTGGGAAAAGGGTGTTAGAGTTGGGGTCTGGCTGTGGAGGCATCTGCTCTATGGTTGCCACTAGATCTGCTGACCTAGTAGTTGCCACTGATGGGGATGCAAGTGCTCTTGACCTATTGACCCAAAATATCACTTCAAATCTCAAGCCACCATTTCTTTCCAAGTTGATCTCGAAGAGAGTACAGTGGGGGAATAAGGACCACATAGAAGCCATCAAGGAAATTAGTAATAGAGGATTTGATATCATTATAGGCACAGATGTGACTTACATTCCTGAAGCCATTTTGCCCTTGTTTGAAACTGCGAAGGAATTGATTTCATCCAAAGGAGGCATTACATGGGAACAGGAACCTGCATTCATTCTTTGCCATGTCTTGCACCGAGTCGATGAGCCATCCATACTTTCAGCTGCATCCAAGTTTGGTTTTAGGCTTATCGATAAGTGGCCTGCAGGAACTCAAAATAATCCATCTAAGGGCATTATCTGTTCCTGGTTCTCACAGAATGCTTCTGAGGATTATATTCCAAGTACTGCATTGAATATATTGTACTTCCAAACAGAGTGAAATCTGGGGCTTCAAATTCAATAAAGTAATCTGTCACAAGTGCAAGATCAATGTGCAATCCCTATTTTCTTTTGCTTTCATTTTTTGTGTGACACATGTTTGTTCACGTTTTCGCCATTTCAGTGTGCTGTATGTGAAGCGTTTTCTGATTAAGCAGGTTTATTATTAAGTTGTACTAGCAAGAGGAGGTATAATGAAACTGCTGTTGCATGTATTTTAAGTTCTGAATTTTGTGCTTGAATTTTCAGTGACTTTCTTATTCCAAGTAAAATTTAAAAAAAAAAAAAAAAGATTATATTAATAGTACATCAATGCTTGCAGATTCAGTAGATTTGTGAGTTAATTATATATATAAATATATATATATATTAAAGAGAAAAAAATAAAAAGAAACCAAGAGCCACCTGAAAAGGTACCATGGTTGCTGATCAAGCATTCCAAGAGAAGATCATGAGTTGCTTAATTTGGTGAATGTTCATGAGTGCCTGACTCAGACCATTAGTAGTACAGGAGATAGAGGAGCTAGCTCCACGTACGATCGATGTCCTTCAGAGTGCAAGGTGGTGTACTTCAACGATTGGCTTGGTAGTGAACATGAATAGATCATTCGACAATATGTCTCCCAAAGCAAACAGGGTCGACGCCCTTTGACATCATCTTCCATGTAGTAGTGGAGAGTGAGAAAAACAGTACCATTGGCTAGCCGTTGCTAGTATAGTGGAGAGTGATCGAGACACATGATGCAAGATGCGTAAGTGCCTCGTGCCCCCTCCCCATGCATGCACCTTGGAGATGATCAAGACGACCACGCAGCAATTTGGAGGAGGTGATGATCTGGACTAACCGGAATGGGAAAAAAGCCCATGGCACTAGAGCAAAGTGCGCGATAGTGGAGGCCGACATGAGGGCGGAAGTCATGATCATTGGATTTGATTTTGAAAAACTTGAGGAAAAGGAGAATTATGAGAAGTCAAAGCTCGGCGGCCTCCCTCCTAGTCCTGGAGTACTCATGGCGGGGGAGGAATTAAAGAGATTGATCAAGACACTTTCGGGAGCTCTCGAGAGGCTTTCCCGAGCTCTAAGCAAATATATATTGAATATATTTTAAAGTAGTGTATGGCCAATGCAATGATACTGATAAAAGAACGATATTGTAATTCATGCAAGGATAAATTTATCTAGGGAGAATGCTACGGTCACAAAGAAATTTTACAAAAATAAAGTATTGATCACAAATTAACAGGGCTTCATTTGATCTGTATTTAAATCTAGTACTTTATAATAAAACTAACTTTATAGTACAATATATGTTTCACATCAAACTACGTCAATTTATGAATTTATTTTTATAAAATATTTTCGTGGCTAAAGCATTTTTCCTATATATATGTGTATGTAATATTATACATACATATGCACACACACACACATATATATATATATATATATAAATATGTGTGTGTGTGCATGCTTGATATGGATCGAGATTGGTTATGTTCATAAGTTTCAATCCATCATCGGCTGGTTTGGGTGTTGAGATATCTCATCTTATTTCATCTCAATATTCAAACACCAATTAAATACAAACACTTTTCAATTTTAAAATTTTAAACTTTTTCATCTAATCATTACCTGATTATTACAATTTTTTCAAACTTCTAAACAAAATACAAAAAACAATTCAATTTTTTTAAATCTCAAAACTAAAATAATATTAAAGGATTATATTATAATAATATTTTAACTTTATAATATTTTTATTCAATTTTTTTTCTCATTTTTCAAAATCTCATAAAACATCTTAACTCAACTAATTTTACTATTATTTACAAATTTTTTATCTCATCTCATCTTAAGATCCAAATGAAGTCTAAATCTAGTAACCTAGCGAGTGATTAATTGGGTACGACTCATTCATCTTTATTACTTTGTGTTGATAGTAGCTTCTTCTCTTCTTATTTTGTGTTCCACGAAAGACATTATAGGAAAAGCTTATTGCTTGAATATTATTGCAAAGACTTAGTTTTAATTTGGATTTAGGTTATAATTAATATCGTGCATATATAATTATATTATCATGCATTAATATTTCTTTTTAAAGGGTATATTAATGTATAATAATAAGGAAAGATTAATGATTAATTAGAAGTTGGTGATCGATCATATTAATATATCGCCTTGTTGGGGGCATTATGCATTAATTCATGTACGTACGTAGCTAGACAACCCACCATTCAATTAGATTAAAAAGGTTAATGTAAGTTTTGAATTTTCATGAGCAAATTAGATCACAATATTAAAGGATTAATTAATTACGTACGAGATGATGATCATTTGATCATCATGTGTGTATTATTTCTAATTAATATGATTTGGCCTTCCCTCTTCATTATATATGTTTTTGCTTTAAAAAAGAAAGTATATATATATACTAGACATGCAAGCATGATAAATGAACAACAAATCTTGCTATCCACTTCACACTGGAAATGTTGATCATGAATGAGATTATAATATACGTTTGGATGTTGAGATGATCTTAATTTATCAGTAAATTATAATAACGAAAAAATAGATAATAATTTGTAAATAATAGTAAACTGTTCGTGATCAGATATGATCACTTACCAAACACAACTTAAATTTATGTTTATTTTCTCCGAAGTGCAACGAGTCCATTTGTCTTTTATTTGAGGACCATTTAAGACAACATTAATCTAGCACAAATCTAAGTCCTAATATTATTGCACATAACAGCAAGCTGCTAGCTCCCATAAATGTGGAGATCCATGCAGAACATATACCTATATATATATATATATATATATTATAAGAAAAATACTAAACATACTTAAGAAAAATTTACAAAAAATTTATTTTTCTATGTGTCAGTTATTGATAGGTTGAAAATCATGAAATTTAAAATTTGAATTTTAAAAGAAAATTAATAAAATAAGTCTTGTAAGTAAAAATGTAAGAATATGTAGAACTACTATACTTGCATATTAATGTATTCAACTCCCCGGCCTCGAGGATCATGATCAGTACTAGACTCGATTACAAAAACCATAGAGCTCTAAACCCTAAAACATGACTTCTGATCATGAATCTTAAACACTCAGTACGTAGAGTAGTACTCTTAACGAAACGTACAAATATTAATTAGGTGAATATAATATCCCATGAAGGGGAAATTGGTGAATCCAAAAGCTAGCTTTAGATCGATAAATCTCATATATATATATATATATATATACATCAATCGAGAAATTAGAAAAATATGATCATTTGAACACTAATATGATCGATGATCAGCACAATATATACATGATGAAGTACTTTATAAACTGAATTAAGTTCGTCAAAAACAACTTAATTTGGCTGGCATATCTTCATCATCGATCGATGATCATGATCATCCCTTGAGGAACTCACAAATTCTCTCAGATTTACGAAGAACCATGCACATATATGGTAGAAGCCGCGGACAGCATTAATCTTGTTGCAGAATTTCCACACACATGATTATTAAGACCATCAGGCATCAATATCTGATCATCGTCATCATCATCATCATCAGCCTTCTTCCAGCTTACAAAAACACATGCATGGCAGCTTTGGATTGATCTTCTCCATGCATCATCAAGCATTCCCACATATAATATTTAATTTTGGCTCAAATTAACCAGTCACTTCAAGCTGGAAGCCAAGTGGGAATAGCTGATCATTAAGAGTAATGAAAAACACATCAAAGGAACTAACTTTATATACATGACCTATATAACCAGCTATTCTGAACAAATTAATCATAAACAATCTTTACCTAAATATATATATATATAGGTAATTGTGATCATCAACCACCTTGAGGTACTGGATCTTCAAGTTGATCAGTGAATTCCAAGAATTTCTGCAACTTCACTGCTGGCCTGTTGTACAGATGAGATAAAAAAACCAGACGCATCTGATCTGGATCCCATTAGCTTGATTGATCCCTACATCAGTAGTACTTCTTGCTTTCAACATTTTCACCATTGATTAGGTCATTTCTAACTAATTAAAGACCTTCCTTCTGTACTGTCAAGAGGGTACATTTAAGTTTTGCAAGCAGATTAACCCCAGCTAACAAGACAACACGGCCTATACCCTAATAACCGTACAAGTTTACGAGGGCAACACGCATATATAGCTAGAGACATGGAACAAAAAAAACATCCCTTGATCTCCCTGCCATCTTGTAATTTTGTTTTATTCTGTCCATAAACTCAACCAAAAACATTTTCTGTGAAGGAAAATCACAGAACCTCTGTAGATTAATAAATCTTCTTGATCAAATGGTATAGTCGTAATTACTCAAGTCAAAACCTTATGTTTTGATGAAAAGTACGAAAATAGTACGCAGGACCAAGAACTTTCAGATGTCATCAAGCAGAGCGACTCTTAACAGAAATCTTGGAACTGATCCCCCCTCCCCCCCTTTTGTTCCGAACAAAAAGCAAGGAACTGACAAATTAGTGGCACTTTCTGCGCATACACAAACAGGTAGTCCTTAACTAATTAAGCAATCTTTGAGTTCACGTGACAGAAGCAGGCAACACGATCGACATATGACAAGAACAAACAATTTTAAAACATAACAGATAATCTGGAATGACCACATGAACCGTTTCAGTACTGTGGGTACAATACGAAAAGCATTGGTTCCAACTTCGAAGTAAGCAAAGTTCTGGTTAATTTCTCCCCAGCCGATTAGGAATCCACTGCAAAGACATTCTAAAGGAATACATCACACGATAGATAACAAATTAGTATAGGCAGAAAGAATCCAAATCCCAGTCCCTTTCCCCCCTCCTGCAATACACAAGCACACGGACGCACACAAGGCATGTACAAAAAATTCAAAGGCATACATATATATATATGGAGAGAGAGAGAGAGAGAGAGAGAGAGAGAGAGAGAGAGAGAGAGAGAGAGAGAGTGGTGGGGTGACAGATAGAGAGTGAGCACGCAGAGCTTCAAGCATGAAACCGGGCATGCAAGAAATACCATGTGTGCTCACTCTCTTCTGTCACCTCCCTTACCCTTGAACCCTTGATGTTAAGAGGGAAAGAGTATTGCCAGCCTCTAGCCTGTGATTTCACGAGACAAGCCAAAAGTAGCTGCCAAACCCTTATTTTGCACCATCTTTACCAAACCAATTAAAACCAGCTTCATCTCTTAGAAACAAAGCTTGTATTTGTTGTGGGAAGAGGTGAAGGCCTGTTGGGCTTTATATAGCACCAGAAATCCAGAAGAGAATGGTTTCATCATGTATGGAATAAATGTGGGCTTCACCCTTATTGGTCACTGCCTAATAATTAAATACCATTTTACAGATGAGAAAGAGAAAAGGAAAAGGAAGTCTAGAAACTTTATCTTTATTATCACTCCCCATATGATCATGCAATCTAACCAGATCAGACTCATTTATTCAACTACAGTAACCAATGCATCTTGTAATTCTAAATTCGTAACCCCCAACGTTCCCTGCTCTTCCTCCTTTATCACCTTCAACTCTCAGTCGTTATATGATTTATTCCCATTCTCTTGCCTATAGATCCTTCATATATATATATATATATATAAATATATACACACACATGAAGTGGCCTTTTTCAGAAAATATCAAATTCTGCATATTTTTTGAAGCCTTGTTGGATATGCTTAATTTTTATCGAGTACTTATGGCATGCAGTGTTTTGACGTAATGGCATGCAGTGCTTTGACAAATGATCATAATCATTGCATTCGAAAGGATAAAGATCAAGATGGATTTTTTAGCTTAACCATCTAATCAGTCACCATATATACGTACTTAATTATATCTGAACTTCAAGTACTGTATTTACGTTTTGTCCCTTTGTAAGGTACAAATTTGTCTTAACTCATGTACAGGAAAAACTAAAACATCTTTGTCACATTTATATTCAGCATTAATATGTTCTCCAAAGCATATGAAACGAAATATTTACTGTGCTTTACAGGTAACTAACTTTATGAATTCTCGAATTTATGTAAAAATCAAATAAGATTGGTCCATTGCGAAGACAAACAAAAGGGGGAATGTATCCTTCTGCAAGGAATGTACAAAGTGGTAACCTTAATTTATAAAAAATAATTAACCACAAATCACGTTTAAGCTCCTAACATGGGAACTATAATGGCATGAGGTCCCCCTCCCTTTGTAAAAAGATAAAGGATCGAGAAAAAGAAATATGGAATGATATCAGTTTAAAAACCAATTTACTTAACAAATGAGAGGTTGACAGAGTCTCGTCAATATACATAAGCCCATAGAAATATCTAATGCAGCGCTAAAGTAATTGAAAGTATATATGCTTTTGATAAATTAAAGTACCATAACGACGGAGAGAATCATTGAAATGAAAATCCTTGGACCAATCACCTATGTAAACGCGTGTTTCCCAGGATATGATCTTGCCTTCTTTACATTAATCTGTGTTTAACATGCATTAATGTGAATAAGAATATTAGAGCTCTTGAATAAAGTTGTTAAGCAAAATCTGTATATATATATATATATTGGCGATGATCAGTTACACATCTTTTATATATTAATCTGCATAGTGCATGCACTCCATGAAAAGACATGATTTAACAATGTCAAGCCGATTCATAAAGCCAAACAAAGCCAGTAGTCGAAAGATTAATATATTGCAGATTTAGATCGCACCGGCCGGCCTGATCTGCAGGCGTGTCATGTAGGAAGACAGACTATATATACTCTAAAATAGTACTGCTATATATATATATATATAAATACACAGTATGATCATGACATGGAGTACTGCAGATATATTGGAGTTGATCCAATGAGTATACGTGGTGGGTGCAAAGGAAAAGATAAAAGGTTTTCCCATTAGGGAAGTGGGGTTCTGTTTAATATGGTCCAGACTCCGGACTTTCCCCTTTTGGAAGTGGAGGATGAGAGGCGTGCTTACATATATGTTGATTCCAAACGGCAAACGGGCTTCAATATTCAAAGAAGGAATTCAAAAATTGTAAATACTTGTTCAAAAAGGAGTGCCACTTGCTATGCCAATTATGATATATAAAAACAATTAATAAGCATCTGCTGCCGTATGGGGCACCTTTTTTTTTGGGGGCAGCCCCTAAAAGGCAGGTAAAAGGAAGCATTTGGGACTTATGTCATGTTCTCATTCTATCTTCCACACCGGCCACTTTGGCATCCAAAATGGGTGGTGCGGCATGAAATTACTTATTCGATCCCTAGGTTCCGAATGGCATTCCAGGGTCAGCTATATATGTACTGTTGGATGAAGCCCACTGTCCGTGGATTTGGTATTTGGCAATTTGCCTAAAAACTTTTTTTTTTTTCTTTTTCTTTTTTTTTTCCTTTCATCGATCTAAATTGATCGGTCAAAGTATATATCCTGTCATGGCCGAGTGGCATGAGTAGCTAGGGTTTTGGGAAAAAAGGAAACGAATGGTAGGGTTAATACAGCAGCTTGAACCCCACACGTTTAGACAGCCCCAAATTGCATGCGTATTGCAGTATTCGATAAAACAAACATGCATGCGATTGTTTTTACATATATAAAACATCATAGTGCTGGTTTGGTGGGGATCTGCAGTGCTAGCTGCCTCACCTCCACATTCAGCCAATTGCGTGCATGTTGCTAGGTCAGGAAACATGTGATCAAGCACATGGCCCTGATCATGCATGCATTTGGATGCTGCTGCGTGCCTTGAGTTGCAGAAACAGAACAGGACCATTCATTTTTAGGCTATATTTATTGTATACAGAACTTTGGGAACAGTGATTTTATGTTGAGACAGTTGACCCATATATATAAAGTTTGGAAAAAGATCATGCATTCCAACTTGAAATAGTATTGTTGTGTAAATTGAATAGACGTAAAACTGAAATAAGTCTCAACTTAGATTTTATGAATCCCAAGAGATTTTCACAAATATAAAGAGCATACCAAAATCCATAGCAATTTCTTCAATTAAATCTTGATCAGGTAAAATGTAGAATTCATCAGAAAATAGGTTTATCTCTCTTAGCCGTTTCTCTAAAATGAAAATTCATACACACCATTGATGGAAACTGTACGTTTATCTCTCTTAGCCCTTTCTTTTTTAATGGGTAGAGAGAGGACTTGTTTCCTTTTTGATAACTGTCAATTCTTTAATAACCGCTACTCCACTTCCCATCAAAATAGAAGTAAAAATAGAAAATTACTTCTCTCATGCATATCAGCTAATATTTTAGAGATTGGCTGGATTAGACGACCTCATAATATTAGGGGTCTATAAGTCATACACGTGTCACGTGGGACATTAAATATCCAACATTCTCTCACTTGACCCATATAACTAACCTTATTTTAGGCTCAATGAAGTCGATATTATGCCCGCAAAACACTAATCCATCTGTAATTTCACTTGGTCATCATAACACTATGGTCAAATGAATCACTAGAGTGAGTCATGGCAATTATACATCAATAAGGCGATATAGTCCCTTCTATGTACCACAACACTAGCAACCCAATCAACCATGCACGGTTCATAAATGATAAGTATCCAAAATTGGTCTAACAAAAATTGTCTTTGTCAAAGACTTATGTTATCATTTATCCAATCTCATAGATGTAGATGTACGTACTGAATGGAAAACAAGAAAAATTAGAAACATAATTAATGAGATCTCAAAACGTCTAATAACATGAACAAACATTTGCAATCCAAAAACACAATGGGCATTACCGGTTACAATCATGAAACATTTGCAATCCAAAAATTAGAAACATAATTAATGAGATCTCAAAATAGATAACAACATAAACAAATATTTGCAATCCAAAAACACAATGGGCATTAAGTGTTACAATCAAAACGCATTGTGACGCCCCCAAATTCCGTTTGGGATCGGACGGACATTTGAAGCGTCGAGACATGTAACACAAAGTTACCTGCCCCCGTTCATGACATATAAGATGCAATAATCCTAACATGCATCTAACATTATGCAATATTCGCAGCGGATAATTTTTTTTCTTTAGCAATACTATGCACCAAACTGAAAATATCCCAATACTTAAAACATACTTCATACATAAAGATCCATTGAATAACTAAGATCACAGCACTATTCCAAAATAGTTATGATCCAAAAGTACTGGAGATGCAACTCCATCGTACAAGTAGTAATTTAACTACTATATTAACATTAACGACGCACCGTCGTTCAGTCGACTGTGTCTAGTTGGTCAGCTCCTGATCCTCCTTCAGGTCCTGTAACAAGATCTACCATTCGGGGGGAATGGTAGTTGGGACTACCACAGTGAGATTTGATTACAAATCTCAGCAAGTTAACAAAAACTTCCATACAGACTAATGATGCATGTATGACAGTAAAAGCATAAATGCATAATCAAATTTATAAGTAATTAAAGCATAACTTAGCGTACAACATAGCATAATTGACATAACTTAAATTGAATCATGAACTGAACTTGACTTGACATGAACTTGATCTGAAACTTGACTTAGCATGAACTTGCTCTGAAACTTGAATTAACATGAAAAATACATACTCCACAGTTGTTGTGGCCCCATGTATTCTACGTGTAAATACATACTCCACAGTTATTGTGGCCCTATGTATTCTACACAAACTTGACTTAACATTAAAAATACATACTCCACAGTTGTTGTGGCCCCATGTATTCTATGTGTAAATACATACTCCACAGTTGTTGTGGCCTCATGTATTCTATACATCACTATGCAGTTAAATACATACTCCACAGTTGTTGTGGCCCCATGTATTCTACATAAACTTGACTTAACATGAAAAATACATACTCCACAGTTGTTGTGGCCCCATGTATTTTACGCATCACAATTGTAGTTAAATACATAACCAACTTGAGATAGTAACATTTCGTAACATGGCATAACATATAACAGACAACGTATTTAACATGACATATTTGTAATGTATAGTAATACATGACAGAATGTATTGTGTAACAGATAAAAATTGATGACAGAATAAATTCTGTATAATAGACAATTACATGATAACTTGGCATGGTATGACATATATGATAACATACATACATACACTGTAATTCTTTTACTTAGCACACATACACAGTAGACTGCTAGTAAGTTAAAAGCTAACTTACCTCGATCTCCGCGTTTCTTATAAAACTTCAAGTGCGATCACGAGGAACTGTAATTAGTAATTCTAAAAATTAGAACTAAATCACTAATAATTTGAAATATGGAAAATACTAACTTAAAGAGTAAAAATTTCATTTTACTCTCTACATGTGGGAAATTGACCGTTTTACCCATAACTTAAGGATTTTGCATACTAACTTCAAAAGTTTCCAAAATTTACATTCCTCATGTAAATTTTGTCCTAAACTTAAATATCAACTCATAAAAATTTAAAACAAAACACAACCATGAAGAACACAGTATGGTCGAAACATCCATAGGCCATTTCCCTTTATTTTTGTTGCAATTCCTTCCAACTTCAAAACTCATGCTTAAACCAAAATTTTGCAACAAACATCTTCCAATCCTAAGTTCAAAACCATACTTAAAACATCCATTTAGAAAAATCTAATAATCAACACCAAACTTTTTTTTGTAAAAAGATCCAAGCACTTGAATCACAAGTTTTGACCTTAAATCAAAACATCTCCAAGAATTTCAAAAATCAAATCTTACTTCTAACATATTCATAATATCATCCTAATATCAACCATGCTTTAAATCATCAAACTAAAGTCACCAAAATCACAAAATAACATTTGGAGTTTTTGGTTTTACACTTAGTCCAAAAACAGGAACTTTTTCCTCAACTAGTTTTGATAAATCTCTTGATCTATGACTTATAAATATATGATCTTCAAACCAAACCATTACATGGTTTAAAAAGATGTCCTAAAACATATACAAGCTTCTAATTCAAGATCACATGGTTAGAAATTAACCAAAACATAAATTTAGCCAAGAATATCCACACTTTGGCTTATCTGAATATCTCTTTGCATAAAATTTTATATCTTTGAAACTAACATCAAATATCTTCAAAATAATAATATAACATGTATATAAGATGTTTAGGATCCTCCAATAAAATTATCAAAGTCATTAGAATAGGTTTAGACCACCAAAGAGTTAAACTTTCTCAAAACAGAAACTGTTTTTCCTCTTCCAGTTTCTAAGTTTCTAAATCTAAGAACATCTTTCATCAAAACCTTTAATCATGCAAAAATCCTCAACCAATAGTCACATATACATGTTAACAATACTCCATAAAAATTTCGGATCAATATCTAACTATTAGCTTGGTCAAAAACTCCAAACTATAACATATTCTCCAGTTTATCTCCCAGAATGACCTTTCTATAGTTTACACAATATTTGACTGACCAAATGATCTTCAAATGGGGCAAATAAGATATCCATGTAAACTAGACTCAAAAAGGAACAACTTATATGAAAGAGACTTTATGATAAAACACTTACAACAGCTTTGAAATGGGCGTGCAAAAGATCTCCTAAAATCTGTCCGAGAGAGAGTGTTTGATAATCTTTTATTAGAATGAGTAATTGAAGATAAGTTCATGGGTGCTGGCTGGACACATTTATGGACGAGATAAGAGAGGTGATAAGGCTGGAGTTGAGAGTTGAGTGTGGTTTTCTCCTACCCAAAATATCTATAAAAGATTATCTCATAATATTCTATCCAATAATATCTATAAAAATCAACTTAAGATATTTTTATCTAATAATATCTATAAAAATCAACTCAAAATATTTTTACCCAATAATATTCACCAAAATTACCTCAAGATATTTCTTTTTATCCAAAAATATCTACAGTTTTGAACAGACGTTTTGTTCGAAAATATGAAAAAAATGTTATTGCGCCATAAAACTTTAAATAACCCTCCGAGTCTAATGGCACAAATCATAATACATTTTGACACTTCTAACTATCTCCAATAATCAAAAATACACTTCTGATACCATAGTAAATAATAACACTAACTATGTAGTTAGACAAAAACCTATACGATTAATGGATTCGTGAAAACTTATGGGTTTTTCACGAGATTCCTAAAGTTAATAGAAATTTTACAATTGAATTTCTAGCGGGCTGTTACACGCATCCTCCTAACATGTTTCTTAAATGTATTTGGTGGTAACCCTTTAGTTAATGGAGCTGCAACTATGAGCTCAGAATTAATATGTTCTATAGTCATAAGTTATTTCTAAACTTCCTCCTTAACAGCAAAATACTTCAACTCCATGCGCTTAGTACAATTAAAGTATTTGTCATTCTTGGAGAAAAATACAGCTATAAAATTATCACCATAAATTCTCAGCGGCTTCTCAATAGTGTTGATAATTCCAAATCTTGAGATAAAATTTTGTAGTCATAAATAATAAATTGTGGCCTCAAAGAATGCCACAAATTCAGCTTTCATTGTGGATGCAGCAATGATAGTTGATTTGCACTTTTCCATGAGATTGCTACTTCAGCCAACATATATATATATACATAACCAAAAGTTGATTTTCTACTATCAACACATCCAACAAAGTTTGAATCAGTGTAGCCAATCACCTGCAAATTATTATACCTCTTAAAAGTGAGCATACAATCTTTTGTTCCCCTTAAGTACATCATCACTTTCTTTGCAGCTTTCCAATAATCCATTTCAGGATTACTATGGTGGTTCTGCCCTTTTGTCCCTCTTAGATTTCTTCCACTTCTTATTGGCTCCTTAACTTACAAGGTGAACTAAATAATGTCCTTGTTACTTGAGCCTTGCCTCTTCTTGAACAAGCATACTGGCCAATTCATTTATATCCTATTTATCCTTAGTAGTATTATAATGAATTTGAAATGACCCATACTAAGGAGGCAAGGAGTTCAAAATAAATTACACGAGAAAGAACTCATCCACATTCATCCAAGAGCCTTTAATTTAGCATCTAGATTTGACATTTCAATAATGTGTTCATGCATCCCACGTGTACCATCAAACTTCATGGTCGTGAGTTCAGCCAACAATGTCCCAGCAAAAGACTCATCAGCTGAATGAAAATGTTCTTCCACAATTTTAAAGAAATCCTTAGCAGTGTCACATTCAAGAAGTATTGAATTAATATTGCTCGTTATACTCATTCGCATGAGCATAATGCTCAATCCGTTCGATCCTTCCCAAGAATGATATAAAGTATTTTGTTCCGCACTACTTTCCTCAATAATAGCAGGTAGCTTCTCAGTCTGGAGTGCCAAATCAAGATCCAGTACATCCGGGTGAAACTGGACTTATTCAGACTAGTATGAGAAATTTGTTTCATTAAGGATTAAAACAAATGAAGTGTGCGAATGAAGCGAAACATAATTGAAACTACAATTAACTAAATGCTCACAACATTAATGCTTTGAGTTTAGAAAAAATAATAAACAAATAATAAGTAGTACTTCTGCAATACATCTTTGGATGAAAATTATAGCATACAAAAATAAAATTTTGACTATTATGGTGATTCCCTTTCACCTATTAGAAATAATTAATAATGCATCAATAAAATCCGATAGGTCTGTTACCTTTGAGTATCCGGTTCAACTCTCAATTAAGGATACACGTTAATTATTTTATCTCAATTTATTAATCACTCAAAAAGTGGTGCACCTTTGGGCCAAGCCAAAATATTCTCATCATAAAGATATATATATCTAAATATATCTATTAAAAAATTTTGTGCAGTCATTTTCTTAATACTTAGGATATGAGTATTAAGAACCAAAATATACAGCTTGAAACCTATGATTTTCTAGTTGGGTCACTTTGGTGATGACTAAACTATTTCATAAAATAGATCTCCAGTTGAAATGATCACTTGGCAAAACAGTTGGTCATCAATTACAACATGTCAAATATTTACATAGTTTCATGTACGTGACAATTTCATATTCAAATAAATTATAGATATTCAATTATAATATACCAGTACAATCAATGCCATTGATAAACATGAAACATTCAGATTTTGTAAATAACACACATTTTATGCACTATAGTTCTATATTTGTATAACAAAATATAGGTAACATTATCAATCAAATTAAAATTATTGTACAATAAACCATCACAAAATACTTTTTGTGACGCTTTTTTTTAAAACGGCTTCAAACAGTCACAAAAAGCTTCTGTGATGGTTTTCTAATTTTTTTGTGACGGTTCCATTTGTTACAATAAATATGTTGTACTGAGGAGAATCTCATGGATAAGATAAAACCAACATATATGGATCAATCAATAAAATTAAAATCCCACTCATCTAGGAAGTTAGTCACCGAATGGATAAGTACGTGATAATGTAAATTAAAAAAAAAAAAATGAGATTTCATTTTGTGGGAGAACAAGTCAAAAAATAAATCTTTAAACATAACTGATCAAATATAAATGAAATCTTGTACAAATATTTGATTCCGACAAATAGATCATGGAAAATAATGAAAGTAGTCTCTTAACGATGCTCTGATACCACATGTAAATTTAATAGATCATGATTTTCACAAATATAAAGAACATACTGGAATCCATAGCAATTTCTTCAATTAAATCTTGATCGGATAAAATATAGAATTCACCAAGAAATAAGTTTCTCTCTCTTAGCCCTTTCTCTAAAATGAAAAGTCACACACACTAATGATGGAAACGGTAAGTTTCTTTTTTAATGTGTAGAGAGAGGACATGTTTTCTTTCAAAAGTTTAATATGTAATCACTTTTGCATATTCATTTCGTACTTCATTAATATGAATTGTTGCATTACTTTTTTTAAATATAAAATAACTGAATTGATTAATTATATTAGTGAAGTAAGAGTAAAGAGTACGTAAAAAGTAATTGTATATAACAAAACTTATTTACTTTTTGGTAACTGTCAATTCTTTAGTAACCGCTACTCCACCTTCTCTCTTTCATATCAGCAATATTCTAGAGATTGGATTAGAGAAAACCTCATGATATTATGAGTCTAAAAGTCATACACGTATGTGGGACATTAAATATCTATTATTGGACCCATATATATAAAGTTTGGAAAAAGATCATGCATTCCAACTTGATATAGTTTGGACCAATTTCTAATCATGCGTTTGAAAGATTCTCTCACATCAACCAGATCTTCTTTAATCTTGATAAGATTTCGACATCCTAGCTGTTCTATCCGATATTGCATCTATATATCTTACGTGTAAATCTATATTCTATACATCACGCTTCTACAGGGAAAGAAAAACCATAAACAACATTTTAATTTACAAATTTAGTATATATATGTTTCTCTTAGGAGATCAAGAACTTGTCGATCAGTTCCACAAGCAACAAGAAAATAATGATAAAAAGAATATTGATAGACGTCATATATAATATAAATATACACATGTGTGTGTGTACATATATATGCATATATATATATATATATATGTGTGTGTGTGTGTGTGTGTGTGTAATTAAATACGTGGTAATTGACATATAACATATATATATATATATATATATATATATATATATTGTTGCAATAACATGAAAAATGTTGTGTATATTTATAGAATTGCATTTTTCCATGATATATATATATATATATATATGCATCCAAAACTTTATATTTTCTTCTTAATTAAATGCCGGCGGGATCGAGAAGGATATATAGCTAGCTAGAGTTAAAATTAAACCAATAGTTTTGGTTCGTTTCTTTAAAAAAAATCTAAGTGTCAGCAAAAATTTAGATAAGCCTGAACTATGAAAAGAAATTTGTTTTAGTGACAGCTAGCATTTACTTTCCATATATGATAGGAAAAACTAAGATAATTAATAAGTTGATAGCAGCTCATAAACAAGTAAGAGTAATGTTACATACAGTCGTAGAATACGTAAGTACCGTGCAGTTACTTTAAAAAAGAGTGGGATACAATATTAAAAAATTAATTTTTTTCATGTAGATTATATATTTATTCACTTTTTTTAAAGTGACTACATGACGTTTTCGTATTCACGATTGTAAGTATCAACAAGTAATTGACACATGTTAATTCGAAGCAAAAAAGAAAGAAAGAATGGATCAATATATATATTAAGCTTGATATATCGAACATATATATATACCATCTAGTTTAATTTGGTGACGAGTTTGTGTTTGAATAATGCTCCGATGGGGCTTCTATAATTAAGGCTAGCCTTTTGTGGTAAGTGGCTAATCATCATGTGGGCATGCATATATGCACTTTGATCAAAAGGCCTCATATATATATATATATATATGACATGTCCAAAATCAGTTAAACAGCACACACACCACTAGAGATAGAAAAGCAGCTAAGAATAGCACACACTGCATAGATATCAGACAACTAAAGAAAGCAAAAGGAGCCGAAAAGTTGGACTTACATTAAATATTCCAAGATTGGTTAGACATGCAGTTATGTATATATATGCATGCATGCTAGCTGAAAACAGGCCGCGTAAATGAATATATATATGGAAATTAATGCGTGGGTAAGGGGGCATTATCATGCATGCATGCATGCTGCATGGTACCCTGCTGATCACATATATACCAATTGATCAATATCAAGTCTCGATCTCTAAGTACTTTCTGCAACCATGCATTTGCAAGGAAACGGCTACGTACCCTTTTTCCAACCCTAGCTTCAGTCATCCAAATTAACTACTCAAATTAACACTAATTACAACTCCATTAACCTTCACCTAATTAAAATCAGCAGCAAGCATGCATGGAAGACATATCTCCTCATGATGATCTCTTAATAAGTACCACCTACAAGTACATCATGATGATCATCATGTACATAGAAGACTCATGTACATCTCCTCATATGCATTAAATCTGCAACGGACAGTGTACGCCTGGCCTCATATCATGATAACAAGTAGTAGATTGCAACATGCTTGCAGTAGTACCTTAATTTCCTTCCAAAAAATCTTCGATCCCCCAGCGTCGGAAGTATACTCACGCATAATGATATCCCTTTCTGTATGCATGGCTTGCTTGATTAATATTATATGTATGCATGCAGTCATGTACGGATGATCCGCATGCATGCATTTCATCGCTTAACCAGTATATAGTACATGATTAACCAGCTAATTGATTACGTTCTTCATGTGTTCATGCAAATATCACGATCGATGATCTGCGCATTAATGCATGCATTTATGCATGCTGGCCTATATAAAGCTTTAAGTAATTGGTAGTAAAGGTCACAATATTTCACAAAGTGTGTCGAGTTCGCATGCATGCAATATCAGCAGTACATCATCATCCCATGCAAACAGAAGGGCTCTCGCTCCCAACAACATCTTCAAGCCCAACAAGTACTGGCCCTTTTAACTAAGCCCATTTCATTTTCACCCAAGCACCTGGGCCCTAATTTCACCCAAGCAAATGAAGACCGAAGTCCAACAATATAAAGCCCGTGTCGTGGCCCAAGATTATTATCAACAACATATATTAATGATTATGCTGACACCGTCTTTTATTCAAATTTCAAACCCTATTATGATTTAATTGATTTTATCCATTGCTATCTCATCGAATTGGTGTTTTTGTCAACTTGACGTGAAAATGCACTTTTCTCCATGGGAAAACATATTTGAAAGATATTATTAATTTTAAATTTTAATTTATAAAGTCGAGATATTGGTGGTATTTTGTGTGTTTTTGTAAAATAAAATTATTTATACATCATATTTTATGCAATCCTCGTGCACTCTTTTTTTTTTAATGGAAATAGACTTCATTTCATTCAATGAACCAAAGTTACAACTATGACTTATTAATACAGGAAAATTCAGACTATAAACCAAACTACATATCTGCTCTAGAGCATCTCCGCACACATAGTGGCGAATATTGTCTTAACTTCTCAATAACTCTCTTCTAACATAGAAAGCACTCTATATAAACAAAACTGAATAACCCTCTCCATCCTCCCAGGGAGGTGGAGTATAGGATATTGCTGCTATGGACACCAAATTCAATAACCTATTTCTTATATATTAATAACTAAACAGCAAAAAACTACAATACAAAATACTATAAAAGCAACATAACCATAAGTATCGGCATGAGCCCAGACGGCACATCCGCTGCAAGCATTGGCGTCATGAGCCCAAACAACACAAGCACCCAGCACGTGCACAAACAACAGCCTCCACTGTGCAGGCCGACCGTAGCATCCCTTGCCACTCTCGACCAGCTCTTGCCCCAGATTGCGTTCGATCTAGTAGCTCATCACCTCACTCAGGTCAAACATGAAGAGAAGAAAGAACAAAAAAACACTACGGAAGTGGCGGAACAAAACACAAAAATGGCGACAATGGCCCATGTAAGACACACACCACTCTCGGAGGAAAGCCGACGGTCAATCTCTAAAGTCATGAAGTCACAGATCTCGGAAAAGTCTAGCGTTGTGTTGACAGAAGGCTTCTTGGTGGTGCGTGAGGGCCACACACCAACGTGATCCGAAACTCCCCCTGCGCACATTGGCTTCGCTCCACTCCAATTGACACCGCATTTGGTGGTCTTGAAAATCGGTTGTTAGGCAGCATCCAGGTGGGGCACATGTTGAACAAAATAGAAAAATATAAAATCCGTATGAAAAATTTTATTTTTAAAAGTAGACCTTATTTTTGTTTCAAAATGGGTGTGCAAGTCTTACATACATTAATATTATATCTAGCATTACTATTGAGTATTGCTAGAGGGCCATTTGAAACTTACAGCTCATATAAGCCTCTTGATATAACACCATTATGTGATTTATTAAAAAATTACAAAAAAATATATTCAAACCCAAAAGAGCATCCAAAAATACAAAAAAATGAATAATGGAACTCTAGGTTCCCTTTTATTTCTTTTGTGTTTATATTTTTAATAAATTAAGTAGTATCACATAATAGTGCCACGTCAAGCGGATCATCTGAACGGTAAGTTTCAATTAACCAAATAGGATTATTCATTATTATTTTGTAAATTTGTTATTAGAATACTCATTTTTATAGTAATGTTTGTTCCTTCAACTAAATAGAATTTTTAGTTTTTTCTTATTTTTGTGAAGAAAAACATCTCTTATATCTGATTAAAAATCTTAAAAAATTACAAGGAATCAAAATAAATGAATAATAATTCACTAAAATCGGTTGTGAATTATTTAAGAAAAATGATATTTGCAGTCGTGGTTGTGCAAGCGGCGTGCAGTCATTTTGAAAAAAATAAATTAATATGAGATCTATATAAAAAAATTAATATTTTAATTATAGACCTCACTTTTTTTCAAAACGATTATATAATATTTATAATTTCACGACTGTATGTAATATTGCTCATTATTTAATTCAAGAGACCCTTTATTTTGAACCATGAACAAAACCTTCAAGAGTACAATCAAACAGAGACAATGACGTAATTAGGCGGTGCGAGACCTTCGGCGTGGAGACAAAGCTAGAAAATAAGAACGAAGCACAGGGGTAAAACCGGCAACTCAGAAAAGCGAGAGGCTTGACAAAATCCATCACGTTTCTTTCACCCCGAGTCCTTTCTCTTTGTTATAGTTACTTCCCACTACCCACAGCCTTCTCTTATCTCTGTGTTTCGTTGCTTTCCCTTTTAACTCCTCCAATCAAAGATCCGAGGAGTTTGGGAGACCCTAGCCCTAGAGACCCCCATACCGAAACTGTACCTCTCTTTCTCTTCGTCGAGCTACCTCTATCGTTTTCAGGTGCTCGCTTTCTTTTCTCTCCTGTTATTTTTTCGCTTTACACTTTATAGATGGGAATTTTATTGCTTTCTCTTTTATCTTTGCTTATAGATTCCTTGTTTCTATGGATTTGGTTCTAGATTGTTTTCATCGCGAGTAGATCGTTAAATTTTTTGGCTTTGTTTGGTTTCCGAGAAAAGGAGATGGAATATCCGTATATGTGAAACATAAACGACCAAATACATGTGAATTAGAATTTCTCTCTTTTATTTTCAGCTAATTTGTTTCGTGCCCATTTTTTATACCAATTCTATGATGCCCATGTTTAGTTTGCTTGGTATAGCGCTAGATGCACTGAAAAATTGGGAAATATTCTACTTATTTAACGGAAATTCTTAAATTTATGTATGGAACTTCTTTGTACGATTTCCATATATTTTGATTTTAAGTATTGTATGCGGGATATCAGCTGTGGTTTAGTTCATTAAATATGTGGTAATGTGTTAAGTAGGTTGTTTGATTGGTTTGTAATAAATCATTCCTGTTTGAATCTGTCAACTTGATTACAATGGTTTCATGATTTTGGTTAGTAGTATGATTTAGGTCATTTGGTTGAGATTTTTTGGCCCCTCGTAGGGAGGGGGGGTTTGTTGTGTATGGGCAAGATGTGAATCTCCTTCCAAATAAAAATAAAAAATAAAAAATAAAAAAAGAGAGAGAGGAGATATTCATATTAGATGGGGACTGTTTCTTGGTGCAGATGTAGCATGTACAATACAGTGCTATACAAATTGCACACCTAGGGTTCCTAGCCATCTAAATGATTGTTTTTTTTTTTTTGGAAATTTCTTAACCCTATTAACTTGTATGTACCTTTTTCTGCACTTTCTATCGTCCAACACCTTTGAGTAATTCAATTGTGCTGACCATGTTGGCGTTATACACTAGCCTTTTTTTAGTGTTGGGTTCATCTTTTCAAACTGATTAGCTTCTTGGTGAGAGAGAGAAGGAATCATCTTTTTGTAACTGTGCGTGTATAAGTGTGCAAAACCTTTACCTAGTAGTATCTGGTATTTTTGGTTACTGGCATAAGAAATCTGTTGTTTCTTGCTTATTAAAAAAAATGAGAAATATGTTGTTTCTTGCATGCATAGAGAAATGTAATTAGTATATCTGTGGCTATACATAAATAATTCCCGGTGTACTGATATATGATTACAAGTTAGACGCTTACCCCTGACTCTTTGCAGTCATGGCTAGTGCGGCACCTGAGGGATCCCAATTTGATGCCCGTCAATTTGATGCTAAAATGAGCGAGTTGTAAGTTCTTTCTATTCAGTTTTCACTTTAAAGATCTTTCTATTCAGTTTTCACTTTAAAGAAATATACTGCCCATGCACTGATGGTAATTGGTTCTCTTTTTGTTCATCCTCCACATCATTGGTGAGATATTAGCATTTTTTCATGTCACACTTTTGTCATATGATGCCTGCAATAAAGACTCATGCTTGGTTTGTTAATTTGGTTGGAGCAGACTTGGAGCAGATGGGCAAGATTTCTTCACATCATATGATGAGGTTTATGATAGTTTTGATGCAATGGGATTGCAAGAGAACCTCCTTAGAGGAATCTATGCTTACGGTATGTCAGATAAGATATATTTTCTCTCTGAAATTCAAATTTATCAAGTCTGTCTTTAATAGGCAGTACATGCAACTTGCCTATTTGCCATGTCTATGGATTAGCCTGGCAAAAAAAATCATCAAGTGATTTTTAGTTTTGTTTTTAAACATTTGAGGATGTGTATGCGCATGCACAGGCACACACGTTTACCCGCACTTATTATTGTGCCCTGCTACATTTCACATTGAGTATGTGAAGTATTATAAAGGTGAAGGAATATGATAAAGGTTTACTTATAAATAAATAAAAAGTATGATAAAGGTGCATTTAGTGTCAAGTCCCACATTGGTTCCTTACCGGGTAGAACTTGGTTTTATAATGATTTAAGGAGCATCAATTGTAGCTTTGACAAATTCTTTTGGAGTATAAGCCTAGATGTCCTTGGGTTTTCCTCACATTGTTATACTTAAACTTGCACTGCATTCCTATTTCTTTTGTATATAACAGCTCTGTGATTACATTCAGTTTGTCTGGCAATATCCTCTGATTTGCCTTGTTCTTACCTAGAACTTCTTCAGGAGTTGTTTTATTAGTTCATGGTGTATATAATTGTACATGCAATGGGTGATGCGAGTTTCATGTGAAGTGAAGTTTATGCTATATTTGAAACTTCTTTTCTCTAATATGTACTCCGAGACTTGACTTCAATCTTGTGGTGACATAGAAAGATGATACATGGATCAAACTTCTTTGTAGGTTTTGAGAAGCCCTCTGCAATTCAGCAAAGGGGGATTGTTCCTTTCTGTAAAGGACTTGATGTGATTCAACAAGCACAGTCTGGAACTGGGAAAACTGCTACTTTTTGCTCCGGTATCTTGCAGCAGCTTGATTATGGCTTGGTCGAATGCCAGGCCTTGGTTCTTGCTCCCACTAGGGAGCTTGCACAACAGATTGAGAAGGTCATGCGGGCCCTTGGTGACTATTTGGGTGTCAAGGTTCATGCCTGTGTTGGTGGAACAAGTGTTCGTGAGGATCAACGAATTCTTTCTGCTGGGGTCCATGTTGTTGTTGGTACCCCTGGTCGTGTCTTTGACATGCTTCGCAGGCAATCACTGCGCCCTGATTACATTAGGATGTTTGTGTTAGACGAAGCGGATGAAATGCTTTCACGAGGCTTTAAGGATCAGGTCCTTGCTTTATTTTCATATAAATCTCTTCTTTTTGCGCTTTCTTGAATTATTAGATAGAAATCTGAGTCTAAGGTTTTAATAATTGTATTGTTGCATACAGTATTCAGGGATCCTACTTCATTCATGATGGAGGGAAAATATTTTACCATTACATGCTAGTTTTCAGAATTAACTTGTGTTGGCATTTGGTACTCTTATTCATTTCAGGCATGTGTGCAGGGCCCTTTCAAGCTGGAATTTTGTACCACTGTATTAAAAGATCTGTTTTTACTTTGTACAAATGCTAGCTGGTTTGGTAATTTCTTTTTCTAACATTCTCGGTTGGCGTCTTCTAGATCTATGATATCTTCCAGCTGCTGCCACCTAAAATTCAGGTTGGGGTTTTCTCTGCCACAATGCCGCCTGAGGCTCTTGAGATTACCAGGAAATTCATGAATAAACCTGTAAGGATTCTGGTTAAACGTGATGAGCTCACCCTTGAGGGTATTAAGCAATTCCATGTTAATGTAGACAAGGAGGAATGGAAGCTTGAGACACTTTGTGATCTTTATGAAACCTTGGCAATCACCCAAAGTGTCATCTTTGTGAACACAAGGCGCAAGGTTGATTGGCTGACAGACAAGATGCGCGGCCGTGACCATACAGTTTCTGCCACCCATGGAGACATGGATCAAAATACAAGAGACATCATCATGCGGGAATTCAGGTCTGGGTCCTCTCGTGTTCTCATCACTACTGATCTCTTGGCCAGGGGTATTGATGTCCAGCAAGTCTCTCTTGTGATCAATTATGATCTTCCTACTCAGCCAGAGAACTACCTCCATCGAATTGGTCGTAGTGGGCGGTTTGGAAGGAAGGGTGTTGCCATCAATTTTGTGACCGCAGATGATGAGAGGATGCTCTTTGACATCCAGAGGTTCTACAATGTGGTGATTGAGGAGCTGCCAGCAAATGTTGCCGATCTCCTTTGAGGCAGTTTTAGCTTGGCGTTGTTAATGGTTTTTATCTGGAAGCCATTATTGATAAGTCTTTTTCCGGGACTAGGGCCTTTGTTGGTTCTTTCATGGGTTGAAATCAGGGTTTTTGGCTCTTTTGCATGGTGATATGGGCGCCTATTCCCATTTTGGGTGTAAAAGAATCATCCATAGTTGCAAATTTTGTTGAGTTTGCTATGTATTCTTATTTCAAAATGAATTGCAGTTGTAATTTGGATTGGCCTTGTCTTGATCTAATATTAATTAGGTTTATGTGTGAGAGGGAATGTTATGTAGATTTGAATCATGATATGACTTTGTTGGGATACTGATCTTGATCTAGTATCTCTTCAAGCTGTTTGCTAATGTATCTATTCTCTCTCCGTGTCTGTTTGAAGATTGCTAATTCTTCTGTGCTCAAACTGGAGGATGAATCCGTTTCTATGTTTCAACTGCTGTTTCTCTTTCAAAGATCGAATTTGATTCGTTTTGGGGTAGATGTACCTGTGTTTTTGCCGCATTTTACCCCCAGAGATTGCATCAGTCTTTATAAAATGTGCGGTACATGCTATTTGGTGGGGGGATTATCAACGGTCTAAAGTGTTCATGGTCTCTCTCTCTCTCTCTCTCTCTCTCTCTTATGGGCTATATAGTCTTGTTTGTTTTTGCAGATGAGTTGAAATAAAAATTGAAAGTTAAATAAAATATTTTTAGAATATATGTAGATTTTTTGTTGGGACAAAAAAGTAGAGCTAGGATATTTTAGGAACTTTAATCTAATTCCAATCATTACATAAGAAGTTGTAACCAAAGAAAAGAATAAGAATATCTCTCTCATCCGCATACTCATTTCCTTTGGAATAAGAATACTCATATATTCGTGTATGAAATGGAGCCGTAGCCATTAGTTGAAATGGAAGAAGATAGAATCAACTCAAGTAATTTTCCTACCCATTAGTTTGGTTGCCTAGAATAAAAACTTTGAATATGTAATCCATATTTTGGTACAATTCAATACACAAATTAATAGATTCACATTGCAATCAAATTTCTTAAATCACCCTTGTTATATATAATTCTATAACCTTGTTGACTACTCCCAATAGTTGTTTTATATTATCTTTTAAAATATATTACCAAAATTCAATTTTTCTATTTTACATACTAACTTATACTATATATTAGTTTATATATTTTTTTTATATATCATTTTAAAATATTTTTTTAATATTTTACCCAAATGAGAGAAACTCATTAAAAATTCTTTACATTTGTTGTGCACAGTGCACTCCAATGTAGCAATATCCCTGCAGCAAACTGAAAAATTACAAATGGAATGCATCCGTTGGATGATTTTTTGAACTCATTTCTTCATACAACAACCTTAGGGATGCTTTTAAGGAATTGAGCTATCATTAGTTTGGCTATATAGAATAAAAAACCATGAATATGTACTCTGTAATTTGATATATGAGTAATATTATATACAGTTTTAATATGTGTAAGTTCAGTACACTCATTTTAAAAAAAATAAATAGTATATTATTAAAAAAATAAATTTTCATGTAAACTTTAAACTTATCTATTTTACAAAAAAAAAATACGTAAAATTTATACATATAAATAATATTTCTATAAAGATAGAATCAACTACAGTATATGGATGCTAACCAGGCAGACCTTATTTTTACAAGTCAATGCAAAATTAAAAGAAAAAACAAGAAGAACTTGACTCGGACAACATGATTGCCCAGCAAACACGCCGACTCGAATCAAAACCCAAATTTCAATATCACCCCTTCTAGAGAATAGAAAAGAGAGAGAAATTATAGGAAACTATCCTTGGGAGGCCAGGGGTGTTTCCCTACTTATTGGTTCCCCACGTTCCATTATTTACCTCTCTTTCCTCTCCCAAAAGTCCGGCAAAAACCCAACGTCTCAAGGTCCCTGCCACCCTCTCATGGAAGACTACAACGGATCGAGGCGATATGGGGAAGGGACGATACAGATGCAGAGCTATTACGGACCACCACCATCCAGACAACCCACTTCCTATGATCTCAGGTGCTACAGCTCCTCCTATGCAGAGACCCAGATGGGCAACAACAGAGACTTAAAGCTCAAGAAGGCAAAGAGCACTGCTGGGTCCTTTTCAAAGTCTTGGACTTTTGGTGACCGTGAGTTCCAGAGGAAGAAGAGGATTGCTGGCTATAAGATGTATTCTGTGGAGGGAAAAATGAAGGGATCCTTGAGGAGGAGCTTCAGGTGGCTTAAACATAAGTACACCGAGGTGCTCTATGGCTGGTAGTGATTTTGCGGGCATGGAAGTTTTCTTCTTTCTTACTGTATGTTAAAAGTTGTGTTTGGCATTCTCAAATTCAGTGTCATCAACAGAATTTCTGAATTTGTTGCTTGTGATGACAAAGTCATTATTTGCGTTGTTCAATGGACTATAATAGTATAGACCATAATTTGCTCCTGGGGATCTTCTCTCCGGCTTTAAATTTGTTTGTTAGTCTTTTATAGTTGTTGATGCTGGTTTGATCAAAAGCTATTTATGTCCTTTGAGATTGGTGAGCAACCTTTGCGACTGTTAGTTCTTCAATTTTTGTCACTTATACAAGATATAATGCCGGTTTGTTTTCTTTCTGAAGAAAGAGGTTGCGTTCGTATCTTGTTGATTAAAAAAACCTACTTTCAACGGGACTCTCACATTTGATGCGTTGGGTTCGGCGAAGAGGATTAGTATGTAGGATGGCTTTGTTGCAGGCATTGCATAGCATTAAGAGCATGAAATCTCCTCTGTTCTGTGTTTTTTGTTTTTGTTTGAGCATAAGAAAAACACCCCTTTCCCTATACCCTCAAAGTTCTAAATGTCTAACGTGATCACTCCTCCTTTGGTATTACTCTAGGTAGCAAATATATGTAGACCAAACTGGTTATTACATCTGTAGTATCTCTTTAATGAATGTTTTAGGTCCATTCCCTGGTTGACTCACTATGATTAGTAGTCAAGGTTATCAATGTTGAGTTTTCCTCCATCGCCACGTCTTATTTACTGATAGAATGATGCGCTCTGATTTTCGCACTTCTTAAAGGATTATGTTTAACTTTTTTCATGGTGCTGACAATCAAATAGAACCAATAGTGAGAAATGGAAGGAGTAGAGGGGAGAATGAGGACTGGCTTATAACGGGCTGAAACTGTTCCTAACAGCAGTTGCTGGGTATTCTCAATTATGGCATTCATTGTTTATGACTAACTAATGGTGTGCTTTCTCTACTCAAGTATACATGGACCCATATACGTTGTTCTGTCTCCTGCTCTGTCATCCACTAGAGAACCCCTTTTCAGCAAAAGCATGTTCCAGCATACTGGTAAAGCTTTCTAACTAAAGAATTTTATCACGCCCAGGCCATCCAACCATTTAAGCCAGCCATTTATAGTGTCATAGAATTCATTAGCACGTTCTGATTGAAGATTTTAGTGGAAGCAGCGACATGCTAGGAGAGCTAGCATGAGTCTTTGTTAGTCATTAGTTGTTGTAACTTCTGGAGGCTCTCTGTATCATCACCCTTCACTAGAAACCGCCTTTTCCTTCCATGAGCTTTTCTCTTTTAATCCAGCTGTGCATTCTATGTGGTACTTACCTCAAATTTCTTCATGCTATTTGCTCCCCTGAACTTCTCTCTCATTCTATTAAGAGTAACAATAAACAATGTATAGAATCTGAGGTTCTAGTGTAGTAACATTTTTGAGTTTGAGAATCTTGAGAACTTTATCTCTCTCCTCAAGTTTTGTGTTTGACTTTTTTATTTCTGAGTTTGAGCACCACTAGCCCAACTGGCAAGGGCGAACTTGTGTTCATGACCTCCATGTCACTGGTTCGATTCCTCTTGGAATCAAACTACGACTTAAGTGGGAGGTCATCGTGGTGGGTTGCTGTGCTAGTTTTCTCGAGAATTTAGGTTCTATGGTGAGTCTTAACAACTCTATTTTATGTGTAATGTTTTGTATCAACTCGCATCATTCATGTTAAAATCAAGTTAGCTGCCACATTCATGTTAAAATCAAGCTATGGTATTTGGAAGGGTTAATATTGGTTTGGCTCAAATTAGAGCCCAAGCCCAAGGTCCATCACCCTAAAGGATAACTACTCAACGGAGCTGTGTGGTCTATCCACCCTACTTATTAGGAGGGATGAATTTTCAGCCTATGAATATTCACGGCATGACGATTGGATAATTTTGAGATATCAAGAATAAGCCTCCAAATGGCTAAACATTACATAAAGTTAATCTGTTTATACACTCATCCAATGAGTCTCTACGCCTATATATAAGAGCATCAGGTAACTCTCGAATCATCGAATTACACATTTTTTAATTATTATCTCTCACTTGTTAATGACTTAAACATTGGAATTATCATAGGTATGTAGTGCCACCTACATAGTGACTTACATGTTAAAGATTATAATTGGTAGTGGGACACATCCTTTCTAGTATTTTCATAGTTGGTGTTTCTTTTTCTTCTCTTTTACTTGGCCAAATAACAAATGATAGAAGAAGAGCCCTAACACTCTTAAGACTGAAAATTGTATGAAAAATGATAGACTAACTACTACTTTATAATTTGTTTACAACTATAGATTAGAAAATATTTTAGAAATAAAAAAATTATATAAAAGTAAACCTATAAATTGATGTGATTTATACGTCAAATTATAAAATTATTTTTATTATAAAATAAATTTTATAAATTTTATAAAATTATATCATTTCTAGAATTATTTATATATATATATATATATTTTATGTAATTAGCATCTCCATTTTCTATGGTTGGTGTACCGATCAAGTAAATGGTATATTGTCAGAGTTTGAATAGATTCCCTCCGTGCTCTGGGGTGTAGCCCGTCTGTCTCAAACAAAACACGTCTGTCTCAAACAACTTCTGCCTAGTCTTTGCCTTTACAATTGTCACCTTAAAATTTGGTACAATGTGGGAAAAACTTATCCATATCCAGATACTCTGATTAGTCATGTCAACGACACTTGCCCGCTGCATCAGTCAAAGGCTTGAGCTGTCTCCGTGTCCATGCCACCTTCAAACCTTTATACCCTTGTGCTGAAGTTCATGACACGGCATACAACAGCATCTTCCTCGACTTAGTCAAATTTACCTTTAAATTTAACCGAGTTATATCAATACTTCTTTATATTTATCTATTCTATTTAAATATAATTTTTAGATTAAATTAATTATTATTTTCTATATAATAATAAAATATTATTAAATTAATAATTTTTTTATTTAATTTATTTGATCACATTCTATAATTCTACCAATTAAATGTTAATAATAATTATTATATAATATTAAATTAATATTATTATATTATAATTAAATTAATATTAAATAAGTATTACTAAATATTAATAATAATTATATTTTAAATGTTAAATGTTAATTATATTCTAATTAATTTAATTTATTTGTTTAGAATAAGAAATTAATATTTTAATATTTGATAAATGAATAGTAATCTTTCATCTTTAGCTTACCACTTTAATAAAAATCTAAATTATTTTAAATTTATCCAATTCAATATGAAGCATATTTTAACTAAATTATGTAAAACTTGGCCTTGCTCTAATAGGGTGGTTTATCTTTTATGTCACTAAAACCTTTTTTTTTTTTTAGACCAAGAAAATAATTAGAAAAAAATACATTTTAAACGTTATTAATGTTTAGAATTATTCTATTTATAGTCATTTTTATATATTTTTTATATATTTTATTAATATAATTAATCAAAATAGTTATTTTATATTAAAAAAATGATACAGCTAATCACATTAATAAAATATATAAAAAAATACATAAAAAATAACTATACATAAAATTTTTATATTATTTATTCGCTCAATACAAATTAACCCAAAAAATATTGTTTGTGTTTTATTTTTTTGTAATTATAATAAATGTTACAATAAATTGTGTAACTTTATTCATCGATTTATAAGTACCAAAATTCGAATTGTTTCAAAAAGAGTGATTGGACTCGATCGGGCCACCTGTTCTGTGTACCTGCTCAAGAGGAGTAGGTGTGTCCAATCGCTCCGCTTTCTTCCTAAAAAAAATCATCTCGAAAAATTTTAATTATAAGTTATTTTACTTATCAATAAATACGTATACTTATTTAATATAATTAGATAAAAAGTAAGATTTTAATTAAAATAATAATAATTTTAATTTTAAATATAAAGACAACAATAATAATATATAAATTAATATATAAATACAAAACTCATTCATTCCAATTATTCACTCTTTTTTATTGTTTAAACTTTAATCACTTGGTACCAAAAGTCGCTTTTTTGTTTAATCTCGAGGCGGTGGAACGTGCATGAACTAAAGGATTTAGGTCCATTTGGAATTTAGATTAAATTGATCTTAGTTTGATTTAATTTTAAATTAAATTTAATATTTAAATATTTAATTTTTAAATTATTAAATTTATTTTAATTCAAAACTCTTTACACGTGAGATATATAATATTTTTTAATTTAACATTTTTTTATACACATAACTTACAATCTTTTTCAATTTCTTATAAATACATATAAAATATTTTGTTATATATAAACGTGTTTGTTAACATACCATTTATTTTGATAATCACTATAATTTTAAAAAGTCAAATTACTAATAATTTGTTAGCATGATTGATATAAAAGGTTTCTTACCCATTTTATATTCGAGTCTCGTTTATTTTTAGAATCATTCTCATTTAATCTTATCTTATTATTACAAATTTTTTAAATTTCTATACAAAATTAAATAAATAATTCAATTTTTTTTAAATTTAAAAATAAAAATAAAATTTAAAAAAATATATTCTAATAATATTTTATTCGATTTTTAACTTTCATATTAATTTATCTCATCTTATCTTATTTGCGAAAACAAACTACGCGTGCAGAAAATGAGGCCGTAAATTAATTTTTTCTAGTAATGTGATGTCAAAATATAGATCAATACACATTAATTTGTAATGTTTTGATTAAGATGTTTTAGATTTTTAAGTTAAATCATCTCACAAAAATATATATTATTTGAAAAGAAAAAATCTATTATTCATCTCATGATAAATTTATAATTAAAATATAATAAATAATCTAAATTATCTAATACTAAATTATAAAATTAAAATAAAAAATTAAAATTAAAATGACAAATAACATTCCTGAAAAAAATGTACTCATCAAATAAACTCCTTAAATTCGTGTCGTTTTCCTGTTGTGGCGACGGCGTGCCACCCTATCAGCCTCCATTCACAATTCACATACGATGCACATCAATACGTGAGAAACAGGCATGTGCTGTTACACAGACAGCGCAGTAACCAACAACCGAATAGAAAAGCCATCGGTGGCTATAGAACCCAATTGGAAACCTTTGTCGGTGATTCTTCAGAGTGAGAGAGATGTGGGAATCGATCTGTTTAACGTTAGCTGCGACCGCCGGTAACAACATCGGCAAAGTCCTCCAGAAAAAGGGCACTCTTATTCTTCCCCCTCTCTCTTTCAAGTTCAAGGCACGCCCGCAACCTGAACCTTTGCTCCTTTTTTATTTTTTGGCTTTATTTAGATTTTCTCGTCACCCCATTATTGATTTCTGTGATTCGGTATTTATTTTCTTTTAGTTGATCTGAATTATGGTGGGTATTGTCAAATTCCGGTAAAAAATTCATCCAAGATGAATGTGAAAAGATGCAATTTTGTAAAAATATGATTCATGATTACCGTTTGATTTCATGTCCTATTTTGTGGAATCGAGATTCAATTCTAAATCCATGCAACCAAACACTACGTCCTGCATGCCCTTTTATTGATTGATAATTGGTGCTGGTGTAAATGTACATTTGTTTGTGTTTATAGGTGATAAGGGCATATGCTTTCAACAAAACTTGGGCGGTTGGTTTTCTAATGGATATATTTGGAGCAATGTTGATGTTAAGGGCACTATCTCAAGCCCCTGTAAGTGCATCTACATCAAGCTTTCGTATCTTTATCATTTACGTTATGACATTATTCAGTATTCCCAACAGAAAAATAAATAATTATATAAATAGAAAGCTGTCAGTGCTTTTGTTATTTTGTTGAGGATGAAGTTCTGGGTTCACATATCCAATTACCACATATCAAAGATGATTTCTTTTCCACCAGTGCTGCTGCAGTTGAACTTCTGGATGCATATTATGGTGCTCTTGGACGATTTTTTAACCTTGGCTTCGTTCTTTATGATGTCTTCTCAGGTATCTGTTATCCAACCAGTTTCTGGCTGCGGACTTGCTATTCTTTCTGTCTTTTCCCATTTTTATTTGAAGGAAGTCATGAATGCTATTGACTGGGTGGGCATTACTTTGGCGGGCATCGGTACTATCGGTAATTTAAGCTCTTTATAGTTATCGTAGTTAAAAACATTTTGCCTTTTTATAAGTAAATGATTATATTTATAGAATAGGCATAACGCAAGTATACAAGATGATATACAAGAGGAAACACCTATCTAGGATGAAGAAAAGGAAACAAGAAAATCATGAAGGCCTAGAACATTAAAATCTACAGCTATGACCCATAGGAATAATGTTCTAACAAAAAGAGATCTAATATCCTCAAATCAGCGCTCCTTGTCTTTGAACGTCCTGTCATTTTGCTCCTGCCATAAGCTATAAGCACCACAGAATACAAATAGGAACCATCTGCACATGGCTGTGATTTGTGGAATACCTCATAGATTTGTCCAACTAGCCAAAAACGCCTCCACTATGGCGGGCATAACCCACGCTAACTCTAATCTGCTGAACACCTCATCCCATAGCGCTCTAGCAACTTAACAATGTAGTAGAAGATGATCCACAGTCTCACCACTCTTCTTGCACATGCAGCACCAATCTATTATGATCACCCCGCATTTCCGCAAATTATCTATCGTCAAGATCTTACCCAAAGAAGCTGTCCAGGCAAAGAAAGTCACTTTGGGAGGTGCCTTATTATGCCAGATCGTCCTCCATGGAAACTATGTTATGCACCTATGTGAGAGACTTATAGAACAATCGAATCGAAAATGTGCCTAGTTAAAAACATATTAAAATATTATGTTTTTTTATTTTTTTATTTTTTTTTGTTAAAAACATATTAAAAAACATAATTGGTCTTGATGGTTCTCATATTTATTAGAATCATCACCTGATGACAATTATATCAAGTAAATGTTAAAGGATATATTACTTTTTCCAAAAAATATGTAAATATATTTTGCAGCGTGATGCTTTAGTGTGTGTGAATATTGATGATTTCTTGTTCCTTTTGGTTTCACTTTTTTTTATCATCCCTAAACCATCAAATTTTTTCTAATGCCTTTTTTCTTTTTAATTTATTATAACCGACATTTCATTAAATTAACAAGAGAAATACAAAAGGAGGGGGTGGGGGACCCAACGACTGTCTCATTACAATGAATACAATGCATAGAAATACAATTAGAAAAATGGTGGCAAAAATATGGTCCAGGTCTTAGTCTTGGTGGAGCCAAGAAAAGAATCGACATAAAAGGTGGTTTTTTTCTTAATTTCATTGGAGGATTGTGATACTATGACTGAAAGCCACAACAGATATTTATGCACTGGACTTTATTTGCTTTGGAGATTCCGGTGGAGCTTCCCACGCCTTAATTTTCCATATCCTTGGAATGGAAAGCATGGATGATTACCTGTTCCTGCAAAAGAGAAATAAAGGACTGTCCCTTGAAGGAGAAAACTGTTGAACTACTGTCAAAGAAGGAGGCCTGTGGGCCCTACATGCCACCAAATAGGGACTGGGTGTGGACCATGCACACGTTGAAATGACTGGCAGTGGAGAGTGATGGAGGAGCTTATGGCCAAACTAGAGGAGGGGTGCGTGGTGGTTGTGGGCGAGCAGATGACAGCAGATAAGAGGTTTTAAAAATGGCAAAGGGTGAAAATGGAGGAGAAAGGGAGACAAAGGGTAAATAGGCCGACAAATGAGCCGGGGACTATCTAGTAGAGGCTAGTGACAAAAATTGTGGTCCGAGGAGGTTTAGAAACCACAGTTTGGAGGTGGCGTATGGCAGCAATGAGTGCCATTGATGATGTGTGGCAGCCACACGTTGGTGGTTTGGGGTAGCTGATGGCTGATGATGGTGGAGAAAAGGACAGTGACTCTAATCTTAGTGATTGTGTGGTGGTTTGGTAGGTGGAAAGCCGTAGATCTATCCTCTAGGTATCTAAGAGAAGGGTTGAAAAACTAGGAGAAATGGGCTAAAAGAGCAAGGGGAAGATGGAAAGGGGAAATAGGGAGGAGCAGGGAGGGGGCCGGATCTAGTGGAGTTCTCCTCCCTTCAGTGGGAAGACTTTTAAGGAATGGGGAGAGGGTTTTGGTAAAGAGAGAAATATGAGCTTTTCCCACCAAGTTTTTACCTGCTTGTCACCAAAAGTGTCTAAGAAAATATTCAGGTGATATAATTGCCTAATGCTTTCAACATCCTTAGGGATGTTTTACTTTATACTCCTTATCTTTGGATGAATGTTCATGTTTCTAGTTTTCAGGACTTTCTTACCTATCAAAAAAAGTTTTCAGGACTTTCTTGCTCTTTTTTCTTTTGTTTAGGAATATCTCCTGTACACTGCACGTGTCCTTTTATTTTCATAAGTAAGGTAGTCTTATATCAATCTAAACTTGGGTATCAACCTCACAGCCTTTCTTGAATAATTTTACCAACTTCTAATTTTTTTTATTTGGTTTATTTTATTGACTTTATCTGTATGGTATAAGTTGTGTATGTTTTCTTTGTATTTACAGGAGTTGGCGCTGGAGGTGAGAAGCAAGAGGCTACTGTCATATCTATTTTCCATTTACCATGGCTGGCATTTGTTGTTGCCATCTTGTTTGTAGGTACCTTATCCTATGCACGATCTGAGCTAAGTATAGGCATTTAAGAGTTTGTCAACTCATTGATAATAATAATAATAATAATAATAATAATAATAATAATAAATTGTCAACTCCTGTTCATGTGACACGATTTTGGTATCAAAACTTGAAATTGAAGAGGATTTTCTTCTGGATTTCATAAAAATCCTGTTTGGATGAAGTTGTTGTAAGGTGTTATGTCAATGTATTGCCTCAATTCGTTGTTGGTGCAATGTGCATGGAATTGCTGCCAACTGTACATGTGTCTCAGGTACCTAGCTCATGGACCTCTAAAAACACCATGCCAGACATGGTAGTTTATTCATTAAATTTGGAATTTGAAGATGTGATGCTTTTTGCAACCAAACAAAACCTCAATCCAAAGTACCTAGTGTTGGCTGCACAGACCCTTTTCAGCATTCAATATAAACTAGATTGTAATTTTTGTTCACAAACTCTATTGCAGATACCTAGTATGAAATTGGAGTAGTAACATTTAGTATATGTTTTCTTAATCATGAAATCTTGTTTAAGTAGGACCAACTGTAAGGTTTGTAACTCTCTAGATTGAGTACAGAAGGGTGCTGAATGAGATTTTACATTGTCTAGGATGGAGAAGTTCGTAGCCTTTATAATGGTTTCAATAAAGCTCCAATTGTGACCTTGACTAGTGCTTTTGCAGCATCAGCCTAGATGTGGCTTCGACTTTCCTTTGGATCGTTACAAATGATATTACAGTAAATCCCAGCTAGAGGTGTGGGACTTGAGCTGAATGGTCTGACAAGGACATCAGAGATTTGAGTGAGGAAGGTCCTAAGGTCCAGGATTGAGCATAGAAGGGTAGTAAATGGATTTCCACATTATTTGGGAGAAAAGTTTTTGGCTTTTATAATGATTCCAATGAACTCCAATGTGACTAGTCCTTTTGAAGTGATATGTAGCATGGGCTTTACTCAGATCTTTAGAAATTATGTAGCGTGGCATCAATTGTCCATGCATTCAGACTGCTATAACCTTAAGATGTGCAGTTCCTAATGACATTGGTTTATGTTGTCACTAGGCTGTCTCTTTATTCTATTTTTATTCCCTTTTGGAAAATGATAGACGGCACCGTTTTTACAACCCTTTACACAACCAAAATAACTGATACAAGTAACATCATTTTACAAAAAACACCCTCATTTTAAAACATCTTTGTATAAAGGGTTGTAAACATGGTTGTAGGTGTATCAATACATTAAAAGATGATGTTTACTTCATTTGGAAATCAACCACACTACAAGATTCGGAATGAGTGATTGCTGTAGTCCATTCCATAATGAGGCCTAGTTTCATTGCTTTAAATGTTACCGACTTGGTGCAAAGTGCAGTGTTGTGAATACTTATGTTACTAGTGTTTGGCTACCTGGACTTGATAAACATAATTAGTCTTTATGCATTACTCTTTGCTTGGAAGACCTCAATTGATGGTATATTTATCTGTAACATAGCAGTGGGGTGAGGTTTGTCGCAATAATGCTGATACTTGGGATGTGGTTTCGTTATCAATTATGCAATCATTGTAAGCCTGGTAGGATTTTTCAATTAGGGGATCGTTGTAAACGTTGTAGAACTCTTTTTCTTAGGTACTTCTTAACGGGTGGCTTCGTATCTACAAACG
Organism: Carya illinoinensis; assembly: GCF_018687715.1. Lineage (NCBI taxonomy): Eukaryota > Viridiplantae > Streptophyta > Magnoliopsida > Fagales > Juglandaceae > Carya > Carya illinoinensis. Next base: position 6,326,046 of record NC_056766.1, read on the forward strand.
TCAACGAAAAGAACAGGAGATGGTAAAAATCCCCCTTCAGTGATGTTCGCATTAAGCAAGATATGCCATTTCTTTTCTTTTCTTTTAATATTAGCACAACTCTTCTCCTACTCCCCACCCCTTGTCTCGTTATTGACACTCTTTTGATCCAGATGGAATATGAAGTTGTTGAAGAAATTATATATGGTTTGGAATCTGGAATTTTGTTCGGGTACTATATCCTCTCAAGCTAAATTTTTGCAGTATTTTTTTTCCTGCTCATATTTTTGTGTGAATTCTGACAGAGCTAACATGGTAAAGCATGATTAAACTATTGACAGTTTTCCATCTTACAACTTACAAATAGTGTCTTGTCATGTTCTCTTGTGATGTTTGTTAAATCAAATAGTACATTCTGTTATTGTAAAATCATAATATACATGAAATTGAATTTATATCAGGAGCTGAACTTGATTCCTAAAGCAAATTCATTTTTTTATAACTTATCGAGCAATTTTAATACATCTGATTGCAGGATGGCATCTGTAATTTCAAAGATGGGCTTTGTATTTTTGGAGCAGGGCTTCCACATGATGCTGGTACCAATATGCATTTCAGTCAGTGTTTTTTGTAGTGGTACAGGATTTTATTATCAGGTACTTCAGATGGTTGAAAATTAACAATTTAATTTCGATATGTTGATGGACCTGCGTCTGAGCTATTTAATCTTTTTGAGCCAAATTGATATTTCAACAACATACTAACATGTGTGTACCTTTTTATTTTGTTTTGGGGAGAGAATTGGTTGAATCTTCTCTCATATGTTCTACTGTCCATATTGCTGTATTTGCCTAGGAGGAACTATTTTAATTGAAACTAGTGGGGTTCTGTAAAAAATTGGCACAAACAATCATTATCATAACATACTTGTTCGTTCAAGTTTTACAGACTCGGGGTCTAAAGCATGGGAGAGCAATTGTAATAGCCACGTGTGCTGCTGTGGCATCAATTGTGACTGGTGTTCTTGCTGGTATGCTTGCATTAGGCGAACGATTACCTGAAGCACCAACAGCTCGTGTTTCACTTCTGCTTGGATGGTAATTTAAAATACTGAACTATTTTGTAATTCAATGTGCTTACAGAAGAAACCTTCTTAAAGCTTGATACACAGTGAATATCAATTTATCTCAATTTATGCCTGGCACTTTGTCAATGTCATAGTTATCAGTCAAAATTAATCAGGTAAAAATATACAGTTTGAAACATTTGGTTATATTTAATTACTTGTCATATACTCATTATTCGACAGATCCATTAATAGTACAACCCTTATTCTCAATTTGCAGCACCTGGTTCTTGTGGATTGAGGTGATATGGGGATCTGAGTCCTTGTATTTCGTATCTGGGTGCCATTATGTTTATTATTTGCTGTTTTCATTTCTTTACTGCAGGTTCCTTATCATTATTGGTGTGGTTTTACTCGTGAGTTCATCACGGCTGGTGAGACACCTTCCATGGCCATTACGACATCTCATACCAAGTGGTGTTGAGAGGAATTTCAATGCTAGACGATCTGGATCTGTCCGTGTTAGGGATTCAAACCCAAGTGCTGTCATCCATGCAGCAACATTGCATCATTTAGTATCATCTCCTCCTAAAGAGAAGGCTTGAATTGACAATAGCCGATAATGGGGATAAAAACTCAAGTGCTGTTATCTAGACGGCAACATTGCATCATTTGGCATAACCTCGTCCTGAAGAAGACTTGGAAGTGACAATAGTAAGAAGATTATCACGTGTGTATGTTAAAACTCTTGTTGATGGGCTTGTAGATGACATTGAGTTGTTCTTTATTGAGGGTGGGGTGTATAGTACGATCCTGCTTACTGATTTTAGAGGGCATGTAATTTTGTGGGTCATTCCTTCTCCTTGACATGCTTTGCCTGATTTAAAATCCTTGTATCTTGAACCTCGTATCCATTTGTATTACTTGGGATGGTGATATCATAAATACTGACATATCTGAGTTTTACTCATTAGGTATGAATAATTTTTGCCAAGTATGTGCTACATGCAAGTCCTAATCTCTAATGACAAGAAAGTTTTTACATTATTTCTATAGGTGTGGCCACATCGTTGACATGATAATATTTGATTTAAAAAATCAATTTAGAATTAAAATTTTTTTACAAATTAAATATTATCATGTCAGTAATGTCGAGGATGCATCTTTACATTAGCTTGTAGATATAATATTCCCTTTTACAAGCAGTACTTTTAAATGTAAGAGTCCTAATCTGCCAGAACAAAATGAAGAATTCATAAAGCATTCACAATCCCGTTTCTCATTATCTCGCCAACTTTAAGCAAAAAAGCATAATCATGTATGGTTGTCGGAGAAGTTATGCTGCGGACACCACTTCAGAAGGGTGGCTCTATTATTAGTCCTTGACAGTACAAACTTTTCATGTTTTCACCTCTCTGTTTTTTTTTTTTTTTTTTTTTTTTTTTAGCTCTTTCTCCTCCATGTTATCTTTGATAGTAGAAAAAGCTCCCCGTTTTCACCTCTGCTTTCCCTTTTACTTCTCTCTCTTGAGGCAGACAGCAAAATGATGGTAACAATGACAAGAACGACAAGGACAAAGACTGGGGGAAACAAGACCTTTTATTATTTTGACTTTTTTTAGCCAAACAAGAGCTGATTTTAAGTTAATAAAAGTTATGGAGGGGCCCCTCCACCCAAAAATCCCAAAAGTTCAAAACAATGGTCATATACCTCTGCAGTCACTTCATGGTGGATTTCAAACGTTAAAAGAAACCACTAGGGATAAGGAAAGAACAGGGGTGGGGGCCACTAGAGAAGTTACAGCCATTTCCACCTGCTCCTCATATTCATGATGAACCAGATGCAGAGGTCCACCATCACCAGGAAAAAAATCCTACCACTAGCGTGAAAAAATCCACAATGCAGAACAAAATGCCATTTTCCAAATCGTATGGATATCCTATCCTAAAAAATTCATGATGCTACGATTTTGATGGGACACATCAAGGTAATTATTTAGGAACCAAACCATTCTGCAAAAGATTTGATGATGGAGTTCTGCATTAGTTACTATAATTAAGTTACAAGTCAAGGTAATTATTGTGTTCTTAGGTGGAATTCTTCTATTGACAAGCGTTAAGATGATAGGATTTTATCTATAAGATAATTTATTATATATTAAATTATAATTTTTCAATTGGGTCCCTTGTATCACATTTTCAAACTCCGTGAATGTGTAAGGTACAAAATTGGTAGAAATCACACGTGACACTTAGAGCATTAGTATTGACTTCATCAAAAGTCAATACATTTTTAAATTTTGATGAATTTACTTAAAATGAACATTGGATTCATCAAATAGTATTTGGAAAGTTTTGAACTACAGTAATTGTTGCTCTTCTTTCAAATTTGAAGGCCTACTATTCCACCTTCAAACTAATATTTTATTCTAATTTTAATAGGCAATAGTTTTATTTTTTTTATTCTAAATTATTTGGGAATCAATTATTTAAATACTAAATTAAACTATTAATGTCTATATGGTTAGCATAATTACAAAATATGAAGAAAAAAATTAAAAATATTATTATTAAAAAAATAATATTATATTATTATTTTGATGAATCTAATGGTTAATTCAATATGAAATTATAGATATAAAAGTTTTGTATTTATGAAAAATTTATACTTTTCATTAAATTTTAAAGATGAATTTGATGATTCTAATGCTAGAGCTATTATACCATTACAACTTCTCGAGTGAAAAGTTATTTGTATAAAGAAATGATCATGCAAATCTTTTGAAAAAAAAGTAATAACTATTCTTAAAAAATAATTGAAAGTGATTCTAGTATTACTTATTATTATTATTATTAATTGAGAAAAGATGACTGCAGGGCCCTAGAACCAGACTGTCCTGACCCGTCAGAGAGAAGATGGCCATGACATCAGGACCCCTCAGATGGTGATCCCTTGAGAGATCCATGTGAATTGCAGCTTGGCGTTACATATATGGCCAAGCTCAAAGAAAAAGGCACATACACGACTAGGAGTAGGGACTTCCAAAAGTGACAGATCAGTTGAGTTCCTATGACCCGGGACGAGTTTTAATTATCATGAAACTATTTAGTTGAAAATTTTATGTTCTGGACTCTAGACACCAAAATCTTCACTACCTAAATAGTTATTGCTTCTTACTTAAGAAAGAAATTTTAGATTTAACAACTTCCCAACTTCCTAATTTAGGCCCGGAAAAGTGAAAATGCTTCGTCTTATCTTATTATTACAATTTTTACAAATTTTCTTGTAAAATATAATATATTATTCTATTTTTTATATCTCATAATAATAATAATATTAAAAAATAATATTTTATTCAACTTTGATCTCCATTCACTGTCCAAACCGTGCCTTAAACTTTTATGTCAGTTCTCTCCTAACTTACCCTATACCAATTAGTGGGTGTCACCATCTTATTGCTTTGAAGTCCTCAAATTATGACCTGAACCAGATATGAACTCAAAGGAAAACGTGCACGACTAAACTTTTATACCTAAATTAGTGACTGCTCTCTCAACGTTTTCTGATTCTTTTTAAGTTTCAATCTAACTTTATAAACAGTTTTTAAAGGGTCATGATCAGGTTTGTACAAAAGAATTCTTGCTGCATGTAACTCTCTGAATATTTCAAGGCTGGAGGGATGCTGTAGGATCAATTTGCAAATAGTCTAAACTTTCCAAGAGAAAAAAATGCACCTAAAATGCTCCTGGAATGAAATTATTTTTTAAGTTACCGACAGATTGTGCTTAAGAACTGTTGTTCCTTTTATGTTATCATCAGCGGACCTCAGGATGAAGTCATCTTTGAGTTGCTCGAACTCAATAGTTTCCCCCAAAAGTCCAAGTTGTCTTCAAATCAAGTGTCCAGTCCAATTAGCCCATTATAGTGGGACCTCTGATCACCACTTAAGAGAAGATTCTGTACTACTGCATACCACCTCTTTTCCCATTTCAAACTATCTTTGCCCCTTGAACAAGTGGTAACGACCAGATATGACTAGAGAACAGTGTTTCAACTTTCAACCGACCATAAACCATGGTTTGTAATAAAACATTAAGGAAAATTTTAGTACAATTCAGGTCACAAAGAACGACAAGAGTTCATAGTAATAAACAATAAATGGTCCCATCTATATAGATTCTTCCACATAAATGATGAGAAGCACATCAGGAATCGATTTAGCAGAAAGACCTACCACCAACAATCACTGTGCGTTTTCTTGCCCGGGATAATTACCAAGCTGTTCCATCTGCCAGCTTTCATGAGAAGCAACATGTTCATTGAAAGGAGTGTATTGCTGCAAAAGCATATATATATAAAAAAAAAAGAAAAAGAAAAATTAGAGTATGGATATACTAAATAGACTTTAGCTACCTCTATATCATTTCCCTGTCCGAGAATTGAAACAACATTTCATGCAAGTCTCCCTAATAAGAGGATGTTGTTTACCATGTCAATAAGACTAAAAAATGAAGAGAGAGAAAGAGCGCCAAAAAGGAAAGGGAGATCAATGAATAAGAGGAGGGAGGCCAAGTCATCTGGAGGCTCTATATATATTAACTCATCTGAAATTTGTGTTTCACTTAGTGACCCAATTAAATTACATGACTCAAATCCATGTCAGGTGTGCTTTTTACAATAATGATTTCAAGCATTTTATGAGTACAACTAGATTTTCTTAGGAAATTTGGGGAGGCTCATCCATGTGATAGGTGGCTTAGCCATCTTTTAGATTCAAAGAGTTCAACAATTTCATTTCAGTATTTTCAGGAAGTCTGGTGAAGCTTTATTCATTTTTTCCGTTTGGGGAAAAGCAAAGAACATCCATGAGAATTGCAACTGCTAAATAGAAGCTAACCTTGCATTTAAATTTACCACTGTCTCTCTTCTTTTTTCCTTTTGTTTTCAAGAAGAAAAGAATAAGGGAGGGGTTTATTTCCATCCAGTAAGCCTAATTAATTATGGGGGAAGATGATTTAGGTAATTATACCTCCATCTCAATCATTAGTTCTTTAGCAGTTGGAGCAGAGAGGACTATATGCCTAGCACTTGGCTTGATGAATCCTTCTTTAACCCCATTGTCAAATGATGCCAGCAAGGAATTATAGAACCCGTCAACATTTAGCAGAGCTACCTATAGAATTCAACATCCAGTTAATGGTAATTCTCCAATTCTCCTATATCTTCAAACACCAAATTGGTAGGTTACCGGTTTTTTATGAATTCCAAGTTGGGCCCATGTTATCATCTCCAACAGCTCTTCCATTGTCCCATATCCTCCTAAAACCACCAAAAAGGAAAAGATATGTGGGTATTAAGCACTAAGAGAATAACCATTTTGATTTGTGAAGGAAGATCTCAACGGTTTCATGGAACAAAACACTCAAGGTGATTGTTTGTTTTCTTTTGACTATTGATGAGAATTTTCCAGATGATTTACCAGGAAGAGCAATAAAGGCATCAGCTTCTCGAGCCATTGCAGCTTTCCGCTCATGCATGTCTGAAACAGTTCTTACTTCTCCAACAGTTTGACCAGATATCTGTCAGTGTTAACCAACAACATACTAATCACCATGAGAACATGTTTTTCAATTACCAACATATCTAATTACTTTTCACAGCAGGTGACTAGAGTTGAGATTAGGTAGGACGTAATAAAAATTTCTGCCCCTACAGGGCTGCTAAAAATTGAAATCTGATTCAATGCATTAACAGATATACCTCAAGAGGCATGAGAGCTCTTGGAATGATCCTGCAAATGAAATGAAATTAAGCATTTCATCAATAGATCCAATGTGATCAACACCCATCTTGCATTTAATGATGGGAATATAGATGCATGACAGACACAGACAATGTAATACTGAAGGCATGTTTTTCAGTTATACCCGAGAACGTGGCAACCTCCATCATACACTGTCTGGGAAATCAAACCCATCAACCCGACACTTCCCCCACCGTACACCAAGTCTAGCTTCCTCTGCACCTGTTATTAGATGCCCATAAGCTTAACACCGACCACAAATAATCCTTCAAGAGTAGTAACCCAATCAAGGATAGTGATTAAGAACATGCCCATATATATGATCAGACAGGAAATACAGAGTTTTGTACGTGAAATGCAAAATCCACAAATTCATCAATCTGTTGGACAAATTAATGATCTGTAGCCAGAACCCAAAACCCAATACTAATCTCATTACCAAAAACAAACAACCACCATATGGAACTATGATTTTTCAACTCCCAATGAAAATCTGAAATCATCAGACGCTCATTTTAAGGCCAAGACCAAAGTACAGCTCCATAACTTCCATTATCACAGGAAAAACAATCCAAGTTCAAAACATCAAACACCCGGTACACAGCACCTAAAGATGAGTACAATATCATCAAAACGAACACGTTTTAGAGATATACGCCAAAGCTTGAGACTACATTAAGCATAAGCGATGAAAGAGAAAAAGGGAAACCAACCAGTTCATTGCCCAATTCAAGAGCAGCATCGCTGAAGACTTTTCTGTGGCCAGAGTTGCTCCCACAGAAGACACAAACCCTCTTGAACTTGCTTCTCTCGTTGCCTTCCTCCATTCACGATTGATTTTCTCCAAATCCAGTTCCAAACAATTCAAATAACAGAATCAAAACAAAAAGGCAAAACTTGTTCTGCAGTAACATATATTACTTCAATTGCAAAGACCCAAAACTCATCAGAATCAATGTCAACCAAACACAAAAAAGAAAAAGAACTTCAAAAGAAAGCTATTTCGAATGGTTTTAAATTGATAAAAACAGGAACTGAATTCGATAAGCAAATGGGCCTTATATATTTGTCGAATGGGAGCAGGAGAAGCCGACATGTACACATTTCCTTTCCAATCCAACTTCTCTCTGTCGGCTTTATAACTCTATATCACACAAAACATAAAATGATAAGAAAAATAGGTACAAAAACAACAAATAAATATTATTATAAATCAATTAAAAATCATATTTCTTTGTTTCTCTTCATCCAAAGTAGTGTTTTTTTTTTTTTTAGTCTAAAAAAGAGAATATAGATTTGTTAGGAACTTAGGAGTAACGGACTCGGCAAAGAGAAGACAAGGTTACTTTAGCCAATGGACTTGACTTATGCACAACAATAATCTTGTAATTAGATTCTGTTGCATCATGATGTTGCTATTTTGATTTAGTTAATATGGATAGCCAATTATAAAATTCTAAAACCATAGGGTGGTGCCTTCAGTTCATCCTACGTGATGCTTTTACTTTTTCAATGACGAAATAAAATGTTTTATAATGATTGTAGAGGCCACGCATAAGAGCATCCTCATCCGCATCCTTAAATCTAATCCTTAGCTAAATTATAAAAAAAAACATGAAAAGTGAAGAAAACTCATCTACATCCGATTTCCTAAATTAAGTTTTGATTTCTTAAATTTGGGAAGCAACTACACATCCTATATTATTCTTTTTTTTTTTTTTATTCCAAACTTATATTTTAATAGAATACAAAAAAAGAATATAAAGAGAAGTGAAAGAAAAAATAATATTAACAATAAAAGAATAAAGAAAATTTATTTTAATATAATAGAGAAATGATAGGGATTAACGGGATGTAGGAAGTTTTAGAAAGATTAATAAAATTTAGGAGAAAATTATAAAAAGTATGATTTCTAACCAAATTTTAGGGAATATTATAACGAACCGGATGACAATGTTCTAAAAATGCTAATTTTTTAATTTCATTATATAATTAGAAAAAAGATATCTATTCCTTCAATCATCTAAATACATTGATCACATATAATTACATTATATATGTTTTTTTTTCCATTATAAAAAGAAGAATTTTACTAAAAAAAAATCCATTCTTGCTTGAGAAAAATGCCAAAACTTTCAAGTAGTGGAAACTCATGGCCTCTAATGCATGTTAATGTATCAAGAAAGGGGGGTAAGAAAAATGATTGAAAGTTGAATTAAAAACATATAAAGAGAATAAATAATGTCATACACTATACTCTCATCTCGCTTTCATCCCACTAAAAATCATCTAATAATGATAAATATGTCACATCTTATATAATCGGATGGTAACATGGTGTATAGAATTTTTTGAACAGAATGTTTCAAATTTGTTTTAATAGAGATTCAATCAATTAATATTGCTTAAAAATAAAATACAAAAGAGAAAAGAAGATAAATTAAAACTTAAATTGCAAAGTAAGATTGAATGATATCCTTTGAAAATCAAGTCAACTCTATCTATTACATGGATTTATGATCTCCATTGGTAAAGAACAAGAGTTTTTTTTTTTTTTCCCTTTGTTGTAAGGATACCCAAATTTAAAAAAATAAAACACACAGAAATAATTTTAGGAGCAAAATTGTTTTCACATTGACATGATTTAATACCAGTGAAATGTACAAGAAATACACAAAAGTGATAGTATATAGAATTTTTATTACTATTTATGGTGTGGGGATTATTGGTAGATACATGTAAAAAGTAGTGTGTGCATATATATATATATATATATTATAATAAATTTTATATATAATCCTAAAAAGGCAACAAAATTAAACATATTTAAAAATTAAAAAAAACTTAAAAATAAAAAAGAAATCTCAACGATGTAAATTGGGTGCTTTACTTGGCTTATAAAGGCCAAATCTTTTTTTTTTTTCTTTGTACTATTATTTCTAAATTTATATTTTCTATTTTTTCAAAAAAATAATTTATATTATTTAAATTGTATGGTTTACGTTTCGTACGAATGCCACGAGTCAAGATGATTGATGGTCTTTCATTGACGGTCTACTGAAGTAGCTGCACCAGAGCTGTACCGTAACACGTCTCCTCAGGGATTTAAAACAGAAACGCCTTTAAATTCGTAAAAATAGGCGCGTTTCAGGTCGATATAACCGAAGGAGAAACAGAGGACGATTACAAGTTTACAACTCCATTCGTTGAGGAAGCTGAAGAACTTCCTCCTTCGGGCGGCGAAGGAGAACAGGTACTTGCTTTTTCTCCAAGTTTCTGTAAGGTATATTTATACAGACCTGTTCTCATCCTACCTAAGCAGTTCCTCCTGGTGGGTTACAACTGGGGATTGATCATTCGGTCTTTAATTCAAGTGGGTATTCTTTAGATCGAAGGGTTATGAAGTATTCGATTGGACTCGTCGCCTTTTAGATCGAAATTGGCAATTCATTACGGTTGTTCTCAAGCGGGTGTTGATCGAAATATCAGTTTTCGTTTTTCTGTAGACAATCGGCTTATATTGATCAATTTAAAGTGGGTAATGGTGTTTGTGTAGCGTTGTTATAATTGAAGGTGGGCTTTTGGATATTTGATCTACCTAAGCGAGTTGCTCTGTGCATTGTTAATGTATCTTGCCGTCATTGAAGAGGAAGATTGGCTTGCGAACCTGCCCGCTTTGTTTCTGGGTGTTCTCAGGCCATTTTATCTGCCCTTCGAACAGAAGGCCTTTTCCTTTTGTATTCCTAGAGATAGATGGGATAAGGAGTCCTTTAATCTGCAGGGTGGCTGATAAGAACTTGTCGAGTCTACAAAGGCTGTTAGTCAATTGGTTTTAAGTGATTTTAGATGGGTTCTTCGCAAGGTTCCACCTTGTCATCAAATGTCGCAGGGCTTGTCGATGGTTCATCGGCTCGCAAAGAGATTTCATATCTTGACAGTATGCCTATTTATGTTAAGGAGCTGATTGCTGGAGGAGCAGCGGGAGCATTCGCTAAAACTGCTGTTGCACCCCTGGAACGGATCAAAATACTCTTGCAGGTGAAGCATTAGTAAATTTCTAAGCTCGTCTTTTCATTATTTCTAATATAATTGGACATAATGACCTTGAGATTATTTTCTGGTTCTTATAGATATGCTTTACTTTGTAACAATAGGCTTATGTAATCTGATGGAATTATGTTCGAAAGGATCATTCTTAGATGGAAAGGAAAAAAAAAAAAAAAAAAAACAAGTTTAGAGAATGCAACTTAGGTTATGCCATGAGTCGGGTTTCCACATTAAGCATTCTGGATAGAGTTTTTAAGTGGTTTAGGAGAGGATTTAAGTAAATAGTTATATGAGTTTCTGAAGTTATTAGGAAGTGGAATAATTTGGAAAGAATTGAGTCATATGAAGAATATAACTTTTCTTTTTATCAGTGAACAAAATTTTACTGATCAAATAAATAGGCAAAGGCCCAACCATACAGGACATATGCAAAGAATTGGTGTGCGCAACCCTGAGGGGTAGCTCAGTTGGTCAGACCTTGGCTTTGCTTTCCAGTGATCACCAATTCGAGTCCCCTCAGGACCACTTGAGGTTTACCTGGCCGTTAACTTCAAGGTCCTATAGGATTAGTCGAGATGCATGCAAGCTGGCCCGAACACCCACAGATATTTAAAAAAAAAAAAAGAAATTGGTGTGCACAAATAATATAAGAAAGAAATAGTGCATATGTATGATTATTTGAATAATATAGAAAGCTTGTTTCTAGTTTGACATTTTTCGTATGACTTTCATGGGCAGCATAGGATCTACACATTCTAGGGGTTTCATTTGGATTTTGTTATAGTTCACCTGGTATTTGGGAAGGCTTGTTTGGTTGAAAGGGCAAAAAATCTCATCTCATAAACATCACTCAAATACAAACACTTTTCAATTTCAAATCTTCAACTTTTTCATTTCCTCATTACCTAATCATTACAACTTTTCCAAACTTCCAAACAAAACAAAAAAAAATAAAATTCAACTTTTTCAAATCCCAAATCAAAAATAATATTAAAAAATTATATTCTAACAATATTCAAACTTTATAATATTTTTATTCAACTTTTTTCTCTCTCCTTTACCAAAATCACATAAAACATCTTAAATCAAACCATTTCACTACTATTCACAGATTTTTCATCTCACCCCATCTCATCTCAATATCCCAATGAGGCCTAAGTTTGCCATCCTCTAAAAAATATTTGCTGCATTTGATGGCTCTTTTTGTTCATTTTCTGAAATCTTAAGTCTGATGCTTCAGGACTGTTGCATACTTCTACTTTTTCTTAATACTTACTTTACATATCCATTCTGGATATACATATTAAAATCATATCCATTTCTGGATATATGTTTATCATATATATTTTTTTATACACCCTCATTTTCTATATGTGTATCTATGTGGATTTCTCCAGACAAGAACAGGAGGGTTCCATTCTCTTGGGGTGTTCCAATCTTTGAAGAAGTTACTGAAGCACGAAGGCGTTAAAGGATTCTACAAGTAAGCTTTTACACATTACATTCAATCATTTATTGTGTCTATGCTCCCCTGTAATTTATTTTAACTTATGCTTGTTGGTGTTTTAGAGGAAATGGAGCTGGTGTTATTCGGATTGTTCCTTATGCAGCCTTACATTTCATGGCGTATGAGCAGTATCGATGTTTGATCTTGAACAACTATCATGCATTAGGATCAGGGCCCCTTATTGATCTTTTAGCTGGTGCAGCTGCTGGAGGAACTGCAGTTTTATGCACATATCCTTTAGATCTGGCTCGTACTAAACTTGCTTATCAGGTATTTATCTTGCATAATAATGAAACATTTTGTCTTCTCTAAGCGAGGAGGGAGTATTTATTGTGTTGGCTGAGTTGTACTTACTGACTTTCAAAAAAAAAAATACTTACTAATTATTGATCCTTCTACCAGCAAAACATTCCAAAATTTTTGTTAATTAGGGGGAGGACCTACATATATGATTCTTTGGCCCCTAGGAGCTTCATAATAATTTTTTGTTTTACACTGAATTTTTAAGGTAATTTCAGAGAAATTATATAGGTGCTCCTCCAAATACAAATTTTTCATATCCCTTCTTCAATCCTTAAGCTGTTTGAACTATAACCCATTGGTTTTGCCCCCTCCAATCTTGAAGTTTAGGCCTCCACCTCCACACCTCCACACCCCCCCCCCCCCCCCCCCCCCCCCCCCCCCCCCTCCCTTCCCCTTTCCCTCCCTTGTAAAATGCTTCAGAAGGACCAGGGCATACCGATTCAATTGAATGGGAATTGGGATGGTTGTTGAACAGAATCTAACCTATCATGTTGTTCTCTCTGAGCAGTATCTACTTTAGATGCCTTAGAAACTCATTGCTTGAAGTCCAAACCATTATTAATGATCCATGTAAGATTAAGCTATCAAGGAACTTCGTGCTGATTTTACTGCTCCTTTTCCTCTTCTGGGTGGTTGCTTAGTTAAAAAAATTTCATTACATGATACCTTCTCTTCCTCTTTACTTCATGATTTTGTAGGTCGTTGACTCTTATGGTATGAAGAGTAATCATACTCAACCTGCATATAATGGCCTAAGAGATGTACTCAGAAGTGTGTACAAGGAGGGAGGAATGCGTGCACTTTATCGAGGTGTAGGTATGTATGTGCTCTCAATGTCATTGATATTTGCACGGCATCAGATGTTTTTTGATGTTTTAATAAAGGCAGGCACCTAGTTGTTTCTTTTTTTTTTTTTTTTTTTTGTTTGGGGGGGGGGGGGGGGGGGGGGGTGTTTAATTGTCTAACTGATTTCTCATGTTAAGTTCCTCTTCCCATATGTGCTACCATATATCGCACTAACTTATTAAAAGAAATTGAGGGCACGAATATTCATTTCAAGTTTCCTTTGTTTAAGCAGGCCCAACACTCACTGGAATACTTCCTTATGCTGGGTTAAAGTTCTACATATACGAGGAACTCAAGAGGCATGTTCCTGAAGAGCATCAAAGGTCCATTGTGATGCGTCTTTCTTGTGGAGCTCTAGCTGGTTTATTTGGACAGACCTTCACATACCCGCTAGATGTTGTTAGGAGACAGATGCAGGTATTGCTCCCCATTACAATCGCTATACTGACTAGCAGCAGAGTAGAGATTTTTTTTTTTTTTTCCTGGTTATAAAAACCTAGTATATTTTTCATACTGGCTACCCTTACTGCTCAGTCAGGGTTGCCTTAGGCTGGTGAGAAAATTTAGGATATCCATCGTAAGGCTCAAGTTTTTTCAGCAAGCCATATAGTGAACTTGCCAAGGATGCTGGTTAAAAGCTCCCTCGCTCTGGTTTTAAATTATTGCATTAGCTACATCTTGATTAGATTGTAAGCAACATATCAAAGCCTGGGTAGGCACCTAGAATTGACATGTTAATTAAATGCTTTGGGTCATATTATTCCTCCCGTTCTCCTGACAAGTGCATTTGCTTTTTGTTTTTGTTTTTCTTCATTTTAATCATCTTAAACATTTTAAAAAAATTAACATCATTAAAAAACACTTCCTTAATCACTGAGTAAAAAAAAAAAGAAGTGTGATGGGACCCATTATCGGGACACTTAGCATTTCACTTCACAGAAATAGTGATGCAGTTGTAATTGTTAAATGAAGTTGAGACTGGAATTACATGGATTGGTGTTTTACACTACTAGTGGGATGCTATTACAGGTTGAAAATCTGCAACCTTCAGTACATGGAAATATCAGATACAGAAACACATTAGAAGGTCTTACTGTTATTGTTCATAATCAAGGATGGAGACAGTTGTTTGCTGGTCTAAGCATTAACTACATGAAGGTAATTGTTTTTAATTATTGAATCAACCTACTCTAGCTGAATTTCTGATCGGTGCTTTTCAATATATCTGATATTGGGTTTACATTGAAGTTTTCTAGGGCTTCAGTTGGTCTAAGAGGTTATTTGATACTTGTTATACGCTCAAGAACATAAGATTATTCCTAAGATTGTATTGAAGTAAAAATAGTGTGAGCAAGATGAATATTTAGGACTCTGAAGCATTTGTCATAAAAACACCACAACAATATGACTTTTGCCCTTCACTGAACTTTTTAATTATAAAAACGCACAAGCACACAGACAATAGAAATTTTCATGAGTCTCCTAGACACAGTGCAACACCGAGGCCTTGTTCTTATTGGTAAATTTATCACTTCAGAAAACAACACACGCACAGAGTAATTTTCTCAAAGCTCAACTATATAGGCTTCTCAAAGCTCCAAGTTGAGTAGATGATGGCTTATTTAACATTTCAAATGCTTCAAAGAAGCATTTTAGGCTTTGCTATACTTTTTCTGGTGTAGGTTACATGCACTGAGACCACTGTACTTGAATCATGATTCATAACGTCTTGCTAACACAAATTATGTGATGTTCCTAGATTGTTCCTTCCGTTGCAATTGGTTTCACTGCATACGACATGATGAAATTTTGGCTCCAAATTCCACCTCGATCGAAGACTCGAGCAATATCTGCTGCCTGAAGAATGCGTCGGTCTCATGACTATTGCGATTTAGAGACTTGCCAAATCTTCTTACAATACAGTAGAAGACTACACCAAGTGTCCTCATTGCCACTGTAACAGAAGCTCCAGATATTCATTCTCTAGGCTTCAACAGGTCACTTTTCCTGGCTCTATGACCAAAAGAATCAGGGAATTGGATGATCAACTTATTTTGTTCTATTTCTTTTATTAGTTATTTCTTTCTTGCACAGTATTATTAGAATTATTAGCTAGTTAGTGACAGTTGAGAAACGAGCAACAAACAAAATAAAAGCAAACACAAGCAAACAATCACATGATACAAAATTAATATGGTTCAGCAACGTGCTTACGTCCATAGAGTTGTAGAAGATTTTATCATACTGGAAAATCACAAAATACACTTTGGGGGCAAAATCTCATTATTCAAAACACTTAGAACCTCATTAAGTACATATTTATAGTACGTCATATGGTGGAAATCTTAATTTTCACTTTTCTGCACTATTCTCTTGAGCAGAGTGTTGAGTGAATTCTTTGTCTGATTTTCGCTGGAGTGACGAGCAAACTTTTTGTTTGGAGCAAACTATTTGTCGGGTCAAGTCATCAATTTGGGCCAACACACCAACAAAATCAAGCTACACAAACCCAAGAGTCACTTCTTATACTTTCACTTAAAATGTACATCGAACGGTCGGTATGATTAAGGATAATAAAGTCGAGAATCGAGAGAGTAACATTACTCTTCATTTGTTTGATTTCCTAACATCAATCCTTGTCATCTATCCACGTTCTATTCCATCCCTTCTAATTGAAACTTTTGTCCCCAAATTCAAATCCCAGATCTAAATCATCCTTGCTGTATCATTGGAGAAAATGCCGAAAATGACAAGTGAAAAAAGACAACAAAAAGAAAGATGAAAAGGAAATGTCACCTTGAAATTTGAAGAGTAATCCAGCCTGAATTGATGCTAAGCCATTCTTTAATTGCTGGAATCTGGAGGAAGCCAGACAAAACCACAACAAAGCTGTCTCTCACAAATGTCCCAACCTCGAAGTCAGCAAGCTAACAAACAATGTAAAAGTCCAGTTCATAGTTCATACCTCGGTTAAATTAATTATTACAGACCGACTTGTTTGTGCCTGTAAATTAAATGCTTTCTTTTCTTGTTTCATACCACTCACGGTTTTATAATATCCCAACCCACAAAATAAAAATAAAAAAACTCTTCTATGTTTTCAACTGTTTTTGGAGTTTTTGCTGACCGCTAGCGTGGAAGATAGGTAAATTTTTATCCGTTGGCTAAAGGATAGAAAATACATTTCTAGAAAAAAGGTAACGCTAATTCTATTTATTTGTTCAATCAGATTTTTTTTTCTATTTTTTTAATATTTGGAATATACCAAATTCTCATTAAATTTATTTTCTCTGCCTAGTTTCTTTTAAGAATTATTCTTATCTCATATAATTATTATAAATTTTTTAAAATTTTTACACAAAATAAAATAAATAATTCTATTTTTTAAAATCTCAAAACAAAAATAATTTAAAAAAATATATTATAATAATATTTTATTTAACTTTTATATTAAATCATTTGTAAAAACAAACGAGATCTTACTTTATATTAACAATCTTTACTCAGACAATTCTAATCATCAAAATATTTTAGTTCTAAATAACAAAAACAAAAACAATTTCACAAAATTTACAGTTTTTTATTTTTTATTTTTTCCATACTCTCAAGGACCACTCTACTTTCTCCAGCTCCAAGAGAGACACCATTAAAAAATTTCTAAATCTATACAAATTTTTGCAGGTTTTATCACTTTCTCAAAATCTCATAAAACTCAATATTTTTTCTTTCTAAACTTTCAAAAATCAAATCTTTATATTAAACAGCGTAAAACTGAGGACTCAAATGCTAACTGATCCCGCATGGAATAAAAAAGACATTGATTCGAAAAACAGGCATCGCGGGACCGTGATATTGCAGTAAGAAGCAGGTGAAAAGTGGAAACAGCAGCAGATCTTAACCGCACTGACTTGAGAAGATCCTTTGTCTGTTTGCTTTTTGGCCTTTTTTTCACGTACTGCCCAAAAGGTTGTGTCTTTTCATGAATTTTCTTTTCTTTTTGTTTTTTACTCTTTTTTTTTTTTTTTTTTTTTTTTTTTTCCATTAAACTCGTAAAGACGTGAACCAGTGGGATCTAATTCTGTATTTTAACTTATACCAAACTCACCGGCCAGATTGCCATTTCACACTCTACCACGGACTTTGGTTCGAGCGGGATGATCCCCCGTTTGTCCGTTGGTTCCTTTTGAAATTCAAACCTTCATTGCCCACTCATTTCATTTGCCACAAAACCCAGCATCCAAAGAGAACTCCACTGAATCACTGATCTCTGGCTCTTTCTTTCATTCTGACTTCAGCAATTTCTTCTCTTTCTTCTGTTTTCTTTTTTAATATTTTTCATGGTCATTAGCCGCTGTCTCCTCTCCATCTTCATATTGATTGCACCACCTTCTCTTTCTCAGCAAGCTTTGGTCTTTGAGCTTTTGGGAGCTCAGTTTGCCCGGGATCACAAGGTTCGTGAACTCTTGTTCTGCTTAAGCAAAGACCTTTCCACTAAATCTAATGGGTGCTTCGGGGAAATGGGTGAAGTCTCTCATAGGTCTCAAAAAGCCCGAGAAAGAAGACCATGTAAGCTCTTTTCTTTCTTTTCTCTTTTACACTTGTTTTCTGGGATGCACAAAGGTTGAAACTTTCTCTCTTTCTAGGAGAAGGGAGGTGGTAAGAGCAAGAAATGGAAGCTATGGAGGAGTTCTTCTGGGGACTTAGGGTCTTCGTGGAAGGGTTTCAAAGGAAACCACAAAGCGGCTTCTGAGGGTTCTGATTCTCCTCCGGTGGCTGATGCTTTTATGGCTGCGGTGGCCACACTTGTTCGTGCGCCTCCTAAGGATTTTAGGGCTGTAAGGCAAGAATGGGCGGCCATACGGATCCAAACTGCTTTTCGTGGCTTCTTGGTAAATGGATCTCTCTGCTTTCCGCCCCTTCGTTCTACCTTTGGTTTCTGAAAAAAATGTAGGGAAGGAAAAGAATGTTGAAAATACAATGAGTTGGTCTCTTTTACTTCCAAAAATTTCCTTGGAGATTTTCTTTTTCTTTGTTTTTTGATTGGATACCTGATATATCTGCACTCCTTTGATATATAAAAGTGAAAAATAGTTTACCTGAAGCGACGCACCATGAAGCTGAAATATAGTATCATATGTTCATGTTTCATATTTAGGTTTTATTTTAGACTACCATGTAGTCTTCGGTTCAAATCCCAGAAGGGAAAGGGACAACAGGTTTCAAGCTTTAATGGAAGGAAATTCGATGTATTTTTAGCCTTTATTACAATGTTGTATTGTAAGATCAGTATAGTATGCACCATATTCTATTAAGAGCCCAAACTGAACCCTAAACCTGAATTAACAGCCAGCATTATTTCTTAAATCTGAACCAGACTGTGGTCTTGTCTAGTGTTCTTTGTTATGTTTATCTCAGCTCCTTAAATACCACTTTGACTAGTAATCGTTTGATTCGTTTGCCTGTTCAACTTGATGTGAAAATTCTCAGCTGCATGTTTTAATCATTTGAGGTCCTTTTGTACGATGTT
This sequence comes from Carya illinoinensis, assembly GCF_018687715.1. Taxonomy (NCBI): domain Eukaryota; kingdom Viridiplantae; phylum Streptophyta; class Magnoliopsida; order Fagales; family Juglandaceae; genus Carya; species Carya illinoinensis. The sequence goes on from NC_056766.1 coordinate 6,345,124, forward strand.
AAAAGGTCCGCAGTATGTTATTGCGATCTAAATCTTTTTGTACTTAGAAGACGTTTCCGTTTTGTGGGTGTTCTGTAAAAATTGCAGGCAAGAAGGGCTTTGAGGGCCTTGAAAGGAGTGGTGAGGCTTCAAGCTTTAGTTCGGGGTCGGCAGGTGAGGAAGCAAGCCGCAGTGACACTGAGGTGCATGCAGGCCCTGGTTCGAGTTCAGGCCCGAGTTAGGGCTCGTCATGTCCGAATGTCCATAGAGGGGCAGGCTGTGCAGGAAATTCTCAATGAGCACCGCAGCAAGGCTGATCTCCTGAAACAAGCTGAGGTACCATAAACTATCATGTATCTGATCCATTTCCTGTTGGTTTCATCTTAAAGCGAAATCAATCCTTCTGCAAATTCATTTTACTGGTTAAGAAAAATTAACTGATTTGTACCATATGTTCATAGAAAGGCATTATTTAAAAGATTTCTCAATTTTGAATCTCATGAATTTCAGGAAGGATGGTGTGATAGCCAAGGAACATTGGAAGATGTTAAGGCAAAGTTACAAATGAGACAAAGAGGTGCAATCAGGAGGGAGAGAGCAATTGCATACTCTCTTGCTCAAAAGGTATTAAAATGAACACTAAATGATTTTTTTTTTTTTTTTTTAAATCTCCACCTGAGCAAGTCAATTCAAGTTTTTTCAGGAATGGAGTTCAAACCCCAATTTGAATTCCCATTCAAGCGGTTCTATGTGCTTTCTCAAAAATCATGAGATTGACAAGAACGGCTGGGGATGGAGCTGGTTAGAACGTTGGATGGCAGCCAAGCCATGGGAAACTAGATTAATGGAACAATCGCACCCTGACCCCTCTGTGACAACTCCTCCTCCAAAGAGTTGCGGAGATTCCCATGTGGTCACTCATTCGAAATCTTCCAAACCATGCTCTGTGAAAATCAGAAAGAATAATGTCACCACCAGGATTTCTGCAAAAACTCCCCATATTGGGCAAGTTACTCGCTCATCTTCAAGCCCGAGTTCTGAATTTCATTATGATGAGAGCTCTGCTTCATCTTCAATCTGCACATCGACAACACCAATTTCTGGCAACACTGGATTGACCTCAGAGAGAACTGAAGATAGCAGCAACAGTAAGCCAAATTACATGAACCTGACTGAGTCAACGAAGGCAAAGCGGAAAACAAGCAGTCATTCATCTGAGAGAGTTCAAAGGCAGTCCATGGATGAATTCCAATTCCTTGAAAGGTCAGCAGCTTTCCCTATTGTGGATTCCAAAAGCAATGCTGGTTCTGAGCTTTCTTCAGTTCACCTTTCCAAGCCACTTTACCTGCCAAGCCGATCAGATAAGCATTCATTGAGATTATTAAAGTGACATACCTCCATAAATAGGGGGATTCGTAGCTGTTGGTTCAAGAAGTTCAACAGCTTGTTGTTTCCTACCAATTCTGTTTATTTGAGAATGTATATTCAAGTTAAAAGCCGTGCTGCTATAACTGTTTTGTATTGAAACACTCAACAAGCCCTTGAGGTTTGATTTCAAATGGTGCTTTGTTTATAAAGTAGTTTGTTCATTACTTCTTTCTTATGCTATTAGTTACTAGGGTGAGATTGATTGATGTAGACGGCAATGCTAGAGGGATGATCAATGTGTTAAGCAAATAGCTTTCAGTTTGTTGCTTTTGTTGACGGGAATTTAAAGGAAACGGTTAAAAACACAATCGATTCCGTTTACTTTCAGAATTTGGCTTTGGAAGATTCGTTGAGTATAATTAATTGACCCAAAACCCAGAGACCGAAGAAATACAATGGTTCCACCTAAGTAAGCAGGTTTATTTTATCAGGTAGCATGGATTCAAAATTAGGATTACCTTGACATCAGTTAGAATATGAAGAGCATTACAGTGTGGAATTATCCATTGCCATAGAATGCCGGTCGACAACATGACCTTTCCATTAATACCCTGTCTTTGTTTAGCAGAAGTCACAGTATAAAAGTAGGTAGCTTATGTAGATGGCATGGCTGCATGATAAATCTTTTAGTAATACGAGGTTACAATCGTATGAACAAAGGCAATCTAAACTTTCTTATTGGGTGCATCACTCTAAGCTTTACCCCATACTTAAAGTTTACTAAGCAATGTCTGAACAAATTTCACGTTCGCTCTATGACTCTAAGCTTGACCCCATGCTTGAAGTTGAGAATGATGCCATACTCAAGATCCAGTGGTTCTTCCATGTTGGGTGAATGTCGAAAAAGATATTTCCGGTATAAATGAATCAAAGAGAGCTTTATTTCCTGAAGGGAGAATTTCTGGCCGATGCATGATCGTGGCCCGAGCCCAAAGGGTATGAAAGAATAGGGATGCCTTCGTTTCTCTTCTTCACAGTTTGGGTCAAACCTCTCTGGAGTGAACTTCTCTGGCTCCGAGAAGTTCTTTGGGTCTTTTGCTAGAACTCCGAGTGCTAACCAGACCCATGTCCCCTGCTTATCAGAATATGAATTTCATTAAATTAAGCACATGTACAAAGTTCCAGTCTACACACATGGTACGCAGACATACATAAAGGTCATGTATGACATTCAGGCATATTTAAATTATACCTTTGGGAGAAGATAACCTCCTATCTCTACCTCCTTCGATGTTTCTCTTGCAACTAGAGGGGAAACGGTGTAATACCTCATGGCCTCCTTAATGATCTGCACTTAGAAAATCAAGAGAACAATAAAAGTCAATCGTTGGGTAGGTCTCATCTGGGAGGTGTTGGAGAGGGAAAGTTGACCTAATTAACTAATCTTGTTCACTGCAGGTGAGATATAGTTAGAAAAACTGTGACATGGATACAACACAAGCAATATTTGCAATATGCCAATATTGCTCTTTGGTGTTAGCATATACGACTTCAAACTTGACTCAAATGCCAAAAAAGAGTTTTAAGAACCTTACCTGGTCAAGGTAAGGGAATTTGTTTTGGAGATCGTGACTACTTGGCATCTGATCAGGTGGACTAAATCCGTCAATCTCTGCAAGCATCTTCTTCTCGACTTCTGGATGTCTGGCAACTAAGTAGACAACTGAAGACAATGTGAAGGCTGTGGTGGCTGATCCAGCAAGCAAGTGCTCATAAGTAACTGCACTAATGTAGTCTGTGGTGAAGACATTCTTAGAAACAGGCTGTGACTCCCTCGCATTCAATATGAGTGACAATAAGTCCTTTGAGTTTATATCCCTCTCTTTCATTCGCTTTGCCACAATCTCATTCAGCCGGCCGCTCAGTTTCTGATTAGTGCGCTCGACTTTCCAGTCCATAGTTCCAGGTAGTCTCTTCAGGATCTGCCTAAATGGTTCCTGAAGTATGGGGATAAGTAGACCCAGTATGATTGAAAATGAGCCAGATAAGTCCATTTTAAGTTGTGTTGTGGAGTAGATGTGTTGATTAATGAAGTCGGAGACTTCCTTATCATCACTCCTGTTTTCCACAATGTCAACTGAATCACTGATTGTCTGTGGTTTAGAAAGGCTAAAGTCAACACCGAAGGCTGCTTGTCCAATGACATCAGTGGCCAACTTGAGGGAAAGGTTTGAGAAGGTGATATCTTCTTCTTTAAACGAGTGAAGGTTTTGCGTTGCAGATACAATAAATGCTTGCATTTTGGGTATTAGGCTGGCAAGGTGTGATGGCTGATAGACTGATAATATTGTGTTTCGCATGGTTGACCATCTTGCATCCCTGCAAATTCAAGTTCCATCAGTATCTTAAATGACATTTCTGGTGTGCTGCCTCCGAACTTCTCTGTAGTGTATACAAACAAGTGCATTCAAGTTACCAATTCTGAAAAACAGAGACAGCTCTAGACTCTAGCATTGCAAGTTTTACTTTAGCATAATAAGCTCACTGAGGACATTACTAATACAAGATTCAACACTATACAGAACCTCTGAAATTCTGAATTAAGAATTATTCACCTTATGGAATAATGTCAAAGATGTTGTGTGATATTTACAGCCATAGCATACTTTTATTTTGCTGCGTGCACTGTCAACTTTATTAAGTACTGCAAGAAGTACCTGGTGAAGAAGAGTCCTTTCTGATGAAGAGGGGAGGCCGAGATGGGAGAAGGTATGCTTCTGTTTGGAATGTCCTTGAATTTCTTTATTCCTACCTCCCTACAAAGCTCCGGATCTGCAACAATTATCAGTGGCTGTCTACCCATGTGAAACCTGCTCCAAACATAAAATTTATTATAAAGGTAGAAAAATCAGCATGTGATGGAAAACATATTGTCTTTCTATATAAAACAACCTTTCCTCGTCTTGGGAAAAAGAGTACTGCTATTCCCTTGTGATAGAATTTGCCCTCTCTCTCTCATTTTGGCAACTCTCTTTTTGTCCTCGGAAAGAAAAAGGAAAATTGTGGGTTGACGTGCCGAGAATGATTAGTTTTTCTTCTTAGGATGAATGCTATTTTTGAAAATAACTAAAATATAAAATATATTTATTCTTTTACGTATTAACATAACAAATGCTAAACTTACGGGAAGAGCACACAGGTTGAGGTCATAAACATTAATACCGTTCATGAACAGAGTTAAAAAGGAAAAAAAAAAATATTGGATAGTTTAAGCATCAAATATAAAAATTTTCCTACTTTTTTTTTTCTCATACCTAGGATAAGTTTAAGAAATAAGATAAGATGAAAATTTTATGAATAATAATAACATAGTTTATAAATAGTTATAAAATAGTTTGAGTTGAGTATTTTTAAAATTTTAAGAAATGAGAAAAAAAATTAAATAAAAAATATTATAAAATTAAAATATGATAATTAAAAATATTTTTTATTTAAAAATTTAAAAAATTTATAATAGTTAATTTAAAATTTTATATTTAAATTATAATTAAAAATAAAATAAACCTTTATATCTCAATCCTACCTTTTCTCCCAACTCTGTAGAATATTTAGAAGAATACTCTCATCAGTCACTATTTACAATTCACACCCCCACACCTATGAAAATCACACTCTATGCAAAATACTCTCACATCTTATAAAAACTATAAATATGGAGTGTGATGCGTGAATAGTATCGTTTTGCTGATTTGTAGCTGATTTGTAGAATTTCTCGTCTAGGAAAATGCTAAGCATCAAATATCTATACTGACCTGAAAATGGGACCATATCGTTTTGCAAGGACTGAGAAGACATCAGGGCCATACTTAGCCAGCAAGGGGAGGTGCCCTACAAAAGGCACGGCCGGTGGGCCAGGTACCCTTCTCACACCCCAGTAAGGTCCATAAAAGTACCCAAATACTAGTGCCACACCCAACACTGTGAAGATGGTGGAAACCATAGGAGCTCTTGTACTGCAGAACCATCCCAAACCCACAAATCTTTGAAGATATTCTTCCAAAAACACCATTTCCTGCGAGAGAAAAGCGAGGTTCTTGGCTGTTGCAGGAGGCTCTTAGCTGAGTTATATACAGAGGGGTCCGGGTTGAGAGGCGAGAGGGGAAGGGAAGTGGGGGAGGATTGGGTGTCTCCATCGGCCTCTTGGATGGGCAGAACTTGGTCTTTTGTCTGTATACCAATGATTGTATTGGGGAAACATATGCTCATCCTCTAGCGTTTCAGTCGTGGACCCGTGATTCGTGAACAGTTATCATACAATGAACCTCAAATCATTTACAGAAATGCTATCAAATAAAAAAAATCCAAAAATCATTTACAGATGCCACTGTCACCGAGATATGGATTTTGTTAAAAAAAAAATTTATTTAGTGATTAAAAAAAAATTTTAGTGATGTTGAAAATTTCTTTTAAAAAATATTTAAAAACATAAATAAATAAATTAAATAAGTAAATAAACCCTTTTATTTTTGTCAAGAGCCATCTGGAATAATATAGGATTTTCATCAAAAACTCATCTCCATCCCAATTTCCATTTTATGAATTTCATTTCTGGTCTATATAGAAAATCTCCATATTTGTTGAAATACTGTACATTTGCATCGTTCCTTGGCTTCAGCGTTCTCCCCTTCATCCCGCGTTCTCTCTCTCTCTCTCTCTCTAGGGTAAAACAGTTGGCCCTCCCTTGCACTTCAGAACCATCGATTGCAGTTCTCCATCGCCAACTTTTGTAAGTGAAAAACGTTTTCTCTTCTCCATCGTATGTTTTTCTTCCCTCATTTTCTTCTATTTTTCTTTTCCTCTCTCTCTCTCTCTCTCTCTTCTCCTTTTTCTTCCTCCCAATGCCATGATCAATCTCTGTTAGAGAAATGCATATCTGGTTAGTGTATTTTAGCTGTATGTGTTTTGCTTGACTTGGGAGAGTAATTTTTGGTGGATTTCCCATTGATGAGCACATTTTCTCGATATTGATTGTGGACGCAATTTTCTGTATTAGTCTATTTCTCCCATGGGTTTCTTTCTATTTTCTATATCTGTATATTTTATGGTTTGCATAAGATTTTTTCTACTAATTGGATCGGTTGAGAAGTAATTGTTGTTGAAAAGATTTTGGGTTCAATTTTTTTTTTTAAGTTGTTTTTATTGCATCTGTTTTCTTTATTTTTTGGCTTGGATATGAAGCTCCCTTGTATGTTTAATCTCTTATCCTGTAGTGAAGGATTATATGTTATGTAGCCATAGGCTATTATCTCTTATCATGTGCTGTAGTTGGACAATCAAATGTTAGGAAATGAAAGAATCATATTATATTTTTGCTTCTGTTAAGGTATTTGAATTGACATATTTATTCATTTTAGTACTGAAATATATTTTCCTGTGAATAATGTTTCTAATTGAATCAAGATTGCGCCTTACTTAGATGCAAAGCTTTAGCACTATTCCAATTTTTGGTTAGGATATTAAAATGTTTCTTACCAATAATCTCTATAATGAATGACTATATTGCAAATTCTGGAACCACTCAAATGGTGATTTCCATGTTAGAGGACTTTTCGTGCATGTGTTTTATAGAATGTTTGATTTTGCATTAGCTTAATTGTAATCTGTGCATGAATTAAACATTGCATATTGTTTTAACTCCATGAAGTCAAGAGTGCATAAATTATGATATTCTATCAATTCAAATCCCCTTATTGCATGCAATAATGGATTAGTCTTTTGCATTGGATCAATATTGCCCACAAGCCATCTCTCCAAGCCTAACACCACCCATCCTTATATTATATGTATAACACAATGGACTACTCTCCTCCAAATTTTGCTTATACCTACCATTCTGAGTACTTCTTGAAATTATGGTTGTCCAAGATACAAACACATTTGAGCAATACCCATTTGCTCCTTTTATGACAGAGCTTTTTGAGGGTATTGCAGCACTCAAACAGAGAGAAGAGGTTCTATTGTATATCTCTGGAGTTTCTTGTTGGAATGGAGGGAATCGATTATTTCACTAACATTGAAAACAATATTTTTAGATGAGGAGGTCAAAGAAACAATAAATCATATACTAAGTCATGACCCTCAACATCCATTAATTTCAATCCACTTCTTCTTCCTGATGTGTTCAGTTTTTTATTTTTTATTTATAGATAAGCATAAAGAAAGTGATAATTGAATTTGATAGTTGGAGTAAATTGATAAATTAATAAGAAAACCATTTTTTGTGATGCCTTACTAATCTCAGTTATAAGATATTCATGATATTTTATTTAGAAAACTGAAGATACTACCCATTTCCAAAATTGGTCATCAGTGATGTATTGAAAACGGGAACTATTTAACATGGAATGAGTTTGACTTTCCCCTTATAGATACTACATGATTGCAATTTGTCATACCTGGTCTTTTCTTTAGTTCTACAGTTATGGGACCTAAATTATTGATTGATGAAGTAGGCACCTATTGCATTGTAGCCTTGGTTTCCTAGACCTCTCTCAGCACATACTAGTACTGGTGGCAGCTACCTGCTCCATTTTTCACATTGAAATATTGATCACGAGTAGTAATGAAAAAATTGCAAGAAGTGCTTGTTATGTGAAATATTGATCAAGTTGAAATTCTCAAAAATGTTATTTTCAGATTGAGTAATGATGCTACACTCTATGATCATATTTATATCTATAATTAAAAATAATAAATATATCACATCTTGCATATATATATATATATATATATGTATATATATTAAAATAGAAATGTAGTATATGAAATTTTGCTAGGAAGAAAGCACCCCATCTGGGTTTGCATATGACCTTAGTTTCTTCTCTATTTTTTTCCGCTGCATTTTTATTTTGTTTTACTTTATTTTTGGCTGCCCTTGGAAAGTACATAACTCTCTAAATGATGATTCACAACTTGAAACAACAACAAAAATGAGTTTCTTGTGAGAGATATAACAAATGCTTTTATATAGTTGGTCTTATGTGTATCCTATCGTGCATATAGTTGGTCTTATGGTTGGCATGATTGCATTTGTTTTTTCTCCAAATTAAGTCATTAGTTATGTGCACTTTCATTCTTCTTTTCAAAGGACAATTTGTTCTGTGACCCTTGGACATTTGCAGTGTTTCGTATCTCTTGAGGGAGGTGGACTATTATTAGGCTATGATGATGGTAATTGATCGGAAAAAATAGCTAAATAAAATCTGTCAAGAGGACGAAATACTAAGATTGAAGGCGCAGAAAATGGAACTCGCATTGAAAGATCAAGATCAACGCATTATAATGATGAACGTGAGTTCCATGCCAGAAATGCATCGGTTATATTTCCAGCAACTCCAAAGAGAAATCATAGCAAGACGCAATACTGCAGCAGATTGAACATTGATTGAATATATTACCATTTCCAATTGTATTTCTTATTTTATGTTTCGGACAATGATAGATGTGTAAAAAGTAATGTAAATATTTTTCAGCATTTATTGTGGTATTTCTTGATACTTTTGTGTAAGTAAATTGGTCATTACAATTTCATAAACAATTAAAAATTACGTCAAATATAAAATACTGTTATATTCAAGGAAATACATTAATGATCTTTGATTACCATTAATATAGTCACTAATAATATTAAGAAAATGTAAATGCAAAACAGATTAACACAAACATAATTTAAAATAATATGAAGAAAATCTCATACTATAATGCGACATGCCTAAAGTTGAGAATATAATAGTCATTGATATTCAATTAGATCTTCTTGGAGCTGATGATGTGCCAAACTGTTTCTAATATGATGATGACCCTAGATAAAATCCGTAAGTTCAATTGTATGATTGCGCGACAATTCATTCAATGTTTGGACTCTCACTATCATCACGTTCGTCTTCAATGATCATATTATGTAGAATAACACATGCTTTTATTATATTTATTAGTTCATTCACTTTGAGCATTCAGAAAGGTCCATGAATGATAACAAATCGTTGTTGAAATATCCCGAATGCACGCTCGACATCTTTTCTTATATATTCTTATGCTTTCACAAAATTTTTCTTCTTATTCCCTCGTAGTGATAGAATCGTTTTCACAAAAATTCACTATTTGGAATAAATACCGTCAGTAAGGTAATACCCCATAATATAGTCGTTACCATTGATTGTGTAATTAATTGAAAGAGCACGCTCTTAGGCAAGTTCTATGAAAATAAAAGATCTCTCTAACACATTAATGTCGTCATGTGAACCTGGCACATCAAAAAATACATATCATATCCAGAAATTGTGATGACCCGCTTTTAAGTGTATTTTCGCTGAAATAATTGTTTTTATTTTAATTAATATATCAGATATTTTATTTTATTTTAATTGCGTTTTTAAAGTCGGTTTTTAATTTATTTTAATTTATTTGAGGTTGTGTTTTATTTCTTTTAGTTGTTTTTGTGGTTTTAATCTTTTTGGCGGTTTGTTTCTTTTCCCGGAGTGAGGACTGGACCTCATTTCTTTTTACATCTTTTTTTCTTTTTCTCTTTTTCCTTTTTCTTTTCCCTTCTTTTCTTTTTCTTCTTTTTCTTTTTCTCTTTCTTTTCTCTCTCCTCCCTCCCGCTCGACCCGGATACCCCCCCCCCCCGTGCTCTCTCTCTCTTCTCTCTCTCTCCCTACGCCGGCGTCACCTTCCCTAAGCCCTACCGCCGCCGTCCGGCCACCGTTCGGCCTCCCACCGGTCCCATTCTCTTCCTCTCCTTCCGGTCTACCTTCCCTCCAAAACCCACCCCCAACCGGCCGGCCATTTGGCCGGAAAAAGCTTCCAAAGGGCGCACGGATTTTGCTCCGATCCGCCGCCGTCGCTCCACCTCCGGCCACCATTTCTTCACCACTTCATCACCGACTCCTTGCCGTCCTAACCCACCTATTTCCGGCCTCCAACGACCACCGGAACAGCTCCTACGAGCTTAGTTTCCGTTTTGGGTAATCCGGCCATTTCCGGCCATTCCGCCGCCACCCACGGCCGTCCGTCACTTCCAATAGCTTCACAACCACCTCTAGACCATTCCCTATCAATTTCGTGACCTAGTTTGTCCCCGTTCAAAAGTGGGTTTTTCGGACCCACGGCCACAGTGAATTTTCACTGTGACGTTGCTGTTTTTCCGCCGTTTGCAACGCCTCGTGTTTTCTAAAATTGCCGTATAGCGCTGTAAGTATTTTCCAAACCCTATTTTCAGATTTTAATATATATTGCTCTTTCAATTTATTTATTTACTGTTGTTGGTTGTTGATTTCGGACTGAGTCCGAGGAGTTTCGGGGGTCGGATGGATGGAGGACGGAGTTGCTTGTTTATTTGATTTATGATCGTTGGTTTATTTTATTGTGCATTGATTTGGCATTACATGGTGCATGCACGTGTGTGTGGGTTTATGAGAAAAGCCTGTGTTTTGGCGTGAGTGTGTTGCGGGTGCGTGGGTATCACGAACCCAAGCCGGGATGGGTTATTATCTCGGTGGAGCTCCTCTGGTCACTCGGGAGCGGAATAAACTGAGTGATGTCCCCTGAGTTATCGAAAGCGATAATGGGAGCGGGACTAGGGGGTGCTTGGCTACGAACGCGCCGGGCGCGGAACCGGGCATCGGCCTACTCACCGACTCCGTGGCCCTTCGCTGGCGAGGGCTAGAGGATGCTTGGCTACGCACGCGCGGGGCGCGGAACTGGGCATCGCTCGTTGGGTGTCACATGCGTGGCGGTACTCTGCGGTGTGACACTGGAGCCAGGGTGTGCGGATGACCCCTAGGGGAGGTCATGGTGCATACGGTTAAAATTGGATAATGGTTTGAGATGTCAAATGTGTCTTTTGGCGTGCGTGGAAAACTTGTGTTTTACGGGTTTGTGCATTGGGCATGTTTCATGCATCTTGTTTGAGTTATATGTGTTTTTATCTGGTAGTGTTTGGGTTTTACTTACCTGCGGTACCATTCGTGGTCCCGTAGCTTTTGGTGCAGGAGATGAGGTTGAGGAGGAAGAGGCTGAGCCCGAGGATGCGGCTCCGCCGGGTTGCTAATGTTGTCTTTTTATTTGTTTAAAACTGTATTTGTGATATATGTAATATTTTATCTATGTATGTTTTAAACAGCTTGTACTACGTTAAGAAAAATTCTGGTACTTAGTTATGACTTTCTTATCCGCTGCGTGCCTCTCTGTACACAATTGCTGCCTTGCACACACTCGGCACCCGTCGATGGGATGGTGACCCGGGGTGTCACCATCCGGACGTCTCAATTTCCCCGTGTTCGGGCGTGGGGATTTTGGGGGCGTCACAGGTGGTATCAGAGCGGTTTGGCTCTGGGTAAAACCACAAGTCCCGTAGGTAGTACCAGAATGTTTTTAAAGTTGTGTTTTAAAGTTATGTTAAGTATAGTTGTTTTATTTGTTTTATTTGTTTATGTTTGTTTGCTTGTTTTATTTAGTTATGTTTTGGCATGCGGGTTTCTTTTGTTTCTCGCTGCGTGGTGCTGTTTTGTTTTGTTGGTTTTATGATGGTTTTTGTTTGTTTTCTTAAAGGAGGGTCAAGGGTGGTGTTGTGACAGAATTATGGGGAGACCAGGTAGACCAAGGAAAAATACTCAGGAACCGCAAGACAATACATCCAGGGATGACTCCATAGCCGAAGCAATTCGGCAGATGACGGAGTTCATGCAACAGAATATTAGGCCACAACAGGCAGGGCCTTGGCCACCACAAGGACCTTGGCCACCACAAGGGGGTCCTTGGCCACCATCAGGAGGGCCTTATCCACCATCAGGAGGGCCCTATCCACCGTCAGGAGAGCCTTGTCCGCCACAGGGAATGTATTGGCCACAACCAGGAGGTCCCTGGCCATATCAGGGAGGGCCTTGGATGTATCAAGGAGGGTCCAGTAGCACGGTGCAAGCTGGGTGCACCTATGAGCGCTTCTTGGCGCATAGGACTCCACACTTCAATGGGAATGAGGATCCACTTCAGGCTGGGAAATGGATCAAAGATTTGGAGAAGACTTTTGAGGTGAGTGGGTGCACTGAAGCACAACAGGTACTCTATGCCAGCTACCTCTTACAAGGTATCGCTTCTGATTGGTGGGATACCAGGAGGGTGATGTTGGAAGCTGAACTGGGATCTTTCGCTGCGGTGACCTGGCAGCGTTTCAAGAAGGAATTCAATGACCGCTTCTTTCCCGCATCGGTAAGGAAGCAAAAGGCAAGAGAATTCTCTAATCTGGTCCAAGGGGGCGCAACAGTGGAACAATACGCCCGGAGGTTCATAGAACTGGAGCGGTTTGCTCCTCATCTTGTTGCCACAGAGGAGCTGCGAGCTGAGCGTTTTCAGGAGGGACTACGCCCTGATATACGCCGTTTGGTGGTCAGCCATCGGATATCCACTTTTCAGGAGTTAGTGGATGTGGCCACCCTTATAGAGCGGGAAAATAATCTGTGTATGGGATCCCCTTCAGGGCAAAAGAGGCGGAGTTTTTCTGGTGAAGGAAGCAGCTCGGGTTCGCCTCAGAAGTTTGTTCAGCGGACTGGAACCCGATCTCAAGCATCCTCCAGTGTTCGCATGGGAGGACGTATGCCTGTTTGTGGGGTTTGTAATAGAGCTCATGAGGGCGAGTGTCGCACGAGTAGCGGACCCCAGTGTTATCGGTGCGGTCAAGTGGGACATATAGTTCGGGATTGCCCCGTCAGAGCTCAAGGAAGCCGTGGAGGTAGACACGGTGGAAGAACCAACCCGAGACAAGCAGTGCAAGCCCGGGTTTATGCTGTCACGCCCGGAGAGGTGGACGATGAGGCACCAGCGACCCATGATGCGGGAGTAATCACAGGTATGGATTAATTTAATCTTTTAAGTTGGATTTATTTTTGGTATATTTGGTTTCTTCGTTGTTTTTTTTGGATTTCATGGGTTGTGTGTTTGGTTCAGGAAGAGTCCGGTTGTATGAGTTTTATGCTTGTACTTTGTTTGATTCTGGTGCTTCACGATCGTTTGTGTCTTCCACATTTGCTCGGGTGTGTAACTTGGTCACGGAACCGTTGCCGAAGGCTATGGTAGTGGCGCTGCCCGACGGCGAGATGGTGTGGTGTTCCAAGGTTGCTTTGGGATGCCCGTTAAATTTTGAGGGAAGATTTTTGGATGCTGATCTGGTGGTATTCAAGCTGTTGGGTTTTGATATCATCCTCGGGATGGATTGGCTATACCGATATTCTGCGACTATTAATTGCAGAAGTCGGACAATTAGCTTTCAGCTTCCGGATGGTGATTGTCTGGAATTTGCGGGGAGTAGATTAAAAGAAAAGCCGATGATTATATCGGCGATACAGGCAAGAAGAGAGATTGCATGGGGAGCGGATGCATTCTTGGTTCAGATGGTGTCCACGCCGTCTGAGAAGAAGTCCTTGGCAGATATTCCAGTTGTGGAAGAGTTTCCCGATGTGTTTGTGGATGACTTGCCCGGACTGCCCCCCGTGCGAGAGATGGAGTTTGTTATAGACTTGGAACCTGGAGCGGCTCCTGTGCATAAGGCTCCTTACCGCATGGCACCAGCTGAATTGAAAGAGTTGAAGACTCAGTTGCAAGAATTAGTAGAGAAGGGGTTTATTCAGCCTAGTACGTCGCCGTGGGGTGCTCCAGTTTTATTTGTTAAAAAGAAAGATGGAACCCTTCGTATGTGCATTGACTATAGGGAGTTGAACAAGGTGACCATCAAAAATAAATACCCTCTCCCGCGGATTGATGACTTGTTTGACCAACTTCAAGGAGCAGCGGTGTTCTCAAAAATTGATCTGAGGTCAGGATACTACCAGCTGAGAATCAGAGAGCAGGATGTGCCGAAAACTGCCTTCAGGTCGAGGTATGGACACTATGAATTTAAGGTGATGCCGTTTGGGCTAGCTAATGCTCCTGCCGCTTTCATGGATTTGATGAATCGGGTGTTCCAACCTTATCTGGATTCCTTCGTGGTAGTATTTATTGATGATATACTGATTTATTCCCGAGATATTGAAGAGCATGTGTATCATCTTAGTCTGGTACTTGAGAAATTGAGAGAGCACCAGTTGTACGCCAAGCTCAGCAAGTGTGAGTTCTGGTTGGAAGAAGTTAAATTTCTTGGGCATGTAATTTCCCAGGGTGGAGTGGCAGTTGATCCCAGTAAGGTAGAAGCCATTTTGTCATGGCCACGCCCAACTACAGTACGCGAGATCAGGAGTTTCTTGGGGCTCGCCGGTTACTACCGAAGGTTTGTAGAGGGTTTTGCTCGTTTATCCGGACCTCTCACAGCTTTGACTCGGAAGAATACAGAATTTGTTTGGTCAGAGAAATGTGAGAGAAGCTTCCAGGAATTGAAGAACAGGCTGACGACGGCACCAGTGTTAGCACTCCCAGAACCGCATAAGCCGTTTGTAGTCTTCAGTGATGCGTCTAAGTTCGGTTTGGGTTGTGTCCTTATGCAGGAAGGACGGGTTGTAGCCTATGCATCTCGTCAGCTTAAGGACCATGAGAAGAATTATCCGACGCATGATCTAGAGTTGGCTGCGATTGTTTTTGCACTCAAGATCTGGCGGCATTTCTTGTATGGGGAAGCTTGTGAGGTATTTACTGATCATAAGAGCTTGAAGCATTTGTTTTCCCAGAAAAATTTGAATATGAGGCAGAGGCGTTGGCTAGAGCTAATCAGTGACTATCAGTGTGAGATCAAGTACCACCCGGGGAAGGCTAACATAGTTGCTGATGCTTTGAGCCGGAAGTCTCATTTGGAGGATGAAGCCGAACCGTCAGAAATGGATTCGTTACTTTATGGGATGAGAAGGCTCCTTATAGAGAGTTCGCAGCAAGTAGAGATTTTGTCTTCGGTTCTGGACATTCGGGTAATAGATTTTGAAGAATTGAAAGCTCTCCAAAGAAAGGATCAGAAGCTGCTGAACATCAGGAAAAGAGTCCGAAAATCTCGAGGGCCGTTGCACTATAGCATGGATAGTGATGGAATACTTCGGTTCCGAGATCGCAGAGTGATCCCAAAGGACTCAGATTTCAAGGAACGAATCATGGCGGAAGCTCATGCGGCCCCGTATTCAGTTCATCCCGGCAGTACAAAGATGTATCGAGACTTGAAGAAAAATTACTGGTGGGATGGAATGAAGAAGGACGTTGCCTTATATGTGGAGAAATGCCACACGTGTCGTCAGGTAAAGGCCGAGCATCAGAGACCTGCAGGTATGCTCCAACCCCTCCCTATTCCTGAGTGGAAGTGGGATGACATCACGATGGATTTCGTTGTGGGTTTGCCGAGAACACCTAGTGGGAAGAATTCTGTTTGGGTGATTGTGGACCGGTTAACGAAGAGTGCTCATTTTCTGCCTGTTAACAACACCGACTCTTTGGGTAAGTTGACCCGTTTGTATGTCAAAGAGATAGTTCGGCTACATGGCATACCAAAGACTATAGTGTCGGATCGAGACCCGAGGTTTACATCGCAGTTCTGGAAGAGTTTGCAGGCAGCTTTGGGTACTAAGTTGAAGTTCAGTACTGCTTATCACCCGCAGACAGACGGCCAGTCAGAGCGCACCATACAGACCTTGGAAGACATGTTGAGAGCATGTGCCCTGGAATTCCAAGGGGGTTGGGAAAATCATTTGCCGCTCATTGAGTTTGCCTACAATAACAGCTACCATGCGACCATTCAGATGGCTCCCTATGAAGCTCTTTATGGGAGAAAGTGTAGGTCGCCCTTGTGTTGGGATGAAGTTGGGGAGAGTAGGGTAATTGGACCCGAAATAATTCAGGAAATGCAAAGCCAAGTCCGGATCATCAGAGAAAAAATGGCGGCAGCTCAGAGTCGCCAGAAAAGCTACGCTGATACCAGGAGGAGAGAATTGTCATTTGAAGTTGGTGATTGGGTTTATCTTAAAGTCTCTCCCATGAGAGGTGTTAAGCGTTTTGGTAAGAAAAAGAAACTAGATCCGAGGTACGTCGGCCCTTTTCAGATTCTGGAGAGAGTAGGGTCCGTCGCCTATAGAGTTGCTTTGCCGGATTATTTTGGAGATGTTCATGACGTCTTCCATGTATCATCCCTGAAGAAGAGCTTTGGACAGCAAGAGCCACGTTTCGTCGACCCAGCAGGTATTCAGTTGCAACCGGATCTCACTTACGAGGTTGTTCCGTCGCAGATTTTGGATTGGAAGGAGCAACAGTTGAGGTCCAAGACGATACCTTTAGTTAAAGTGGCTTGGGGAGATCCGTTAGCTCAAGACTTCTCTTGGGAGCGAGCAGCGGACATGAGGGAGCAATATCCATATTTGTTTGAATGATGAAGGTATGTAATTTTAATCTTGGTCTCAGTTGGTTCATGTGCGTTTGTGTGGCTTGGTTTAAGTTGATGGTGATCTTGCAATTTCGAGGACGAAATTGTTTTTAAGGAGGGGAGGATGTGATGACCCGCTTTTAAGTGTATTTTCGCTGAAATAATTGTTTTTATTTTAATTAATATATCAGATATTTTATTTTATTTTAATTGCGTTTTTAAAGTCGGTTTTTAATTTATTTTAATTTATTTGAGGTTGTGTTTTATTTCTTTTAGTTGTTTTTGTGGTTTTAATCTTTTTGGCGGTTTGTTTCTTTTCCCGGAGTGAGGACTGGACCTCATTTCTTTTTACATCTTTTTTTCTTTTTCTCTTTTTCCTTTTTCTTTTCCCTTCTTTTCTTTTTCTTCTTTTTCTTTTTCTCTTTCTTTTCTCTCTCCTCCCTCCCGCTCGACCCGGATACCCCCCCCCCCGTGCTCTCTCTCTCTTCTCTCTCTCTCCCTACGCCGGCGTCACCTTCCCTAAGCCCTACCGCCGCCGTCCGGCCACCGTTCGGCCTCCCACCGGTCCCATTCTCTTCCTCTCCTTCCGGTCTACCTTCCCTCCAAAACCCACCCCCAACCGGCCGGCCATTTGGCCGGAAAAAGCTTCCAAAGGGCGCACGGATTTTGCTCCGATCCGCCGCCGTCGCTCCACCTCCGGCCACCATTTCTTCACCACTTCATCACCGACTCCTTGCCGTCCTAACCCACCTATTTCCGGCCTCCAACGACCACCGGAACAGCTCCTACGAGCTTAGTTTCCGTTTTGGGTAATCCGGCCATTTCCGGCCATTCCGCCGCCACCCACGGCCGTCCGTCACTTCCAATAGCTTCGCAACCACCTCTAGACCATTCCCTATCAATTTCGTGACCTAGTTTGTCCCCGTTCAAAAGTGGGTTTTTCGGACCCACGGCCACAGTGAATTTTCACTGTGACGTTGCTGTTTTTCCGCCGTTTGCAACGCCTCGTGTTTTCTAAAATTGCCGTATAGCGCTGTAAGTATTTTCCAAACCCTATTTTCAGATTTTAATATATATTGCTCTTTCAATTTATTTATTTACTGTTGTTGGTTGTTGATTTCGGACTGAGTCCGAGGAGTTTCGGGGGTCGGATGGATGGAGGACGGAGTTGCTTGTTTATTTGATTTATGATCGTTGGTTTATTTTATTGTGCATTGATTTGGCATTACATGGTGCATGCACGTGTGTGTGGGTTTATGAGAAAAGCCTGTGTTTTGGCGTGAGTGTGTTGCGGGTGCGTGGGTATCACGAACCCAAGCCGGGATGGGTTATTATCTCGGTGGAGCTCCTCTGGTCACTCGGGAGCGGAATAAACTGAGTGATGTCCCCTGAGTTATCGAAAGCGATAATGGGAGCGGGACTAGGGGGTGCTTGGCTACGAACGCGCCGGGCGCGGAACCGGGCATCGGCCTACTCACCGACTCCGTGGCCCTTCGCTGGCGAGGGCTAGAGGATGCTTGGCTACGCACGCGCGGGGCGCGGAACTGGGCATCGCTCGTTGGGTGTCACATGCGTGGCGGTACTCTGCGGTGTGACACTGGAGCCAGGGTGTGCGGATGACCCCTAGGGGAGGTCATGGTGCATACGGTTAAAATTGGATAATGGTTTGAGATGTCAAATGTGTCTTTTGGCGTGCGTGGAAAACTTGTGTTTTACGGGTTTGTGCATTGGGCATGTTTCATGCATCTTGTTTGAGTTATATGTGTTTTTATCTGGTAGTGTTTGGGTTTTACTTACCTGCGGTACCATTCGTGGTCCCGTAGCTTTTGGTGCAGGAGATGAGGTTGAGGAGGAAGAGGCTGAGCCCGAGGATGCGGCTCCGCCGGGTTGCTAATGTTGTCTTTTTATTTGTTTAAAACTGTATTTGTGATATATGTAATATTTTATCTATGTATGTTTTAAACAGCTTGTACTACGTTAAGAAAAATTCTGGTACTTAGTTATGACTTTCTTATCCGCTGCGTGCCTCTCTGTACACAATTGCTGCCTTGCACACACTCGGCACCCGTCGATGGGATGGTGACCCGGGGTGTCACCATCCGGACGTCTCAATTTCCCCGTGTTCGGGCGTGGGGATTTTGGGGGCGTCACAGAAATTATATGAAACAACTGCTTCTAAAATAATAGTTGGTTCACGAATATTGCCAGAGTACATACTTTTCTAGGCTACGGAACAATTTTTTCACTTCCAATGCATGCAATCAATGCTTCCCAGCATTCCTGAGAATTCCCGTTATTCACCAACTACAAGCAATCAAGCAATATCATTAGCATTTGAAGACCGCAGATATTCATATGAAAAAATACTTACTATTATCTTAGAGAATTTTTTGAGGCTCTCTATTACGATACTTTTACCAATATGTATGTATTCATTCATAAAATTTCCAGTAATCCCATACGCTAATATTTTAAGTGATGTGGTTATTTTTTACATACAAAATAAACTGAATCTTCCAGTATTATCTCTTATCTGGACGAAATATGGCTCGTAAGACTTTACCTCATTTAGAATACAAAGAAATAGGAGACGAGTCATCCAAAATCTCCTTCAAAATAAATTTGAGGGATATATTAAATTTTTTACAAAATAATCGTGAAATACGTGCTCATACCCCTAAATATGATCACATCAAATAAACTTACGATGACGATTGCCATGACACTTCGATGACTATCTATCGACCTTCTCATTAAGAATATCGTTATCATTTTCAGAAGATACGTATATCAATAATTTATGAAAAAATATACGAGCCATTTGATAAAAAGAGTGAGAGATCAAAAGATACAATACAATTTCAATTTTATAGATAAAATGAGACGAGTTTGTGAGAATGTGAATACTAACAATATACGTATTTATAGAGGAAAAAATTATTGTTACATATAAGATAAAAAAATGTTACTGTTTGAAAGAAGACAAAAAAAAATTACTATTTGAAAAAAAACAAAAAATATTATTTGTTAGATAAAGGATAAAAAATATTACTATTATAAAAATGACAAAAAATTTTATCATCAAATATGTAACTACGAATCCCCATTAAAAAAATTGATAAAAAGTACTAAATAAAAAAAGGTGACTATCACGTTAAAAAGTACACTAATTAAAAAAATATTATTTTTATACTACAAATTTTGATTTTAAAAAAATACTATATTAAATAGTTAAAATCATATAAATATTTAATAGAAAGTGATATTTGAAAAAAAATAATAAGACAAAAAAATTAATAGTTAAAATTATAAATAAAAAAGAGAAAAAAAATAGAAAAATATTATTTAATATAATAAAAATAAAGATAAAGAATAAGATGTAAAAACACTAACATTGACTTCATCAAAAGTTAATATATCTTTAAAATTTGATGAATATAAATAAAATTAAACTGCATTAGATTCGATAAACGTTTTTATCTCAAATTTTGAGTTACAATAATTCTTCCATTTTCTTTAAATTTGAATGACTACTATTATACCTTCATTCTTATATTTTATTATAATTTTAATATACAATCAATTTATTTTATTTCATCTCTCTCTTTTCCCTCCCCGCATCTTTCTCCCCCACTCCCTCCGCTTGCGTTTATTTTTTCTTATAATTTTCAGCACTTTTTCCTTCTTTCTATTTTCTTCTTCCATTTTCTACTAGCTTCATCGTGTAGACAACAGCTATAAATATAGCACTTATAAAATATTTTATCTTATCCTCATCTGTATCTTCGTCTGCTTCATTATTATCAATAAAAATCTTTTATACTATTTGTGGCTGGAAGTGTTTATTAAACAAGCACATACATATATATATATATATATATATATATATATATAATTGAGTGTGTGTGGATGTAAAAAAATAGTTGACAAAATATATTTGTTAATAATTAAATTGAGAAAAAAAATTAGTTAAAAATTAATAATTTAAATATTAAATTACATTATTAATATATATATATACAAGATTTAATTGTAAAATATGAAAAAAAAAATATTATTAAAAAATAATATTATATTATTATTTTAATGAATTCAATAACTAATCTAATATAAAATTATGAATATGAAAATTTTAAATTTATAAAAAATTTATACTTTTTACCAAATTTTAAAAATAACTTTGACAAAACTAATATAAATAAAGATGAATAAAATTTAAAAATAAATTTGACAAAATATGATTTTAAATTAAATTATAAAAATTTTTATAAGAACCTAAATGGAAATACTCTTAAAGATTTATAATTATTATAAATTAACAGTATATTTTTAATTTTTATTATTTTAGTTATGTGATGCTAACTTAGCTAAGGGAAATAAAATAAAAAAGTAATGCTGGAAATAGTTTTTAAGTCGACTCTTCTTTTTTTTTTTTTTTTATAAAAGTAAGTTATATTATTAAAAAATTATTTTATATTAATTTTAAATTTATCTACTTTTTAAAAAAAATATGTTCAAAACTTAGATATTTTAAGATTATAAATATCATTTTTTTTAAATATATAATTTAATTAAGAAATACTTAAACTTAACCAAAAATGACAAAAAAAAAAAATAGTATATACATGCGAAAATAAAATGTAAATGTATATATATATATAAAGATATATTAGTTTTCCTGATCTTTTAAATAGATAGGATTCGTTCATTTCTATTTTTCTATGAAATAAAATAATTCTTTTTATTTACAGTGTTTTTCCATAATTGCATCTTAAGAATTGGTCTTTAGCCCCAAGTTGGTCCAATTAGTTAATCTCTATTAACTCTTATGTAGTTTACTTTTATTTCTTATTGCCAAACCAAAGAAAAAAGAACTGGTCCTTTAAAGCTTGGTGCTTACCAACATTGATATATGCCTACTTTTCTAAGATCGAAGAAACTCCCCAGACTCCATTTTCTCGTTCTTATTCAACTCATATTAGCCCAATACCTTACTGGGAAATTGGGCTAAAAACAAGACCAATGCACTGCTTTATCATTATCCCCATCGGACTCATCTTCTTTTAACAGTTGCCATCACCAAGAAAACAAACAAGAGAAAGCCCAAACGGACTTTCTCGGCACATTAATAGAACTTTCAAGAAACTCGTTGCTTGTTTAAACGAGCAGCCTATGATTTAGCAAAAAGGGGACTTCTTTGTGTAAAAACTTCTGAAAATTCCCATCAACCACTCAAATCTTGAGAAGAAATTCATTCACACCAATCCATGGTGGGGTGTAATTTGCCAATTAATAGGCCAGGCTTTACTTATTCTCCATCCTTCTTATTTTCCCTTTTCATTGCAGAGAAGTTGAAGAGAAGAGGTATCCCCAACTTGAATCTCTGTTAGACTGTTTCTCTTTGGAACTTCCATGGCTTGTGTATTCTGAATAGCTGCAAAGAAGAATACGATATCCTGCAGTAGCTTGACCATTATGGGGAAAAATCTTACTCAAATGGAAGTAGGTGCGGCACGTGTATCCAACTAGGCAACAAGCAATGAGCTGAAACATATAGCTATAAGAGAGTGAAATGATCATCATGCAGCAACAACTGACCATACTCAGAAACCAAAATTAGTTAATTTAAAAAAAGGATAAATGATTATGAAAGCAATATTACGAATTTAAACCAGAAATTCTTAGTACATGGCTGATATCTACACGCATAGATATCAACCGAATCGAACTGTTAACTACTAAAGCTTGGAGTAATGGATCAAATAATTCATATATAAGCTGGAGACTGTAACTAAATCTTCGAGATGTGAATCAGTGAAGGAAACCCCTCCTTCGTAATTTCCCATGCCCAGTCCGCCTGCAAAATGCAGAAAAAGAAACAACAAATCACAAATTCGAGAACTGATTCAAGTGCAGCAGAAAAGTTAAACAATACTTGGAAAACTTAGTAAAGGATACAGGAGAGCTGGATATGTTGGTCTCTTAGCAACTCTCACCATCCCTGCTGCACGAGAAACAATAAATCATCCTCAATCATCCAGAAATTAAACAATGGAAAGCAACAAAATGACCAAACCAAATTTCTTGAAAATCATATACCTAAATGAGATAAAGGAATAGAGTTGCAGAGACCAACCCAACAAACAAAACACCACAACATCAATCAATATATCATTTATGAGTTTGGTCGTGTCTTCGACCTGAGATCACCCAGTTGATCTACAAGATCTTGCAAATCCTCACCCCAGTTGGCTGGTTGTGCAACCAAATCCTCTATTTCTGCTTCGATTTCTGATTGATAATCCACCACAGCTTCTTCTTCTGCATTTCCAGAAATCAAATCTTCATTCAGTAGCTCCTCCCATATTGTCTCGTTTACAAAATCCAAATTGCCGCCACTTCCTGTGGGAATTAAACTTGCAATTGGGTCTTTGATATCGCTGCTCGATTCATTGTCCCAGGAAGATAAGAGAAACGTCTCTATTTCTGACTCCATTGTCGCCAATTCGTCATGTTCTTGGCTTGTGTGGTCCACATCCAGGCCACTGCCTGCCGTGACAGACACCACTTCTTCCTGCAAATCCTCCGCACTGGGGCGTGCAGTCAGCCTCCGCTTTCGTCCTATTTCAACACTTCGCAGTTCTCTTCTCTGAGCAAATTGCTGGATGAAGGTTGGGTTGCTGAGTGCTTTAGCAAGAAAAGTCATCATCTGTTGTTGTTTCCTCTCAGTGGCTTGTAACCTATCCTCCATGGCAATGATTTCCTCCCTCGAATTCTGTTGCTGCTGTCTCAACTTTAGAATCTCCGCCATTAACAAACTTTTATCTCTCCTTAATGTTTCAAGATCGCCTTCCAAGCCATATTCTCCCAATTCGACACAAGCTCCTCCTCCTCCTCCTCCTTGTTGATTTAAACCTTGGCCGACATGTCTTCTCCGCTTGATGGTCTTCAATAAATGCCTTTGCCCTCCTAGAAACCCTTCATTTGCGAATTCCCATCGATCAGGATCAACCTTTCTGAAACCCTGCATCCAATTTTAACATTAAGGAGATGTTTTAGAGTCTTCGAAGCTAATTAACCTATACCAAATGGAAACCGAATAAGTGTAAACACGACAAACGTTCAGGAAAATTATCTGATCAGAATCACAGCATGCAGCCTAAAGAACAAAAGATTGTTTGACTACTACCGATGCAAAGAAACATTCTACTTTTGTAAACCCAGTAAAAACTCGAATTGATCGAAGCAAACGCAAAATGGAAGAGTAATATCCTTCATAACAACTTCAGATTACTCAAATGATAACGTGCTACGTGCAAAATCATAGAATTCAGTAAAATCATCAACTAAAGAATGCAAGAATGATCTCGATTATTAGGAGAGTGGATACTTACATATGTATTGAGTTGGCGAATGAAGCTGGAGAAGTTACTGTGCTTAAAGTACCGAGGAAGAAGAGTGGTGGAGAACTTGCTGGAGTCCCAAACGACGAAGCTGTTGCGAGCTGTGCTCCACGATACAATCGAGTCCGTCGAAGGGTCTTCCACCATATCAAAGGTCTTTGTCAGAAACGGAGGCGGCGCCACATCGTGCAGCCCCTCCATTGGCTGAGGTGAGAAGCTGGCAGACGAAGAAGACGTCGATGATCCCAAAGCACATGTCACCGTTTCTTCCTCCTTAACCATCACTCCTTCCATAACTTCCTCCTTACAGTGATAAAAGAAGTAAGAATGCGAGTTCTGAGCCTCGCAAAGACTGAAGTTGCTTTGAGAGAGTGTGTGTGAACCCGCTTTTTGAAACAGACAGGGAAAGTAAAGGAACACTTATATGGAGGTGGAGCAGAAGCTTCTAGAGAGGGATGGAGATATTTTGTTGGTGTCGGTTTTCATTTCGGAAGTCCGAAAGAAGTTTCTGATGCTTTGTCGCTTTACACTGGTCGGAAGATTACCATAGATTCTAGAAACTTCTGTACGTTTCTGAAATCTGCTGGCGGTCACTGATTAGAGTCACTGTTCTGTGGGGCCCTTTGTTTGCCACGTATTAAATTTACAACCGTTGGTTGGATGGATGGATAAGCCCGACTGGGATACGTCGATTTTATAATCGGGACGTGGATATGCCGGAAACGTATTTTTCTAACTGGAGATAATGATGGAAAGGAAATTAGGTGTAGAAATTACAGATATGGAACACGTGACACAAATTTAATGGTGTAGTTCAAACATCTTAATCCCCCCTTGAAAACATTTTTCAACATATAATATGGACCAAACTGTCCCCTGACAAGGGCTTTTTTTTTTTTAAATACTTTTTTTTTTGGTCTCAAAATCATTTTTAATATTATCCTTACAGAAATGATTTGTGCAGTCGGGAAATGCAGTCGGCGTGCAGTCGGCTGTATAAAAAAAATTAATACAGGACCTATATAAAAAAAAAAAAATTATTTTTATAGCTTTTTATAATTCATGCAGGTCTCCCTGAATATAAAATAATTTTTTTATAATTTTTTTTTATTCATTCCGTACAGCCGACTGCACGCCGACTGCGTTTCCCGACTGCGTGTAGCAAAGCCCTTATCCTTAACACCAATATCTCTAATTTTTTAATGTTTTTAATGTATATTTATTCTAGGCATTAATCTTCAATTCTTCTATATATAGACACATACAATGGCATGCAACCCGACCAACTCAGGCTGCATTTGGGTCTGATCCGATCCGAATCACAGAGCACCAAAACATGATCCGTTCCGACTAGAGTCGGATCAACCCGATCTAATACCAAAATGGGCACAGAACTCACCGACGATGGGGATCTCCACTGTGAACTTGGTGTAGCAAAAAATAGATAGCATAGTGGAGATGCCGGAGATGACAGGCCAATGCCGAATCACTGGCGCCGATGACATCAATGCCGAATCACATGACAGGCCGATGTCGAATCACATGCCGAATCCTTGGCCTCGTACCCCATAAGGATGAAGACACCGGTGCCGATGACACACCGATGCCGAATCACATGAGGTCCCACCACGTGAGAGTCTTCTTCATCTCCACAAGCTGCGCCTGCTCCATGGACCGAGTCAAGACCCAGCTCTGAAACGATCTCTCAGGAGAAATTCATGTGCACGAACACCTCCTTTTCCTAAGCCCTTCGTTGACCATTCTGTCTTCACCGCCAACAATAAAAAGTTTGAGATCCAGAAAGAAAACAAAGAGAAAAGAAATAAGACCGTGAAGCAAAGCGGAGACGCGTCAATTTTAAGAGCCGGGTTGAGCGAGTTGTACGGGTCGAAACCGACCACTAGCCAAAACCCTTTTTCTCAAATTGGATTGGGTCGGTGTTCACAGACGGACCGGGTTGCTTGGTTTCTTGCACATGCCTACATACCATGTTAGTCTTAGAATTTTAAATGAACCAATATGCTAGATAGCTCGCCCAGTACTTGCCTGGTTAAACTCAAATCAAACTTGAATGTGAAAACAAATACCCGCTCGACTAGTAAATGACATGTACCCAACTAAATTTGACTCAATTAAGGCTCGTTAAGGCCCGCTCATTTATGCTCGAGTTAACTCGTTAGATCGACTTGATTAAAACTCATTCATATATTGATAAATATATACGTACACCTATCATATATATACACACACACACACACACACACACACACACACACACACACACACACACATATATATATATGTATTAACTAATAATATAAGCATATCAATTTTATAATTACATATTAATATGTAACTTAATTACTTATGCCTATATATTGAAAATGCATTATAGCTATATTTTATAATTTGTATAATAATTAATCAATAATATTTAATAATTTCATATACTAGTACGTTGGAACCATATATGAAATAGATATATATTATTACATTATGTGTATGTATTAATTATTTATAAATTTTTCAAATCTTACAATTGAATATAGAAATTACTTATTAGTTGTATAAATTTAATATTAGATTTTTTATTTATCTAATTTATTAGTTATTAAATTTTATTAAAAAAACAACTCGAGCTCACAAGCTAATCTTCTCGAACTCGAATTAGAAGTTTAGCTTATCGAGTCGAACTCAAATGTTAAATAAAAATCTCGAGTTCAAGCTCAAGTTTTTTGAGTAAAATCGAGCCGAACCAGTCTTTCGACAAGCCAACAACTAGCTCGACTCGGCTCGGCTAGATTACAGCCCTATATGTGACACATATACACACACGCATTTCTTTTATTAATTAACGATTTATATATATATATAGGTAATTCCAAAACCATACACTAGAACGTATCGATATTAAAATATTTTATTCCAATACTTAAATCAAAATGATTATCAAAATAAAATTTAAAACATTGGATCAAACACTCAATTGATAAAACGCTTAAAACATGTCAGATAATAGGTGAGGATAAAAATGACAAGTTTATGACGAAGATCTACATTTGTCTTGACATATATGTTTATTTAATAAATAAAAAAAATTCAATATACTGCACCATCATCTCATTATGATTAGGTAATATCGTCCATCAGTTTTTGAATTATTCACAAAGTAGAATGAAAATGGAATATGGTAGAGCATATAGCAAAATACTTGACTGAAAAAACAAAGGTTAGAATGGGAATTTAATAGGGTCTGAAAATCAAGAATGCTGAGGCCTCGGATCTTAATAGTAGACTAGTGAATCAGTGATGAGGTTGGAGGAGTGGGATGGGCCGGGGATTTGAGCTAGTGATCGCCTAAGGAATTACATTGTCATGCATGTAAGGCCCTTACATATATATTTGTGATTGGACCTAAACCTTTACGTACCCAAAACAAAAAAATGGGCCATTTCAGAGGTGCAAGTTGTCTGATATATGTGGCTGTACATGTCACCAACTCACTTTTTTTATTTGATGAATATATGATTTATTAGATGAAAGTATGTAGTGTAAGGCTTCCTTATAGTATTTATAGTATAATAATTCTCTCTCACACACTCGTGGGAAATTATATCTCTTGCAGGTCTGATGACCAAGCATTCACATCAATTTTCTGTGCATGGAAGGGGTATTTCTCCCTATTAAGTGGCTTGGCTTCTGCCTAAAAAGCCTCCAGACCTGTGAGTTGAGTAAGCCGAGCCTGACCCAACCTCCCACGAGGAATGATTGTGTCATGGCAGATGTGGACGATGCCCCAACCCAAACTACGTGTGAGGAGGGAGTGTCGACAAGGGGCTACCTCATTAAATGTTATAGCATGGCAGCCCGAGGGGATAGTACCCTAGATAACTTCTTGCCTCCTATGCTCCTTTGGAAAATTCTGATTTTGGCATCGGAAGTTACACTACCACCCTTCTGACCTTTCTTCCATCTTTAGAGGTGATTTAATATCATTCCACGATATGATATTAAATAATAAATTTATAAATAAAATATAATAAATATTATTCAATTATCTAATAACATATCATATGATAAAATAATAAAAAAATAAATGATAAATAACGTTACTTGAAAAAGAATAAGAATATGGTAAGAATCTATGGAACATGTGATAAGTCAATATTAAACTATGCTTACATCTCACCTTCAAGAACTAATCCCTACTTTAAAAAAAATTATAAAGAAATAATAAGCAAAAAAATATAGCAAACATTTACATATTCCAACTATTTTTTTTTAAATAATACCTTTTGTCCAAGAAAAATTTTGTTCTTTATAGTAAATTTACCAATCTCTATTACATTATTAAAATAATAAATTTTAAACAATTATTTATTTAAGTGATGGACATAAAAACTGCTATCCTAACTTAGATTTATATCTTTGTTGAATAAAATATCCAATTTAATACAATTAGAATGATACACATACAATCTTTTTTTATAATTATTTGCATAACTTTATTTTAAATTTAAAAATATTTTTATAAAATACTTTACAAAATAATATCATTTTACAAAAAAATCTTAAATTTAAAATATGATTATAAAAAGTATTGTAAGGAAATATTACTCTAATTTATTTATATATTTATTTTTTATTATTTAGAAAGAAAAGGTGAAAAAAAAAAAAAAATGGAAGTAGCCACCAAGGTAGGGAAAGAGAGGACATGCGTTTTTGACGGAAACATGAAAAGGACACCTGCTTTAAGGATCACTCGGGATCTTACTTACTCACTTATCACCCGACAATGACTCATACCATGACGTCAATAATACCCTGCCAATTACCTGTGACAGTCACATCTGACATCGTCACCCACGTGTCATCTCACCCCCAGTTGAAAGCCCTCGCACAAACAAACAAACAAACAGTAAATATAAAAAAACCTTTTTAAAATACAAATAAATAAATAAACCCAGTGGCGCCGACGGGTTTTAATAGAAAATGGCATGAGGGGCTGTGAGGGGCCATAAACAAAGGCAGCTTCCAGCTCTACTTAATTAGGTAGGTACTCCAATCAACTTTAAAATTTTAATATTTTCCTAAGTATAATAATGTGTTAAAAATGCTGATTAATTGGGATATGCTACATTATAAAATAAATGGGTGATAGATTTGGAACGTGTAGAGTATAATCTTCCATATATTTATTTATTATTAGATTTGGAATGCCTAAAGTTTATACTAGATCTATAGTAGGAGATACTATATATTATATATGTGCGTAAATTGAGTAATTCAAGGGTTATTTAGTATTGAAAAATGATATTTGTAGTCGTGTATATGCAAACGACGCATAATCATTTTTAAAAAGTGATTAAATATGAGACCCATATGAAAAAATTAATCTTTTAGTAATAGATTTTACTATTTTTTAAAGTGACTGTACAGTACTTGCATACTTCACAACTGTATACAGCCTTACTCTTTAGTATTTAATATTGTTGAGAAGATTATTCACATAGATAACAATAAGTATTTTGAAGTGAATAATTTTATTTGAAGGCTTTTTTTACACCATATACCATCTACTTGATATAATGTAATTTATAAAATTCAAATTTGAATAGTATATAATGTAAAGGTTTTCAAATAATATTACTCTTTTGAAATTTATCAATTATCAAGACCCCTTGTATTTATCAAATCTTTTTGTAAATTCGTTTATTAACACACCAACCACACTGTCACGTGGAAATCTGTCACATCAGTTAACATAAAAATGTTGATATTTTAATCCAGAGTAATACTATTATATAATTTTAGAATATGCAAGTTTCGTATATTTCTTCTTAAAAAATAGATAAATTTAAAATTTATGTAAAAAATTATTTTTTTAATAGGAATCTCACCTTTTTTTTTCAAAGTGAGTGCGGTTATATGTAAAGCTTACAACTATAAGACTACAAATATCATTATTCTTTCATTTATTATGAGTAATGCTAAGTACACTATTAGGATGTGACGTGGATGTACATGTCACGCATATTTTATTTAAAAGAAAGCTGGGTTCATCATTTTAAAAATAATCTTTTTTTATGTAAATTTTATATTTATTTAATTTTTAATAGAATTGCACATAATTTATATACTCAATAACTATAAATTTAATTTATATTTATAATTAATAGCATAATTCATTTCTTAAAATAAAATATATATATATATCTCTTGCACTTTCTAGTATGTTTTAGAAATCAAATAAGAACTCCATAAAGAATTAAAGATTCTTATAATTTTCTCAATATTAGTCATTGTCAAGATCATGCTTTTGAAAACATGAAATGATAAGAATTATACTTAATATTCCAACGTCGATGTGTTTATTAATGGGGTTGCCAAGTCATGTTGACAGTACCAGTGCGTGAACCAGTGGAAGTGGCCCTCCCTCCCATACATGCATGATCATTGATACAAGCCTCAAGCTTCGAACCCTGTAAATCAAGGGCCCCACAACCAGTATCCATGACGCGATCGACCGAAGGCAAAAACATGGAGGAGGAGGGAGAAACAGAGGAAGATGGTTCACATGATATATATATAGTTGCCTGCTGCAATATAATTATATTTTATAGCAGCTTTTGCCGGTTTCTGCAGCATCAAATTGAATCTTTCTTTGGACGTACTGTACATATAGAAGAAAGAAAGAAGATTCAGTAGTAATGCCTGGCACCAACAGGCTTTAAAAAAATAGTCCTAGGGTTTCTCTCTCTCTCTCTCTCATCTTTCTGAACGGCTGATGTTGAGCATGACGACCACCGAAATACGGATATTGATTTTCAAGTGATCTGACCTTGTGCATGGTGACCACGAGTACCACTTTCCTTTCCTTCCATAAATAAAAGACAGACAGAAATCTGCAGGTCCACGCTTCCATGGCAGCATCATCGTCGACGTCACAACCCTAACTAGCTTTTACATTTGTAATTACGACTCATTTGCAACTCGCATCCAATCAAATGCAGGCTTCGTACGTACATTTGTATATGTGTTTGAGTGTGTGGATGTTTCTGATTTGACATTGATTTTTATCTGTGTGAGAGGGTTAATTCTCCTCCATCGATCCTCCATGGCCATCAAATCATGCAAATCAGCACCGAAAGCGTGAAAACAATTTCAGGATGTTTCGATTTGCCTTGTGGGGTTAATTTCTGACTGATATTCTTTCATCTAGCACAGCTAGAAATTGGGTTTAAACGTATAATTAATTCACCATGGCATCTTCATGTCCTCATGATCATGTTTTTCACCAAGTTGCTCGATCGTAAGATATGTCAATTTTCTTAACCGGTTGTCACATGATAGAAACAAGAAAAGAAAATGAAGTGTTAAATGATTAATGTAAGCATCTCCTTTTTGGGTGGTAAATACAAACACACACACATGTTCTCTTTTTCCATTCTATTTAATTTCTTTTGTCCTTTTGTTTGGTTTCTGATGTGTAGATGTTGGTGAATGATAGCCAAAGGGATCCAACTGAAAAAGCATATATATATATATGCATGCGTGTGTTGTGTGGTTAAGAACATTAATACTTTTTTCTGTTTTCCCCACTTTGATTAGCTTATATGAAACTTAATAATAGAGATCCACGTAATTTTATGGCCGGAATTGATTTCAAAGAGAGATAGATATAACGTATAGTTTTAGTAGTTCATTATATTGGAAAATCTAGATAAAGATTATTAGATTATTATGGTTTAAAAACGATACTAATGGCAACATCATATAACATTGTTAGTATTTTAATTAATTTTCCTATTGAAATATTTATTAATGTGACTAATTATTAATTTTGATAAAGATCTTTGGTTATACATTTAATATTAAGTTTGAAACTGGATTACATCATATATATATATATATATATGTTTTCTTCCATTAATTATGATCTGTATAAGGTACATGAGTTTGTTTTTTCGTCTAAAAAACCACTTATAGGATAAGATTAGAACAAAATATGTCTAAATTCCATCAATTTACGTTAAGAGTAATACCAGATACAAGTTTTGAATAAACAAATTTCATACAAGTCTTTTATAAAAAAAATGGGTTCCATTAATAAAGAATAGTTTTTTTTTATACTTTTTTATGTGGGGTCTACTTTTTTAGAAATGTTTGTATAAAGTTTATTTATTTGAGACTTGTAGATATCACTTTTCTTACGTTAATTTGATATATGGTTAAACGGGTTGTTTATTAAGGTCATTAAGCAACAAATTTTAATTTTACTCGTCATTCCACTATGGAGTACTACAATATATATACCTTTCACTATGAAATACCATTAATGGAAAATCTGAAGTTTTACTATTTTTGCTGGCATTGTTAAATATTATGGCCATATACTTCAACATGACGATTAGGATTGGCATTAGAGAAATTTGAATTGCAGCTAAGCATCTATTGAGAGAGACTTTGATAGGTACATATATAATCATGAACTTGCCAAGTTGGGAGTCAAGTTTTACAACATAGATTTTGAGTTTTTTGGGAAAAAAGAAAAGACAACGATGGATTGAATTATCAAGGTTGGATTTCTACTAAGTACTACAATAACAACATTCTTATTTACTAGACATTTTTTAGAAGATACTTAAATGAAAAATGATCTGTGCAAATTTTGCACAAGCCATTTTAGAAAAGAAAAATTCTATTTTCAAGACAGTGTGCTTTGGTGTATAGAGCACATATTTCGTATATAACAGTATTTGATTTGTAAGATAAAGTTTAAAATTTGAATATTATATATCAAATATTATATTTAAATATTATGTATGGTATGCTTTACACATCAATTTGAGAATAGAATAACTTTTAAAAAAATTATCCCATTTAAAAGTTTTAATTTTTTTTTAGATGATCATTTTAGCCATAGAGATCTCATGGAATTAAATCCACAAATCGATATGATTTGATATAGTAGGTTAGATTGTATAAAATAGATCTAACGTATTATATAAAATTATTATAATTTATAAATTTATTTTCATGACATTATTTTGTGATAGTAACGTTTATCTCCACTCTTTCTTTTCATTGTAAATCTCCATTTTTTTTTAAGTAAATACTCTAAGCCGGTTTAATCAGTAGGTTAAGTTGAGATGAATTGATATGAAAGTTTAAAATATTATATTTTAATATTATTATTATTTTAAAATTTAAAAAAAATTAAATTGAGATTTAAAAAAATTAAATTATTTATTATA
This sequence comes from Carya illinoinensis, assembly GCF_018687715.1. Lineage (NCBI taxonomy): Eukaryota > Viridiplantae > Streptophyta > Magnoliopsida > Fagales > Juglandaceae > Carya > Carya illinoinensis. Next base: position 6,378,507 of record NC_056766.1, read on the forward strand.
TTTTATATTAAAAATTAAAAAATTATAATAATTAGATAAAATAAATTCAATTAAGTTGAAGTAGATTGGCTAGCTAAACACGGCATAGAAAGTTGGACCATCCAAACTGTGGGTTGTCTTCCTTGTGCTGCTCCTAAATCCGGTGGAAATCTATAAATAATTATAAAAATATATATAAAAATATAAATATGAAAAAATAATAGGTGTAAAGTGGGGTCCAAAAGAGTGGGTGATGCAATCAATCCCTATTCATCTAAAAAAACATGTGGCAGACACCATACGTACCACCATCGACGGTGCGGACTCCTCCCAACACTTCCATCATTCATTATGACGGTGGGTCCCACTCCCCACACTACCCCCTTTCCCCAACTCCATTACCGTCACAGCAGCACACTGACATGCCAGGTGGACCTCCTTCATTGGCGCCTCCCACGATCTCTCCCCCAGCCTCAAGGGAAAGCAAAAGGCTATGCCACGTGTCGCTCTGGGAACGTCACGATGACGAGGAAAGTGTAGCTTCTCTCCGATGATTATGTCATCTTGCCGTGGGGCCTTTTGCCACGTCAGAAAGTCTTCCTTTTTTTATGTTTTCCACGACACTGGAGCCCCTGCTTTGGGTGACGTCAGGCGAGATTTAATTTTTAATTTTTATAATTATAATTTCTTTTATAATTTTTATTTTTACCGTTGGTTCGACATCGAAGTCAATGTGACGCAACGGGTGTGATTTATTTACTTATATAGTCTTGTTTAACAGGGCCATGTGATTGCCCCCACGCGCGCCACTCCACCGGCAAATATCCACGATTCCCGAACTAGCCCTATTTTAATGTTTATGTGAAGACTCTTAGCTGTTACCTCTTCACGCGCCTCACCTCTTCGTCCTATCCACTCTCCAATCAATTTTTGTTTTTTTTACGTGAATCAATGTACGGATTCAAAATATAACTTGAAAAAATATATTTGACTAGCACGTTTAACATTTTCTTTCCATAAAAATATTTTATAAAAAAATAAATTTATAAATTAATGTGACTTTATATGATATATTATAAAATTATTTTTATTATAAAGTTGATCTATCATATTATATAAAATTAAATTAATTTATAAATTTTTTTTTATGAATTTTTTTTTATAATTCTAACATTTTTTTTATTTATATTATCTTGAGTGTAAGTTATGAATGAAGATAAATAAAACTCCAAATATAAACTTTTACGTAAATATTCATAAATATTAACGTATCGTACACTCGATACGTATAATGTTATAGATAAAATTATGGATATACGTAACATTAGTCGTGACAATAACCACTCATGGAGAATAAACAAGGGCGCGTGGGAGTGGGGAATATCTCTGAGTTTCTGTATCTGACCACAAAAGTAATGAACTGGCAACGAAGAATGGAACCAAAGTAAGTAGAATACAGTGAGTTAAGTTAAGTAAGCACAGTAGTCTGTGATGTAAGCAACCACGCCATGACACCATCTTCCCCCTTCTCTCTTCCACTCTCTTTTATAAAACCATCAACACCCCTTCCACCCTCACACGCACACCCACTTCTTCTTCCCCCCACGCCCATCCCTCCCCGTTGACATCAATCCCACTATCTCTCTCTGTCGCTCTGAATCTCTCTTTCTCCGGCGATGCAAGGCCTCCGAAGTTGCTCCAACGACATCTTCAGTCTCAACCTTACCAGTACTTCCTCCACCTCCGCCACTTCCCTATCCATTGACATCGCCGAGTCCGCCGAGGCTCGAATCCGCCGCCTTATATCCGAGAACCCTGTCATCATCTTCAGCCGGTCTTCCTGCTGCATGTGTCATGTCATGAAGAGGCTCCTTGTCAATATCGGCGTCCACCCCACCGTCATCGAATTGGATGACGACGAGATCGCCGCGCTCCCTTCCCCATCCCACGATACAGACGTCGACTCCGACTCCCCCCGCACTCCTCCGGCTCCCTCCGTCTTCATTGGCGGCACCTGCATCGGCGGCTTGGAGTCCCTCGTCGCCCTCCACCTTAGTGGCAACCTCGCTCCCAAGCTCCGCGAAGTCGGTGTTCTCTGGGAATGATATTCGGTTCTCCGAGTCTCTGGGTTCCCTGCCTTATATTTTCCTCGTTGTTTTGTAATCGAAAACATCCTCTTTTTAAGGAAATGATTTTTCCTCTTTCTTTTCTATATTATTTGCTCTCGGTTTGACGGTCAATACTGATAAAAAAAACGCAGTAGCAGAAGAAGGAAGAAGAAGACGACGACGACGAAGAAGAAGAAGAAGAATATCTGCAAGTTTCCGTTCTTCTGGCGTTCCTTTGCGTGAGGGATACTCGCCCTCATAGATGCAACACGTGTACTTTTTAAAATACGTCGACGTTTCTTTTCGTTTACCGAGTCTTGATCTATTTAACTACGATAGTCGGTAGACTGGGGGGTCCCACCACGTGGGGCCTCTCGCCACTCATTAAGCAATCAGGACCGTCCATCTGTAATAATTGTCTGGTTATTTAAGTGTTTATTTTACTGTATTTTTCTGTTCTTTTCTTCTACTCTAAAATATATATACATTTCTTTATGTCCAAAGAATCAGCAGGTTTGTGTGGGACCGAGGAGCAATCATGGGAAGATCATGACCGTTAATCTTGTTGATCTGATTGATGTAAGGTGATGTTAGGTCGAGTCTACTTTGTGGGGTCAACAAATATTAAAAATAAGAAGAAGACCAAAACAAAAGATTGTGAAGATTGATAGATGTCAAAAAGACAGTGTGACAAAATTCCTCCAATTATTGCAATATTGGATCTTTTCATGACTAATATTGCAAATAAATGTTCTAAGAATTTAACCGATTTCATGTGTGCACTCCAACTAATACCATGAAGAATTAAGGCTTTAAATTTAGGCCTTTTAATTCAAAATTTGTGATGATTTAATCGGACTTAGGGTTTGATCATCACAAATTTTAAATTTAATTGGATTAAAAAACTTGTGATGATATAAATATGAGTTTGATCTGTGGATAGTGACTAGTCAAGTTTGGACTTCTCTTCCTATTTACTGTAATTCAAAGTTTTACCTAAAGGACTGTAGCTAGTTCAATATCAGAATTCTTAAAAGCTCAACAGATATGATAAATCTAGAATTTTGATCGATTTTAGGTTTGAATTTTGTTTTAATTAAGGTACTATAAATATTATAATCACATAGAATCTTAATTTACACAATTTCTTTTTTATATTTTTCTTGAAAAATATGAGGTGCTTAGATTCTCGTACATTTTGAAAGAAAATGTACCCAATTCTACTTATTCATAATGGTGGAGGGGCCGATTGCTTTCCTTTCCTAAAAAGTTTAATGGGCTTCACGCCATGTTATAAGGTAGATATTTGTGTTTTTGTAACAAAAAATCGAGAATAAATATTATTATATGAGTAATCCTACTTATAAATATGAGTTTTGCCAAGTATAAATAAAATGGCCTATTAATTTATTTAAAAATATTGATTTTTTTATATTTAAAATTTAAATTAATACAATTTTTAATAAAATCTACTTTTTAAATAATCACATTAGATTTATATATATATATTAATGCATAATTATGTTTATAATTAGATCTTTCCTATAAATATTACGAGTAATACTATTTATTATTTTATGATGTGATATTTAATTATTAAAAATTATTTATTATGTTTCACTTATAAATTTATTATCTACTTAAAAATAATTGATACATATGAGATAGAATGATGAGGAGAACTTGGGCACAAAAGGCTAGCTAGCACCTAAAAAGGGGCTGGAAAGACAAGACCAAATTTGTCACCTTCCCATCAGACAGTATTCAACCACCTTACTTATTGTTATAACTGTTTGTTGTTATTTTCAAAGGAAAAACAAACAAAATGAGAGCAGTGATCTCTTGATATAGATGCTTCAATTATCAAGGCATCTATATATATATATATAGCTATATAGCTTTGTATGGAGACATAGACACTGGCACATGATGAAAGAATGTAATAAGGAACCCACTCAGAAAACACAACCTAAGTTACTACTTTCACACTTTTGTTCAAGTTTAATGTCCCTGCTCCAAACAGGTTTTGACCTTTTTTTTATTTTTTCTTTTTTTTTTTCTTTGAATGAGTGGGCAGTACATGTGGGCTCAGAAGGCTAGAATTTTACCCATTTTTTGTTCAAATATTACCATGTAAATTAGTCATGTCAGTGTGAATTATACAAATACATAAGAAGTTTGTTGTGTAATATTTGTTTTCCCAATTAATTAGAGTTAATTAAATGCAACTTATTTGCCTTATGTATTAAAAGATTTTTAGTCTTTAATTTTTAATAATTAAGATTGATCTTAAATCAATAATAACAATTACAGTCGTGAGTATGCAAATACCGAATAATCACTTTTAAAAAAGTGAATAAATACAAAATTTATATGAAAAGAAATTAAATTTTGAGTAATGCTACATATAGTTGTGGAGTGTACAAACACCACGTAATCACTTTGAAAAATAGTGAGATTCATGATTAAAAAAATTATTATTTTTTTCATTTGGATTAGTATTAATTTATTTTTTTCAAAAAGATTATGCGACGCTTATATAATCACAATTGTAAATATTATTTTTTTAAAATTTTTAATAATAAATTTTACTATTTTTTAAAACGAGTACATAATATTTATATACTTTATAACTATATATGACATTAATCTTAAACTCAAGTGGCACAAATTGAAACGAGAGCATAGTTTTTAAAAATTTCCCATTTATTGGTTTGTTTTCAATTTGATAGCACAAGAAAATAAAATTGAGTAAAAAAATAATAAATTTTATTAACTAAGGAAAAGATATAGATGTGATGTGTGATAATTAAGGGCAAGAGTCCAACCCTCCCCACTTTACATCAATGGACCCATTTTTTTCTCCTTTAGATTTAGAAAAGACAGCTTTGTGATGACAATAGCGTCAACCCACCACAGCCACAGCCCAAAGAGTGCTTCCCTCTCCACCTTTCATTTTTTTTTAATAATTTATTATTTCTTCACCTCATTTGTAATCACACGTGTCACACATGCATTGGCTTCTATTTACCCCACCCATCCACTCATACCTTGCAACCCTTTACAGCTAGGAGGAGGGAGAATCTCCAAGAATCTCCATGAGATTCTTTCCCACAAGCACATTAAAATAATTTCGAGACGACTTTAAAAAATAGAGCATTTGATGTTCTTATGACAGTTCAACAAACGACATCACTACTCAATTCATGTATATTGAAAAGGTAAATAATTTTATTTACAATATATTTTATACATTTTATTGATATGATTAATAATATGATATAAAATAATTTATTTAATTAATTACATTAATAAAATATTTAAAGAATACGTAAAAATAATTACATGTAACAAGAAATAATATTTTACAATCATAAAATATGTACAAATTACACACTATTTTTTTTTTAAAAGGTAAATAAATTTGAAATTCACGTAAATACATCATTTAAAATTTTTAATTAGAAAAAACAAAATTTAGATTTATTTTATGAATTTATATTTTATTTTTTATTTTTTCTTCCAAATGAACAACCAATAAAGTTAAAATTACGCCGAGTCAAATCCGCGTGTGCAAGTGGCAAAAAGGTAATAGTGCAAAGAAGGAGAATGTAATTAATCCCTTATCTTATCATAATGAGAAATTAAGTGCAACTTTTTCTTTGCAATCAATTTATGTACATAGGGATTGACAAATATATATATATATATATATATATAATATAATATATAAAGGGTGATGTTAATATGCGGTTCAGTTTTGATCGCTGGCATGCTCATTAGTATAAATTTTATTTTTTATTTTTTGATTATATTTAAATATTTTTAAAAAATAAAAAAAAATATATTACTATATTAAAAATTATTTTCTTAATCATTAAGTAAAAAAAGAAATTAAAAAAATTAAATATATAGACGGTCAAAATAAAAAGACAAACTCATTAGACATATTAATATTTTATATACATATATATATATATAAATATTATAAAATAATATATAAAATGTATCATGTTTTGAAGTAATAAAAAATAAAAGAATTGTATGTGGAACACGAAAAGACGTGGAAGTTGGGCAGCCAAAGTGGCCCACTGAAAATTTGCTTAGGGGCAGGGAATTTAGGTGACGTTTTTGCTTAAAAGGTTCGAAAAGCCTCTTTTAAAAAACTTGGTGAGTAAATTACTTTAAATCAGAACTTTCCCCCTAGGTGGGGTTTTCATTTTTTTTTTCATTTTTTTAAATTTTGTTGTACATGAAATCTAGATATATAGTTATACAAAAACTTTAAAATTTAAAAATTTAAAAATTTATATCAATAATTAACATATTTTTTACATCAATATTGTGTTTGCTCTATCGATAAATAGACGTGTAAATAGATTTTATTTTTTATAATTTTATTATCAAATATATAATCAAGAATTCAATTTGGTCAAAACCCTATTTATTAAAGCTTTAGATCCCCTCAGTTAACACCTCCCCCATATAAATGTTTCAATGCCAAGTCAACGAGCTTACATCACTTCAAAGAGAACAAGCAGCGAGATTAACAGATTAACCGTTTTATGGTGATGAGATGAAATGAAAATTAAATAAAATATTATTATTATTATAAAATTTAAAAAAATTAAATTATTTATTATATTTTATATAATTTATTTTAAATTATAAAATAAGATAAAACGATGTTTATATCTTCTCTCTGAAGTCTCTGTCCTTTTTGTTTCGTTTTCCTTTTCCTTATCTTTTTTGCAACAAAGTCTTAGATGGTGGAAAGACAGTGGGCGGCGTGTCTCCTCCACATTATGGTATTATTGCAAACTAGCATGACGTATGGTGAATATTGGTGATAATGGTTGGGTATTGTCCAGTAGTACTAAATGCAATCTCCTTTAATGTGGGTCTTTAATTATTATTATTTAAAAATATATATATTTATCATGAAATTCTTTTGCCTTTAGCAGCAAAAGCATGGAATATTCTTTGTTCATGGGCTTTTGACTTCTTATCATTTATCATTAGGTTTTTAGTACGATTAATTATGTTTTGGGTTCACTTGACCCGAAGTAACGTCTGCAACTTTCTCCGTTTTTAAAGCTATCAACATCTCTCTTTGTTATATGGTATATTGTAAAATTATTTTTATTATAAAATAAATTTAATATATTATAATAAATTATATTAATTTATAAATTTAATTTTATATAATCTTTTTATATCTATAAATTAGATGAGGCTCTTGTTCTATTGGCTTGACGTCTTGTAGTAATGAAGTTATGCATAAGAGGACAATAGTCACAAGTTTGCCTAAAATGAGAGAGATAGTACACGTGTCATGGACTTACCAACCTCACTCTCTGACATGTCAGCTAACGTAACAAGAAGCTATTCAACATGCGTAGGCATAAAAAACATCCCCCATGCATGTATGATGTACCTAATCCATGTCATAAAGTAGACATGAATGAAGTGCAATGATGTAAAATACAAGAGCCTCAAAAAACAAGTGGCAAATGAATGTCATTATAAGTGGATGTGATACAGTAACTGCATTTCTCTAAGGTATACAACGTTCTCTGAGTGAATGTGATTCTCATCATTGCGTCATTGTAATCCACTTCCAACTGGTTTTGTTTTTGTCAAAGATCATATGTGAACGACCAAAACTAGTTAATTTCCTCCTACAGTCAACCCCAATTCATGACCAAAATGGCGGCTGCACCAGTAATTCTAAACATATTTGAAAGTGCCACACCACAAAATGAAGCTTTAAGTATCTCTGATCTGCCTTGTTTTAAATCTTCCTCAACCTGTAAAGGCTGCTTTGGTACAGATTTAGATTTATGGGAAATGCATGCCTTGTTTAGCCATGTGACCGACACTGATGACAAGCTTGCTGATGTGGGAGTATAGGCTGCCTGCCCTCTCTGAGCTCTAAGACTTCATTTGGATACTAAGAATATCTCAGATGATTCATAAATAGTAGTGAAATAATATTTATGAATAATAATGAAGTGGTAAGAGAATATTTGAGAATAGATGTAGTCCTAAACAGGCCCTAAGACTTGCTATACCTGTTTATTTCACTTTGTATCTGTCTTTTGTCAATCTCCCACTCACTCCAGGGCTTAGAATTCAAGTAAAAACTCTAGAAAATCTAAGCTCGTCATAAGCTGTTGTGAGCCAGATTGCTTGATCATCATCCTCCTGCATGCTATATACATCGAATATGACAACAATCCAGCACAGATGTCATGATTGCCCCAGCCACCACCCATCGTTTTCACAATGCAAACTCGGCCTTTGATTCTTCCGTGACAGTATCCCTTGAAATCCATCTCTGTTGTGTATGCTAGTCTAGAAAATGGTATATGCCTCGAGCCCTATGAACTTATGTGCAATATCAAGAGGATATATTAATATCAATGAGGCATGCCACACAGCAGTCTCACACCCAACATCTTAAAATTTTTAAGTGTAAAATAAAAGAGGGTAAAATAGTAAAATCACATATTTAAATGCTGTTAAAAAGTGCGGGGTTGACGTTTAGAATTTTTTTAAGATCAATATGGTACAATTGGTTGCAGCCCCTAGAAATAGAATTGGCAGATGCACAGAAAATGACCACTTCTTCAAAGTTTCCACTTCTTAACATGATTCTGTAGCGATCTTGGGTTTTTTTCTTTAAAGAGACTAAATCAAGACTCAGTAATTGAAAATGAAGACCGAAAACACCAACTCTGAGTTCCATTGTTGAACACATATTGGTTTGCTTCTGTAAAATAAAGAAAGAAAAATCACATAGGAGATGTTGTGCTGTTTATCAAATTCCAGCTCAACGTTTACTTCTATTTGATTGGTGGCCTTCTTCTATTTTTACGGAAAGTATTTGAATCTTCATGATCCAAGCATTAAGAGTTTGAAATTCCAACAATCTTGAGTTCCATTGTTGGACACATGCAGATATGTGAGCTTCTCAATCAATAGCCAAATTTGGATAAACTCTAGCAGTGATGCAAGCCTCCTTATCCCCACCGGCAGCCAAAGCTCTCAAAATCAATCTTATTAAGAAGATAAAATCCACACAAAGATAGAAAAAAGTTCTTAATAAATTGATCCACATTCTTATACCTGTATTTCTTTAAAGAATAAAGATTATTTAACACGAAAGAAATGGAAACTTCTTCCACCTTTATCTGGTAAGCAATTCACCAAACCATAGAGCTTATGAGGTATTCTGGATAAGTCTGTTCAAAACGAGAAAGATCTATACCATCTTCTAGCACTAAACTCAATACAGCTTGTTTAGTGAGAGTACAAAATAAGATAACTAAAGAGACAAAAAGGCATTCTTGCCATGTAATGAACCTCGTAAAAAACCAATTAGAACCAAAATGAAAACTATTCTACCATGCTTTGATCACTACACATGAGCACAACTCACTTTTCTTGCCGGCCTACTAAATATGCAAAAGAAGACTGCAGTTTGTTCTGATACCTACTAAATATGCAAAAGAAGATTGCCGTTTGTTCTGATAAATCTTTATAAGCCAAAACCAACAGACCAAGTAGCCGTCTAACGGACACCCAATTCGTCTCATCTTAGCACTGTCATAAAATGTATCGGAAGCATAAAAGAATTGGAGTCAGTAGGGGATTAAGAGGTGATTGCAACCTTGTCCATGCTATTCTCATAAAGCAGTGGGTCAGAAGTATTCTTGGTACTACCAAGTTTTGAATTTGATGGTTCTTAAGGTCATCTTCAGTGCACAAATGGAAGGTTTTTCCCCAGGAAGGAATATAGTTGAACCAGACCAGCAACCATTGATGTTGGACAGCATGGAAGGATTAAGGGTTGGTTCAAGATGAACCCAATGAACCCCAATGAACAAGATCATTTGATATTGAATGAACCCTTATAATATAATAGGTCTTGCGGTAAAATGAAGTTATATTAGTGTATCATAATTTTTAAATTGTTGCCTACAATTCTGAAGCTTCAAATTTGACCGGCAATTCACCTTGTTGTTCACTGAAAATATGGTTTGCCATGCTTCAAATAGACCATAAACCTAACAACCCACCAAAAGGAGAGTCCTTTCCCCCTTCAAGGAAACGTTTCTAAGTATCAATATAAAGTACATTTTCCAATTGGTCATATCAACAAGCATTTTAAATGATGTAGGGAGCTTTTCTGACAAGAGACGATTCTAAATAAAGGAGGGACGAAATTTAACGTGGTTCGGCAATTGCCTACGTCTACAACTGCTGTAATTTCACTATAAAAATAATTTTTACAGAAATCTCTCTCTCACCCACTTTGATGCACTTCTCTGCTGCACTCAGTCCGCACCCTTAAGCTCTCCTATTTATAGGAGAGCAGATCACTACGTTGCAGCAATTTGCTGCATGATGCTTGGGGAGGTGCCTAACAATACAAAAGAGCAAACGGTGCAACGGTGCATATTTTACTGTTCACTATTTTTGTCTCCACCTGCAACAATCTCTCACTTGGAGACAAATGAGTCTACATATCTTCATAGCAACTATCACAGCAACTTCAAGTCATGCTTTTAAGTACGAAGTCCAACTGAAGCTATACACAGCTTCAGTTTGTCAGCAGTAACTACTTTTGTGAACATGTCTGCTGGGTTCTCTGTTCCTCAAATCTTCTCAAGTATCAGCTGTCCACTATCGAGAAGAGATCGGATAAAATGGTATCGCAACTGTATGTGTTTTGTTCTGGAATGAAAGGCTGGATTCTTTGCAAGAAAAATAGCACTCTGACTATCACTGTGCAGAATACATTTTTCATTCTTCTTTCCCAATTCTTCCAAGAATGACTGCAACCAAACCATTTCCTTCCTTGCTTCAGTTATAACAACGTATTCCGCTTCTGTAGTTGAGAGAGCAACAATCTTCTGTAACTTAGAAGCCCAAGATACAGCTGTACCACCCAGCGTATACACAAATCCAGTAGTACTTTTTCTGTTGTCAACGTCACCTGTTAAATCAGCATCTACATATCCTTGTAGTTTTAAACCTGCTTTTGTAAAGCATATTGACGTATCTGAAGAGCCTTGTAGATATCTTAAAATCTACTTGACTGCTTCCCAATGCTGCTTTCCTGGATTACTCATGTACCTGCTCACAGCTCCCACTGCTTGTGCAATATCTGGCCTTGTACAGATCATGGCGTACATAAGACTACCAATAGCAGATGCATAGGGTATTCTGTTCATGCATTCTTGCTCTTCCTCCGTCTTTGGCAACTGATCCTTAGTTAGTCGAAAGTGACTAGCTAAGGGTGTGCTCACTGGTTTCGCCTTGTCCATATTAAACCTTCTGAGCATCTTCTTCACATACTCCTCCTGCGAGAGCTTGAGAGTATCATTAGACCTGTCTCTAATAATTCTCATACCAAGGATTTGTTTTGCAGCACCCAAATCCTTCATCTCAAATCGCTTTGACAACTGCCTTTTCAGTTTATTGATCTCCTCGATGCTTGACTCTGCAACGAGCATATCATCCACATATAACAGTAGGATAATATAAGAGTTGTAAAAGTTCTTCAGATAGCAACAATGGTCAGCCTGCAGTCTTGTAAATCCATTACTACACATGAAGTTGTCAAACTTCCGGTACCATTGTCGTGGAGCTTGTTTTAGGCCATACAAGCTCTTCTTCAGTTTGCAAACTAGATTCTCTTTTCCCTTCACTGAGAATTCTTGTGGCTGGTGCATATAGATGTCTTCCTCCAAATCACCATGAAGGAATGCAGTCTTCACATCTAACTGCTCAAGATGTAGATTCTCTGCAGCCACAATTGCCAACACTAGCCTGATCGTAGTCAATTTTACAACTGGGGAGAAAATGTTTGTGTAGTCGATACATTCTTTTTGTTGAAACCCCTTCACGACCATTCTGGCTTTGTAGCGCTTGCTACCATTGTGCTCTTCCTTAATTCTGTACACCCATTTATTATGCAAAGCCTTCTTACCTTTTGGAAGCTTAGTTAGCTCCCATGTCTGATTTGACATCAGTGACTCCATCTCATCTTGCATGGCTTTCTCCCACTTGATCGAATCTTTAATTTGTATAGCTTCATCATAACTTTCCGGTTCACCACTATCTGTTAGTAAGATGTAGTATAGAGATGGTGAGAACCGCTGTGGTGGCCTAATTGTTCTTGAAGATCTTCGAGTAACAGTGAGTGGTGTACGTTGTTCGATCTGTGTATCATCATTTTCTTGATCCTCGTTCTAATCAGTGTTAACTCGAGTAACATCAAAGTCAACAACCTCAGGTTTCTTTGGCTGTTCCTCAGATTCAGCTTGTGACTTAGCTTTGTACAGAATCTGCTCATTAAATATCACATTTCTACTTCTGATGATTTTACGATTTTTATCATCCCAAAATCGATAGCCAAATTCTTCATCACCATAACCGATGAAAAAACATTTTCTAGATTTGACTTCTAACTTGTTACGATCAGTAGAATCTATGTGAACATATGATAAACAACCAAAAACTTTCAAATGGGAAAGATTTACCTTCTTTCCGCTCCAGACTTCCTCTGGTAGATCGAACTTTAAGGGAACTGAAGGTCCCCGATTAATCAAATAGGCTGCAGTGTTAATTGCATCAGCCCAAAAACATTCAGGCAATCCTGAATTCAGCCTCATGCTTCTGGCACGTTCGTTAAGAGTTCTGTTCATGTGTTCAGCTACGCCATTTTGCTGCGGTGTCCCAGGAATAGTCTTCTGAAATCTAATCCCATTTGCAGCACAGAATTCTTTGAACCCTCCGTCGATGTACTCTCCTCTATTGTCTGACCTTAGACATTTTAACTTCAAGCATGTTTCATTTTCAACCATGGCTCTCCACTTCTTGAAAGTATCAAATGTGTCAGATTTATTTTTAAAAAATAAACCCATACTTTTCTGCTTGAGTCATCAATAAAGGAAACATAGTACCGCGATCCTCCAAGAGAAGTGACTGGGGATGGCCCCCACAAATCTGTGTGCACCAACTCCAACTTTGTAGATTTTGGAGTTCTACCATTTTTCAAGAAACTAACTTTTTTCTGTTTCCCAAAAATGCAACCTTCACACATGTCGAAATCAGTTGATTCCAACTTTGGTAACTTCCCCTTGGATAATAGTATTTTCATTCCTTTTTCACTCATATGACCAAGCCTTTGATGCCATAGGTTAGCATTTGCATCAGCAATTGCAATAGTATCTCTAATACTTGAAGTCATGTATAGAGTACCTGTTTTTGTGCCTCGAGCTACTACCATAGCTCCTCTTGTTATCTTCCATGTGCCACTGGTAAATAGTACCAAATGCCCACTAGCATCAAGTTGTCCTGCAGCAACCATGCACTTCCATTGGGCAGATTAATTGGTACATCTCCCATGCCTTCGATTTCCAATGCTTCACCATTTGCTAAGTACACCTTCCCGAAATCACCAGTGACATAATTCTGCATGATTTCTCGGTGTGCTGTAGTATGGAACGAGACTCCTGAATCTAACACCCAAGATTCAATTTGGTTGTCGACTGAAAGGAGTAAGGCATCTCGGAGCTCTTCTGTTGTGGCATTAACAGAGTCATGCTCATTCTTCTTCTTTGCTTCCTTACAATTATTTTTGAAGTGACCAATCTTGCCACAATTTCAGCACTGTACTTGTTTTCAGGATCTAGATTTACTTCTGCCTCTTCGGAACTTTGATCAGTCCCGATTTGAACTTCTACTAGCTCCTCTACCTCTCGTCTCGAGGTTTAAGGCAGAACTGGAAGTTGATGCTTCTCCTGTATCTCTTCTGCGAACTTCCTCACTAAGAATATGGTCCCAGATATATTGATACTTCATCTTTGTTTTGTCATAAGAATTGCTAACAGCTGTTCTCATGGCCTCCTAGCTTTTTGGCAATTGAGCTAGAACAATCAGTGCACGTACTTCATCATCAAATTCAATCCCCACTGAAGCTAATTGATTGATGATGGTGTTGAACTCATTCAGATGCTAAATAACTGGAGTTCCTTCTGCCATTCTCAAGTAGAATAGCTTGTACAGCAAATGCACTTTGTTATTGGCTGATGGCTGCTCGTACATGTCCGATAGAGCTTTCATCAAATCCGTCGTGGTCTTCTCCTTTCCCACATTGTGTGCAACTGATCTTGACAGTGTTAGTCGAATGACTCCCAACACTTGTCTATCAAGGAAACTCCAATTTTCATTGCTCATGTCATCTGGCTTTCTTCCTAGGAGTGGAAGATGTAGTTTCTTCCCATAGAGATAATCCTCTATCTGCATTCTCCAATAGGCAAAGTCTGTACCGTCAAATTTCTCGATACCAACACCTTTAGCTTCTTCTCCAGCCATAACTTTACAAATGAGTTCAAATTCAAACAAACAAAGATCACTGTTGCGTCTAAAACACTCGAATTAGCTAGAAACGAGTCCGGAATGATCCAAATAGTTTGTCAGTACTATTTGATCGTCGCGATGGAACTCCAACTGGCGTGATCTAGCCCAAAATGATCTGCAACACGTGGATGGTTCAGATCCAATGTACTAATGCTGAATCTCAAAATTTTGACTGTACGGATGATTCCGGAATGATCCAAATAGTTGGAAAGCACTATTTGATCATCGAAATCGGACTCCGAATGGCTTAGATCTAGCCAAAAAACAGATTTGAAAAATGGACGGTCCTAATCTGTTTGGCGTGTGAGATACACGCGCTTCACAGTGCACGTGACCAAACGTGGGGCGCGTGAGATACACGCGCTACAGTCTGTGTGCGCGTGGGGGAGAGTGAGGCGCGTGTGACACACGCGCCGAACCTCTGTAGGGCGCGTGGGGGGGTGTGGGCGCATGTCCTTCACGCGTCTTCAACCTCTGGAGCGCGTGAGGGTGCGTGGGCGTGTGTGGTGCACGCGTCTTCAACCTCCGGAGCGCGTGGGGGAGCGTGTGTTGCAGCAGATGCACGTGCCAATCTTCTAGGGGCGCGTGTAGGCTCGTCCGACCTCCATTTTCGATTCCGTTTGCCGCAACGGATTCGTCTCGACGTGAGGAACACCGTAGAGTTGTCAAAAATTGATTTTGAACAACTTGAATTTTCAGACACCTCGAACCAGTGCTCTGATACCAGTTGTAGGGAGCTTTTCTGACACAGAGACGATTCTAAATAAAGGAGGGATGAAATTTAACGTGGTTCGACAATTGCCTACGTCCACAGCTGCTGTAATTTCACTATAAAAATAATTTTTATAGAAATCTCTCTCTCACCCACTTTGATGCACTTCTCTGCTGCACTCAGTCCGCACCCTTAAGCTCTCCTATTTATAGGAGAGCAGATCACTACGTTGCAGCAATTTGCTGCATGATGCTTGGGGAGGTGCCTAACAATACAAAAGAGCAAACGGTGCAACGGTGCATTCGGTGTCTTTCGGTGCATATTTCACTGTTCACTATTTTTGTCTCCACCTGCAACAAATGAAACCAACACTTGTTCGATCTAGCAGAAAATATCGTTCCAAAGCTTGTATTTGGTGGGCCCTGATAGTATTTTATGACCAAGTTTGTGAGTATCTGAAACTACCGTGGATTTCCTGGTGCCTGAAACGTGAATGTAGCAAGGCGCTGAGAAAGTAGAAAGGAAAAAAGGACAAATACTTTAGCATAACAAAAAAGAAATTGTGGAAAACATACCATTTGGATCTTTGTATAAACTGCAGCCATTTTCTACTTACAGCATTTCAAATTAGAGGAACCAAGGACAAAGTCAACACGAATAAAATTGAAAGAACAAGAAAAGCTTATGATGCGAATAAAGGTAAGTCTGAAACAAAAAGAAGGATATGCTGGCATGGTGTTCATCTAGTGTTTAGGAGGTTGAAAGTAGCAGACAGTCCTGTAACTCAAAATGCATGAAGCTACAGCCCAAAGAATACATATATCCATCAGATTCAGAGCTCAATTATGGCTGTTGGCTTCACTTGGGAATGCCTCAGAATGAATGAAGTTTTTTCTAAGGAGAAATTGATCTACGTTTTGTTCTATTAATTTGTTTTGCTTTTTTTTTTTTTACAGAAGGGAGATTAATAAATACTTTCTATATCCAACTTGGATTTAGAATTTTAGACAGTAAAAAGTTCCATTATTTGTAGTATTCTAAATGCAACTATAAACCAGAGTCACAAGGGGATGAGTCATTCCATGGCCTTTCACATTGCATCTGAATTCAAGGGTTGGCCATTTAAAAACGAAGGCCACATGCCAATAATTAGAAAGATAATCCAGCAAAACCCAAAATGCTTACTTAAAACACCTAATTAAGTAACCCAAACTAATAGAGAACTCAAATGGGGATCAGAATGCCAAATATTTGATTTCCAGAAGCCCCAACTTTTAATCATTTTCAGATGTATCCTAAGATGATAAACATCAGAAAGTAATACCTGCCCCTACCTTTGCACACCTTACAATCAATCAAAACCGTATCTTGCACTGGGTAAATCAATTTTAAGGTAGAGTACTCTTATTACTGTCATGTTATTTTTCATTGCAGAAAAATGACAGGTATTTTCAGATACATGATCCATTATAAGGAAGAGTCCACCCTTTTATTCCAGTACAATCAAGACAAGCGACAAAGGGTTTCATAAAGAAAACAACTTAAAATGAAGTAAAAACCAGCCCAAAACCTACATCCCAACACTAGAGCTTGCAAGTACATGGATGCTTCATGAAAGCAGTCATATTTAGCTGGAATTTTCAATCACGAAATGTTTGATGATCTGCATCAACTCATTTGCTGCTTCGAAATTAGGATCAATGGTGAAGAAACCGTGTTGTTTTCCTTCAAACTCAATGTGCTTCATTTCCCCAGCATTTTAGCTTCCTAGCATAATCCTCGGCTCTCTCTTTCAGCAAATCACTCCCTCCAACTGCCACTAGAATGGGATCAAAGTCTATTAGTTCAAGATTGCAGCTTTGTGGCCCAAATGGGTTTACAAATGGGTGATCGGTAGTGTCTCCAGTTGATATAGATAGCCTCCCAAACCTGTCGATGAACTCCAAATTCAGAAAGGCTTCCTTTGGTTCTTTAAGCCTCAGGTTTTGTCCTAATTGTCCCCCCAAAAAATGGTGCTAGCAGGACATAACCTCTCACCTGTACCGGTGACAACTCCGACGACCACGCTCCGAGTCGAATAGCCGAATTATGAGCAATGTTCCCCCTGCCGTGTCAACAGAAATGACTACGCTCACTCATTTCCAATGGAAATTCGCCACGTCAGTCAGCCATGCGTCTGGTTCCTAAGACCCGGCTTGGGCTTGGAGTCACTTCACAGAAATATAACCATCCTCAATGGCAACCGTGAGCCGGGTCTGCGGAGCCAACCGATAGTCCGGAGAGACGACCACGGCTTGGAGCTCCAAAGCCAGGAGCAGATAATAGTTCTAACAGTTAGGCCACGCGCGCGACCCAATGCAAATCTGCCGCCGTGGATATAGTAAAATATGGGGAGCTTGGAATCGGAGTTGGAAGAGGAGGACCTAGATGCCGGCGCCCGCTTATATAGCCGTAGTTGAAAGTTGTTGACAACGTCGAAAATCACGTCTTTCCATAAGACGAAACCGATCTATGACGGGCACGTCGAAACTTGGTTTGGAGGAGCGAACAATGGAACCATCTCTATATACATGAAGGACACCTCTGCGTTCGTCAATTACGTAGGGAAGATTGGACATTTACCTCTTTCTCTCAAGCTCCGTGGAGAGAAGAGAACGAGAAGCGTAAAGAAGAGGAAGGATTAAAAAAAAAAAAAAGGGAAGAGAGGAAGAGTTTAAGATTTGGTTGCATTGGGGTGTTAAGTGGGGGAAGAGGAAGAGTTCAAAAGAGTTGGTTGGCATTTGGCTTGCTGCATACTGCATGGCATCTTGTTTTACTTCTTTTGTTTGTTTTTGTGAAGTGGGAAGAAAAGTTTTGGGTCCAAAGAGAAAAAGATGAAAAATTATACCTTTGCATGTGGAAGACACACATTTACCGATTTAATTTAAGAGAATTCAACATAAAACTCCTCTTACAAATAAAGTTTTAGAACGTCAGTAGTGTGAAAGATGAGTAAGAGCATTTGTAGTGGCCTCAACAAAGCTAAATAATAGCTAAAGAATAGCTAAAATGTGAAAAAAGCATCTACAATGGACTCAACAAATCCACAGTAAATTTAGCCTCCAACATTTTCACTAGCTAAATTTATTGAGTCAAATTCACTAGCTAAATAATATTTTTAATGTAAAATATTCTTCCCTCCCCGCTGCACCGAACAATCCCGCGTAGACCAATTTCGGCTCTTTCCCTCCTTTCATCTCCTTCACCAAAACCCACTAGATCCCCTTTCATCTCCTTCCCCAAAACACACAATTGCAACACAAAAACTGACCTGGAAATCTCAATTTCGGTGGCCGGAAGTCCCTCCCGAACTGCCTCCCAGCTCCAGCGTCTGCAGCACCGAAGGAAGAGCAACCGCAGCACCGAACGAGAGTTTGAGCAGCACCGGACGGACTCCATCGTCTCCCAGCTGCAGCACCGAACGGACGCACCGCCGGTAAGCCGCCGAATCCCATGCCTCCATTGTTGGGTCTCCTCTGTTTTTAATTTTTTTTTGTGTGATTTCTGGTGAAGGGCAGCACCGAACGGACGATTCTCTGGTGAAGGGCAGCACCGGACGACTCTCTGGTGAAGGGCAGCACCGGACGGTTGACACTGGCAGCATCGGACGGTAAATCCCAATCCATCGGCCAGTTCTCCTCTGTTTTGCTTAGTTTTTTTTTTTTTTTTGTTATGCATTTTCTGGAATCGACTACCGGACCGGATTGAGAAATTTAATTTTTGATGTTTGAACTTATTTGATTTTGGTGTATTGTGATGAAACCGAATTAGACAACCATAAATTCAGTAGTTGATATTTTGATGTATTAAAAACCGAATTAGACAACCATAAATTCAGTAGTTGATATTAAACATATTAAATATAAACCGAATTATGCATTGTGATGTATTGTGATGCATTAGACAAGTTTATATTTTTCTTGTGATGAAACCGAATTAGACAATATTTTTTTTTCATCCATTAGTTTATATTTTTCATATCTCTTGTTTAGGAATGGATCCATCCACTCACCGTGATGCTTACTTTACAAATCT
Organism: Carya illinoinensis; assembly: GCF_018687715.1. Taxonomy (NCBI): domain Eukaryota; kingdom Viridiplantae; phylum Streptophyta; class Magnoliopsida; order Fagales; family Juglandaceae; genus Carya; species Carya illinoinensis. The sequence continues at coordinate 6,397,815 of NC_056766.1, forward strand.
TCTAAATAACAATGATTTTTTGATGAGTGCTACAAATGAACAAGAATTGTCTCCACCCCAAGTTGAGGTTATTGAAATTGAACCGAGTGGACGAAAAATACAACGGGGTAATAATTTTAGTAATGAGGAAGATTTGTTGCTTGTGGAGGGATGGCTTGAAACTTCCTTAGATGCGGTACAAGGAAAAGATCAAAAGCACACGATGCTATGGAAAAGAATTCATAAGTATTTTGAGGAAAACAAGAAATTTGACCGTTTACGCAACTACACATCTCTAATGAATCGGTGGTCGACGATTCAACAAGCTACAAATAAGTTTTGTGGTTACTTGGCTCAAGTCGAAGGAATGCATCCAAGTGGGTTTAACGAGCAAGACAAGGTATGTTTTGCACCTTTTAATCTTATTTTTTAACATGCTATTTTTTTTTTAAATCTTATTTATTTAGAACCATGGTCCTTTATGTATGTAGATTGGAAAGGCAAAGGTAATGTTCTTGGAGTTAGAGAAGAAGTCTTTTAACTTTGATCATTGTTGGCGGGTGTTAAGATTCCATCCAAAGTGGGTGGAACATATCGACATGGTGAAGCCGAAGAAGAAACCAAGTTCACATGATTCGACACCAAATTCAATAAATCTAGACGAAGATGAGGATTTTTATGTTGCATCTTCAAATTTGGAACGACCAATAGGTCGTAAAGCAGAAAAAGAGAAACGAAAGAGAAAAGAAATGACAAACTCTGACTCTCTTGTGGTACTAAATGAGATGGCGGAAATTAGAAAGAGTAAACTTGTGCTAATGCAAGAAGCACGTGATCATGACAATAAAATGTTGTGTCTTAGGCAAGAGGAAGTGAGTCTTAAGCAAGACGAATTACGTATTCAAAAAGAGAAGGTGCTACTTCAACAAGTGAAAACACGTCTTGAAGAAAAGAAAGAAGATGAAAGAATTATGACATTAAATACAAGTGCCATGCCTCCAATGCTACAACAATATTATCTTCAACGACAAATGGAAATACTTGCAAGTCGTGCTGGGAAAAACTAGCTGTATTTTTTGTTTATGTTTGTTAGAAAGATCACTTTGGCTTGACCATTATGGAGTAATGTTATATTTATGTTTGGACGATAATTTTATTTTCTTGTATTAAGTTTTATGGTTGTATTAAGGTTATGGAGTAAATTCATATTTATGTTTGTTAGATTAATCACTTCATATTGATCATTATGGAGTAATTTAATGCAACAAGAAATTTAATACAACCATACACTTAATACAACAAGAAATTTAATATAACCATAAACTTAATACAACCATAAACTTAATACAACAAGAAATTTAATACAACAAGACTTGTAAATACAACCATGTCTTATGCGGCACTATATTGTTGCCATAAGTGCTCGACGAGATCTGTTTGGAGTTGAGAATGGATTCTTCTATCCCTAAGAGCATGATGACGTTGAATGAATTCGCTAAATTCAGGTGTAGGGCCGGTTGACACTGGATCATTATATGTTTCTGGCAACTGATCATATTCGAACTCTTCTTCTCCATTGTCAGCCCGTTCATCTTCAATGATCATATTATGTAAAATTATGCATGCCATCATAATTTCATTGAGTGTTTCAATGTGGAAAAACCGTGCAGGTCCACGAATTATAGCAAATCGTGCTTGAAGCACACCAAAAGCATGCTCCACATCCTTCCGTGCAGACTCTTGGGCTGCAGCAAAATATTTTTTCTTGTTTCCTTGTGGAGCTGAGATAGTTTTAACAAATGTTGCCCATTGCGGATAAATTCCATCAGCAAGATAGTACCCCATTGCATAGTTATGACCATTAATAGTGTAATTAACAGTCGGAGTACGCCCTTGAGCAAGGTCAGAAAATATAAATGATCTATCAAGAACATTTATATCATTATGAGACCCCGACAACCCAAAAAAGGCATGCCAAATCCATAGATCATAAGAAGCCACTGCTTCTAAAATAATTGTTGGTTCATGGATATGACCAGAATACATACCATGCCAAGCAGTTGGGCAGTTCTTCCACTTCCAATGCATACAATCGATGCTCCCTAACATACCTGGAAATCCACGTTTCTCACCAACTGCTAGTAATCTAACAATGTCATCATTGTTGGGTTTTCTTAAGTACTCTTCAGAAAAAATTGAAACAACAGCTTTGACAAACATCTTTAGGCTTCTTAATGCAGTAGTCTCTCCAATCTTCAAATATTCATTCATAAAATCAGCCGCGACACCATATGCAAGTATCCTTAGAGCAACTGTTATTTTTTGAAGGGAAGAAAAACCAAGCCTTCCAGAACTATCTCGTCTTTGGACAAAATAAGGTTCATGGGCTTCTACTGCAGCTTGGATACGAAGAAATAGAGGACGACTCATCCGGAACCTCCTTCGAAAATATTTGTGAGGATAGATTGGAGGATCAGCAAAATAGTCGCGAAATAGATTTTGGTGGGCTTGCAATCGATCGCGCCTTATGAATCTACGTGTATTTTTAGAAGAACCACGTGAGCTTGATCCTTCTCCTTCCAAAACAAGTTGCCTCGCTATCTCAAATTCTTCGTCAGAATCTGAATCAATAAGTGTCATTTTGTGAAAAAGAGAACGATCCATTGAGAGAAAATGAGAATAAAAGGTTTCAAAGAGATACTTGAGTTGAAGTGAATGAAATTGTTGAAGAAATGTTATATTTTATAGTAAAAGTATATAACCGTTGGAGAATTATAGCCGTTAAAAAATATAACCGTTGATAAAATATAACCGTTAAAAAATATAGCCGTTGGAAAATATAGCCGTTAAAAAAAATAATACATTAATAATATACCCGTTAAAAAATATAGCCGTTGGAAAATATAGCCGTTAAAAAAAATAATACATGAATAATATACCTGTTAAAAAATATAGCCGTTGGAAAAATATAGCCGTTATAAATTTTAATACATCAATTATACAACCATAAACTTTAATATAACAATAATACAACCATATTATATTAATATAACAATAATACAACCATAAATTTTAATACAACAATAATACAATCATAAATTTTAATACAACAATAAACTTTAATACAACCATAATATTTAATATAATCATATTCAAATTACAATTAGAATTAAAATTTAATAAAAAGTTTAAAATCAATATTTTAATAAAATAGCTAAAGATTTGTTGAGTCTATTATTTGGTGTTACAAAAAGTGGCTAGCTAAAATTTGTAAAAGTGAAAACTTTAGCTAAATTTTAGCTAAAGTTTGTTGAGGCCACTACAAATGCTCTAATGCTAGATGGAGTGGTAGAACGTGAAAGTCTTGTATATTCATTTTTTAAAAAGTGAGATTCACTATTAAAAATCATGTTCTTTTTAATATATATATATTCGTAGGAAAAGGCTTTTTTTTTTTTTTTTTTAATAGCCGTCACAGCAGCATACATACGGATTATACTGATAAAAAAACATTGCCAACTCCCTTACAGGACATTGGTATTTTTCTTGTGGATCCATATTCGAGTATCATATAATTCCTCGAAGTTTCAAATTTGAGGGGAACTTCACCATTGGGTTTAGGAGAGGCCGAAGACAAAATTAGAAGCTGAACCGTGTGGGTAGCTTGACAAACAGAAGCAACTGAGAGCCTAAGATATAAGCTAAACCAGACACCAGAAAAAAAAAAAAAAAAACATGGGAGAGGTTGAACAGTTATCATATTCCGGCTCTCAATCTTCAAAACATTTTCTTCTGACGAGTTTATGATTTTTGAATACCATTATGAAGTCCTAGAAATTAGAATCAGATTTCTTGGAGAAAGAAAAATCTATTTTTTTATTCCATAATGCTACCACAACTTCTACCACCACCCATTTACTGCTCAAATGAACTAAAAAATAAATGGGATTTATGGGAGGATTATTGGCTTCATAATATCTAAACCAAATGAGATAAGAAGATAGAAAATAAGGACTGCATAATGGGGTTGTTGGAATTATACCAGCATGGATATAGGATCATATTACTTTCCATTTTTTTCAGATGGGACAATTTGAGCTCTTTTCATGCTCCATGCATTAAGACTTGAAATTCTAACACTCTGAGTTCCATTGTTGAATACATATAGGTGGGCTTCTTTATGAATAGCCAATGTTGGATAAACTCTGGCAGTGATGCAAGCTCTCCCATCAGCGCCAAAGTTTTCAATAACTGAATGGTCTATCTGAAAAAAGATAAAAACCAGACACAAAGTATCAGACAATGAACTTAACCCCCCCAAAACACCCTCCCCAACATGCGCACACAGAAGTCTCGGTTCTGCTTGTCTTCAAAGAAGAAAATTCATATAATATGAAGAGAAAATATAACAATTTATACATATTAACTGCTAAGAAATTCACCATCCCACAGAATTTATACGGTACTCTAGATAAGACTGTCAATAACATAAAATATCCATGCCATCATTCATAGAACTTAGTGCAAGCTTTTCTTGAAAGACAAAATGAAAACAAATCCGGATTATTTTCTTCTTATAGCGTGATATTGAATATGAGCAAGTGAAGAATGAACTGATAATTAACCACATACCAGGCTTCTTAATGATATTTTCCTTTCCCGAGGATCCAAGTTGATAAATACTCCATAGGTGGTTCTATCAGTCCCGTCCCCCAAAGAAGATCTGTTGAAGTTGTTAGTTTCATATCCATGCAGCTAAGAGTTAAAATTTCAAATGAGAGTTAATCAGAAACCCAACCTGCTTTGATCACTACACATGAGCACGAGATATTTGTCCTGCTTTCTAAAGATGCGAAAGAAGACTGCAGTTTGTTCTGTCAAGTCCCTAGAAGCCAAAGCCAACAAACCAAATGGCCCACCTTTGCCTGTAAGAGATGCCCCCTTTGGACAGAGCACTAGAGGATCAACCCAATTTGGGTCTATAAACTCAGTTTCATTCAGATTGGGAAGATCGAAAGAAACTTCCACGTCGGCCTTCCATGGAGAAAAAAAATGGAAGTCTGTTATTTTTTAAGCAAGGAAAATTCCACTCTTCATCCTTGTCATTTGTCATCTTGGTCGCACTATTTGATATGTTGTGTTAAGCGTTTTTGAAGTCAATCACATAGATGCAAATCTCCTTAAAGTACGGCACATCAGCTTGTGCACTAACCGACATCATTAATACAATAAATAATTGGGAAAAATCAGTTACCTGTGAAGCTGTAATCCCTGAAACTTCAAAAACTGAACCACCCTTGAGCTCCATATCATTGAAAGCCACTTTATTAGCTCGTAGTTTCTCTAGTTCTTTGATTGGCCACTGCACTAACTGTTGTCCAGTCCTACTAAGCAAAACGCTTCTAGGAAATGCCTAAAAAACAAGGATTCTTGCAGTCATGTAAATGAACACTTTTGCCTGTCTGGTAGAAAGCTTTATGACAAAGATTGAGTTTGCTAGATTGCAGTAATTTTGATTAATCACTTCTGCTATAAAGTACACCAACCGATCGAAATACTTTTGAACGTTGCCGTCTCATGGCAGGCATGAAGTAATTTTTCATTGCTAGATTAGCTTGACAGTTTGGTAGGCTAGGAGATGGCCTGATCTGCCTAGATGAAAAGACAAACCAACCAATTTCTTTCATTTCCATGAAGTATGTCTATTTAAAGCCACCTAACAATCCAAAGAAAACTTAACCCACTTATGAGCCTTGGATTAGTTAATGGTACAATTGGAAACTTAGAACTTCTATCTCCTAAACAAATCCGGATTGACTCACTACTTCTCTATACTCAATCGGGAGCGCTATATTATAATTCTATCATTTGCTGAGTTGAATTAAAAAAACTCAAACTTAGATTACCTGAATCCCGGCCCATCCTCTCCTAATGGCATTTAATGTGGTATCAGACTCGCTCACCCAGGCCCACAATATCCTCCTTTTCTTGGCACTGTCAAAGAATGTTTTGGAAGCGTAAAATTTCCCATAGTCATATCGGAAATCAAAACCACCATCCAAGAAGTCGGTGTCAACCAGAAAGTTCTGTTTTGGGCGTGTAATTTCCCAAAATGTAGTAGTCATGACCATTGAAACTTGCCTTGAGCACGTGCTTGGTAAATTCATCTCGAACAGAGGTGTCAAGTCCTGTTCTGCTGTTGACATTAACAGGGTAAAAATCAGGACACTCCCACATGCCAGTTTTTGATGATGAGTGGAGCGGACTCTCACTCCTAGTCCAGCTAACAAAGCCTTTGCTTCGATATAGAATTGCCATTCCACTACCATTTATGAATCCCCCAATGATGACCCTCCATAATCCATCTGGGCCTTTCCAAGCAGTTGTTGGGTCTCTGAAATTACCAGGATCAATACCATTAACGGGAGTCATTAGAGGATTATAGGACGATTTCACCCATTCTCTCAGCAGTGGGTCAGAGAGATTCTTGGGGACTGCCAAGTTTTGGACTTGGCGGTTTTCTAGGTTGATCCCAGTGTACAAAATGGCTGGTATTTCTCCAGGAAGGATTGTAATTGAGCCCGACCAGCAGCCATTGCTGTCATAAGGCTCCGAGGGGTTAAGTGCAGGCTCAAGCTGAATCCAATCAACGAGATTATATGATACTGAATGACCCCATGAGATGTAGAACGCCACAGCAGCGTGTGGATTGTATTGATAAAACAGGTGGTAAACTCCCTTATAATACACTGGTCCTATAGTAAGACGATTGATTTTAGTAAGTAAAAGGTTTAATCAAATTAATATTTAATAGTCTTAATACTTTTGAATGGTTGATTCTTTAACAATTAATATCAGAGCAAGGATCACGTCATGAGTTTATGTTACGGAGAGAGCAACTTATACGCTGAATTAAAATGTCCTAGTATTATATATGGACATGGTATTAAGTTATTAAATACTGATATATGAGTGAAGTCACCAAAAGAGAAAGAGTTACCATCGATTCTATATCAATAGAGTGGGCTGATACAAACGTTGGATTCGAAAGTAAGAAAAACTTGAATAAAAATATTATAAAGTTGAAAAATTGTTTGAATATAATTTTTTAATATTATTTTTGTTTTGAAATTTAAAAAAATTGTATTGTGTTTTGTATTTTATTTGAAAGTTTAAAAAAATTGTAATTAGGTAATGATTAAATGATAAAATTAAAGATTTTAAATTGAAAAGTGTTTTATATTTAAAAAATAAATTATGATAAATTTTAAGATAAGTCGATATCATTTTACTTTCCAACTGTAAACTAAATTGTCCAAAATTTTACAACGTGAATTCCATTCCATCAAAATTGATGCATTGTAATCTCGAACTATCAAAAGTTGACACTTTGCACTTTAATTCAGTTATGGTTGTTGAAATGAATTGAAAATAGTTGTCATGGCACCCTTCACAGAACTTGTTTAATCGCTAGTTTTTCTTCAGAGGGTGTGGCTGCAAATAATTGTTTACATCCATGAGGTATTGAACATTAGACCTTAAAGAAGGTGATATCCCAAGACTAAAACTTTTACCACTTGGGCCAATTGCCTGAGGTTAAAAACAATGGCTATATCTTTTTTATTTAAAATTGAATTTATTGTAAAAAAATATATAGCAGGTCAATTGGGTTACAGACTCGTATGACCCATGACTTGAATAACCTAAAATGACCCGAGTAGCTGTTTTATTTTTCTATAATCGGGTATTAATCGAGACAATTTCAGGTCACCTTGAACCTTATTATGCCCGATCATTTCCTTATTTTGAAGCATTGAATTCATAGATCGTGTTAGAAATTGACATATCTAGTTAGTTTTATGAGGTTGAGATTAGTTGTATCGGTTGATTTGTTTGAGATTTGCTTCACACAGCTTAGATCTAAATGATTTCTCCAAGTTTCTAGCCCAATAGCCAAACGATTGCCTTGGCAACCAACCCACATTAAGTACGGGTAGGCAATAGGAGAGGGTGGGAACGAAGCCAGGCAGGCAAGTAGCCACCTTGCCCAAACAGAAATGAGGGCTACAGTGGGTGGCTGAAAATTCCTTAAAAGGAGTCGTTTGTCTTTTTTTTTTAACAAGAAAGTTCATGAATATCTTAAACATGAATCTAGCTTGAGGAACCGAGGAATTAGAAATGGAAAGGGATAATAAATGCATCGTAACAAAAGGAAAATTGGGAAACATACCATTAGGATCTGTGTTCCAACCGCAGCCATTTACCAAGAACAAGTCAAGTTACAGGAACAAAGAACCATGTCAACAACAAAAACAATACAATAGAAAGAAGAATAAAATGCATATAGGATCAACAAAGAGATGAAGATAGAAACAAAAGAGAAGGTTTTGCAGACAAACCATTCATCCAGTTTTCAAGAGGCTGGAAGTGGTAGGCCGTCCTGTAAGGCTGCTCTTGATCTGTTGGAAGTGATTGAAGTTTCCTATAAGGGTGATGATGAGAAGCTTTCACTTCAACTCCATAGCCAACCAGCAAAATGCATAAACCAACACCCCAAAGAACTCCTTTATCCATGATCAGGTCCAGAGCAGTAGAGCTTGATGATGATGGCTGTATCTTCCTGTCATGGAAAATTAGTCCCAAGTCTTTTAATAGTTATCAGAATAGGACAGAAGAAAAATCAATGTGTCATAACTTGAACATTGGGCTAAAGACTGAACCGTAGGAAAGTCAGAAAATTGACAACAACCGTAGGCTTATGTTGCAATAAATGAGTCATGGGCTAAAGACTATTCAATGAGCAAAAAAGAAAAAAAAAACTTGGTCCTATGTGAAAATGGAGGCTTTTAGTTTTCACATCAAGTATGCAAAAAAGTAATTGGTATTTTGATTTTTTTTTTAAAGTTACAATCGGTATCAAAACTCTAAAAATGTGTTAATACACTGATTTATGTGTAGCAAAATTCTAAAAATAATCAGACTACTTTCAACTCGAGCATCATTATCATCATCATCATCATCCCATCATGCATAATGCGTTGATGTGGAGAGCCATTTCTTGATCGAATCGAGAGTTCTAATAAAAATGAAAGCAACATTTGAAAGCTTGATCGTATGAGAGAAACCTGTGACATAAATGATTCAATGTTTTGAACAAACGATTTTATGACATCCTCTCATTCTAATCCTATTTTATGACATTTTGGATGCAGCAAAGAAAGGGGTGCAGATAGTATAGGGACGTGTATAGCTGCAAGTTTGGGCTGCTGCATGTTGCATGCAACAAAATAATACAATTTTCATCGAATTTTGTTACGTACAGTTATTTTTATGTATTTATTACGTATTTCACAGATATAATTGGTCAAAATAATTATTTTATATTAAAAAAATATACAGCTAATCGCATTAATAGAGTGTGTAAGAGAGTACATAAAAGTGACTGCACATAAAATTTTTATTTTTCATAAAAAAATAAAGACAAAGTTACAGTAAAAGAATAAAGATGGTCTAATTTAGGAAACAGATTTTTTTAATTGTTTAATCAAATTAAATGGTTTAGTCTTAAATAGAATAAATCTATATAGAAAAGTGATAACTCTTCGAATAAATATTATAAAAGTAAGTTTATAAATTAATGTGATAGACATTAAATTTATTTTACAGCAAAATAAGTTCTAGAATCTGACGTAACACATTAAGTTATACCAGTTTATAATATTAATTTTGTAAATTTTTTTATAGACCAAACATTTTTCATCTGTATGTGCCAATTATATCTTGATGTGTAAATCTGTTATATCAATTTACATAAAAAAGAATATTGTGATTTTAATAATTTGAAATAATATAATGGATTTGTGATAATTTTCTTAACATAAAAATATAGAAAAATTTAATTACAAACATAACTGTATATTAATATGTGTATCAATTTAATGTGATTTGTTAAAAATTAAATTTTATTAAAAATAATATTAATTTAAATTTTGATTATAAAAAAATAAATATTAATATATAAATTAGTACGCGACTTTGTTTATACGTAGTAAAATTTCATAAATATACGGAAGTGGGTCAAAATATCCTTTAATAAAGGGTCAATATTGACATTTCGCCAAATCCTCCAAACTTTTCACCTGGATTAGTGATGGTGGAGAGAGAGAGAGCTCAGCATTACACGGCCTATCTACATCGTTCGATTATTCCTCCGTCTCCAACGTACGCGCTCTCTCTGTCTTTCATTTTCTCCTCGTTTTCTTCCTAGCCGAAGCACATAGTTATACCACGCATAAAAGCTTTAGAGGGGGAGAGAGATAGAGAGAGACAAAGAGGAGTTTCGCGGGAGGGAAAAGGTAGGACTTGTTGGTCTCTGAAGAAGAGATGGCATGGAGGCGCCTCATCACTCAGGTTTCTTGAATCCTTGCGCGGCTCGTAAATTTTAATTTTTAATTTTTTTTGTTTTCCGTATAGTTCCGAAACTATTCGTTTGAATGGATTATCCATAATAAAACCTCTTTTGGAGGATTTGTAAAACCCTAATTTCGATATAGTTTTTCAGCTTGTTAAAACGAGTCTTCTAATTAATATTTATTGTTTTAGATGGCTTTTTATGATTGCACCATCTGAACATGATATCTGTTGCAGTATGTGGGTCTTTTTTAAATTGAGTCCTGGTGTGTTTTTTTGACTAGGAATCTAATCGAGTCCTTGTGTATTTGATTCGGGAGCTCTATGTTCTCGTTAAGTGCTCGGAATGCTTAGAAAATTGAAATATTCATTTTCTAAATCCCTATTTTTAAAAAGTTTTGATGGATTTCATGGGAACTGAACAGTGGGTTAGCTGAAATATCTGGCTGCTTGAATGCGAAGATGAGTCTTTTTTTTTTTGGGGGGGGGGGGGGGGGGGGGGGGGGGGTGTGAGGGAGGGTGGAAGCTGGCATCTTTCAGTTAAATTGGAATTTTTTTAATTACTAATCGTATTCAGTATATGATTTACTTGGCTTTACAGCTGAAGGTTCGTTACACATACGAAAATTTTAGCTTTTTGCAGCAGTCTTATAAGCCTTTTAGTTACATTGCGAGTTTTTTGCTTCTTGTCATTGAATATCTCAGTTCTCTTGTAGTATTACCTTTTTTTATTTTTTTTTATTTTTTATTTTTTATAAGTAAACGATTGTATTAATAGAATAGGCATAGCCCAAGTACATAAGATGGTATACAAGAGGAAATACATATTGTAACGCTCCAATGGAAGGCCCAAACCACATGGACTATACTCCAAAATGACTAGTCAATGATACAATTGGAGCTCCATTGAAACTTTATAAAGAGCAAGAACTTCTCATTCCCAAGTAATGTGGGATCCCATACACCAACTACCATTATCCTTATTATATGGGGTATTACACCTATCTAGGATGGAGAAAAGGAAACAAGAAAATCGTGAAGGTCTAAACTATCAAAATCTGTAGTTATGGCCCATAGGAATAACGTTCCAACAAAAAAGAGTTCTAAGATCCTTAAATGATCACACCTTGTCTTCGAACGTCCTGTTATTTCGCTCATGCCATAAGCACCATAGAATACAATAGGAACCATCTTCTACATGGCTTTGATTTGTGGAATACCTCCTAGATTTGTCCAACAATCCAAGAGCGCCTCCACTGTGGCGGGCATAACCTACGCTAACTCTAATCTGCTGAACACCTCAACCCATAACGCTCTAGCAACATCAAAATGCAGTAGAAGATGATCCACAGTTTCACCGCTCTTCTTGCACATGTAGCACCAGTCTATTATGATCACCCCCACATCTTCGCAAATTCTCCATTGTCAAGGTCTTTCCCAGTGAAGCTGTCCATGCAAAGAAGGGTTGGCCCAGGGCAGCGGGCTTGGGTTGAGCTGCAGACATCCTGGATTTGATTCTTCACTAACAGTTGGCCTAGATTATATGACCTTTCAAAAAAAAAAAAAGAGTTGGCCTAGACTATATTACCTTTCAAAAAAAGGAGGGCCTAGATTATATATAAGACATTTATAGCTGGTTGTGTATCCGGGGCTTATTCGATGGGGGTGGGTCCTAAATGCCCTACCTTTGGTCAGATCCCAGGTCCTAAAAAGAAGTGTTACCAGATATTTTATTTTATTTTACTTTTATTATTATTATTTTTTACCTCATTAATGGTGAAAAGACCTGCTATAGTGTTAAAGTAGAATCCCAATTCCCAGGAGAAAATTTTTCATCTCCCCCCCCCCCCCCCCCCCCCCCCCCGCCCCCCCGGCACTTGTATTGCTATTGGTTGCTGGAGTTGAGATTAGTTTGCTCGTGTATTAGCAGATTTTCTTTGTCAGGCTGTTTCTATTAGCTAGATGCTCTCACAATTTTATATCCTGTCTATCTCTCCGTTGTTTAATGACATGGACATGGGTTTTCTAGATGTCAGTTCCAGAATCTAAACACTAGGGCACAGATATATAGTGTCTCCTTGTTAACGAATACCAACATATAGTTTCATACATCTATTCATGTACCTGTGTACTTGGGCTATGTCTTTTATTCTTTCCAATAAAATTATCGATTGCTTATCAAAGCATAATATAATTCTGCACTATTTGCTGAATTCTAGTGAATTCTTTCTATATAATTCTGCACTATTTGCTGAATTCTAGTGAATTCTTTCTGTTGGTTTAATGTGAACTGTCGAAATCTATTAAACTTGATATTCTTTGTTTGAAACAGGTTTCAAGGCACCAATCTGAGTTGGGACAAGTTAAGAATTTGTTTGTGAGGACTTATTTCCCTGTCAATAAGTTTGGACGTGGTGGAGGTTTGTGCACTTTTTAAATCGTAATTTTTTTTTTAATTATTTCCAAATATACATGCAAGTACGAGCTTGCGTGTTTTAAGAAATTCTGTCATTGATTGCAAAGTAGCTTTGCTGTAGTTAATATGTCTTTTTGAGGTTTCAACGAGAAGAATACATAAAGGTTTTAACCTAACATAAGACCCTTCTGTTCCATATCATTGGCCTTGTTAATATAAATTCAACTTCTTAAGATGGTGCCATTTGAAAGGAAAAGTTGCCAATTTCCACAATAACCGTTATTAAATTAAACTCAAGAACACAAGTAGAAAGGGGATTTTACTTTTCAAAAAAAGTAAGGGTTACTTGGGTCCATTGATTTTGCAAAAAGGATAATATTTTTGGCATCTTAAAACGGAATAGAATACCCAAAATATTGGAACAAGTATTTCATCTATTGCCAAGAAAAAAAGGGAGCATTTTTCTTCAAAGGAGTCAAGCCTATTTTCTACAGTTAGGTTTTTAGTAGTTGATGAAATTTTCTGATCCTTTCTTTTATGTGCAGGGAATAGGTTTTTAAGTGCTCAAGAGAGGTATCAGTCTAGCTATGTTGGTAGTCTGGCTCGCAGGGTACGCGATGTAGATGAAGCTAGCGAGGTTGCACATCTTAAAGAACTTTACCATAGAAATGATCCTGAAGCAGTAATAAGACTATTTGAAAGTCAACCATCTTTACATTCTAACCCTTCAGCACTTTCCGAATATGTTAAAGCATTGGTCAAGGTTGATCGGTTGAACGAAAGTGAGTTACTCAAGACATTGCAGAGAGGTAGGTATAGGAATAGAGTTGCTCCTTTCATTGTAATGACTTCTGCCCTTCTTTTTCTGTGCTGTATTTCCTTTTAATGTTGTTTTGTTAACTTGATGGCCTTATTTATCCAGATGGTAAATTTAAATATCACTTTGTATGGCTGCCTGTCCTTTCTACTGTAGAAAACATATTCATTCATGATTTGTGGAGATTCTGAGTTATGTTAGTTTTAGGAAAATAAGGATGCTGTTGTCATGATTTACTTTTGTCTTGTAGATAAACGAATATAAGATCAAAATTATGTATGGTTTATTCTTCCCCCATTTCTGCAGTGGCAGAAATGAAGATATCTTCTTAGAAGCTCATGTTTCTTCTTGAAAGCCCATTGGGTTCATGGTACTCCTTGGGCCTATGCATGCGTTGCTTGAACATGAGTGGTTCTCTAATCTAAAACTCAGTTTTGGACTCCTTATCCTTCTATATCTCAACAGATTCTAAAGAGTTCTCATAGGTTACCATTCCTTAGATTAGGTGTTCTTTGTATATCCCTAGTGTACTTGGGTTGTGCCGCTAGCACTTTTTCAGTAATATGTAGCGCTCACCATTTTCACCCTTGTTTGTCTTTCTTGTGCTTTTGAACTGATGAGCAAAACGCATCTTTAAATTTGCAGGCATTGCAAACAAAGGTAAGGAGGAAGAAAGTATTGGTGGTCTTTCCGCTCTTAGGAATGTGGGAAAAGCTACAAAAGATGGTATTCTTGGAACTGCAAGTGCTCCTATTCATATGGTAGCTACTGAAGGAGGGCAATTCAAAGAGCAGTTGTGGCGTACAATTCGCACTATTGCACTTGCCTTTCTCTTGATATCTGGTGCAGGAGCACTCATTGAGGACAGGGGAATCAGTAAAGGTATTACTATGTTTTGATACTACAGGTGCTTCTTCATGTTAAAAATTTGGTGAAAAGATTTTTTTTTTCTTGTTTCCACTTTTCAGGGCTTGGCCTACATGAAGAAGTGCAACCTAGCTTGGAATCTAACACAAAATTCAACGATGTAAAAGGGGTTGATGAGGCAAAGGCAGAGCTTGAAGAAATTGTTCACTATCTCCGAGACCCCAAGGTTAAATGCATTCTTTTAACATTTGTATTAATTGCCTCTCTTTTCTCTTTATATCTGCATTGGTTGTGTTAATTCAGTACATGTGCGCATTTGTGTTGGAGATGAACTTCATGCTAGGATGGTATGAAATACATGTTGGGCATGCAAGTTGTTCACCATATGCCCATTTTTCCAATTTAATCGCTTACCAAAAAATGATTTTTTTTTTTTTTTCATTTTATCGTGTACCTGGATTGCACCAACGCTAGTTGATTAATAAAGTTTTTTGCTCCTTAAAAAGTGTCAGTAACTGAGTCCATGCTATATAAATCTCATTACATTGCACTCATAGTCAAGTATTTGTTAGGATGCCAACAGTAGTCCCTTCTTCCTATGCTTTTATGATTCAGGAAGTGTGATTCTGTTGCTTATTCAGTATCACATGTCTAAATTACGTTTGGAACCTAATATTTTCTAGCCTAATTTTGCTGTTCTTATTTCATAATGACTACCGTTTTACATTTTCTTCAACTTGGGTATCTTGTGGCCCTTGTTTATATCTGCATTGTATTTTTTTGTATTTTAAATTATTTTTTCTTGTGCCAGCGCTTTACTCGTTTAGGTGGCAAGCTCCCAAAAGGTGTTTTGCTTGTTGGCCCACCTGGCACTGGCAAAACAATGTTAGCTAGAGCTATAGCTGGAGAAGCTGGGGTACCTTTCTTCTCTTGTAGTGGCAGTGAGTTTGAAGAGATGTTTGTTGGTGTTGGAGCTCGAAGAGTAAGGGATCTTTTTTCTGCTGCAAAGAAGCGGTCACCTTGCATAGTATTCATCGATGAGATAGATGCCATAGGAGGAAGTCGTAACCCGAAGGACCAGCAGTACATGAAAATGACCTTGAATCAGTTACTTGTTGAACTGGATGGCTTCAAACAAAATGAGGGAATTATAGTGATTGCTGCCACTAATTTCCCAGAGTCATTAGATAAGGCCTTGGTGAGACCTGGGCGTTTTGATCGTCATATTGTTGTTCCTAATCCAGATGTTGAAGGACGAAGGCAGATTATGGAATCCCACATGTCAAAGGTATACTTTTTTCACACTTGGAAGGAATTTAAGATATGTATTCTTGAAGACTAAGCTTGGTTGGCATTGATAAGCAGTCCTGTTTTGTCGTTGTCTTTTGTCGTCACCATGTCCATGCAAACCCAAATCAACTTCCTCTATTAGTGGAAGGAGTTGGGTGGGAGGTGAAAGAAATGAGGAACAACAGCTTTATCCCTCCAGTTCTCGTATTGGTAGATCGGGAGGGTGAGGAGACATATTTGGTCAATATTTTTACCCATCAACTGGTCGAATAAAACAATCAAGCATAAGTGGTTATATGGCTATGAAGCAGGAGGGGTGGGAAATTCAGTATCTGTCCCATTTTTCTTATTCCCTTTAAGAGCAATCTTATCTTTCTCTGTTCTGTTGCAGACTTTTGAACATGGTTTAATTCTTTTTAGTCCCCTTAGAACTTTGGGCTGGACATGAAATTGATAAGCACACGCCCACATGAAATTGTATTCTGTTACATTTACATGCTTGACTTTTGAACATGGTTTAATTCTTTTTAGTCCTCTTAGAACTTTGGGCTGGACATGAAATTGATAAGCACACGCCCACATGAAATTTATTCTGTTACATTTACATGCTTGGGACAACCATATAATATTTGGTGTCATGGTAAGTTTTTTAGCCTCTATTATACTGAAAAAAGAACTTTTTTTGACCCTATGATATCCTAATCTTTGTGATGAGACCTCTGGATTGGGTTTTGATGGCACTCAAAAATGTTTTTTTCGAGTACTAAATTTCAATAAAAAGTGCGAAAGGCGCAATCCAGGTATACAAGATGCATACAAGAATATGCCACACAAAATGTAATGGGAAGCTGTTTCCCTCGTGCAACTTGCCAACTAGTCATACTGTTTTGTCTTGTTTTATTAAAACTTCATTGGTTCAAAGGTTTTTGCTGCACCACAAGAATTACGTGTGTAGTGTTTGAGAATGCCTATCAAGCCAGTGGCACTCACATTGGCATGTCTAACCCACTTGTATCATTATGTTACCTAGGCAAAAATGAAGTGGCAGTCGACAGGTAAAGGCTTTCCAGCAAGTTAATCTTATGATTTATTCACCACAACAAGAGGGTAGATTTATGAATCTCTACAGAGGAGCCCCCCTTCAATACTTTTGATAGTAGCATTATTTATATTCTCAGGAGTCAGATATATGATATAAAATGGCATCCTCAATTTTTGTTGGATGCCAATACAGAGGCATCTGGTTCTTCTTTATGACAAATATTACAAACTAGTAGTAATTCAAATTCATAATAAGTTTTCAATTTGCTTCTTTTGCAGGTTCTTAAGGCAGACGATGTTGATTTGATGATTATTGCTAGGGGAACTCCCGGGTTCTCAGGTGCTGATCTGGCAAACTTGGTCAACATTGCTGCTCTAAAGGCTGCTATGGATGGTGCTAAAGCAGTGAGCATGGCTGATCTAGAGTATGCAAAGGACAAGATTATGATGGGAAGTGAACGCAAGTCTGCTGTGATATCTGATGAATCACGAAGGCTGACAGCTTTCCATGAGGGAGGCCATGCCCTCGTAGCTATCCATACCGATGGGGCTCTTCCGGTTCACAAGGCAACAATAGTTCCCCGTGGGATGTCGCTTGGCATGGTTGCCCAATTGCCCGACAAGGATGAGACAAGTATCTCTCTCAAGCAGATGCTTGCCCGCCTTGATGTATGCATGGGAGGACGGGTTGCAGAAGAGCTCATATTTGGAGAAAGTGAAGTTACTTCTGGTGCATCTTCGGACCTTCGGCAAGCAACTTCACTCGCAAGAGCAATGGTTACAAAGTATGGTATGAGCAAAGAAGTTGGGCTTGTTTCTCACAACTATGATGACAATGGCAAGAGCATGAGCACGGAGACTAGGCTCCTTATCGAGAAAGAAGTGAAGAACTTTTTGGAAAGGGCTTACAACAATGCGAAAGCCATTCTTACCACCCATAGCAAGGAGCTTCATGCACTTGCTAATGCCTTGCTTGAGCATGAGACACTTTCGGGAAGTCAGATCAAGGATTTGCTGGCCCAAGTCAACTCTCAGCTGCAACAGCAGCAGCAGCAACAAATGGTTACAACACAGAGTAGTACCTCACAGTCCAACCCGGTGCCACCCTCACCACCCAATCCAGCTGCATCTGCTGCTGCAGCAGCAGCTGCAGCCGCTGCTGCCGCAACTGCCGCAGCCAAGTCTAAGGGCATTGCTCCCGTGGGATCATAGCATGACGGAAATAGAGTCTGATCCTTTGCCAAGTGCCTAATTGTCAGATTCAATGTGCATATATTAATCAACTTACCAGCCTTCCGTGGAGTACTGTAGTCTGTTTGGTGCACCGTGAGGTTTTATTGTTATATCACTGTGACTCAAATTGACTGAATACTATTGAAGGAATCAATTGGCAAGTGAGTCTAGAAGTTATGAGTAAGAAGACGACTAGAAGTAGATCTGCCGTTTTTGTTTTTCCAAAATAATATTTTTCTTGTTTTAATTCTTTTTTCTTTTGCTCTCATTGCATATTATACAATTAATAATGACAATCGCTTTTCTTGGGACTGATATTAGAGCTCTTTCTGTTTTTCTCCCCAAATCATGTCATTTTTTGCTTCTAACTTTCGCTACATGAATACAAGTTCGAAGAGGTTATGGTCAATATACGAATTTTTATTTTTATTTTTTATGATGAGAAATTTCAAAAATACTAATTAATTTTTATTTTATTCTCAAATTATCGTGTAGAATATATTATTACATCATTTAAATAGAAAATTTTAATTTATAAAATTTTAATTTTAAAATTTATCTTTAATAGCAATCTTTTCTTCTAATTTTAACCCAATTCATCTAGGGTTAGTTTTGAGATGAGATGATTTTAGATTAAAGATAAAAATTAAAGAAAATATTATTTTTTAATATTATTATTATTTTAAGATTTAAAAAAGTTGAATTAAAATTTAAAAAAATTAAATTATTTATTATATTTTATGTAAAAATTTTAAAAAATTATAATAATTAGATAAAATAAATAAAATAAAATAATTTTCAAATTCAAACGGGGCATTAATTAAATAAAATAAAGAAGTCGCCCTCTGATTCGTGGGCTAAAATGCGCGCAAAGGGGACCTCTTCAGTTAACGCAGTGCAATATTTAGGCAGTATCGAAACTGAGAAGCAAATCAGCCACCGCGTTTCTCCGTAACCCGGTCGCATTCGTCCTCCCTCCGTCTCGCCATTAACAGGCCCAAGGCGAACCCATGTCGATAACTCAGCCGAGTCCGACTCAAGAAGAACGAGCCCAACACTTTGGTGAGCCATATTCTCTTCTTCTCACAACCCGAAATTCTTTTAGCTATCATCTGGTATACAAGATTGATTGAAATTTGCCAAGAGTTATACCCATTAGACGGAATATCCCAAATTCACGGTCTTTTTAGGTGATCGAAGGACTCCTTATGAGTTTTGTGATATGCATGAATCAGCAGCATGATGGATATGGATTTTTATCGGAGGGTTTCTATGGTTAGTTACCCAAGTCAAAGAATTTTAGCGGTGGATATACTCCATTTTTTTCGTTGGGCACTGGTTGTCCGGAACAAAGTCATTTTTTAATCTCGGGATGCACAGCCCCTCGGAAACGGCAATAAGTTTCCACAAGTACATCTCGAATAATATAAGAGGAAATTCTCCAGTTGGATGGCCCATAGAAATTGTTGAATTTACTCATTATCAGTTGCTCGCATGAAAATTAGTGTTTAGAACTAGCTCAACGTTGTTTGTGTTCCTGGATCATTGATTATGCGGCTAATAGCTCTACCTTTTAAGTTTAGTCAGTCCATTTGGAGTAAAGAAGCTTAAGAATTTGCTTATGTATCCATGCTTTTACCCCTGTAAATAACTTATCAAGGAAACAGAGGTATCTGGTCGATGGGTTTGCTGCTTTGGCGTAATTAATTCATGCACGTTAAAGCATTTTCGTTACCGGAACAACAAAGCATATGTTTTACCAATAGTCTTTTTCTCCCTGTTTTTAGTCTTTGCATATTATTCTAATAATTCAATTTGAATTACACCCTCGTCTTGTTTTGTAATATCTTTACAGAGACCCATCAGCGGAGAATTATAATAAAAAACCAGCATGGAGAGAAGCTTGTGGGAATATTACATGACACAGATCAAAAGGAGCTGGTTATATTGTGCCATGGGTTTCAATCCTTGAAGGTTGTTACACTTAAAAGAATATAATTTGTGATGTTCTAATTTATGAGTGTCTTCGGGAAAATAAGTTTTCCATTGTGGGATTGAACTCTGTTTCGCGTTTAAGATTTTATGGTTATTTGTAGAAATCGTACATCTTTAGAACTATGGTGTTAGACCTCTTTTTTTTTTTTCACTTTTTTTTCCTTTTTTCCCGTGGAAGTGTACGATTTCCTTGTCAATACGTGGGTGGGTTTATCTGATAGATTAGTTGTTTGTTGATCTCTAGGAACGCATTCCCATGGTGAACCTTGCTGCTGCTCTAGAAAATGAAGGAACCAGTGCCTTCCGTTTTGACTTTGCTGGCAATGGGTAAGCTGTTTACTTAATATTTGCATTTACTTAATTATGTAAATTTGTTAGTTAAAAAATTACATAAAATTTGTGTAATTACGAATTTTGTAATGTCTCTTTTCTTCAAGCTTGAATTTACTCTTTTTGGTTCTTGTGTATGTCCCAAGTACCTGTGAGGTCAATTAATGGATATGCTTTCTATGACAAGTCATATATATACTTGTGATACCCCTATATGATAAAATTAAGGATATGTGGTGTATGGGATCCCACATTGCTTGGGAATGAGGAGTTCTTGCTCTTTATAAGGTTCCAATGGGGCTCCAATTGTGTCATTGACTAGTCCTTTTAGAGTATAGGCCATATAGTTTGGGCCTTCCATTGAGGCGTTACAAATGGTATCAGAATCTATCCCAACCAAAAATGTGGGACTTGAGCCGTGCCACCTATAACAGACCCGACGAGGACGTCGGAAATTTAGGGGGGTAGATTGTGATACCCCTATATGATAAGATTTAGGGTAGGTGGTTTATGAGATCTCACATTGCTTAGGAATGAGGAGTTCTTGCTCTTTATAAGGTTCCAATGGGGATCCAATTATGTCATTGACTAGTCCTTTTGGAGTATAGGCCATGTGGTTTGGGCCTTCCATTGGGGCATTACAATACTTCTTTTCAAATTATAAATGTGGAATTTTGGAAAGAAATTTAAAAACCAATTCTGATTAAATGATGCTGCCTGTCCCAGGGAAAGCGAAGGTTCCTTCCAGTATGGTAACTACCGTAGAGAAGCTGATGATTTACGAGCAGTAATCCAACACTTCCATAGGAAGAAATATGTAATAACTGCAATTGTTGGGCACAGTAAAGGTCTGTTAGTAATACATATGAAATCTATAGAATCAATCTAATAACTGCTGTATAAAG
Organism: Carya illinoinensis; assembly: GCF_018687715.1. Lineage (NCBI taxonomy): Eukaryota > Viridiplantae > Streptophyta > Magnoliopsida > Fagales > Juglandaceae > Carya > Carya illinoinensis. Next base: position 6,419,098 of record NC_056766.1, read on the forward strand.
AGTGAATCCTAATAAACCATATCTGAAGATGGGGGAATTTCTTAACACTCACTCCGATCCGATCTTATTGCTTGTTCAGGTGGTACCAAGATGCTTATTTCTTTTTTGCCCTGGTGAAACGGTTATCATCTCGTCATTGCTAATGGTTTTTTTGTTTCTTTTGCTTGTCTATAATTTTCCTTTAGTTTTAGGGCTGCAAGGCATATATTACTACTGATAACTTCAATTTATGCTCTGATTTTTTCTTGTGCAATGACAAACCTAGTCGAAGGAATTCACTTCACATTCCCTAGGCAATGCATTTGAAAGGGTTTGCCTAGAGAACATTTGTTGATTAGCAAACAAAAATATAATAACTGTCATTGCTTCTCTGTGGTGCCTCATTGGTTTTTGCTATAATAGAGTCTGTTTTAATGATCAATTTTTGAATTTGTTTATGAAGTCCTTTATGCTTCAAATGTTCTGGCAGGGGGCAATGTGGTGCTCTTGTATGCTTCAATGTTTAATGATGTTTCGATAATTGTCAATATTTCTGGCCGTTTTAATCTGGAGAGAGGCATTGAAGGCCGCTTGGGTAAAGACTATTTACAAAGAATCAAGCAAAATGGATTTATTGATGTTAGGAATAAAAGAGGTAAGCAATCAAATGTGATTAATCTAATGGTTTTGTCATAGACATCATTATATTTGTCCATCATTTAGTGATGTCCAGTTTTATTTTATCTTCCTTGTTCTACATTGCTTGGAATTTTGTTATTACCTTGGATTTCAAAATTGAGTGTTGATCTAAAACTTACAAGCATGCCTTCTTCATAACTACAATAACTAATTTTTCAGAAGTTATGAATTTAGAGGTACCTAGGTTTTATTGATTTAGATTATTGCAGCTTCTTGGTTGACATTTTCCTATTCCCAGGGATTTTTGAGTATCGTGTGACTGAAGAAAGTTTGATGGACCGTCTGAGTACAGATACTCATGCAGCCTGCCTTATGATTCAGCAAAACTGCAGGTCAGTGAATACAATTTGCTTCAATGGATCATATCTGCAATGTTTGTGATGTTGCATAATCATTTCCATCAAGTTTGAAAAATAAATGTCGGGCACAGTGCTCTTGATATTGTATCTATAATGTGCCTAGTTTATTTCAATTTATATCAGTCTGTTTATGGGGAAAACAACCAACTTTTGCTTGAGCTGCCAGCATACACCAACTGGAAATGTAGGATGTTTTTTTGAGATGGGTCAGGCATGTCAGTCCTTGACTCATGAGCGTGGGTTTACTTATGCTCTTTCTTCTAACATATGTTACGTGGGGGTGTTTCTGTGTGCGTGTTTTATTCTTTTATATTCTTCAATTAGTTACCAGATTCTTGTTGAACGTAGAAAAGCTTCTAAGGATGGAATCAATGATTTAATCACTCTGATCTTTTTTTATAAGTAGAATTAATTACTCTGATGTTCTAATGGAGTAAACTTTCAATATTTGAGTGCAAAACCCAGTTAGAGATTTTCGTCCTCGACTTTTTAGTGGAATATGGTACTTTCATATCTCTACAAAGCCTCTTTTACCCCCCTAACGTGGCTGTTCATAAGCCATGTACTTTTATTACTTGCAGCGTGCACATGCAAGACTCACCCACCCATGTGGTGGATGAAGCACACTGGAGGTAGTAACATTAATGGATACATGGTAGACCATGTGTCCCTCCCTGTTATGGGGTAGAATACTGTAGAAAATTATGCATGTGAAGGTAATGCAGCATATAGAATTTTCTTTGCCATCTTGTTGGGGTATGTAAAATATCATCCCGATGGACTTAAACTTGATTAAAAATATGCTTCTACACGAATGTTACATTCTCACCAACATCTAGAACAGTTACTGATGGTGTCTATTTCAGGGTATTGACAATCCATGGATCCAAGGATAAAATTGTACCGGTTGAGGATGCCCTAGAGTTTGCCAAGTTCATACCTAATCATAAACTACACATTATACAAGGAGCCGATCATGAATACACTTCACACCAAGATGAGTTGGCTGCAGTTGTGCTTGATTTTATCAGAGAACAGTTTCATCAGGACAGGGATGCATCCACGCGATCACTGCCACCCACAAAACTTGACAGATCAGTAAATTCTCGATTGTGACACATTTTCATTAATATAATGAAAATACAGAACTGCAGGACAATACGAGGGATTGGTGGTTGAAATACATTGGGAGAATGCCTCTATGTGAATAAGTGAGGATTACCCTACGTTGTATTGACCTCAACTACAGGTTGAACCAGCAGGGTTTCTTGCTTGGCCACTCATCTGGAATCGGAAGTTGTTGTCGGTCGTAAAATCGTGTTATAAGTATGATTCATTAAAACAATATGAAAGCTCAGAAAAAAGAAAACATAATCCCAAAGTCTAGTAAATGAATGATATGATCATAAAAATCATAAAAATAAGAATGATATGATCATAAAAATAATCACTAAAAACTCCAGCTCTCAATCATCCAACCACAATTTCATTGGACTGCTGTCAAGTAGCCATGAAGAAGCTGGAAGAGATGAAAAGGGGTTACAGTTTTGTTAGTTGCGTTGTAACTGTCGTCGTTTACTTTGGTGGAAAAGCTGTAAGTCGTGTTATGTGAAAGTAGTAATTGTTGTGATAGAACGGTGTCCTTTGCATTAGTAGAACGGTGTTCGTTTAACTTTGAATAATTGTGAAGGATCATACGATGAAGATTGATATTCATCATCAGTTTTCTCTCTCCTTTTTCTCTCTCTCTCTCTCTTCTTCTTGGAGATTGTCGTATTACTCACTGAAGCCTGAAGGTCCTCTCAATCATCCAACCACAACACGCTTGGCCGTTATGGCTAGGTTCTAAAGAAGAGTAATGCTACACAACCTTCCAATCTCCGCACATCACTTTTTTTTTAATTTTTTAATATTTTTTTGAGTTTATTCTTTTTAAATTAATTCAATTCTTTTATTCATTATTCATATATTAAATATTTGATCAAATAAAATAATAATAATAATTAAAAATAATGTGATGTGCGAAAGTTGTGTGAATAGTAAGAGGTTGTATAGTTTTTTTCTCTAAAGAATCGTGAGTGGTGGTGTTGGGGATTGCTGGTCCTTGAATCTTGGGTTTGGTTCTGTTTTTGCGGCTGTATGGTCGGGTTGACTTAAGGTTGTTCCGTTGGCAGTGAGCTTAAAACTATCACAATGTAATGTTTGATACCAAAAATCATGCGATAGACCGGAGGAAAATGACTGCCACAGCAGCACAATCTTATGCTTTCAAGGGTTTTTTATGGTAATGACTTCAATATATAAGCAAATCTAACGTATAGAATTATAATTATAACGGGCAATAGAGCCCGTAAATGGTTTTGGGTACATATTCATTGGCTAAGAAATTATCATGAAAAGCACTTTCCGATGCATTTCGACTTTGGGATTGCGATACTGCGCCAGGAAGACACGGTGGGTGATGAATGATGATACACTGAACTCGACCAGTTCGGAGCATTGGGTAGAGCTTTTCACACCCTTATCCTCTAAATATTGGGTTGAGTTTCGTCACACGTGACTAGGTACCTAAAGCATGTAACAGTAGATTATCCATTTCCAAGATTGCATCTAAGCAATCACAGCCAACCTTTAATTTGAGAGTTCAAAAAGGTGCAACACAACCTGCCACAAGAGAGAACAAAAAGGTAGATACAAGGTTGTTGTTTCTCCAAGTTTCTATTGATAAAGACATTATTGTGTCTTCTACTGCAAATCACAACTATTTGATCACGCTGCAATGGTCCTTGTCTTTACACCAATTTTCCTCCATGAAACACTGGGCATTATCTGCTTTGTGTCAACACGATCCTTATACTTGATAGCAAAATTGAGCAATGAGTCCAGAAGTGAGTCAGAAAGAATGTGAGGTTTCAGTCCCAATTCAACAAGTTTAGTGTGCTTGGGGTTGTAGTAATGTTCCTCTGCCTCTACTCTTGGGTTTGGCACAGAAATGCTTTGAACATTAAGGCCAAGCTTCTCTCCAGCTTTTGTAACAAGGGTCGCAAGGTCATTGATAGAAAACTGCTCCGTGAATTGGTTGAAAACCCGAAACTCACCAGGCTGTGCGGGATTTGCAATGGCAAGCTCAACACACTGAACTGTGTCTCTTATGTCAAGGAATGCCCTGGTCTGGACACATTAAAAAAACCAACTAATTCGTGAAAGAAATTCATATACATTTATAAGACAGAACAGCACGAATAACCAGAAAATTGTAGCATATGATTGTAGATTCTTCTTGTCCATAGCATGTTTCACCATGTCACGATGAACAGGAAACATTAACCTTTTGCAGTTCCTGTTTACCCAATTTCCATCCAAAAGCTTTCCATAAAAGCAACTTTGCAGAAAGATTCATCACTAAAATTTTTTACATAAGAAATTCCTAAAGAGTTGATGAAAGACGCTTTAATGTTCAGTAAATTGCTGGTTCTACAGATTATCAGTCGGGAGATTTTCTTATGCATAACTACCATAATATATCATCTTTCTCATAGTTGCTTCCAAGTATTCACTTTTGTATTTGGGAGATGCAGCAATACTATGGTTCTATTGAGTAGATGATTCTTACCTGGCCCCCTTTGCCATAAACAGTAAGTGGATGACCTACAGCAGCCTGAACACAGAATCGATTCAGTGCAGTTCCAAACACTCCATCATAATCAAACCTGTTACAAAGCTCTTCATGCATCTCGGTCTCATCCGTCCTCACCCCATAAACCACTCCTTGATTCAGATCAGTGGCTCTGATCCCCCAAGCCTTGCAAGTGAAGGCTATGTTATTTGAATCATGAACCTTGCTCAGATGATAGAATGAGCTAGCTTGCTTGGGGTAAGGCAGAGTATCTGTTCTTCCATTATGAGTAATTGTAATGTAACCCTCCTCAATGTCGATATTTGGAGTCCCATATTCTCCCATGGTCCCTAGCTTCACTAAATGACACTGCTCCCTAAATTCTTTTATGGCAAAGAGTACATTGAGGGTCCCAGTCACATTATTCTGCTGTGTATAAACAGCTCGTGACCGGTCAATCATGGAATAAGGGGCAGATCTCTGTTCCCCAAAGTGGACAACAGCATCAGGTTCAAACAACTTGAAGGTTTCTGATAAGAACTCAAAGTCACAAATGTCACCAATGTAGAGTTCGATAGTTTTTCCGGTGAGAGATTTCCAACAGCGGAGGCGGTTGTGAATTGAGTGGATTGGAGTCAGGGAGTCAATGCCAAGCTGGTGGTCAAAAAGCCGACGTACAAGGCTGTCAACAATGGCAACCTCATAACCTTTGTTGGATAGGTGGAGGGCAGTGGCCCAACCACAGTAGCCATCTCCACCAATGACCATGACCCGCTGTGGCTTAGATGGCTCTTTCAAGGTCTGATGGGAGCCAGAGCTGGGTTGAGTTGGGCCTTCCTTGTTTACAGGAAGCGTGGTTGCATGGACTGTATAATTTCTTTGATGCTTTTCTCCTCGTGAGACAAGCCTTGTAAATGGAGATTCAGATGCTTGCAAAGTTAAAGAGGTGGGAAATGCGCTTAAGTCTTGTTTATATGGCAAAGAGTAAGGTTTGCAGCCAGTGGAGACTTTTATGGAGCACGAAGTTGAAAGTAAATGCGCCATCTCAAAGTTTGCTTCCTCCAATCAGTATGCACGTAAACCTGCACAGTAGAAGCTGCAGAGATTCAATGTCTTGGTGACTTTATGCAAAGGGTCAAGTAATCAACTTTACACAAAGTTGCTGGTGGCCACGTGAATCCATGGAGGAGTACTTTTGAGGAAACTATCTACCTACCTACTCACTTTTGTCACATTTATGACAGTGATATCACCATGTATGATCTATCTATGGGTTGTGGGTATAAATGCAAAACTGCCAATATTTCATTGTAAAAAATGAGCAAGAAAAAAGTGAGATCAGAAACTCACCCAAGCACCAAACTATAATAATATTTGTCCCCTTCAAATCCTTCTTTACAAAGAAACGAAAAAAATTACAAACATACGAAAAATAAAACAAAAATAAAAGACAAAAGCTAACTTCGAGTAAGCAGAGCCAAGCCATAACCAGAATAACTTCTATATATATATATATATTTATAAGTATATATATATATAAAGGTTGGCTGAGATTAGGTACACAAACAAAGACTTGCTATGTAATAAAGGAAGGAGTGGAAAAACAATAACTCAGAGAGCAGGTTACATACAAAATACAAGTAACATTGGAAGTTGGAACCAGTCAATCTTCCACCTAACATTTACACCATTGGAACCACATAAACTATGATTTTTTTTTAATCTATGGTCTAGCATGGAGAGAATTGGGATTGGGATGGAAATTGTCTATCCTTGAGATGTTAGTGGGGTCATAAAGCCTAGGAGGTGAGAAAACATGCTCAGCTGAAATCATGTATTGGGTTCTGGATATTAAGATTTAAGACCGTATTTCTGAAACCCATGTTTCATTTTGTTCACATGAAATTGACAGAATGACTTTGCTATTGGGTCCTCCAAGTTTTGGGAAGACAGCAATCTTACTAGCTTTGGCCAGAAAGCTTGAGCCAGCTCTATAGGTGAAAATAATACCGTTTCAGCTTCAATCCTTTCTTGGATTTTCATTTCTTAGCTCTGTTTTGGCACTTCAATCTCGTCTCTAACTAGAAAAATGCGACTTGTCATTTCAGTTTTCTGGGAGGGTGACTTATAATGGCCATGACAAATACAGAGTTTGTACCTAAGAACTGCAGCTTATATCCGTCAATATGATCTCCATATTGAAGAAATAACTGTAAGGAAAACATTGGCCCTCTCAGCCAGGTGCCAAGGAAAAATTACGAAAATGCCATGCACCTGAAAGTACTTAGGAAAATGTTTCGAATTGACTCCCCGTCAAAGGAGTAATCTTCAGAATGAAATATCAAAAATAGATGAAAGCCATGCTTTCTTCTCACTTAATCATCGAATATGTGCTCATTTTGGTCATTCTGTTTCAAGTTTACAAGTTTTCAGGACATTCATTTGAATGTCCTATTTAGTTCACAATGTCAATCAGGTCCGTATATAAGCTTCTTATATATGAGCTGAAATTCACTATCCTAAAGTTAAAATGAACTAAATAGGACATTCAAATGAATCAGTGGTATTTTCGCTTCTCTGGAACATCACAACGAACGAGTGAACCGCGCGCTCACACACACAAAGGCAAAGAAATATTTGCTAATAACCCCAATTATTTCTACAAACTTCGAAGATCTTTTAGCTCTACTTAAAGGCCAGCATCGCAAACGTAGATGATAATCAACAAAAACGTAAAGATAAGAAAAAATTGCAGGAAGTAGTTAAAAGAGAATTATCACCTTGATAGGACTGCCGGGGCTTGGTCTAGAACTTGTAACCCAAACGAAATGGAGAGATGGGTGCGACTGAGTGAGTATCAGCCTGAACGAACGAAGGGTTTTTGAGGGATCGAGGCACAGAGTGAGGTTTTGCGTTCTACGGGAAGAAGGAGGTATATTCGTTTTATGCCAAATAGATAATCTCAATGCGCAGATAAGAGGGACCGAACATGAGCTTTTAGGCGAGGAACTAGTGTTTTCCATGTTACATTTCAATGTTTCCTGTCTTTTCACTTTTGTCATCATTTTCATCGTTAGTATTAAATAATTAAAATTATTTATTATATTTTATTTATAGACTTATTATTTAATATCACGATATTGAAAAAATAATAATCAAAATATAATAAATAATAGATTCTTCCTTAAATGAAAATGAGATTAAATCTTGACCACTATGATGGAAATCAACGGTGCAGAACATGCCACATCCGCATCAATTCAAAGTTTCAAACGCACGGAAAGAGAATTATATTTATATTTATAAGGTGTACAAGTTATATATACTTTCTTTTTAAAAAATAGATAAATATGAGATTTTTGAAAAAAAAAATATTTTTTTAATAATAAATCCCATTTTTTTTCTTAAAAAAGAGTAGTGAAAACTTACACACACTTAAGTGTTGGAAATTGGGCAAAAACTCATTTATGAGAGTTTTAAATTGGTATTGCAATAATTGTAATAAAAATACATATAAAATATGGCAATTTAAGCTTGTAAAATTGGTAAAAATAAATTTAAAAAATAAGAGCTCTTACGTGGCAGATCCTTAATGACTCGTGTAAAAAAAGTGAAATCACTCGACCGGTTGGGAGCTTTTTCCGTTACAAAAATGATTTACACATAACATTTTTTACAACTATGTTTTAAATGAGGGGTATTTTTATAAAACAATTTATAAAAATAATATCATTTTACAAAAATATCCTCATCTTATAACATTATTGTGAAATGTTTTGTGAAAATACATTATATGTGTATCATTACTCTTCTATTTAAGTTATGAAGATTGCATAACTTGTGAGATTCGTGCACCACCTCATAACTTACCTTGATCATCTCAAACCGGTTTCGCCTACTTGTGAGTCCCACTCACTATAATAGTAATATAATAGTAATAAAAGAAATACTTTAATTACAAATTGATTATATAAAAATAATCTTACAAATTGACGTATCTTAATGTGTTTCGTCAAATTATAAAGTTATTTTTATTATAAAGTAGATATAACGGATCACATAAAATCATGTCAATTTATAATATACTTATAGACTCCTTTTGTAGATGTAACAGTTTTCTATCCATAAAATTACTTTAGAGTCCCCTCAAGCTCACTCTTTTCTTTTAACATCATCTTGCCATGCTAAAACTTTTCCTAAATTAGGAGCTTTCATGCTCGCTTGGTCAATGATGAGAAGAATAAGTTCTCCAGCAGTTTTCCACGCTTCAACTTACAACAGTGCACTCCTATATATTTGAATCTTCTTTGTAGCCAACGAAACAACAGCTTCCTTAACATTCTAAACCGTTGTATCCATCTTGTTTACAACAAACTATTTTCTTAGTACCAATTCCGCCAAGAGAACTTGAAATCGAACCATTAATATTGTTGTAGCATTGGAATATGGTTATTTTGGGCTTCCAACCTTCTGGGTGTACCAATCGTAGATTGAAGACTTAAGGTTAGTCATTTTGGTCCTTTAATTGAAAAAATTGGGAAGAAAGTAGTGGGTTGGAAGAGCAGGCTTCTCTGTCAGGGGGGTCGGTTAATTCTCTTGCAGTCCTCTCAAGCATGCCTTTGCATTTATTGTCGGCACTTCATGCTCCAAAGCTCGTGTTTAAAAAGTTGCGAGGCTTATTTGTAAATTTTTGGAGGGGCGAACAGAATGATAAAAGTAAGTAGAAGTGGAGGGCTTAGAAGACGTCATGTGTGCCGGTGGAGGAGGGAGGTATAGGTGTGAGCGGTCTAGAAGATGTGCAAAGATCTCTCTTTCTTAAATTTGGTTAGAACTTATTGACTCAAAATTTTGGGTAAATTTTTTTCGGGCCAAGTATGTAAAGAAGGGCATATAGTGCTTTGTGGTGAAAGTAGTTCGGGCTCCCTGTTTTGGAAAAGGATCATGGAGGTGATACCAATGTTGTTGGATAATACAAAATGGAAGGTGGGGAAGAGTTTTTGGAACCTGGGCTGTTGATCCATGGAACTAGTGGGAGCGTGGAACCCACTCTACAAATTCAGGATTTGGTGATGAATAATAGCTGGGACATGCAACGGATTCAGGAGTTAATTGGAAGCTAGAAGGCATGGGAGCTAGTGGAGTCGATTGGTACTTTGAAAAATAAAAAGGATACCTTATTATGGTTACATGAGAAGAATGGATGTTTCTCTACTAAATCGGCATGGGAGGTAATTAGAGTAAATGGGCCAAAGTTTGATTGGGAAGAATGGTTATGGCATAATTTCTTGCCAAAATGTGGAAGGTAGTTTGTAGTCGTTTAAGTATAGATGAACAGATTCGGCATCTTGGGATTTCTTTAGCATCTTGCTGTAATTGTTGCTTGAGCCGATAGGTTGAAACTTTGGAGCATGTTCTTGGCAAGGGTAAGTTTGCAATCTCTATTTGAAAAAAGGCGTCGACAGAATTCGAAATTCCATTTATTCTTCAGCAAAGTTGGAAGGAAAAGGTACAAGTATGGTTTAATCAAGCATCTTGACAGTCACAAGTGGGTATATTGTTGGGGGTACTACCTAGCATAGTGGTGTGGCATTTGTGGAGTAGAAGGTGCATGGCGAGAATGGAAGGGAGGGCTAAGTCGGTCTTGGAGGTGTGGAGCTCAATTAAATACTGGGCGCAAATCATGGCTACACTGATGGTCAAGGTACAACAACTGTTTGTTTTTTTATAAAGATATTTTGAGGAACTTAAATGTATCGATAATAGCGAAGACTACCGTGAAGGTGAAGGTGGTGCAATGGATTAAACCAAGACCTTGGAAGTTAAATATGGATGGTACTAGTTTTGGAAATCCCGGTCCAGTTGGGGGTGGTGGGCTGCTTCGGGATTGTGAAGGTAAGTTGGTTTTTGGCTTTTCAAAATTTTTTGGTTCATGTTCTAATAACAAGGCTGAGCTTCGAGCGGTTATAGAATGAATAAAAATTTGTTCTCAGATGGGACATATGTGTATAGATATAAAAAGTGATTCTTTAGTGGTTGTCTTGTGGATATTGGCTAGAAATTGTACAGTCTGGTATCTTTGTAACTATTGGGATGAATTAATGGAACTTCTGGTGGGTTTTAATTACTCTATTAAGCATTTTTTTAGAGAAAGGAATTAAGTTGCAGATGCTTTAGCGAAGGGTGGTGCTTTAGCGAAGGGTGGTGCTTTGGGGGAGAATAAATTGTTCACAGATTAGTTACAATTTCCTCGGGAAATTAGGTTGTATAAATTGGATAAGATAGGCACGGCGTATGTTAGCCGTAGTTGGTAATTGTATAGGATTCTTGGTGGGGTTGAGTTTTTTGGATTTATTTTGAGTTCTATTGTTTTTGTTGGTAATTGTATAGGATTCTTGGTGGGGTTGAGTTTTTTGGATTTATTTTGACTTCTATTGTTTTTGTATACAAGTTTCCTTCCGTCATAAGTGAGGATTTTTAATAAAGTGTTGGAAGTGTCACCTCTACTCTTTTACCTCATTTAAGAACTTTACTTCCATTCAAATGTCCCATCCTACTGTTATTTTCTATTATCAAGCCGGTGTAAGTAGTATATTATTTACATCATTTAAATAGTAAGATTTGATTTGTAAAATTTAAAATTTATATTTCAAATCAAATTATGTCATATAAGTAGCATGTGATGTAAAAGTTTTAGAATAAGAGTACTCTTTCATACAACCATATCTTACTTGATTTCATCAATGCATCAAAAACTGATTCAAGCCAGCAAAAAAGAAGTGAACTTGATCTCCAAAACCAGCATACTGACATAAATTTATGCAATTCAAGGCTTCAAGCTCTTCAAACCTTAGCAACAATGTGTTTGCAACATGTTCATCATGAACAACCCAATATTAATTGGTATAGTTGAGAGTCCTGTACATTGATTTTGATGGACACGAGCACATAAAATATCCAGTACGAAATTAGATACTCCTCTGGCGTGGTAGCACTCCTGGTCCTACGCAATAATCCATGCATGTGCCCATCCTCCTCTGTTCATTTCCAACCCCACAACACGTCCCGACGTCGGATAAGAGGAAGGGAATGCTTGCATGCCATGTCCATTTGCTCCATCAAATAATTTTTTTTTTTTACTTAATAATTTTAAGTGTCTTAGTATATTTTTTTTATTTTTTAAAAATATTTAAATATATTAAAAATTGTAAAAAGAAAAAAAAAAAATGCAAAGGGTGGCACGCTGAACGGTATATGCTGAGCGGCATAATAACATCACCATAAGAGGGAAATACTAAAATTCCAACTTCTTAGACCTTATATATTTTATGAAGGATAATGCTAGCACCCTTAAATTAACATGTCACGTTGCATGCCACGTCAGCAGTCAAATAGAGTGGACATATACAAGCGGCACTAATCTCACTTTTTTTATCAATAAAAAATAATATTAAATACAGTTTTAGAATTCACATATTTAAAAAAAGATAATACTCATCATTTTACACTGTATATTTTATATATTTTTATTTTTATATTTTTTATTTTATTTTATTATTATTAAATTAATTGAACTCTTCCATTTATTATTCATACATTATATATTTATTATAAAAAAAATTAAAACAAGTATATTGTGGTGCGTAGAGAAATAAGTAAAATTATTCTTTTCAATAATATCGAGGTAAGCTTCCATTTTTGGTTCTGTTATACAGTTATAGCATATCCAAGTGGCATATTCTGATATTCTTAAACAACCATAAAATTGTGTTGGGGTTCAGACGTGACACGCACACTTGTGTGTCTTCCAAATGTACAAAAACGTTGTCGTATTATTATTACTATGAATATGATTAGGTAGGGTTTGTAGAGGCTCCAAGCAGGTAAAGGAATGTGCTGCTTCCTATTTTTGGCATTCAAACTCTAACGTTCCAAGGTTCCTTTGATATCTATCTACCGTTCAAACTCTTTCCCTCTCCCTTTTGAAGTTGAAAATAAAAACATCTTCAACTACTTTAACTTGAATTTAACATTTAAAAAATATAATTAATATTTATAATTATGGAGTGCATAAACATCACGTAATTCTTTTAAAATAAATAAATACATATGGGGCTTATATAAAAAATTAATTAATTTTTTAATAATAAACCCTACTTTTAAAAAAAATTATACGATATTTATGCACTTAACGATTATATTTAATATTACTCTTTAAAAAATTAATAATTAGACAGGTACTTAAAGAAAACATTATGATCAGAATCTGCATGCCACGTCTTTATATACATATTTTGGGTCAACTTTCTATCCCAAGCCAGACACATTCTGATTTTGTCACCAAACCAGATTTGCCCCAACATGCCATATCATATTATATATATATATATAGGAAAAATATACACAGCAGCTTCACACTTTTTTACACTATTAAAAAATATAAATTTATTATTTTACCATCTTCTATTTTATACTTCAAAAATAATGATGTGTTAGGTGTGAGGCTGCTGTGTAGCAGTTCTCATATATATATAATATTTCATATATTATGAAAATTTAACAAAATATGCTCTTATCCAATATTGTCCCACTACGATGAGGTGTCATTATCTATCGTCTACTTTAGAATTTTTCTAAACAAATAAAGTACGATCCAAGTGGATAAAAATATGTCACATTTTATATAGTGAGATGAGTGTGTGATTTGTCATCTTATTCATATAAATAAGTACATAATTATTGTATATACAAAGATTAGTGCAAAAGATAATCACAATATTAAACATAAAACATGATTTTTATCAAGGACTTAATTGAAAATTCGATATTTGAAGTGTGATTGAAATCTAATAACAGAAAGTCCAATGAGCAAAATCTTATTGAAATCTACAAGCTTATTTTGTTTTATTTGAAGGATGAAATTTGAGATGAGGGTTTTATAATTGAAGTTGTAATTTACTAATTTGAAAATTTCAAGGAATTTGAATGGATTTGAGGGGGAATTTTGTTATTGGGCAAAATCCACCCATCGATGTTATTACCTTTATGCCCTTACTAATATTATTGTCACTATCACTAATATTTATGGTAGATAAATAATAATTGCAATCCTTAGAATGTGTAAATTTCACGTATTCCATTTGAAAAAAATGGATAAACATGAAATCTACCTAAAAATATTATTTTTTTACTGGTAGACCCCACTTTATTTAAAACAAAACGGACAGAATTTGTATACTTTAAAATTGTATCTAGGATTGCATTTTATGGTAAGTAATAATATAGTAACGTTATTATCATCATAATCACCATCATTATCATTTTTTCCATTATTATGATCATTATATTTACTATATTATCAAAAAAAAATTAAATATGCTCAATTCCTCAATAAAAATAAAATAAAATTAGTAGGATATAAATTCTTATCAATTAATCACTTTATCAAAGCAGCTCAAGAGTATTAAAAAAAAAATGGTCCATATTTCCTTTTTTTTTTTGTGTGTTTATTAAAAAAATAAAGAATCACTCTCACATAGACATTCATACAAAAATGGATTTTGGTTAGTTCCTATATATCCATGTGCACAAGTTCTCAACCATGCACTGCTCATCCACAGTTTTTCCACTTGGCAATGAGTGTTCTTTCTGTCCTTCAACTTCTTCATATATTTAGTCTCTTGCGCTTAGTTCTCTACTATTGAATAACCCTACACTATGTATATCTAACCCTTACCCTCTTTAGATAATTTCATTTCTCTAAAATTCGTTACCCATCTCTTTTATTTCTTCTTTCCTTTTTCCTTCATATTATATATATATATATATATATATATATATATATATTTTGGCGAATGAAGTTACAATTCCCCCTTTTGCCAACGAAGAATTAGAGGGAGACGAGCAAAAGCTATGTGCAAAGCGACCAACAAAGGAAGGACGCAGAAGTAGGACGGAGGTCTAGACAAGGTTCTCGAGGGAGGAAGCAAGCATGCAATAGGCCAAAACCTCATAAGGACAAAGGGAGCGTATAATTGACTACTTGCATAAAATTTGCCTACGTAAGAGAAATGTGAGAAGACCCACTCCCACCACCACCACCACGAAGACGACGTCCACAACCCAATTATAAATGCCTTGGGGAAAGTTAAAACTGTTTAAAGATATCCGTTATATGGTTCACACTTTCTTCATCTCCCTCAAGTCCTTAACTATATGCGAGGTATAGATAGATAGTACAAGAGAAAATGTTAAATATATTAAAGAAAAACTTATAAAAAATTTATTTCTCTACATGTCAGTCATTGATACGTTGAAAATCATGAAATTTAAAATTTAAAATTTAAATTTTAAAGAAAAACTAACAAAATAAGTTTTATAAGTAAAAGTATAAGTATATATAGCACTACTCATAGTACAAAGTGCAACATTCAAGTTGAGACATCCATGATCCATGAATCTTTAGATGTGAAACTCGCCACATGAGTTTGTTGAGGAATGTGGAGTCTGGTCCACACCGCTCGAGCGGAGGCATTGGCCGCTCGAGCGAAGTTAGGCAGAGTCGAACGCTCGATGTTGGCTCGACAGTGAGCTCGAGCAGGAGGAGTTCGCTCGAGCGGAGGCATTGGCCGCTCGAGCGAAATCAGGCAGAGTCGAACGCTAGACGTCAGCTCGACAGTGGGCTCGAGCGGGATGCGGAAGGGAAGTTCGCTCGACGCGCGCTCGACACGCCGCTCGAGCGAACATACGATTTAGGGATTCCGCCGTTTGAACTATATATATGATTTTTGCCTCTTTTGTCTGTAACAGAGCAGCTACGAAAACACTGTGGATGAACAGTGTTGTGACCCATCTTGTAGTGTGATTCCTTAATAATAAAAATCCTCTGCAGCTCCCGTGGACGTAGGCAATTTGCCGAACCACGTACATCTTGTGTCGTGTGTGATTGCGTGTGTGATCGTTTTCTCATTCGGTGTTATTTTTCAATTCATTGTCATCGTTTTTCACAACAATTGGTATCAAGAGCTAAGGTTCGGGTCTGAGGAGAAACGATGGCTGGAGATGAATTGAAGGTATCGGGGATCGAGAAGTTTGATGGCACGGATTTTGGATACTGGAGGATGCAGATAGAGGACTACCTCTATGGGAAGAAACTCCATCTTCCACTATTGGGGCAGCAACCGGAAAAGATGGATGATGCTAGTTGGAATCTGTTGGATCGACAGGTTCTGGGGGTTATTCGATTAACCCTGTCGAGATCCGTTGCACACAACGTCATCAAGGAGAAGACGACGGCGGATCTCATGGCGGCTTTGTCAGGTATGTATGAAAAGCCGTCAGCGAATAACAAGGTACATCTGATGAAAAAGTTATTCAATTTGAAAATGGCAGATAGTACGTCTGTTGCACAACATCTGAATGATTTTAATACTATCACAAATCAATTGTCGTCTGTTGAAATTGAATTTGATGATGAGATACGTGCACTGATACTATTGGCTTCATTGCCAAATAGTTGGGAAGCCATGAGAATGGCTGTTAGTAATTCTGCTGGTAAAAATAAACTGAAGTATGATGATATTCGTGATTTGATTTTGGCTGAGGAGGTGCGCAGGAAAGATTCAGGCGAGACCTCGGGTTTGAGTTCAGCCCTGAATGTTGAATCTCGAGGGAGATCACATGACAGGAATTCAAACAGAGGAAGATCAAAATCAAAGTATAGGGGCAAGAGCAAGTCGAGGCCTGGTCAGCAGGCAACTTGCTGGAATTGTGGCAAAGCTGGTCACATAAAGAAAAACTGCAAAAACCCCAAGAAGACGGAGAATGATAGTGCTAATGTGGTAACTGAAGAAGTACAGGATGCACTATTGCTTGCAGTTCATAGTCCAGTTGATGACTGGATACTGGATTCAGGGGCTTCCTTCCATACATCTTCCCACCGGGAACTAATGAGGAATTATGTTGCAGGTGATTTTGGGAAGGTATATTTGGCTGATGGTGAGGCTTTGAACGTAGTGGGGATGGGAGACATTGACATTGCACTCCCTGGCAAGAACAAATGGACCTTGCAAAAGGTCAGGCACATTCCTGAGTTGAAGAAGAACCTCATTTCTGTTGGGCAGCTTGATGAGTGTGGTCATTCAGTGGTGTTCTCAGATAGCACCTGGAAGGTCACAAAAGGAGCATTGGTACTAGCTCGGGGTAAGAAAACTGGTACACTTTATATGACTACTGGTTTAATTGACACTATTGCTACTACCGTTGCAGAGAGCACAGCAGATTTGTGGCATTGTAGGCTTGGCCATATGAGTCAGAAGGGCATGACGGAACTTCTGTCTAGAGGCAAGCTACCAGAACTGAAGACAGTTGATCTCGGTATGTGTGAGAGTTGTGTTATGGGGAAGCAAAAGAAGGTCAGCTTCTTGAAAAGTGGCAGGACGCCAAAGACAGGAAGACTTGATCTTGTGCACACAGATGTGTGGGGTCCTTCTCCAGTTGCATCTCTTGGAGGTTCTCGCTACTATATTACGTTCATTGATGACCATAGTAGAAAGGTATGGATTTATTTTTTGAAACATAAATCTGAAGTATTTAATGTTTTCAAAACTTGGAAAGCCATGGTTGAGACAGAGACAGGCTTGAAACTGAAGTGTTTGAGGTCTGACAATGGTGGTGAGTATGTTGATGGCGGGTTCAAGGAGTACTGTGCAGCTCAGGGTATCAGAATGGAGAAGACCATTCCTGGGACACCACAGCAAAATGGAGTTGCTGAGCGTATGAACAGGACCATTAATGAGCGTGCTAGAAGCATGAGGCTGCACGCTGGACTACCACCCACTTTCTGGGCAGATGCAGTCAGCACTGCCGTTTATTTGATAAACAGAGGGCCATCAGTTCCACTGGATTGTGGATTGCCTGAGGAGGTTTGGAGCGGGAAAGAGGTTAAGTTTTCTCACCTTAAAACCTTTGGTTGTCTTTCTTATGTGCTTGTTGATTCTGATGCTCGCAGTAAGCTTGAGGCTAAGTCAAAGAAATGCTATTTCATTGGCTATGGAGACGAGGCATTTGGCTATCGTTTCTGGGATGATCAGGGTCGGAAAATCATAAGAAGCAGGAATGTGATTTTCAATGAGAAAATGATGTACAAGGATAAGTCGAGTACAGTTCCTGCAGTAGCTCCTCAGGAGTCTGAGTTTGTAGGATTGGATGATCTACCAGAGGTCACAGTGCAGTGTAGAGATGAGAGTGACGGGGAGAGTGGGTCCAGTACACCCATTCCTATTATTCCGCAGGCAGTTTCAGAACCGTCTACTCCTACAGTTGCAATTCGCAGGTCAGTTAGGACTATACGTCCCCCACAGCGTTTCTCACCTACTTTGAATTACATTCTGTTGACAGATGGTGGAGAACCGCAGAGTTATGAAGAAACCTTGCAAGATTAGAATTCTAGCAAGTGGGAGCTGGCCATGAAAGACGAGATGGATTCCTTGCTAGGGAATCAGACATGGGAGTTGACAGAACTTACATCAGGGAAGAAGGCATTACACAACAAGTGGGTGTACCGGGTGAAAACTGAGCATGATGGCAGTAAGAGGTACAAGGCTAGACTTGTTGTAAAAGGCTTTCAGCAGAAGCAGGGTATTGACTACTCTGAGATCTTTTCTCCTGTGGTAAAGATCACAACTATCAGGATGGTACTGGCTATGGTTGCCACTGAAGATCTATTTCTTGAGCAGTTAGATGTGAAGACAGCTTTTCTTCATGGAGACATTGAAGAAGACATCTACATGCACCAGCCTGAGGGGTTTGTGGTACAGGGAAAGGAAGGTTCAGTTTGCAGACTGAAGAAGAGCTTGTATGGCCTGAAACAAGCTCCTAGACAGTGGTACAAGAAATTTGACAACTTTATGCACAGTGCAGGGTATATTAGATGTCAGGCAGATCACTGTTGCTATGTCAGGCATTTTGGCAATTCTTATATTATTTTGCTGTTGTATGTGGATGACATGCTTATTGCAGGGGCTAGTATTGATGAGATCAATAATCTGAAGAAGCAGATGTCAGAGCACTTTGCAATGAAGGATTTGGGAGCTGCAAAGCAAATCCTTGGCATGAGAATTGTCAGAGACAGAGTCAGAGGTACGTTGAGACTCTCACAGGCTGAGTATGTGAAAAAGGTACTCAGCAGGTTCAATATGGACAAGGCCAAACCAGTTGGCACACCCTTGGGAAGTCACTTCAGACTCAGCAAGAATCAGTCACCAGAGTCAGAGGAGGAACGAGATTACATGAGTAAGGTTCCTTATGCCTCAGCCATTGGTTCACTTATGTATGCTATGGTTTGTACAAGACCGGATATTGCCCATGCAGTGGGAGTTGTGAGTAGATACATGAGTAACCCAGGAAAGCAACATTGGGAAGCAGTGAAGTGGATTTTGAGGTACCTAAAGGGTTCCTCAGAAACCTGTTTATGTTTCTCTGGAGAGAGCTTGGAGGTGCAGGGCTATGTTGACGCTGATTTAGCTGGAGATATTGACAGTAGAAAGAGTACCACGGGCTTTGTTTATACACTTGGTGGTACTGCAGTGTCATGGGGTTCTAATTTACAGAAAACAGTTTCTTTGTCTACAACAGAAGCTGAGTATATTGCAGTGTCAGAGGCTGCAAAGGAGATGGTATGGCTACAAGGCTTCTTGGAAGAATTGGGTAAGAAGAATCAGAAAGGCACTCTCCACAGTGATAGTCAGAGTGCCATATTCCTTGCCAAGAATCCAACATTCCATTCCAGGACCAAGTACATTCAGATCAGGTACCACTTCATACGGTCATTGTTAGATGACGGACAGTTGTTACTTGAAAAGATATGTGGAAGCAAGAACCCTGCTGATATGTTGACAAAGGGTGTTACGCTTGAGAAACTGAAGTTGTGCGCAACTTCAGTTGGTCTTCTAGAATGAAGACAGGAGCAGTGAGTTGCAGAGGTGGAGGATATCATGTTTGAGGAAGACGGAGATACAGCGAGTGTACCAGTCTCCAAGTGGGAGAATTGTTGAGGAATGTGGAGTCTGGTCCACACCGCTCGAGCGGAGGCATTGGCCGCTCGAGCGAAGTCAGGCAGAGTCGAACGCTCGATGTTGGCTCGACAGTGAGCTCGAGCAGGAGGAGTTCGCTCGAGCGGAGGCATTGGCCGCTCGAGCGAAATCAGGCAGAGTCGAACGCTCGACGTCAGCTCGACAGTGGGCTCGAGCGGGATGCGGAAGGGAAGTTCGCTCGACGCGCGCTCGACACGCCGCTCGAGCGAACATACGATTTAGGGATTCCGCCGTTTGAACTATATATATGATTTTTGCCTCTTTTGTCTGTAACAGAGCAGCTACGAAAACACTGTGGATGAACAGTGTTGTGACCCATCTTGTAGTGTGATTCCTCAATAATAAAAATCCTCTGCAGCTCCCGTGGACGTAGGCAATTTGCCGAACCACGTACATCTTGTGTCGTGTGTGATTGCGTGTGTGATCGTTTTCTCATTCGGTGTTATTTTTCAATTCATTGTCATCGTTTTTCACAACAGAGTTGGCATGAAATGTGTTTTTTATATTTTTATAACCAGAGTATGTAATAATTCCTAAAGTAAGTGACATATTTCAAGTATTGCTGTTTAACGTTTTTATAAATTATGACACGTGAATGATGCGGGGCATAAAAGAATTCAAATAAAATTATAGTATCCAAAAAGAGTAGTGCCGTGGTAGGTGGTTAAAAATACAATATTATTACCAACTATGAAAAACCATAGGGCACAAGAAAATGAAATACAGATAGAAACGACAGGAGTAAGAGCATTGACAATGTGTTATTTATTTTCATTTTTATTTTTGAATTTAAAAAATACGTCTTTAAAATGGTCTATATTGGTTTATTCATATCTATAATTATAAATAACTATGTATAGTTCTTATTCAAAAATGAAAATCTCATTTTCCTTCTTCAAACTATATTTTATTGTTTTTTCTCTCTCCTCCCAACTCTTTCTTTTCTCTCTTTTCTTTTTTCTCTCTCTCTTTATTATTTTATTATTATTTGATCAAAAAATACATAATCCAATATAAGAATTTTTCTTCATATTCAAAATCAATCTTCAAAAGATATAATTTTACATATGAAGATAAAGAATACATTGCCAATTGGCCTAGTTATTGCAAAGTCTAAAATTTAGTTAGAATCTCACATTTTAGCCATAACATCCATTTTTAACTAAATAAGTTCGTATTGGACCAGCCATCTTAAATGTAAAATAATAATATTATATTATATATTTTAATAATATTTGATTAATTTTTTATATTTTATAAATACACTTCATATATTAATTAATAATTTTATTAAAAAAATAAAATATAATAATTTATTTCAATGTAGTACTTATATGATTTATTTCAATATGATAATTTATTTCAATGTAATAAAAAAAGAGAGAGATTAATAAATAAAATAAAATAGTTAAATAAAGGTTAAATAATAACTTTCCAATAATATAAAACTCTCTTTAATTTACTGGAATTCAAATATTTAGTTAGTTCATTATCAATGTTCGAACGAGGGTAAAAGTAAATTTTCTCTCTCCTTTTTATGAAGAATGAAAAATGTGTAGGCTTTGAAGTATCTGTGGCGCATCTTGAATGTTGCAGGCTGTAAGTACCAAACCCTTTAACCTCGACCTTATATATGCCACCCTCTCGTAGTCCCCAATTACCAAAACAGAAGAGAAAAAATATTCGAAGAGATATCCAGATCGAAAGATCCCTTCTTTTCTCTCATGCCGTAATCATTATTTAAACAAAAAGTCTCTTCCTTTCAAAAACCCAGAAAGGAGAGAAGAGAGAATAGGGTAGGCTTCGGTCGCAGATTTCTCTATCCCATCAATTTCCGCTTTAATGGCAGAGTCGAAGAGGTACATTTCTCAGGAAGAGCTTCGGAAGCACGATCATGCAGGAGATCTGTGGATCTCACTCCAGGGCAAGATCTACGATGTTTCAGATTGGCTTAAAGACCACCCAGGCGGTGAGCTTCCATTGCTCAGTTTCGCTGGCCGAGATGCCACGGACGCGTTCGTTGCGTACCATCCGGGTACTGCATGGCAGTATCTTGACAAGTTCTTTACCGGGTATTACCTCCGTGACTACTCTGTTTCAGAGGCTTCTAAAGATTATAGGAAACTTGTCTCGGAATTCTCCAAGATGGGTCTGTTTGAAAAGAAGGGACACGGAGTGTGCTTTACGCTTTGCTTGATGGCAATATTGTTTGTTGCGAGTGTTTACGGTATTTTGTGCTCTGATAGCACGTTGGTGCATCTGGTTTGCGGGGGTTTGATGGGGTTCCTCTGGATACAGAGTGGCTGGCTTGGGCATGACTCTGGACACTACCAGATAATGGCCACCCCTCGGTTCAATCGCTTCGCTCAGGTTCTTACTGGGAATTGTCTTGCAGGGATTAGCATTGCCTGGTGGAAGAGGAACCACAATGCACATCACATTGCTTGCAACAGCCTCGATTTCGATCCGGATCTGCAGCACATGCCTTTCTTTGTGGTATCTTCAAAATTCTTCAACTCGATTACTTCTTGCTTCTATGAAAGGAAGATGAATTTTGATTCATTTACTAGGTTCTTGGTTAGTTACCAGCATTGGACGTTTTATCCTGTGATGTGTCTTGCTAGGATTAACTTGTTCGCGCAATCGTTCTTGTTGTTGTTTTCTAAGAGAAGGGTGTCCAAGAGGGGTCAGGAGATATTGGGTATGCTTGTGTTTTGGATTTGGTACCCTTTTCTTGTTTCATACTTACCCAATTGTGGTGAGAGAATAATGTTTGTTCTTGCAAGTTTCTCAGTCACGGGGATTCAACATGTTCAGTTCTGTTTGAACCATTTCTCGTCCTGTGTTTATCTTGGCCCGCCGAGTGGAAGTGATTGGTGTGAGAAGCAGACCATGGGCACGCTGGATATATCTTGCGCGTCTTGGATGGATTGGTTTCATGGTGGGCTGCAGTTTCAGATTGAGCATCATCTATTTCCTCGTCTACCTCGAGGCAATCTCAGGAAAGCCTCGCCATTTGTCAAGGAACTATGCAAGAAGCATAATTTACCTTACAACTGTGTGTCATTCTGGGAGGCCAATGTAATGACAATTGGGACACTCCGGACTGCAGCCCTGCAGGCTCGTGATCTTGCCAATCCAGTCCCAAAGAATTTGGTCTGGGAAGCTGTCAACACTCATGGATGAGAATCTGAGATGGGCATCTTTTGAAGGGCATCTTTTGAAGCATTCTAAGAATTTGACATTGCAGTATTCCTGCCTATTTGACATCGGTGTTAAGTAGGTGCGATAACTTCATTTCGATTGGTATCTGAGGCTGTTCAACCTTGATTTCAATGGAAGAATAATAGTCATATTTATCATTGCTTAGACGCTTCAAACAGTATTATTAGGTCTGCATGTTTGTGAGATCGGCTCGTGCCCTTTGGAATTGTATGACTACCGATATTATTCCTCATCCTCTTGTTTGTTCTCAACGCCACAGGTAGGGATTAGTGGAATGTAAAGTAATCGTGTTTTCATAAGGTATTTGCATTTGATCGCTCTTAGGAGGCTTTGAGTCTCTCCCAATATGTTGTTTTGTGTTTGTGTTTGGAACTCCATTGTCGTTGAGACCAATGGTGTGATCATTAGATTGGCATTTGTTGTTTTCCTGATTTGCGTATCTTGATATTGTATTTTCTCATCTCCAACCTCATTCTAAGATCAGTTTTACTTTCATGTTTGGCTGTCCATCCTGTTATTCCTCGTTCCTGATGATTTGCCCCTTCCTGTTATTAGGTCTGAGATCAATCCAATCTTCTTCAGTCATATAAAAAGAAACCATTGGACTTTCTATACTTGAGATTGCTCTGTTGTAGGGGGCTAAGGATGTGTTTGGATAGTAAATGATCTCATATTATGTGTGAATGGTAGTGAAAAGATTGTGAAGAAGTAACGATAAAATATTAGTGAATAGTAAAAAATAGATAAAAAATAATAATAAAATATTAAATAATACTAAACACAGCCTGTTTATCAAGACAATTCTGAAGCTTTTCATTTCCTAGGTTCTACAAAAAATATCTTCCTATTGGAAATTTCCAAACTATCCTTTTTCTTGTTGGGTTCTTAATGCTGTCCTTGAACGAGGGAAAGTGCTTCAGGATTACAGCTCAGGGTGGGGCCTGGTGGCTCCCTGTCGTATGAAAAAAAACACGAACTTTCTCTGTAACTTCGTAACAAGAGGGTACTGAGGCTCTTCAGTCTTGTTTGTTTTCGCGACTAAAAATCAAAATTTTAAAAATTTTTCAAAGTTTTTGTACTGTTAGTAATTTTATAAAAATAAATGTATATTTTGATCTACTAGTTTTTATCTCAAAAGATCTCAAGTTTCTTCTCAAGTTTTCTTCTCAAGTTTTCATCTTAAAAAATCTTAAGTTTCTTCTCAGGTTTTCATCTCAAAAAAATTATACCATTAGTAAATAAATAAAGGAAGGAAGTAGCCAAAAAAAGAAAAGACAAAATGGTTAAAAAAAAAAGGAAGCAAAAAAAAAAAATTCACCATTGGTAAATAAAAAAACAAAATAAACAGAAAAAAAAAGCAAAAAAAAAAATTTTTTGACCAAATGGTTAATAAAAAAGGAAGCAGTAAAAAAAAATGCATCATTGGTAAATAAATAAACAAAAGAAGCAGCAAAAAAAAATAAAAAAAGAAGTAGAAAAATATAAATAAAAATTGCAGCATTGGTAAATAAATAAAATATTATAAAAAGTACTACAAGTACTTGTAGGTCCTATCATATTAGTAATTATAACAAAGTCAAATTAATCTCATCTCATCTCTAAAAATAAACACATATTTCATCTTATCTCATCTCATCTCAACATATCTCAAAAATTTTTATCTCATCTCATCTCTAAAAACAAACACATATTTTATCTAATCTCATCTTATCTCATCTCAACATATCTCAAAAAATTTTATCTTATCTTATCTCATCTGTAAAAACAAACGAGACCTTAGTTGAATTTTTTTCACTGATACGACTGCAGGGAGAGCCAAAGGCCCAAAAGACCCTTATATGTGAACAAAAATGATATAGATGCAACTATTTTACAATTTTTACACAACTTGTGTTTATTCTATGATGATTGCCGTGCACAATAAAGGACAAAAAGATTTTAGGATTATAGCTCTGCAGATTCTTGGGTTGGTTTGTAGAAGCAATTTAAAAAGCCTAAGCTAAAGGATTCCACACAGATGAAGATAACATATGCCAAGGGACATAGCATTAGAATAGTCTCAACTTCATTGAAATCTGCCCGAGGTGAAAAATATCTCCTCATTTTGACGTACTCTCTATGCGCGCCTGTCGTCTGAATTGTTGACATCACATGCGCAATTGTCGCATCTTTTAACTTTTAACTCAAAACTGGTGACCCAAAACTACCGCTTTTTTATTTCAAAACTTGAATGCAAGCCATTGTTCATGCCAAACACATGTGTATGTAGGTATGTATGTAGGTAACACAACATGCAAAATACCACCACCCCAATAGAACAAGATCACCATAAACAAGATAGCCTTACTTGTTTTGAAATTGATCAAATCATACTTAAAAACTAATGAGCAACAATCATGAGTCTATCTCTTGAGATATCATACCAATTTTCCACCAATTAAATTCAAAGTTTGTAGCTTTTTTTCTTTTAGGGTATCATCCATTCATTAGTCTCTTGGATTATCATATCAATTAACACTTTTGGTTGAATGGATTTCTTGGTTTAGAAGAATTAAAACCATGTCAGAAAATCTTGAAAAAGGGATAGGAAGACTTTTTAAAAATAAACTGAATCATGTAGGTTCCAATATATTCAGAAGTCAGAACTGCCTCCAACACGTCTCCAACACGTCGTCCCTGATCTTTCTGCAGTGCATGATATCCATGTAGGCAAGCATATATTGCTTTCTTCCCCACTCTCTCCCTCAAATTTCTCATATCGATTTGCTACTGATTTAGCAGAAGCACCGGCAAACTTTGAGGCATAAAACAGCCCGATCTTTCCATGTGATGTGTTTGAAAAACAAAGAAATTAGTAGTAGCAGTGCTGGCAATCACAATCGCCCCCACCATAACCCAAGCATGCGCCTAATGTAAATACCAACGCATGCAGAAAATGTGGAGATAGAACATTGTCCTCTCGCCCCATTTTCCCCCTCGCATCATGGCCAAGATGACTTTCTCAATGCCCACAAATTAGTTGGCATCCTTAACATCTTGAAGATGACTGAGAACCTTGATCCGGCAGCAAAAGCCAATGCCATGAAAACCCTCATTTACGAAGCCAATGCACTTGCTCGTTACCCCGTTGGTGGCTGCTACCGCATTGTTTCCAATCTAGAGCGCCCCATCTTGCTTTGCCTGATAGAATACAAGCTCTTGCTTCATCAACTTGCTGTTTGTCGTGTGAAACTGGCACCGCCTATTGGAATTCATGACGATGACAAGAGCATAACGTCTCATCTTCAAACGGAAGAACAAGAACGATGCAGCATCATTTGATTTTGATTGACAAAGGCAGCCCTTGCTTTTGATCGATAAACATTTCTGCTTAACAAACAGCAGTAATGACAACACAGATTTTGAATTGCATTTTAATTTAATGTACGTTGAACATGTTAATTGAAGATGAGGCTATCAGTACTGTGATCTGCTCTGTTCCCCATAGATCTTGCTGCCCTCCATATGCACATTACTGCTAGGAATATGGTGACTATGAAAAAATTGAACACACATTTTTGTTTCCGTTTTGCCTTTAAAATGTACTTGTAATGGACTGAGTATGTGCAAGACAACCTATTTTTAATTTAAATGCCCTTACTATAGCATGAGATCATAGTGTAATTACCTGCACAAGATTCTGTCATCTCAGTGTTACTCTCTATCGGAAGCTTTAAAGCCTTTTTAATTTCAAATTTTAATTCTTTATGATCAGGTCGATATGGCGATCTAATTACTCGAAGTACTGATTTCTAACACATAGGTAGAACATCTATTGAGATACTATATTTTAAGAAGGGCATGAACTTAGTTCTAATTAACCAAATGCATGTAAAGGTATGTATATGTATGCATTTCTTCAAGTGTTAGAAGTGTAAAATACAGTAGAAAATTCAAAAGCAATGGAAGAAATCATAGCTAAGTGTTGATGTTTTTTTGGGCCTCAAGAGTATTGGTCAAATGACCCTCTCCTCTCATATAGTTGTTCTTGGGGGTAGTGTGTTTGAGGTGTTCATTCATGACTTAAGAATAAATTGCAAGAATAAAGAAGATCGATATTTATACATGGTTCGCACTAAGGCCTACAGCCACAGGTATGTGGTGTAAAATTCACTATCAGCTGAGTTTGATATAAGCTCTCTATCCTCACTAGGCTCTACAATTGCTCCCATGGAGTTCTCTCTAAGAAAAATAATTTTAAGCTCTCTCCCCTTCCATTCAATATCCAAATGAAGTCAACAACTCTCCTATGCTACCTCCCCTCTTTTCTTTCTAATCCATCTCCTCCACCTTTATGTTTCATCCTTATTTTATGTTTAATCAACTTCTTGTCTTTGTCAGATCCTCTCTCTCCCTTCTATTTTAACATGGTGGGTTTCAATTTCTCATGGACTTTTGGTGGGCCTTGCACAAAGTGCTCATTTTACCTTCAACAATAAGTGTCATTGTTCTTTTGTAAGGCATCTATTTGAGGTATTATATGACATCAAAGAACCTTATAAACCTTATCTTAGAAGATTTCTTATTGAAGATTAATGATAGGGTTAGTCATTGTAATCCACTATTGAAAGGTAAAAGTTCTTTGTTTTTTATTATTTGTTTCCATGAAAACATTGTCATTATATAGAACATAAAGCCAAAGCTATTTTATCAGTTAAATCAAGGTTTACAAAAAGGCAAGAAAAGTCTTTGGTTTGAACGCTAGCTATTGCTTTCTTGGCTGTAACTTCTCACTCATTTCTTGCAAATAAATCTTCTTCTTTTAGGAATCAGATTGAAAAAACGTACCCTTTTTATCCTTTGCAACACTTCCTACCTAAGTTTTGGCTTTATGTCTACCTCACGGCCACATGGTCCAACGTTAAATCTAACACGTCATCATCCTCCTAGCTACGCTCCTACGTGGCAAACCTCCACGCATGCGAACGTGGCACGTCCTCTTCAACCCCTTCATAACGTTATATATATATATATATATATATAAGATAATACGTATAGTGTGTTCAGTGTTGTATGAATTTGTCATTTATTCTGACCGTTTATATATTTTAATTTATTATTATTATTTTAATTTAATAATTAAGAAAATAAATATTAGTGTATTGGCATATTATTTTTAGTTTTTAAAAATATTTAAAAAATATGAAAAAAAAAATTAGAAAGTAGGACACGTGGGCGGTTCCTACACTCTTATATATGCATATATACAGTCTTCACCCATCTCGCTCAGTTCGTAGCCTGTGCTTGTATCTTCAGTCGGTGTCGGTCCCCCTTTCTCTCTGTATCTTCATCTCTCTCTTCCATGGAAGGAAACTCAGAGCTGTCACCCGAATCAGAAACAACAGCTGGCATCATTGCCGGAAAGTTGAACGAACTGCTGACGGAGGATGACGGCAATGACGACCTGTCGTCAGAGTTGTTCATCAAAGAAGAAATGGTAGCAAAGTTCATGCAAGAGCTGTACAAGGAAATCACGTGTCCCTCTACTTCCACTAACCCCAACAAAAAGGCGAACGATTTTCCGCCACCAACACTGTCTTCTTCATCTTTGTCGACCTCGTCATCGTTTGCATTGACAGTTCCGTTCGCCGAATGGAACGGCAAGAGTGAGAGTTGTGGGACGTCGGTGTCGGATCCGGTGTCCACACTGATGGCAGGCATGGAGTATTTTGGGCCAGCGGCCAAGATGGGTTCGCCGCAGAATGGGTTTTGTGGGGGCGCAGTAGAAGAAGTTGGAGGGTGTAATTACAGGCCGGTGGCGGTGGGAGCAAAGGAAGGTTTTGGGGAGAGCCAAGTGGACGGGTGTGATGTTGGGGAGTTGGATGATGAGTGGCTAGGAAGGGTACTCAGCTGGGACCCATCGCTGCTTGAGGATCACTGCATTTGAAAGCTTGTGCAGGTCCCAAAAAGAGAGGTTCCTGCCTTCCCTTCCTCTGTTTCCTTTCACTTTTTGGTAAGCTTTCTACTCAGCTTCCTCTCGTGCCCACAATGGTATGTACCAGTTTACTACTTTTGGCGTGCTTTGTATGATGTCACCTTACTAATTATGTTGATACTTTCATGGTCAATGACTCAATACTCAGGCTTAGCAACTTCTAGCTTTTCTTCAAAGTGAAGAGAAATGCTAAATAGTGTTAAATATAGGGGTGAAAATCGACCCTTTCAGTGCGGTTTTAAACTGAATTTAATATCTAAACACCTAACTCTTAATTACTAAATTTTTCTCAATTCAAAACCTATTTACACATAAGATCAACAATATTTTTCAATCCAATACCTCTTTACACATGAGACTTACAATATTTTTTCAACCTATCATAAATATATATAAATTCATCTTAATATTTAAATACAACTAAAATCATTTTGAATAGTTTTATAAAATTTATTCAATTATTTTAACTCACTACTATTTATAAAAAACTTAACTCATTTTAACATTCAAACGAGACATTAAAGTTTCGTTCTTAACCTTGATGAGTTGTTTGATACCTTGTCTCGAGGTGGCTCTTACATCCTCATTAAATATTTAAACTTCAAGTAACGGATGAAGATAACTTTATAACCAGCTAATAACAAGGGTTCATATTCATTTGTAATTTTTTTGTTTTTTAATTTTCGGATCTAAACGCCAAGGCCTGCGAAGTATTGTTGGGCCCAGACTCTTCCTCGCTGGAATGTTTCAAGTCATATATATAGTCGAAAGGTTAAGCCCATCAACAATGCTCTAAGAAAAAGGGTAAGGATATATAGCCTCATTCAATACTCTTATGTGACACGTTTTGTATTAAAATTCTTGAGATAGTTTTTTTCGAGATTTTTTTATAAGTTGGAGCTCTTTGAAAATATGTTTGCGTTGAGAATGTTTTTAAATATATATTTCTTTTAGGTTATGAGAAAAAAAAAATTGTACACTTTACTCTGTTTGGATATTGAAACGAGTTGAATTCTTTATAAATAGTAGTGAGTTTTGTGAGGCTCGCCTGAGATGAGTTTAGATATGTTTAGATGTTAAGATGAGTTTGGATGTGTTTATAGAAAGTTGAAAAAGACTGTGACTCTCACGTGTTAAGATATTTTGAGTTTAGTGATTTGAGAGTTAGATGTTTGGATGTTAAATTCAACTTAAAATTAATGTCAGAGTCTAAGTTCCAAATGGGCCTCTTTTTACATTTTTTGTGAAACTTGTTTTAATTTTTTGTTTTGTCAACCAATAGAATGTTTAGATGATTTATTATTTTTTGTGGGGAAAATGTTTTGGTGTTTAGAAGATGTGTGAATTTTTTTAAAGTATCATTTTTAGTTTCTAGGACGTATTTATTTACAACGTACTTACGTTTTTAAGGCTAGAAATATTGCTATTTACAAAACATGTCACACTTGATTAATAAAAATTATTTTTTTTAAATATATATATAAACAAATTAATTAAGTTATAGAAAAAAAAAAACCCCCTGAAAATGTGGACGAACGAAAGGTGTGGATCAGAGAAAACAAAACAATAAAGAAAATACATATATTTTAAGCTAGGCAAGAGGGAAAAGAAAATAATAAAATGTAGGAGTAGATAAAGTCTCAGTCCATTCATCCTTATTATATTATTCCCTCTAATAAAATAACACTCCACTCTATCTTATAAAATTCAACAATGTCAGAACCCATTGATCATCTTTTATCCCTTCAATAATTAGCCAGTAAAGTCATTTTTAGCTTCTAATTACCACACATCCCAAAGAATATAAAAGAAAATAAATCAAATGTGAATTCACTTTTTGTCCTAAAAACTTGATCAGTTAGGCTCCGTTTGGAAGTTCAGTATAATTTTTAAGCTTAGTTTAACATTTCAAATCACTAAATTCATTTTAATTCAAAACCTCTTTACACGTGGAACCTATTTACACGTGGAATCTATAATCTTTTTTAACTCAATATCTCTCTATACACAGGATCTATAATTTTTTTCAATTTTTTATAAATACATCTAAACTCATTTTAACATTCAAATATATCTAAATTCATCTTAGGTGGCCTCCACAAATCTCACACCATCATCTTAACTCATTACTATTCATAAAAAATTCAATTTATCTCAACTCAACTCAAGATCTAAACGGGACGGCCTAGATTCTCTTTTAATGAATGAGTATTTAAAATGTGAAATATTTAATTAAATAATAATAGAGTATATAGTTATAATTCGAACTCAAGATCTCTGTTTTGATATAATGTAAAATCATCATAATAAAAATAAAGAAATTTAATTATTAATATTATATTATCAAAAGAGGCCAAATTCAGAGCTGTAGAGCAATGGACAATTCTGAAACCCAGAAAATTTTAGAAAGGCATATTTTTGTTTGTTTGTTTGTTAGTTTGGATTCATGGAAACCAAAACAGAAAAGGATTATCCTAATTCCTATCCCTTTTGGCCTTTTGCGTATCTCGATGGACAGCCACTTAAAGTTAAAGGCACGTGCATGGTGTGATCAAACTTTCTGGGATATATGGGGAGGCGTTTTCAGATGATGATAATGAAGAAGAAGAAGAAAAACCCTAGCTGGATCAGGATTCGGGAACCCTAACGTAATTTACAACTTCTGCACA
Organism: Carya illinoinensis; assembly: GCF_018687715.1. Taxonomy (NCBI): domain Eukaryota; kingdom Viridiplantae; phylum Streptophyta; class Magnoliopsida; order Fagales; family Juglandaceae; genus Carya; species Carya illinoinensis. The sequence continues at coordinate 6,450,708 of NC_056766.1, forward strand.
AATTCCTACTGTCCCTCTCAACCAGACCAGAAATCACGTGTACCGAATTTAGCAAACCCCTACTTTTCAGCGTCGTGCACTCCACTTGAGATTTATTATTATTAATTTATTTTTTATTTTGCATGCACTTGAGGTTTGTTAATAGGAAATGAAGAAATTTATGACCTAATTTATCTTATAAAACAGTTTAATAAGAGATAATTACTTATTACTTATAAACATATCTAAAATATTATTCACACACAATATAGACTTTTTTCTTCAATACTCTCTCTCTCTCGTGTAGGCTAGTATTTTCCTGATCATTGTCAATAGATAAGAAATGTGAACCATCATTCGTCCTCTGGTAGACTCTGATATCATGAAAAAATTTATGAGCCTAACTCATCTCATAAAACCGGTTCAATGAGAGGATTGTTTGTTGCTTATAAATATGTTGAATACCTTGTCTACAGGTAATGTGAAATTTATTCCTTAACAAGAAAATATTTAGATATAAAGTGATTATATAAAAGTAAATCCATAAATTGATATCATTTGATGTGATGCATTGATTGTAAAGTTACTTTAATTATAAAATAAATCTAATTGATTCTATGAAATCACACACATTAATTTGTAAGTTTGTATTTTGTGTAATCTCTTTGTGCCGTAACAAATTCATATATCTATCATGTTTATACTATTTATATAAATATTGTAAGTTCTACTTCATATGTTTGACTCTCTTTCAACGTAATTTTAGAATCTGAGCAGAAATTCTAAGATATTCATCTCATTTTTTTTAATAATATTTAAAGGAGAGAATATAAATTTGATCTTAGAAATAATATTGTCTCGCACACTTTCCTTTAAAAACAATGAGAATCACCATGTTTTACACTATAACTATTATCATTATTATTATTAGACTCGTGCATGCATGAGGTTTTCAATCATATCTATCTTACTCAAAGCATGACTTCAAAACTGCCAAGGGATTACACTTTGCAATACATGATTTTCTTTTGTTGAGCTTAATATCATTATTAGACTCGTCATAGTCAATATCATAATCTTTGATCTTGAAGAAAAGAAAAGAAGATTTCGGTTTACTATTCATCAATAATCTTCTATTTATTTTTTTCTTTACGTTGTGAAATCATTTGTTTAAAAATTTTAAATTAGTAAAAAATATAAATTTAATTATTTATATTATATTTTTAATAAGCATGGGCGATAGATTTAATTTTAGGAATACTTTATTCCTAAAAAAAATTATTCCTAAAATTAGCATTTACTATAAAGATTATTAAAAGAAAAAAATAATTAAAAATTCTTATGCTCTAAATTAGATATGGTTTGAATAATAAAATGAGATGAAATGATTTTAGATAAAAGTTAAAAATTAAATAAAATATTATTAAAATATTATCTTTTAATATTATTATTATTTTAAAATTTTAAAAAATCATAATAATAAAATAAAATAAAACACTTTTAACTATCCAAACGTATACTAAGATGAAACCATCAAACCTCGGAGAGACGAATCCAAAAGATGAAAGGATTTGGACTTACTACATTACGTGGGAATTGCTATGCAATCAAGAGTTGACTTTTGACAGTCCAAAACTTTCACATTCCACATCAGGAGTCATTGATTTCACTACTTTTGCAGTGGTTTTGAGATTGGGATGAAAAGAATTCTCGACCCATCCTATTTTATTATTATAATTTTTTAAATTCTTATATAAAATATAATAAAATTTTAATATTTTTAATTTTAATTTAATTTTTTTAAATTTTAAAATAATTATATTTTAATATTATTTTATTTAATTTTTAATTTATATCTAAAATCATCACATCTAATCTCATTTCACAATCGAAACAATCTAAAACTAGATCATCTGATCATCATTAGCATTCATGGTTTCTCCAACAACACCCATTTTATTCACTTTTGTTATTTTTTGTTTGCTTTTCCTCTTCCATTTGTTTTTCTTGTGGTTCCTATTAAAAGTTAAAACAAAAAACAACAAATTAAAGAAAAAATGCCTCCTAAAGACACAGCCTCACACATCTTGTGGCACTCTTTTTCTCTTTCAGATTTTTGCACGTAATGTTCCTTCAAAATTTCTTGTCATGTTTTCCCTGTCGGTTGCTCTCTTCTCTCTTCTCATTACAAAATCATCCCAATTCATGCAAAAACATACACAAAATAAAAATGAAAAGATAAATGCTACGGTAGATCTTACCATAATTTTACAATATATCGATTAAATCATTTCTCAAATTAACCCTTTTCAACGCAGATTACAAACAAAATGAAAACCAGCCATGCAAGGAAATAAACAGAGTCAGAAAGCTACCAATTAAGAAGAATTGAAATTATGATGGAGTTGATAACAATTCCAGAATTGCTTACAGCATCAAACTTCTAAAAAATTAAAAATGAAAACTTTACTAAAAGAACTCTAATCTTAATACCTTTTATAATCTTCTATCAACCTCAAATTGTCAGCCCAATCATCATCTTTGAAACTTATCAAAAATCCCATTAAAAAGAAAAAAAAAAGAACAAAATTAAAAAGAAATATAAAGAGCAAAGCAAACCCGCAAAAAGAAAGAAAATTTAATGATAATTATTAAAAAGTCCACTTCCAGATCTTGATCCGTAGATCGACCTTGCATTTGGAGCCAGAAACAGAAGCCACCGACGGGGACTTGGATTTCGGTGCAACCCCGTTGATACCCTGACAAGTTACCCTAATACCCACCTTGTTGCTCTTCATCCCTCCCAGCTTCACCTTCACTTCGGTGTCCATCTGAATCTTCATGGGGACGCCATTTTTCCTCTTCAGATCCGACCTCAGAGCCGTCACGGAATCCGTGTCCAGATCTCTCGACACCGCCAGGATTGTTCGAAAAGTCGTCTCGTTCTTCTTGTCGCTGACGAACGCCGGGATAGAGCCGTTGGCGATTTGGACTGACTGTGAAGATAAGCAAGAGAGGGCGAAGGGTTCGTAGAAGAAGGTGATTTGGGAGTTCGGATTCTTGGAGAAGATAGTGAGGTTGAGGAGGGAAGAAAGATGCGAGGAAGAGTCTGCGGTGGTGGTGAGGTTGAGCTTGGAAATGCGGAGGGATGAGACCGAGAACTGGGGCCGCTGGGGGTGGTAGATGACGTAGAGTGCGACGCCAGCTATGGAAACGAGAAGAGTCACCACGAGGAGTACAAGGAGCGACCAGAAGCAGCAGCAGCAGCACAGGCCACGTCCGCTGCGTCGGCGTCGGTGGTTTTGGTACTGGGGTGGACGTCGGTAAGGTTGCCGGAGTTGGGGCTTGCCAGGGGCAGCAGCGGCAGCTGGGTTTGTCGTGTTATTAACACCGGCTGTGGTGGTGCCATTAATGGCGGTGGGCTTGGAAGAAGGGTAGACTCTGTCCGTCATCTTGCGATTTCTGCAGATACAGAAGATCTTTAAAAATTCATTCAAAACAAATAAATAAAAAAACAAACGAGAGAGAGATGCATCGAAAAAGAGAATTCAGAAAGATTACTTGAGTTGCTTGCTTTGGTAGAAATCTCACCGAATCGTGCAAACTGGCAAGAACAGAAAGGAATAATCTCTCTCTCTCTCTCTCGTAGTTTCTGAGATTTTTCTTCCTACGGAACTGTCTCTGTGATTTCCTTTTCTTTTTACTGTCACTCTCTCTCTCTCTGTGACTTAAATGCAAAGATTTTAACATTTTATTTATATAAATATTTATTTAATAATTATGCGATGTGAACTGTACATCTTACACGTTTTTTTTTTTTTTTTGTCTTCGGTGCTTAACATGTGAATGGAGTGAAATTCGTCAGAAATTTGTGGGGTCTGTCATTCTTTTGTTGTATTGCAATTATGTGGCAATTTAGCATATAACTTTATCTTGAAGGATAATTTGTACTTATTTTCTTGAATTACCATTCTTTTCATGTAAATATTTAAATTACCTAAAATTTATTTTCAAATTATAGGGCTTAGAATATGGAGAGTAGATATATGAATTTATAACTATCCATTTTATGATATTTTTGGATTAAATAATGTATGTAATAGAGACTCTTAAAATACTTTATTATATTAAACTAAAATATTGGAGGACGTCTCACGAATCTAAGTTAAAAATAAAAAAATAAAAATAATATCAACATAAATATTGAACAAATTATATTTTAGTTTTGATAAATTATTAGATCCCAAATATAAAAGGGATGAAATGGGATTTGGGTATTTGTCTAAATATTATAAGAGAAATAATAATTACAGTCGTGAATATGTAAGTATTATATAATTATTTTTAAAAAAATAAATAAATATAAAATTTACATAAAAAAATTTAATAATAGATTCAAATTTTTTTAAAGTGACTGTATGATACTTGTGTACTCTATTATTATATATATATATATATATATATATATATATATATATCATTACCCATGTTATAAATTATTAATAAATGGAGTCCGGATTTTGGTATGGTCAAAGGTCAAATAGAGGGAAGGCAAGAGTGAGAAATGCCACCGACAAGACTTGAGATTTAATCCCAATTATAGTTTATGATCCATTCATTACCTAATCGTGATTAGAGTTTGCATTAACTTGACTTCAAAGTCAATTAAGTACTTTTTTTTTTTAATTATGTTGCTTTCGAGGTTGATTTTTTCTTTTTTACGTTATTTTATAAAAGATACATCTTAACTTGAAAGTGCTTCTATACGTTTTTTTTTTAATAATTTAATTATTACATGTATGTAAAAACATATGTAGTTTATCCACGGATTGATCTCACAAACTGACATATTTTTATATGATAAATTTATAAAATTATTTTTATTATAAAATAGATCTACTGTATCATATAAAATGATGTTAATTTATAAATTTATTTTTATAAAATCTCTTTATAACTATAATAATTCTCGTGTAAAAATATAAATTAGGTTATATTCATTGATTACTTGTTGTTAATTATATAATATTTTGGGATAGGTTAAAAGTACAATTTATTTATAATTTAAGATTATCTAATAATTATTTTGTCTTAAAATATTGATATAGTGGAGTCGAATCATTGATTATGGTTATAATTAAATAGTAAAAATTAATAATTATTTGAAGTTTATCCACAAATTTAAAACTTTAGGATTGGGAAAAATAATCTAAAATAATTGATTAAGAAAATATAGACAAAAAGGCAAACTTAAAGATATGATTATTAGAACTAATCAAAAGACAGCTTTAAAAAAAGAAAAGAAAGAACAAAAGACAAAGCTGAAGTGGAAAGATGGGTTTAGTACTTGAGAACTACCGACACTCACAAGTGTAGAACTTTCAAAGATTAACTTATCAAAAGTAACAACACTTCTACGGTAATGTTATTCATTATTTTAATTTTTATCATCTTCTCATCTTTTTATCTAATATTATATTATAAAATAAAAATAATAATAAAAAAATAAATAATGAATAGATTTTTTTTAAAGATGTAGTCCTAACTCATTTATAGCAACAAAATTAATTAAAAGAAATGATATTTACAGTTTTAAATGTATAAATCTTATGCATTTTTTTAAAAGATAGTTAATGAATATGAGATCTATATAAAAAATTATTTTTTTAATAATAAATCTAATTTTTTTTTTTCAAAAAGACTGGACGGGACTTACACACCTTAAGATTGTATCTAACATTCCTCTTTAAAAGATAATGAGAAAAAATAAATAAATAAATTTTAAAAAAAATTTTAGCAAATAATTTTACATAAAATTCAAAGAGATAGACAGTACTGTGGATCTCAACATTCAATTATAAATGAATATTTAGATTAAAAAAAATTAAATAGAATGAAAAAATAAATATGCAAACACATTGTGAAGAATCACATAAATATTATTGATGGATCCAACTTTGTAATAACTGTTTGAAATAAATGAGTGAATGCTAAATAGAAGAGGCAGTAGCCTCAATCTCAATGATGCAGCAGTGGAATATTGATATTAAAGTACACTACTTTCAGATTGCAAGATTGGAGAGTAATTAGGTGGGTGAATCCTCCAAATATGGAAACGCACTAGGCAAAATGCTTTCCATGCAGGTCCTTTTCCTTTCTCTGTATTATTCACTTTTTGGGCATGAGGGTCCTATTTTGCTGAGGTAGCTGTAATGCCAGCCTGTGTGTTGAAGTCCTTGGTAACTGTCTTGGCAGCCACTCGAGTTTTCAATCTTTGTTAATACATGTTAACTACAAAACCTCTTGGTCTTGGAGTGTCAGTTTCCACATTTTCTCTGCAAACAAACACATTGTGGAGTGGATTACGATCATTACAAACCGTATCTCTTTGCTTGGGATCAATTCTGTCGAGTTTAACAATTTATCTTTATTTGCAGTGATCACTATGGTTATGACCTGGATTCTGGGGAACAAGGTGGTTCACAACCAAGAAAAACCCAATATGATGGCATGGATCAACACAATGAAAACCACACAGGGATCAAAGGGAGGCATGCGGGCATAACCCTCGAGCTACAAGCAAAAAGGCCTAAAGCTGACAACTTCAAACTGAATATTTATGTCGCAATCAAGCTAAACTTCTACATGTTAGCAGCCATCTGCAATGACGATGAAAGACTTCTACTTGAGGATACTTATAGCATGGAGAAGCAAGAGCCATATTACTAGCATTCAATGAAGCAAAGAAGCTGGAGATGAAGCAGATAATCCCTGAAGGTGACTCTTTAGATGTAATCATGGCAAACATGCATGGGCCAGATTATGGCGGATTGGCAGATCTCACCAATGGTCAATGACATCATGAAGATACTGAGAGACACAATCTCGTGGAGTACACAAAAAGTCCATGGAAGTGGTAACTTTGTTGCACCCAATATTAGCCAAATGGGTCGGTGCATTCCCATCCCCAGTTACCTCTTAGACCCTAGTTTTGCGTTCAAACTCCATGACGACTTGACTATTCTTGTAATATTTGCTGAAAAAAGTAATCATAGTATCTAGCTTCCAAATTGGTAAACAAGGATGGGCCGACTTCCACAAGGGAACTCACCTAAACCCTCAGTTCTAGGATTTAAGATGGAAACTAAGATCGCAACAAAACCACAGTGAATACAAGTCACACATGTTGGAAGAACATCATAGATGTGGGCAATTAATTACACAGATGATGAAGTAAATGAATGCTTTAGAGAACAGCATACAATTGTATCTGATTAGGAATTATAGTGCAAATCATACATCAAAAGCTAATTTAAAAGGCATCTTCCTGTAGCCACATGCAAACACATTGCAGCTTTTGTTTTCTTTCAAACTTTTGATCTGGGTACTAGAACATATCATGATCTGGGTAATAGAAAATTATGTAGATACAAGGGCAAAATGGGATTTATACAAGAGAACTACAAAAATGCATGTGAAAGCATGTGTATGTCATGTAAGCACCCCGTGTGCCAAACATGTATCAAACTGTTAGCCAGCAATACCCATCATTGCATTGGATGCTTGGAACATTGAATTCATATTATTGGCAGACAAAAGTAGAATAAGTACAACATATCACGGCAAACAAACTCAAAAAGCTTGCAAAACGTTGAAAGTTGGATCTTCTCTGACCACCTTCATGTCTCCTTAACCTGAAACCAATCATAACACACCACATTACAGACAGAAAACCATAGCCATTCTCATAAGAAAAGCGTTAAAATAAAAAGGAAATAATTTTACTTCTGATGATCAGTAGATCCCCCCTCCATGTGCTGTGACTGTAAAATGGAAAGTAGAGAGTTCCACTTACAGTGGCACCAAGCATGAAAAGCTGTCAATCATTACTTCCTAAATCCTACACTGTCACAAGGCAATGGTGAAAATGATGTTAATAATCTGGTTATCGATCACCAAAGTCCAACTTCAAAATGAAGCACACATCGATAATATTATTTTCAAAATTATAAATGCTAGCGATCAAAATCATGTTGTGAACCATGCGGGGAGTGCATTTCATGCAGATTAGAAAAGGGGGAAAAAGCCCTCAAATGCTTTCAATATTTACTCGAAAAAAATGGTAGATCTTATGCCATCTGGTACTAAGTGCATAGGCAAAATTGACCTGGGATGGAAATCTCTGTTGAAAGGAAAATAATGGAACCAGCACTGATTATGTTTTGATTGAAAAAAAAAAAAAAAAAAAATCATAGTTCTGGACAATAATAGGGGAGAAAGATCGATGTGACTCTCCCTTGGCAATGATTTTCTTGACAAAAGTTGAAGATAGTAGAAATCACTTATTACCTCAAATAAGCTAAAATCCTCTGAAAAATATCAGTCATCCACTAGCTAATTCACCATGCTTGCCTTCATTGGTTGTTCCTACTCTCTTCCTGGACGCTCTTTATGATCACCTAATCTGTTAGATATCCCACTAATACGTCAGAACAAGAAAGATCCCCAGACTTCGTCTAAGCTGCAAGTAACAATCTAGAATCGACCTACAAAATAACAATCTAGAATAAAAATGGTGAGAAGATCAGAACAAGATATCAAGTAGCACTTTTTTATCTTTATATGTTGCCCAGAATTGCGCTGATGGTCATAAGTAAAAAAAAATATAGCAAAAGGGAATTGGAATAACAGGTTATGATAAGAGTTGATCATGCTGTTAATATCCCAAATTTGTTCCTTTTTTTTTTTTGAAAAAAAATATAAACAGCTAAACTAAGTACCGTTGAACTTTCATCCTTCTATACATTAGCATCACACTGAGCAGAACAGGAACCATTGCTAAACATAAATGCTCCAAGGAGTGCCCACTGATAAGGTATCGATTTACATAGTATATTTTCTTGTCAGCAACACCTTCAAATTTGGCTAGAACATGTGCTCCTGTACCAATGTGTTTCCAGAATTTTAATTATCCAACATACATGGGCGAGGCATTGCAAATGTATTATAAGATAGTAACATCACAGTTTTCAAAACTACAGCAATTCCTCCCGAACAATATATTGGCAAACTGATTGCAGGAAACAAACAATTTTATTAAATGGATAAGGAAAGAAAAGAGAGAAGAAAACGAAATAACATAAAGTAAGTTAATTTTTCAGATTCAAATCAGATGAAAGAAGTTTTATATCTAGAGATGCCTGCCAAAGAAAGAAGGGGGGAGTGAACCTATGATTTCACAATTCTGAAAAGCAACTATCTTCAGTACCAGTCCCTTCCACGAACTAGCAAAAGAAATCAATAAATGCAAACTTGTAGGTGACATCATTTCCTAAGCTTTTGCAGTAAGCATGTGTAATTTTTCCAGAGCACAACACATGATCTAAATGGAGATTTAAATTACTTCAACAAAGAAACAAATAGTTCCAGCCTAATATTGCTGCACAGCCGTCTGATTACTCCCAAGGATTATTCTTCTCACTAAATTAAATTGCCACAATCAAGAAACAGATATATCCAGCCTAATCATAGCTGATATAACTGCCCATTACTCCTAGCTGCAAATACCTGCCCATCACTCCTAGGAAAGATTTTTTCACTTTTACCCTTTTTCTTTACAGATATGCATGACATTGGGGACATATCCTCTAGAACCCAAAAAATGCTGAACAAAAAATCACCTTTTCAGTTATAGGTATTGAAAACTGAAGCTTTGACACTCCCAAAAACTTTTTTTTTTTTTATTGGCACCAGGTGTAGGGGAACAGAATCTGGACTAATCCCAGGGGTCCGGACTAATCCCGGGCATCCTGACTAATCACTTTTTTTTTTATTAGCTCCCAGAGACTTCGGGAGGTAAATTTCAAGTATTTAGGTTTTCACTTTCAAAATTCCATGAACTACTTCAATTTTCAGCACTGAATTTCAATTTGCAAGAATTTAAATCCTCCAATACAGGATATTATTTGTACAGTTCTATGCAAACTAATAAATTCTAGACTGAAAAAATAAAAAGGAAATAGAAAGTTTTAACCCAACATGAGTGATGAAGGTTTCTGTCAAGATCAAGCCTCATATGCACAGATGCAAATGTCTCCCAGAACCTGATGCCTAGTTAGCAGCCCTCATTGGGACAAAATAAAAGTGGTCACTTTGGAATAGCTTTAACTCAAACTGATCTCTTTGAAGTTTCATAAACCTTTTTTTTTTTTGAGAAAAGTAAGAAGATATATTCAAAAGAATAGGCAAAATGCCACGTTCAGTACAAAGAATGTCCTACACTACGTAGGATCAAAAGAAATAAGAAACTCATGTAAATTCTGGCCATTAAAACTAACAGCAATAGCCCAAGTACAGAGAGTTCTAAAAAAGAAGACTTTCAGCTCCTCCATTGATCTCTCTTTATCCTCGAATGTCCGATCATTGCGCTCTTGCCACACACACCACATAATGCATATCGGGATCATCTTCCAAATTGCCTTAATCTGGTTGTTGTCCCTCAGACCTGTCCAGCTAGCAAGAACCGCCACAACTGATTCCGGCATAACCTAACCCAAGTCTAGTCTACAGAAAACCTCGTTCCATAACCCTCGAGCTACCTCACAGTGTAATAAAAGATGGTCAACAGATTCTCCCCCCTTCTTGCACATGCAACACCAATCTACGATGATCACCCTTCGTTTTCTCAAATTATCCGTTGTGAGGATCTTGCCCAAAGAAGCGGACCACACAAAGAAAGCCGCTTTGAGGGGCGCCTTGTGTTTCCAAAGCTTTTTCCAAGGAAACTGTGAGGGTTGCCCTTGTGTTAGAGCCTTGTAGAAAACACGGACTGAAAACATACATTTTCCCAACGGTACCCACCACAACGAATCTAGAAGCTGAACACTTGGTTTGGTTGAGTACAAGAGGCTGAAAAAGGCTTCAAAAGTGTCCATTTCCCAATCTTGAGCAGCCCTGCTAAAACTGATATTCCACTGGATTTGCTCCCCCATGACCACCATGACTTCCGCCACTAATTTCTCTGTCGCTTGCAACCAAAAATAATGTCGGGAATAAATCCTTAAACGCACAATTACCACACCAGGTGTCATACCAGAATTTGATCCTGTTTCCCTCTCCTAAACGAAGCCTCGTATAGTGAGAGAAAACCTCCCATCCCTGTCTAATATGTTTCCACAATCCCACGCCATGAGCCCCTCGCACTTCCTTAGAACACCAACCACCCCATAATTCTCCATACTTATTTTCAATCACCAACTTCCAGAGAGCTTCTGGTTCTCTATGGTATCTCCACAACCACTTTCCAAGTAGCGCTTGATTAAAGATTCTCAGTTTTCTAATGCCCAACCCCCCACTCGAGATGGGCTTACAAACTTGTTCCCACCTGACTAGATGAAACTTGAACTCCTCTCCTATTCCGCCCCACAAGAAGTCATGTTGTAATTTCTCAATACGAAGTGCCACCCTTGCTGGAATAGGGAACAGGGAAAGAAAATATGTTGGGAGGTTAGATAGGGTACTCTTTATTAACGTTACCCGACCCCCTTTTGATAAGTACATTCTCTTCCAACCTGCTAAACGTCGCTCTACTCTCTCAATCACTGTATCCCATAACGAAACTGCTCTCGAGGGGGCCCCCAACGGAAGGCCTAGATATGTCATGGGGAGTGTAGCAGTCTTACACCCCAAAGTATTCGCCAAGTGTCTTAGACGCTGAACACCGCCAATAGGCACCATCTCTGATTTGTCCAGATTCACTTTCAAGCCTGACGCTACCTCAAAGCAAAGTAGGAGTGCCTTCAGTACTCTAACTTGGAGTTGGTTCGCCTCACAGAAAATTAGGGTGTCATCTGCAAACAATAAATGGGAAATGTTAATACTACCCCCTCCTGGGGTTCCAATCAAGTAACCAGTCATATGCCCATTTGCAACCAGGACTGAGATCATTCTGCTCAAAGCCTCCATTACAATGACAAAGAGTAATGGGGACAACGGATCTCCCTGTCTTAGTCCTCGTGTGCTATTGAAAAAACCAGTAGGGTTTCCATTTATTAAGACTGAGAATTTCGCCGTAGAAATGCACCATCGGATCCAAGTACGCCATCTCTCCCCAAAACCACACTTCCCCAAAATGTCAATTAGAAAGTCCCAATTAACACGATCATACGCCTTCTCCATGTCTAGCTTACATATAATCCCTAGATGACCCGCTTTTAATCTACTGTCCAAGCATTCATTGGCGATGAGAACTGCATCTAGGATCTGTCTGTCCTTTACAAATGCATTTTGAGGCTTTGAAATAATCTTTCCAACGATCTGACTAAGGCGATTTGCCAGTACCTTGGATAAAATCTTATAGACCCTGTTGACTAGGCTAATGGGACGAAACTCCTGTATATTCTCGGCTCCCGCCCTTTTTGGTATTAAGGCTATAAAAGTGGCATTTAAGCTTTTCTCAAGCTTTCCAAACGAATAAAACTCCTGCAGCACCTCCATTAAGTCCTCCCTTAGGATCTCCCAACAAGTTTGGAAAAAACCCATAGAGTACCCATCTAGACCCGGAGCCTTGTCTCTCGCCATTTTCCTTACCACTTCTAACACCTCTGCCTCTTCGAATGGCCTCTCCAAACGATTTGAGTCCAAAGGTCCAATGGACTCAAAAGCCTACCCCTCTAGCTTAGGCCTCCACCCCACCTGCTCAATAAGAAGCTGTTCATAAAAACTAACCACGTGATTGTTAATCACTTGCAAATCCCTGCACTCTGACCCATCAATCTTCAGCATCTCGATGTTGTTGGATCGCCTGTGAGAATTGGCAACCCTGTGAAAAAACTTAGTGCTACGGTCACCTTCCTTCAGCCATAAAGCTCTAGACTTCTGCCTCCACGAGATCTCTTCCATTAGAATGATCCTCTCGAGCTCTACAACCAAAGCTAATTTTTGGGTTTGTTCCTCCTGATTCAAAGGTCTTAACTCTTGAACCCTTTCTAACTCTTGTATCTCCCACTGCTTTGTTTTCTTGAGTTCCCCGATATTGCCAAAGGATTGCTTGCTCCAAAGCTTTAGATCTTGTTTTAAAGCCTTTAGCTTTCCAGCAAAAACAAAACTATGAGTACCCTGAATCTGGTATGAAGACCACCACTGTCCGACCCTCTCCACAAAGCCTTCAGTTTGCAGCCACATGTTTTCGAACTTAAAATGTTGCTGCCTTCTTTGAATTCCCCCCCCCCCCCCCGGTCCAGCATGATGGGCCAATGATCCAAGCACAAACGAGGCAATCTCTTCTGCCACACCTCTGGATAGTGAATTTCCCATTCCGGGGAGATTAGAAATCTATCTAACCTAGACCATATCTAACATAAACCTTGATTCAGTTCTCCAATCTCGAAGTGTTACTTGAACCTCAAAGCTAGAAAAATCACTAACAGGAAACATAAAATCCATAGAATGCAAATTTTTTGGAATAAGAAAAATGGATATATTGTGAGTACTGTCCAATGCACTGTAGCAGCATAAGGAAGCAATATTCTGTGCTAATATAACTAGGTTACTCTAAGTTTTTTTTTTTTTAATTCAAGCTAATGTGTATGGTAAGGATTATCTTGATCTAAAGTTACCAGGGTTTTAGGGTTGAATTATCTTATATTTAGAGGTTATGACAACCATGTAAGAGAGTCTGACTAGTATTACAACTATGTTAACTTCCTGAATTTGTATTAGCTTTTCTTTTGTCTTTAGAGAGATGTAGGTATTCCTTTGTATACGTCCTGTGGCTTTGCCTATTCTTGGGAATAAAGTTTCCTATTAATTATAAAAAAAATTAAAAAATAAAATAAAATAAAATAAAAAAATAAAAAGAGTATTACCAATATGAGTGTAACTTCACATGTAATGACAATTAGTTTGCAAAAAATCTGCAATCCTCGTTTTACTAGAAATGCACCTTTAGCATATTGTATAATAAATTGATCGTTACTTGTAAAAAAAGTTAGCAATAAATTCGCCTTATCCTTGTTCCATGCATATAGATATTTTCAAAATAAAAACATCATGCTCAAATAGCTTTCAAAATATTTCTAGGTGTACGAAGTACCATTTCACACTGTCCCTATTTATTTATATTTTATTTTTTCATTTTAAAGCATATTTGCTTTAATAGAACTTTTTCTCTTCAGTTATGTTGCCCAAAACACAGATGGTTGCAGTAGTTTCCCAAGGCAAAATCACTAAACGAAATTAATGTCTAACCATCTTAACAGATTAGGCCAAAATGAAAAATTACCAGGACATGACATACCTGCTGCAAAAAGCCAATATCTAGCATGAGTATACTGGGATCGGAACACATACGTCATGCCTGGGATGGCTATTGACGGAATCAACTGGAACGCCATGCACAACCGAAGATCATTATATGCTCTGCAACCGACCAGCAAACCATATTCAGCATTGAACTTTGACATAATTCAAAACAAAGTTGGTGGAAGTAATCAAACTGGAAGGTAACTATGAAAATTTAAAACTAAAACCTCACCTCCCATAAGCTGCGCTAAGAAAAGCAACTAAAAGGAGGGTACATAGAGAACTTAATCCAATCCTCTGACTCACTCTTTCCACAATAAAACTAGAGTAAAGTGAGGAATACGCGATCATCATCTGCATATATTTTTAAAAAAAGTAAGCATAAAGCTTGATCAGGAGATCATCATCTTCATATTATGATGCACTTTAACATGACTAAAATTAAAATACTAATAAGTGCAGCAAAAATAGGAATTCCTGAGAAGCGCATGTCCTCTTATTATTATTTTTAGTTACTTTTTCCTCTTTGTGCCATTGACTCCCCTAGTTGATCAATCAAGGAAACCGAAAAACAGTATCCATGTTAAATTTTTGTAACTATGTGCTGTATGTTTCTGAAAAGAAAAAGGAAAAATAACTGCATTGAACAACGATTTTCAACCTTCCCCACCATTCGGTTAGGCCGACTTCAGCTAAGACCTTTTTTTCGCATAACAAGTAATAAATAATCAACATCAGTCTCTTTTCCTTTCCAAAAAATTCTCAGAATAAAAATGAAGATACTGAAAATAATAAAAGATAAAATTGAGGGTTCTAGAATAGTGTTGTAATGCTCACCGGCAATGTATCCCACATCACTCTACTTTCGTCGGGCTTCATATGATAATAAGCAGACCCAAAAGCCACCCCTGTTATTCCAGCATAGAATAGTGCCCAACCCCAAACCTCTCCTGGAAAACTACACCAAATCCATTTTCAAACAAAACCCACAAAGATTCAAAACCAAGAGCATACCAATAAAAATGATCAAATAAAAGATCACAACCTGATGTTAAAAAAATTTCCTTGGAGTGAGAGAACAAAACCCAGAACACCCACAACCAAAAATGGGAAATTTGTAATCACATTCAACGTGTTAGGCACTCCTGTCAAAACCCAGAAAGAAAAGAATCAAACAATACGCAGATAACATACACATAGATACGTATAGTCAGGTGAAGCGTTTGATTACCGAGAAAGTTGCGCATGTCAGCGAAGATATGGTTCTTGGAAGAGCGAGGGATCTTGGGGGTGGCCAACATGAGGAAAAGCAAACACAGCAATGCTCCTCCCCATATCCGAGTTCTCTTCCCTCTTGCAATCTGTTGATTCACTGCCCAAACCATCTCTCTCTCTCTTCTTTCTGAGTGAAACCCTCACTTCCTTTCTCCGTCCCCGTGCGCACTGTTTTTTTGCTATATTTTTTTGAAGAGATTCGAATTTCGTCAATGCAAATCTCATTTTCAGATTTCGGTGATGTTTACGTAATTCCCATTTATTTACTTTTTACTGATGAAAAAGAAAGGGGCGCTTTTTGCTAGTTGTGGCACCATCGCTCCTGTCACAGCCGCGTTAGGTTGTCTTGGACCACCAGTCGTTCAATACAACATTCCTATTTTAAATTTATTGGGATATAAATTTCAAAAATCCTATAAAAATAAGAACAAAAAAAAAAAAAAAAAACATTTTGCATCTCAAACTATAACTCTATTTTGTACTCAAGATCATCAGTTTACACCTTAAAATATCAAATTATAATGATTACTTCCCTCTGTTAGAAGGTGACAATTTCCAATATTGATAGGTTTAAATGTAAATGGATAGTATTTGTAAATTCAAAAATTCTATGTATAATTATTTTTACATATTCTTTTGTGTACTTTATTAATATAATTAGTTGCGTCATATTTTATAATATAAAATAATTACTTTGATCAATCAAATCAATAAAATGTATAAAAAATACACAATAATAAATATACATAACAGAACTCAATTATTAAAATAATTATCAGTCAATTATAGTTTCGGAAATTATATCATAATTTTCTTGTAAAGGGGAGAAAATAATTTAAAATTTATTAGGAGCTATGATCAACAAATCTTATCTGATTATAAGACACCTTTTTTCTCATTTGGGTTGGAGGTTGTTGTTGAAACTAATTATGAGCTGATGAGATTTATTAATTTCAACATAATTTGTTGAATTATTGGGATAATTTTTTGTTGGTAATATGTAAATATTATATTGAAAATAGATAGACATTGGTAGGTGTGAATCCTAATACAAACTAATTCAATTGAGTATTGCAGATGTTGGTTGTCACTTAAAATCATTGCACGATGAACAAAAAAGATGGGAGAACAAATATGTGCGAGATGCGAATCATGTGGGGTTGGCATTCATAAGCAACCAGCACCCTTTTACAGCCTTCAACTCATTTAAAAATAAAAATAATAAAATAATTATAAATTGATATACTTTGACGTGATATGTCACATTGTAACATTAGTTATGTAGTAAAGTGGATCTAATGAATTATTTAAAATTACGTCAATTTATAAATTTATTTTTATGAAATCTCTTTTATAATTATATCACTTTACTTTAAAAAAAATATTCATTCATCATTTGATTATGGGAGAAGCATGTAAATTTTAATGAAATAACACTTTTTTAAACCTAGACTTCTAAAAAGACTTGTGCACCTCACATAGCTAATGAACACTTATTATTATTATTATTTTATAAATAGTTTGAAAGAAATTTCCTCTAATTTAATTTGAAAGAAAACTTTGTTCTATTTATCATGCGTACACCTTACGTGTTTGGCGGGATGGTTGTGAGGAAGAGATGGAGTAGAGCACTAGGGAGGCTATCTATCCCCACGCAACTAGCGGAGCAAAGTCAGTTTATTAACAATTAGAATCAAGTAGATCTACGAGGAAACAATAGAAGACTCGGTTGTGTTTGAGAACACAACTGTTCTTAGATCTTCTTAGACTAATTCATTACTATTTATAAAATATTAATTATTATTTTAATATTATTCACAGATAATTTGAGATATTCTTGACATCCAAATGAAGCCTAAACAAAAGAAAATACAAACAATCATTCCCTATAATGCCAACAGGTGAAGGGGGAGGAATAATTGGAGAAAAGGAATGGCTAGAGGACGATAGCTCCTCCTACTCGGGCCACCAGTCTAAGGCAAAAGTTGGAGTTTCTACAAGGAGGTTCAATAAAATAGTATAGTGCCATGAAAGGGGGGTGATGGGAAGGGAAGGAGGAGGGCCTCCTCGTTTGTTTGATTGCAGGTGAGAGCTACAAGCAACACAAAAAAGTTGAAAAAGATTGAATCGTACAAGGACACAAGTTTTATGGATTAACCCCACTTGCATGTTCACTTAACTCCAAGAAAATGAAAACGAAATTTTAAATAAGCACTAATGAAATTTCCATGGAAAATTTAGATGGGAATATCAAACAAGTGGAAGGTAGTAGAAGTTGGGTTACTGACCAAAATTGATCCTCAAGTCATCATGTATGTAGTGCATGTAAATCTCAGTGTATTTAATTTCGAGACTCGTATTATTTACGGGCAGCGTTTAATACTATAGGATTCACAGACTGTGTTTATGTCTTTGCCAATTTTCAGTCACAAAAAGAGTTTTGCCATTCATCTCCGCCATGTCACTCTAAGGGTTTACTCAAAGAGCTTCATTAGAATGCTTAATGCCACCATGATGAGAGCTTTAGCATATAATATAGATGACTTCATGATTAAAAAAGAAAAGTAGTTTAAACAAACACGTTAGGCATATCCAACCAACCATTTTGAGGGTTTTTTTTAAACACTAGATCCCTATTGCCAAGCTGGCCAATCAAAGTTTGCTTCTTTCTAAATCCATCCGTTATTCTTCACCACTTCTTTCTAAAGGATTTCTAATCTTTCATTAGCCATTTAACTCCACACTCCTCTTATTTGCTCGAATTCTTTTATTGCTGAAACGATAAGATTTGATTTGTACGAAAATTAAATATAATTTTTCAAACATGTTGCTTCCATTAGAAATTTAGAATAGGTCTTGAACCAATGAAAGACAAAATACTAAGTTACATGCCAGTTCGGGTAGCTATTATTATTCATTATTTTATTATTATTTTTTATATATTTTTTATTAGTTTGTATTACTATTTAATATTTTATTATTATTTTTCACTAATTTTTTTTTTACTATTTTCAAAATATCTAAGATCAGCTCACTACTCAAACGGAATTAAGCTAGTTACAATAAGTGCTTCAATTAATTTTTTTTATAATTTGGACTCACATTGCTTCAAAAATAAATATGTGACGTAAAGGCTAAAGCACACCCATCAAAGTGGCCCCTCCACTCCTACTGAGAGATCCTCTTTGCACATTAAATTGGAGTAATCGAGCAGTACCCAAAGAAAATCTCCCACGTGCAAACACAACCAGCAAATACCTACCCATCAAGGATGAGCAAGATGCTCTGAACCCAAACAAACCATTTAAATATTAACATGTAACGTAAGAATGATGTCTGACCCAAAATGGTCCCCAAAACATAAGCTAGTGTTGTTATGTGATTATCATACTTGAATTTGAATCCTCAAAATTTATGTCCATACTTCAAAGATTAAGCTGAGATTGAGACATATAAAATAGATTCTACAATATCTTTTAAGTATTTATCGAACCTTTGACGTTGTTCGAAAAATTCAATCATACAGTTATAAATACTGCGAGATCTACTTTATACTTCATAGGTCTACTCCCTCTCATCATCTGTCATGCCTTTTCCATTTAACAAAAAAAAAAAAAAACTATATGTGAACTTTTTTACATAATTACAATGGATCTTACAAGATATACCCACTTATAACTAACAGAGTTCTTATTTTTAGCCTTGAGTGGCTGTTTTAATAACTAGTCAGAAACCTAAATGTATTAGCTTTTCTGCAGACTTCATCATGATAAAATGGAAATAAGGAGGCTGTAAGTGGCAAGTGGCTTTCCCTTGTGCTCATTATTGGGTGCTCAGAATTGTCAGTTTTTTTCTTTTCTTTTCTTTCTTTTCTTTTCTCTTAATCATTTTCTTTTCTTTTCTCCCAATCAAGGATTGTCAGGTTCTTGTATTAACACTAATGATAGAATCATAAAAAGAAATATTATAATATTTATTGTGAATTTAATAAAATAAGATGAAGTTTTTGTATATCTCTATGGGTCTAATCTCTAAAGTTTGAAAGGTAACTCTAATTCTCAAAACTACATAAAATTATAAACATTAATTCAGCAATTAATAGTATGAGTCCAGTAATAAACATAAAGGCACAATTTAAACAAATAGTTTAACAAACATAAGCAATAGAACTCCATCACTTCCAATAAACCCCTACTTTTTTTTCTTTTTTGTTTTTGAACCCAACAATTTTGCTTTTTTCTGGAATAAAGAAAAGATACTTTAAGTTTAACCAACCCCCAAATTAGCAAAAAAATACAAAAACACACCCCTAAAAAGTAATTTTACTCACTTACCAGTTCCCCTGTGGATCAGCTCCTTGTACCTCATAATGGAGTCCAGCCTCTGCAACTTCAACTGCTGCTTGAACCTGTTAATGAAATCGTCGGCCTTGGCGTCCACCTCGTTATCGTCAGACTCGGCCCCTCCAACCTTACCTTCCCTAACAGTCGCCGGCCGGCGAGTCTCAACCATTTCGTCCTCTTGGAAATGCGCAAATGCAGACTTGGAGCTTGCCGACTTCTTCATCTTCCTCGACAGCTTTTTCGGCACCTCGCCCGACGCCGGCTTGGTATCGGACTTGCTTCTGGTAACGTGTGCACTCTGTAGCCGGCCGAAAATCTCATCCATGGACTGCTCCTGGTATTGATCTTGTTCTTGGTCTTGTGTTTGCTCATCTTCTTCATCATCTTCTTCTTCGCTTCCTTTTAGCTCTTGAGAACTGTAATGGGCATCGAATTCCTGGGTTTTCTGCAAACCGGTGGTGGTGTGAGACTGTACTGTGCCGGGCCCTTGGTATAGATAACTGTAGAAGTTGATGGATTTGAGCCTCTGAAGCACAGATGGAGATCTGGTGAGTGAGAGTTCCTCTTGTTCATGGGACTGCTTAAAAGCGTAATGGGTCTCTGATTCTGGGGTTTGCTCGAAGGTGGTATAAGGTTCCTGGGATCTGTAGGAGTAGAAGTTGATGGATTTGAGCCTCTGCAACACAGATGAAGATCTATCAATCTGTAGACGTTGCGGCTGTTCTTGGGCTTCTGCCGCTTCTTGATTTTGTTGTTGTTGATCGCGGTGCTTTTGGTTGCCAAGTCTTGAAGTTATGATAATGGTGATAATCATGAGATTGACGAGGAAGATGAGAACAGTGGATGTGAACCAGCTGTTCATGGAAGCCCAGATTGAAGGTGTAGAGGAAGTCGATACGGATCCCTCAAACATGGCTTTTGCTTAAGAGTAAGAAAATTGCAGAGAGAGAGAGAGAGAACTCAGAGAAGAGTGTCCAGACTCTGGTGTTGGGTTAATCTGGAATTGACTGGGGAGAGGAAAATGGGGATATCTTGACAAGGGGAAAGTATATTTTTGTACATTAAATTAACATGATTTTCTTAAATACTTTTTAGATTTTTAAAATTATCTTTATATCTTAAATTATCAATATTTTCTTAAGAATATTTTTATATTTATAAAAGAATTACATAAAAATAATTTTACAAATTAATATACTTTCATTTGATCTGTTATATTTATTTTATAATAAAAATAATTTTATAATCTGATGAATCATATCAAACTACGTCAGTTTATATGATTAATTTTGTGTAATTTCCTTGTAGTTAGAATTTTTTTTTTTAAATATTTTTTATAATCTTAAAAGTATCTTTATATTTTTAATTATTTTTTTATAATGTAGTTGAAATAATATTTCTAAGACAGTTAGTTTTGGTTCGGATAGTAAAGATTTTTCAATTTATCAAATTTCATCTTATCTCATTTCAATATATAAATATTATAAATATAAACACTTTTCAATTTCAATTCTTTAACTTTTTTATCTAATTATTAAAAATTTTCTAAACTTTTAAACAAAAAAAGGAATTCAACTTTTTTAAATCTCAAAATAAAAATTATATTCTAATAATATTTCTATTCAATTTTTTCTCTCTCAGTTTTTAAAATCTCTTAAAACATATAAAATCAAACTATTTATTATTATTCACTGATAATTTCACTATTATTCACATATCATCTCATTTTATTTTATTTCACTATCTAAACGAGACCTTAATCTATAATTGATGGATACATGACATTAGTATTAAGTGACAATCACATTATTAACACGAGAAATGTTCATTGTCATAAATTAAAATAATTTTATATAATAAGTTAGATTTATTTTATAATAAAAATAGTTTTATAATCTAACATATCACATTAAGTCATGTCATAAATTGAAATAATTTTATATAATACGTTAGATTTATTTTATAATAAAAATAATTTTATAATCTAATATATTACATTAAGTCATGTCAGCCTATATATTTATTTTTATAACATTTTTTTGTGACTAAAATATTTATCTATTAATTGAGATTAAAACTCTAAGTTAGAAATTTAAGAAGTTCATTTTATACAAATGTTTGCTGTTTTTCTCCATTAAGGAAAACGTGTTGGTGTGTGATGGCCCATGGGTCTATGGGAAGGGAACAAAAGAGAAGGGTGGGTGTGAGTAAATAAATGTCAGGTCGTAGTTGGATTTAAAAAAATGGAAATGATATTTACAGTTGTGGTTATACAAGTGATGTGTAGTCGTTTTGAAAAAAATGAATTAATATGAAACCTACATAAAAAAAAACTAACTTTTTAATCGTGGACTCCACTCTTTTTCAAAACAATTGCGCGACGTTTACAATTTCACGATTGTATATAACATTGCCGTTTAAAAAAAAGTGGACAAAGGTTGGAATGGCCACAGAAGATAAAACGCAGCGTTCATCTAAAAGTTTTTTTTTTATTGTTTTTTCTGAATTGTAAATAGTAATATACCATCTAAAATATCAAAAGATTTAAAAAGATTGAAGGTGGGATATGGGGTTATTACAGCAGAATCAGACTAATCTTTATCGATTCTTATCCAATTCTACCACTCATATATAATGTATGAGGCAAGCGTCAAAACATTTTTTTAAGAATAGTAATGAAATAATTTAAGTTAAAATATTTGATTGAATTTTGAAAAATAAGAGAGACAAAATTAAATAAAAATATTATAAAATTAAAATTTTGTTTGAATATAATTTTTCATATTATTTTTATTTTAAAATTTGAAAAATTTAAATTATTTTTAATATTTTGTTCAGAAATTTGAGAAATTTGCAATGATTAGATGAAAAGATTAAAAATTTGAAATTGAAAAAGTGTTTTATATTTGAGTAATGTTTGAAAAATACTTGTGTTCCCAAATGCAACCTAAGGCTCTGTTTGGAAGTTAGACTGAAATTCAGTTCAGTCTAATTTTAAGTTGAATCTAACATTCAAATACTAAACTCTCAAATTACTAAATTCATATCAACTCAAAACCTCTTTACACATAAGACCAATAATCTTTTTCAATTTTTCATAAATACATATAAACTCATATTAATATCTTAACACATCTAAACTCATCTTAAGTGGGCCGTACAAAACTCATTTCACCATATCAACTTACTACTATTTATGAAGAATTCAATTCATCTTAACATCCAAATGGGGCTAAGCTATTATGAACAAAAGTATCAAGCATAAATCTCATCTAATATAGTCTATTATAAAAACTAGAATCTACAACTTGTATAGAACATATAGAAGTGGGTTCTCTCTACTGTAGATCTCATCTTTCAAGGGCATTATTTTTTAAAGTACGACCTCACATTTCATCCAAGTAGATGTAAGCACAAACCAAATTACATGTTAATAAATGTTCCTTGGGATCCACTTTGGGTTAAGAGGGTTATATTTGTAACGGTAAATACTCTAACTATAAAGAAATTATATAAAAGTAATATTATAAATTGATATGATTTGATGTGATTCGTCAGATTATAAAATTACTTTTGTTGTAAAATAGATCTGACGGATTATATAAAATCATATCAATTTATGATATTATTTTGGTGTAATTTTTTCTTTGTGTATATTGCTACTATTCATTCTCAATTGACAAATATTCTAACTATAAAGAAATTACATAAAAGTAATATTATAAATTGATATGACGTGATATGATTCGTCAGATTATAAAATTACTTTTGTTGTAAAGTAGATTTGACGGATTATATAAAATCATATCAATTTATGATATTATTTTTGTGTAATTTTTTCTTTATGTATATTACCATATTCATTCTCAATTGATATATTATTTCTCACTACTATTTATTTTCTATTTTAGGACTCTAAGGCAATTGACTGAATTCAATTCCCTATCTAACTCCAACCTAAGTCCAGTGAACAGTATAACATGTCATATCATATCGTTGCAATGGTTTTGGTGTGCCCAAGTAGTCCCTTCACAAGTATCTTTTCTAGTCACCTATCTGAAAAGGGTGATCCAATTTTGAAAAGAAACAAACACATCATGTGAGGGTTCTGAAAATTGCTTGCTTTTGTACAACAGAGAATTATGGATCTTATACAAGACATTTAATATTGTGCGCATCTTTTTATATATTGAATCATGATTCGACCGGACAATTAGAGAGAATCTCAATTGGATGATAATGATATTTATAGTTTTACATTGTGTAAGTCTAATATACAGTGTGTAAGTCTCACATCTTGCATACAGTATATAAGTCTCGCATGCTTTTGTTGTAAAAAATTAGTAAATATAAAATTCACATGAAATATTATTTTTTTAATAATAAATCTCATCATTTTTTAAAAGAAATATGTATGACTTACACATTTTAAAACTATATTTAATATTATTCATTCGATATTAGTAACTAATGTACTAAAAGAGAATGGATTCTATTACAAAAGTGATGTATGGTGGGGAATGCCCCACTTTTTTTAGTGCTATTTAAACTACTGATTTAAGTACTTTGAAGTAACTATTAGCTTTCAATAAAACCTAAAAACAAATCATTAATCAGATTGGAAGTCACTTAATCAGAATCTTTTCATAAGAAAATCTCCCAATACATCAGCAAGATTTGGAAGGCAAGAAAGGCCATCACAACAGGATGAAACACATGACATCTTTATGTACAAATATGGGAAGACATGGGAAGCCATTCCAAAGTCAAACATATGCAGAAACACGTTATGAAACTCCATTATTCCCCATAAGAGTCGGTTCAAAACCATGTTATGAAATGAGGAGAGGGGACATATTTTCTAGACATCTATGGATTTTTAATCAAGAATTGCATTAAACTATAAATTAAGAATATAGGAGGAAGGAGTGAGAAACTTCAGCAAAAACCTACCTAGGTTAAACGCAACGCAAAGTTATAAAATAAAAGAGATAATGTATCCAAAAACTTGATTCTAGGCCCATTTCAAGGTGACTATTAAAATAGGGGAAATGATTTATATTGGACGGTGAGCAAGCCTTACATATGTTATTTGAAAAAAGTAAGTAAACATGAAATTTATATAAAAAAATTATTTTTTTAATGGCGAGCTCTATTTTTTTTAAAAGAGAGTGTCCAAAATTTACATATTTTAAAATTATATCTAACATTATTCTTAAAATAGTGGTTTCCATATAGATATAATCTAACTAGTGAATTATCCGAATGTAGTTTGAGGAACTATGGCTAATAGAGTCGGACACTTAGCTACATCCGCAAGCAAAAGGAATGTGGTTTTGGTCAAGACTTTCTTGCCTTTGTAAAGGGGGCACGGGGCGTTTGCAGAGTCCGTGCCTTTTAGGATTGAGTTTTACTATATACAAGCACAGTTGCGTACTAATCTGTGTACCAATACTGATTCATTTATATTTAAAATTTAAATTAACACTGTTTTTAATAAAATCTACTTTTTGACCAATCACATCATATTAATATACAGATTAATGCACAATTATACTTATAACTATATTTTTCCTTTAGGACCTTACCCCCAAAGACCTCTTGGAGGATTACTGGATTAGACAAGACTAACTACTGCACAAATTTTCAGCTACTTCAGTTATCTTGATTGTCAATAGAACTTGAATTCCTTATTTACCGTTCCGTTCTGTGAAGGAGTGGTCCTAACTCTGAACTCGCTGACTATTGTGAGAGCATTCGTGTCCTGGGACCAGGCTTGAGAGAAGGTGGAGCTACCTAACTTAGGGAGCTAGCAAGGACTAGAAGGTCGGACTTATTGCCACACACAAAGGAAGTACCTAAGGATGGACCTTATATCATCCCTAATGAGGAATGTAGGGCAGGGTAAGCAGAATGCCTCATGCAGCCAGGAGTAGACGGTTTACAGAGAATGAATGAAATAGAATGATGAAATGGACCTAAGGCTGAGTAAGAGCATTCACATTAGTCTATGTCTATACATATGCAAAATCATCTCTTTTATATATCCACTTTATCATTTAAACAAAAATTTTACATTGGCTTATGCATATTTGAGATAAAATAATAATAAAATATTATATTTTATTATTTTGGAGGAGAGAGAAATAATAGAGAGTATGTGGAAGAGTGTGGGAGGAGAGAGAAAGAATAAGTAAAATATATTTTAGAGAGTAAATAGTAGATATGTAAAAGTGTAAAGTTTTTATTTATAGTTAGTCAAATATTTAAATATAGATAATCTAATATAGCTGAATTTATATTCATATTATGCAAAAATGATTTTACATATATATATATATATATATGCATAGATTAATGTGAATACTCTAAGGCAGATGTAGAGTTGAGCGATCAGCCATACTTGCATGTAGTGTTTGGAGGCTCAAGTATTTTTATTGCAGCACGTGAACCTCAAATGCCTGCAACAATTCCCAGCTCCAATTTGCGAGAAAGGGGGAGCACTGTGGGCTCCAGAAATCTTTTGAGTTGGAGCAGGTGAGTAGCTGTCCCGACTCCCAATAGCTTGCCTGAAACTCGTGCTGGGTCTACAAAGTACAATCTCTCTCTTGGACTTATCCTATGAGGTTGGAAGTTTTACAATTCAGATAAAATTGCAGTGGATGCCAACTTACGTAGGAAGAGTTTGGTGGTGTTTAGAGCATGGATTCAATAAAGTTAAAATTTAACTAAATTACATAAAATGGGACTTAGTGACCTTAACAAATAATCAGTAAATTTAACTTTCAATACGTTCACTGGCTAAATTTATGGAGCCATTGCTGCTGGCCAAAATAATATTTTAGTATAAAATATTTCAATTTGGCCTTTTACATAAGAATAATGATACACTTACCACTCTTTCACTACTACTTTATCACTTTTTTTAATTTTTTAATTTTTTTTAAAAAAAATTCTTTTACTTAATAATTAAGCAAATGACTATCACTAAAATTATATATTTTTAAAATTTTTTCTTAATGACTAAGGATGTTAAAAAAAATATTTAAAAGAAAATGATAAAAAAATAAATACACTACAAGTAATAAAATAGTGATAAAAAAATGATAAATGTATCATTACCCTTTACATAAACAGAAGGGGCCAATCCTCTGTTATGGAATAGGAAAAATATAGTTGCAAGCATAATTGTGCACTAATCTGTGCACCAATATGATGTAATTGGTTAAAAAGTAGATTTTATTGAAAACAATATTAATTTAAATTTTAAGTATGAATAAATCAGTATTGGTATATAAATTAGTGCGCGACTGTGTTTATATGTAACAAAACTCTATGAAATATGTGATCAACTTAAGAGCTCTATCATGCATCTGGTTCCATGGTTAAGTTTGGTCCCATGGGCCATGATCATTAGTTTGGTCCAAGTTTGGCCTTTTACCGTGGTTTATACTCAGTATTTTAAATGTCTAATTAGTTTGGTCCCATGTTTAATTATATCATAAATTTTAATACAATCATAATATTTAATATAATTATATATCAACTTAAAAAAATATGACCATTGTAACAAAAATACTGTTAAAAAATTTTATCTGTTAAAATAACATGAACATTATATTATTAATGTGTCATTTTTTTAATAACGATTGAATATTCAAATTACAATTAGAATTAAAATAATTAAAAATTAAAAATTTATATTTTAATAAAATAATAAAAGATTTGTTGAGTCTATTATTTAGTATTATAAAAAATGACTAATTAAAATTTATTAAAGTGAATTTTTTAATTAAATTTTAACTAAAATTTATTGAGGTTATTACTAATATCTCAAAGATAGTTGGAAAAAAGTTCATAGTTTTAAAACATCAAAAACATCCGTTCGAGTTGTTGTTCATATTAAAGGGTACGAAATAGACAGGAATATACATATAAAATCAGTCATATAATATTTATTATTAATTTAATATTATCTAAGATATTTATATGGATATCAATAAGAAAATTTTACAAACTATACTTTCATCCTACTTTGATAAGACAGAATTTTGCATCAATCTTTAAATTTATTTTTAAAAGAATAAAAGATGATCTAGAATGATTAAAAGTGCTAATTTTACATAGTGAGATGATAAAAATGGGATGATAGTATAATTTGTAACATTACTTAATTAAAAAATAATGTAGTATTTATTGTATCTGTTAGTATTTTATGTCACTTAGACTGTGATACTCCATTCTGATAATGGATAAGAACGAGTGGTGTATGAGATCCCATATTACTTAAAAAAGAAAAATTCTTTTTTTACAATGTTTTAATGGGGTTTAACTCCAATGGGTTGACTTAAGTGGTAAATGTTAGAAGTGGCAATATATTACACCCGTTAATCCAACACGAGCATGACACGATAATAGCGGGTTAAAATTTAACCTTAATAGATTTTGATCAAAAAGGGTTGACCCGTTAAGACACGATTGCTTAACGGGTTGATAATGAGTCAACCGGTTATAACACGTGTTGCCCAGATGACTAACACAAGAGGGGGGTGAATTGAGTTGTATTAAAAAAATAACAATTATAAATCAAATATATAATATAAAATATAAACAAAATATGAAATAACAATAAATATAAAGAGTAAGGGTAAGAGAGAAGCAAACTCAATATGTTAACGAGGTTCGGCCCCACTGCCTACGTCCTCGCCTCAAGCTACCCCTTGAGGATTCCCAAATTCACTATTCAATCTCTTTCAGGTGGAGATAGAAACCTATTACACCTTTGAACAACACCGCTACAAAGGATCCGTGTAGAACACTCTCTACACTTGCAATCACTTTACACGTGGTGATTCAACTATTCCCTGTGTAGAATACTTTCTACACACACAAGGGTTATACACACCCTTTTTCTGATACAAGAGCTGATAGTGGGTATGTTATTAGAAAACACTCCTCAATGAGTGAAATAAGAACAATACAGCGCAAACTATATCTCTCAAAATGAACAAAGATTAACGCTCAATGCTTAGAGAAGAGAGAATGAAAGTTTTGAATGAATATTGTATGCTCTTGGTGTTGTGAATGTGAAGCTCTCAAATGATCTATTTATAGGCATATGAGACTTCATATTCAAATTTAAAAAAATTCACATGTCAAATACAACATCATTCACTTTTTCAAAAAATTCAAATAAAAGGTTCTTTTTTTTCAATTGTCAAAGACAACATCATTCACTTTTTCAAAAAAATCAAACCTAATATTTTACTTTTGGCATATGATAAAATGAGCACACTTTCATTTTCAAAAAATTCAAACCTAATATTTTACTTTTTGTATATGACAAAATGAGCACATTTTACTTTTCAAAATTTTCAAACAAAATCATCTACCTTTTGTATAAGTCTAAAAAAGCATCAATCACTTTTGAAAATATTCAAATAAAACATGCACATGTGAAAGATGACAATCAATCATCTTTAATATTTTCAAAGTTCAACCCTTTAATCAAGGCATGCACATGCAAAAGATGACAATCAATCATCTTTCAAAATTTTCAAATATAATTTTCAAAAATATTCATGCACATGTGGAAAATGTATTTTAATGCTTTATGATAAAATATTAATTTTGAGCATTAATCCTAATTTCGAATTTTAAGAGATTTACAATATTACTCTATGACTTTAATGTGAACTTGTTTCTTTCTTGCTCATGCTTGGTTATTTGATGTGCTTGATTCCATTGTGTGAACAACTTGAGCTTGAAACTCCTTTATTCTTTGAATTCATTTGTTATCATCAAAATCCATGTGTAGATTTATAATCACATGAAACTTGAAACCTTGGGTTCAACAATCTCCTTTGATGATGACAAATACTTGATAGAACTTGAAACCTGTATTAATATTTAAGCTCCCCCTGAAAATATGCGTTAGTTTTTCAAGCAAAAATATAAATATAATTCCAAGCATATATAACAAGTTTAGTAATTTAAACAATGTTAATGTTATAGTCTAAAACTTCTCCCCCTTTTGGCATCATTAAAAAGGATCGGCAGCAAGTAAATGGACTGAAGAAAACGATGCGTTTAATAGTCACTGTAGATAGTTGAAAAAGGAGCCGTTCGTGACCCGACAAATGCTGCAAAGTCTTGAGGCCTAACTCTATGAATTTAGTGCGGCTGGAGATTTAAACAATCGCCTGATGTTGTTGACAAACGTGATTGAAGGCTCTGAGTTGCTATAAAAAAAATGATCATTTTCATCTATCGGATGCCAAAAAAATAATCGCTTCTTGACCTGAGTTCTGTTTTTCCACAACGATAGAATGGCTGAGCAATTCTCTTCCACTAATGTTCCAGACTTGAATCAGGAACTCTTGACGCATCAATCGTTAATCTTCTCTCCTGAGGCCGTCAATACCA
Organism: Carya illinoinensis; assembly: GCF_018687715.1. Taxonomy (NCBI): domain Eukaryota; kingdom Viridiplantae; phylum Streptophyta; class Magnoliopsida; order Fagales; family Juglandaceae; genus Carya; species Carya illinoinensis. Next base: position 6,481,031 of record NC_056766.1, read on the forward strand.
TGATAGGAGCAGTGAGCCGTTTTTCTAGTAAGGCTGATTCTGAGATTATTGCAGAATCAAGAATGCTCAGTAGTCAATATGCTGCTTTTGTTACGATCATGTCTCGGAGGTTAATGGCGAGGGTGAGTGAGATTGATCATCTTAACATGCAAATATTTGAGTTACGACAGAAGCTTGCTAATAAGGATAGTGAGAATAAAAGGCTAAAGCAAGAAAATCAAGAGTTGAAAAAATTTGCAGATTGGTATGCTCATGATCTGCAACCACGAATAGAGGAGCTGAAACGAGAAAGGGTTCAAATACAAGGTCAACATCGGCAGATAACAGCAGAGGTTCATCGTTTACTAGAAAAATAGGGACAATCTATTGTTAATCTCCCTGGCTTAGTAAGAAAACTTTTGACAATGTGTGTCCAGCATATCTTGTATTTCTTTTGACTAAATAAGATTTGAAGAGACAATAGTTTGTCTTATTCTTTATGCTATCTCTATAAAATCAGTGCTGAAGTTCATCCAATCCGCATCAAGTTTTCATCTCATCTCTATAACTAATCTGCATTCCTTCAGCATTCTCGTTTTAAACCTTCTATTCTTTTCTCAATGGCTCATTCTTTTAACATTTCTCTAGATCCATCCATGAGACATTCTGCACCTCAACCTCCTGTCCTTTATGCAGTTGCCATTGGTGCCATGTTGCAGCAAGAAAATAATAATCTGACTAATAAGTCAAATTCTGATGTTATTTATGACTTAGTGAGTCTTGGGACTCGCTACTCTTCCTCTATTGTTGTTTTTTCTCAGCGGCTACAAGCCAAAAATCATGAAGTTGAAAAGCTCAAAGAACAAATTGTTGTATTTCAACGAATTGTTCAAGAGTCTCACACAAGGGAAGGAATCATTCGGCAGAAGAATAAACAGTTGAAATTTTTATTAGATTCTTCATTCCGCTTGCCGGTTCTCATGGATAAGAATGACATGATATTGTATGAAGAGAATGAGCGTCTCAAACATGAGGCTAAGAATCTCAAGTTTATGTAAAAGTATTAAAAAATCTATCTCTATTTTTATTGACTCTAGTCTATCTTTTAAGAGATATTCATAGCATGCATCATACCTATTTCTCTTCTGATCATACATAATCTATCTTCTGGTAAAGGCTTTGTGAAAATATCTGCTAACTGATCGTATGTGTTTGTGAATTCTAGTACTATATCGCTTTTCTGCACATGATCTTGAAGAAAATGATATCTTATTTCAATATGCTTAGTTCTAGAATGTTGTATTGGGTTCTTTGAAAGATTTATAGCACTTGTATTATCACATTTGATTGAAATGTGATTATACTTGAATTTAAAATCTTCAAGTTGTTGCTTCATGTAGAGAACTTGAGCACAACAACTACCCGCATCAACATATTCTGCCTCAGTAGTAGATAGTGCAACGGAATTTTATTTTTTACTAAACCAGGAAACTAATGCATGACCTAAGAAATGACATGCTCCACTAATGCTTTTTCGATCTATTTTACAGCCAGCATAATCTGCATCTGTGTAGCTGATTAGATCGAAAGATGTGTGCTTAGAGTACCATAACCCTAGGTTAATTGTACCACTAAGATATTTAAGAATGCGTTTAACTGCAATTAAATGTGATTCTTTTGGAGATGATTGAAAGCGTACACATAAGCACACACTAAACATAATATCTGGTCTACTGGCTGTTAAATATAATAAGCTACCAATCATATCTCGATATATCTTCGAGTCAACTGGCTTACCGGATTCATCTTTATCAAGTTTAGTTGATGGGCTCATTGGTGTTCCAATTTCCTTAGCATTTTCTATCCCAAACTTCTTCAGTAATTCCTTAATATATTTTGATTGATTGATGAATGTCCCACTTTTTGCTTGCTTAATTTGCAATCCGAGAAAGAATGTAAGTTCTCCCATCATGCTCATTTCAAATTCTTCCTGCATAGTCTTAGCAAAAACTTGACACATATTTTCATTAGTAGCACCGAATATTATATCATCAATATAAATCTAAATCAAAAGAATATCATCATTTTCATATTTAATGAAAAGAGTTGTGTCGATTTTTCCTCTTGAAAAACCTTTTTCAATCAAGAAACAACTAAGTCTTTCGTACCAAGCTCTAGGAGCTTGTTTAAGTCCATATAGTGCTTTTGTGAGTTTGAAAACATGATTTGGGGAAATATGATTTTCAAAACCTAGAGGTTGCTCAACATATACCTCTTCATTTATAAAACCATTTAAGAAAGCACTTTTAACATCCATTTGAAAAAGTTTGAAATCTTTATAACAAGCATATGAAAGTAGCATTCGAATAGCTTCTAATCTTGCGACAGGTGCATATGTCTCATCATAATCGATTCATTCTTCTTGATTAAAACCTTGGGCTACAAGTCGAGCCTTATTTCTAGTAATGACTCCGGACTCATCTTTCTTGTTTCTAAAAACCCATTTTGTTCTAATAATAGTATGATTTTTGGGTCTAGGAACAGCATTTCTTTCAAATTGATTCAACTCTTCTTGCATAGCTAGAATCCAAGATTCATCAAGAAGTGCGTCATCAATATTTTTGGGTTCAATTTAAGATAGAAAAGCAGTATGATTACAAATATTTCTAAGAGATGATCGAGTACTTACACCTTGTGAAGGTTCTCCCAAAATTTGTTCCACTGGATGATCTTTCACAAATTTCCACTGTTTGGTTGCATCTTGTATTAAATTTTGATGATCTTTCCTGATGGCTCCATGTTGAACTTCCTCTATTGTTTTCTCTTTGTTGAGATTGAGACTTTCAATATTATTTATACCTCTTGTTTCTTCAACAATAGATTTCTTGGAGAGTGAAGAATTAGATTCATCAAATACTACATGCATAGATTCTTCTACAGTCAAAGTCTTTTTATTGAATACTCTATAAGCTTTACTATTAGTAGAATACCTGAGAAAGATACCTTCATCAGATTTTGCATCAAATTTGCCTAAATTATCCCTGTCATTCAAAATAAAACATTTGCATCCAAATACATGAAAGTAACCAATGTTGGGCTTTTTCTCATTCCAAAGCTCATAGGGGGTTTTATCTAACTTAGACCTTAGCATAACTCTATTTATAACATAACATGCAGTACTTACCGCTTCGGCCCAAAAATAACTAAGCAAGTTGTTCTCATTGAGCATCATTCTTTCCATCTCTTGAAGAGATCTATTTTTCCTCTCTACTACCCCATTTTGTTGAAGAGTTCGAGGAGCAGAAAAATTATGCACAAAAGCGTTTTCATCACAAAATATTTCAATATTTTTATTAACAAACTCTTTTCTCCTATCACTTCGGATACTTGAAATAGTATAACCCTTTTCATTTTGAATTCTCTTGCATAACTTGGTAAAGGCATTATGTGCCTCATCTTTATGAGCAAAAAAGATGATCCAAGTATATCTAGAGAAATCATCAACAATAACAAATGCATAATATTTTCCTCCTAGACTTGCAACTCTATTTGGTCCAAAAATATCCATGTGTATCAGTTGCAATGGTCTAGTAGTGGAAATATGTTTCTTAGTTTTAAAAGAAGTTTTTGTTTGTTTACCAAATTGACATGCATCACAAATTTTGTCTTTAAGAAAATATGTTTTTGGTAAACCTCTCACAAGATCATTTTTTGAAAGTTTGGAAATAAGTTCCATGTTAGCATGACCTAATCTTCTATGCCATAACCAACTAGTTTCATTTTGAACTGAAAAGCAAATAGAATCTTGTGAGGTAATTTCTTCAAAATCAATTGTATAAACATTATTGTTTCTAAAAGCAATAAAACAAATATTACAATCATGATCATTCAAAATAATACACTTATCCATTTTGAAAGTAACTGTAAATCCTTTATCACATAATTGACTTATGCTCAAAAGATTATGTTTTAGACCTTCAACAAGTAGAACATCTTCAATTATAAGAGAAGATTCATTACCAATTTTACCTATTCCCACGATCTTCCCTTTTGAATTGTCTCCAAATGTCATGTGTCATTCTTCTTTAGATCTAAGATCAAAGAACTTAGTCTTGTCTCCCGTCATGTGTCTTGAACATCCGCTATCTAAAAACCATTTGTTTTTGCTTGTGGAAGACTTCATGCATACCTCAATGTCATCTTTAGCCATAAGACAAAGATTTGCTGATTCTCCATTGCTTGCTTCACTATCTGAACTACTTGAATCATCATCCCATATAGCTTTCATTGCTTTCTTACCCTTGTTTCGATCTTTCTTTAGCAGAGGACAATCTGGTTTGATATGACCAGGTTTATTGCATTTATAACAAATTAAAGTGTCATTTTTACCTGAATCTTTCTTGAAAAACTTTTTGAAAGATTTCCTTGGAGGAGTTCTATTTTTCTTCAAGAACCTCTGAATTCTTCTTGTAATCATCGCAACTTCCTCATCTTTATCTTCATTTTCCTCATTTTCATCACTTTCACTTTCATGAGGAACAACTTTAAGTGCTAAACTCTTCTTTGGTTTTGCTTCTTCTTCTCCTCTTTTCAATGTGTACTCAAGGGTGATAAGTGATCCGATGAGTTCATTGACTTCGAGCTTCTTGAGGTCTCTAGCTTCAAGAATCGCTGTCACTTTTGATTCCCAGCGTTTTGGTAGAGAGTTGAGAATTTTTCTTACTATCTCTACCTTGGAATAAACTTTGCCAAGAGCTGTCAAGCTGTTTATGATGTTAGTAAAACGAGTATGCATACTAGAAATAGATTCATCATCATTCATCTTAAATATTTCATATTCATGAGTAAGAATATAAATTTTTGATTCCTTGACTTGCGAAGTTCCTTCATAAGTAACTTCCAAGTTATCCCAAATTTCTTTTGCCGTAGCACAAGTCATTATTCTATTAAACTCATTTCCATTGAGAGCATTAAATAATAAATTCATAACAGTTAAATTCAAAGTATAAAGTCTATCGTCTTCACGATCAAACTCTTCTTCTTCTTTTTTGACCTTTACTCCATCAACCACTTTTGTTGGAATATAAGGTCCATTTACAATACATTTCCAGATTTCTCGACCTTGGGCCTGAAGGAATATTCTCATTCTAACTTTCCAGAATGAGTAATTATCTCCACAAAAGAGTGGAGGCCGGCTGCTAGATTGACCTTCACCAAATGAAGCTGAAATGTTAGTCATAAGATCTTAACTCAAAAGATAGTTAGTCTTATAATAGAGCTCTTAGCTCTGATACCAATTGTTGCCTAGATGACTAACACAAGAGGGGGGTGAATTGAGTTGTATTAAAAAAATAACAATTATAAATCAAATATATAATATAAAATATAAACAAAATATGAAATAACAACAAATATAAAGAGTAAGGGTAAGAGAGAAGCAAACTCAGTATGTTAACGAGGTTCGGCCCCACTGCCTACGTCCTCGCCTCAAGCTACCCCTTGAGGATTCTCAAATTCACTATTCAATCTACTTCAGGTGGAGATAGAAACCTATTACACCTTTGAACAACACCGCTACAAAGGATCCGTGTAGAACACCCTCTACACTTGCAATCACCTTACACGTGGTGATTCAACTATTCCCTGTGTAGAATACTTTCTACACACACAAGGGTTATACACACTCTTTTTCTGATACAAGAGCTGATAGTGGGTAGGTTATCAGAAAATACTCCTCAATGAGTGAAATAAGAATAATACAACGTAAACTATATCTCTCAAAATGAACAAAGATTAAGGCTCAAATGCTTAGAGAAGAGAGAATGAAAGCTTTGAATGAATATTGTATGCTCTTGGTGTTGTGAATGTGAAGCTCTCAAATGATCTATTTATAGGCATATGAGACTTCATATTCAAATTTAAAAAGATTCACATGTCAAAAACAACATCATTCACTTTTTCAAAAAATTCAAATAAAATGTTCTTTTTTTTCAATTGTCAAAGACAACATCATTCACTTTTTCAAAAAAATCAAACCTAATATTTTACTTTTGGCATATGACAAAATGAGCACACTTTCATTTTCAAAAAATTCAAACCTAATTTTTTACTTTTTGCATATGACAAAATGAGCACACTTTACTTTTCAAATTTTTTTAACAAAATCATCTACCTTTTGTATAAGTCTAAAAAAGCATCAATCACTTTTAAAAATATTCAAATAAAACATGCACATGTGAAAGATGACAATCAATCATCTTTAATATTTTCAAAGTTTAACCCTTTAATCAAGGCATGCACATGCAAAAGATGACAATCAATCATCTTTCAAAATTTTCAAATATAATTTTCAAAAATATTCATGCACATGTGGAAAATGTATTTTAATGCTTTATGATAAAATATTAATTTTGAGCATTAATCCTAATTTCGAATTTTAAGAGATTTACAATATTACTCTATGACTTTAATGTGAACTTGTTTCCTTCTTGCTCATGCTTGGTTATTTGATGTGTTTGATTCCATTGTGTGAACAACTTTAGCTTGAAACTCCTTTATTCTTTGAATTCATTTGTTATCATCAAAATCCATGTGTAGATTTATAATCACATGAAACTTTCCTTGGGTTCAACAACACGTTAAGAAAGTTAAAATTACAATTATATCCTTATACCTAAAAGTAAAATTGTTAGAATTTCAATTTTGAAATTTTTATTATTTGGATTGTAATTTTAGACTTGTAGTTAGCTTTATAATTTTTTATAAATATTGTGATTTTAAAATTTATATAAAATTATGCTAAATTTAATCAGGTCAAACTGATTAATTTCAAGCCTATTCAATTAATTTACATAAACAGTTTGAAACGGGTCGTATTGTATCATGTTAACCTATTTCGTAATATTCACTAATGGGTCAAAACGAGTTGACATGACACGATCCTTTATTTTAATAGGTTGTGTTAGGATTTGAGATTTTGACATGATAAACTTAACGGGTCGGGTTATGGTTGAGCTATACAGTATAATATACATGTTTTGACACGACATGAACACAACCCATCAACACGATTTGACACCCATAATAAATGTCTTGTCTTGGTGGTATGTTTCCTCCAAGATCTAAAGTTTGAAATCTCTTGGGTGTAAACAATCTCTAAGAGTCATTGGATTAAAAAATCTTCCTCTTAAATTACTTGAACTGCATTTGCGAAAAAATCATTTCGAGGGCACGTGCACCTCTGAAATTAATCAGGACATTGCTTTTAAACACCAAGTGCTCATAAAAAAAAAATGCCTTAATAAGGAGTCAATTATATAATTGACTAATTATCTTAGAATATAAATTTTATGATTTGGATATTCAATTTGGGCGTTAAATAGATACTCAAATTTAAGATCAAAAGATTAAGAGCACTCTTATGGGATTATTTATACCCAAAATAAACTATTCTTTATAATTATTAGATGGAAAATTCACTTGCAATGGATTAGCTAATAGTAAATTTTGTAACTTTTAATTACAGTAATTATAAAGAGAATATCAAATTTAATATCTATTGTTTATAGACCAAATACTTATTTTATTATTTTTTTATAATACTCCCTCTTCTCTTTATCTATATCTATAAACTTCTATCAGTTTCTTTAAATTAAATAATAAAATATGATAAAATAAAATAAATTAATAATTAAAATATTAAATATAATTTAAATTATTAATTACTCATTACTATATAATAAATAAATAGATAATCTAATGTAGAGATTTGATATGAATAGTTAAAGTTAAATTCATCTTATATTATTTTATTATTATATAATAAAAAAATAACTATTCTAATGTGAAAACTTACGTAAATAGAATAACCAAATTCTAAATTCATTTTATATTCATCAAAATTATCATTTACATATATATAATCAATTAACAATACTCTAAAAACTTAAGCATAGAGATTTGGATAGTGAGTTGAAATAAAAGTTAAAAGTTGAATAAAATATTATTAGAATATTTTTTTAATATTAATATTATTTGAAAATATTAAATTATTTATTATATTTTATATAAAAATTTAAAACATATAATAATATAAAATGCTTTTTTATCCGAATATTAACAAAAACAACTTTTAAGAGGAAAAAAACATACCATTCAAAAGGGGCATTAATTACTTGGCGTCCAAAAACTTAAGAATGCAATTACTGAAACAGAAACGGAAACAAACGAAGGAAAAGTAAATCCTGCACTCATGACGACTCTACACAATGAGAGAATCATGGTATGGTAGGGAAAGAATCGATAGAGTGTCGACACTCATGCTCATTCTCTTCCAAAAAGTCGCACACCCAAACCCTGAACTTCCCCTGCCGCCCCCCTCTCTTTAAAATATGTCGACACTCAGAGTCAATACCCCCAAAAGCCTACCTCTCTCTTTCTCCATTATAACTCCATCTACATTCCGTGTGCAGAAACGATTCTTCTCCACCAATCCGCGGAGACAATTCGTCTCCCAACTCTTTTTTTGTTCCGTTTTTATATTCCCAGAATTCATCCTATATAGGAGTGTTTTTCTCCAACACCCTGTCCCAAATCTCTAGCCTCTTCCCATGTTATTCATTGAGGTTCGTTCTGCGAGAATCCTTTTTTTTTTTTTTATTGTGTTTTTTTTTTTTTTTTTTTTTTGTTTCTTTTGATCAATGACGATTGTTGTTTTTCAGAATCTCTGGGCGTTGCTTTGCCTTGAAGGTTTCGGAACAAAAGCTCGGATTTTCTCAGGTACTTTCATGATTATGCTCGATTGGGCCAAATTGATCGAATTTTGCTGAAGTGGCCTGTAAAATTTGTCGTTAAATTGTATAGAATTCAACTGCTGTTACTTGTTATTCATATACATCCCTGAAGATTTCCCATTTGTCCCGGCGGCCAAGTTCTATATTTTTTTTCGACGTTTTCCCGTCAACCAAACAGTTTTCATCCATAATTCGCTGGAATTGGTTCTCTTTCTAAAATCTAGTCAATCTTTTGTTTTCTTGGACCGATAAAAGATTCAATCTTCCAGACAATATTGGAGCCCATGGCCAATACGAGCTGTGGAGGAACCGAGTTAGAGACCTGCCGAGACGAAACAGAGGCGCTTGTCCTGAAATTCATTGCCATCGCGTCGATCCTCATGGCCGGAGTCATAGGAATTGCGATCCCACTCGTCGGAAAGAACAGCCGCTTTCTCCGCACCGACAGCAACCTTTTCGTTACCGCCAAGGCCTTCGCCGCCGGCGTCATTCTTGCCACAGGGTTTGTCCACATGCTTACGGGTGGATCAAAGGCCCTTTCCGACTCGTGCCTGCCCGAGTATCCGTGGTCCAAGTTCCCGTTCGCTGGGTTCTTCGCCATGACAGCCTCGCTCCTCACTCTCCTCGTCGACTTCGTTGGAACCCAGTATTACGAGCGGAAACAGGGACTGGTACGGGCAACTGAGGAGATAGTCCGGGTCGGTTCCGCCGACGCGGGACTAGAATCGGGTATTTCGCCTGCGGGGGAGGGTAAGGATTATAATGGGAAAGTATTTGGGGAAGAGGAAGGCGGTGGGATGCACATTGTTGGGATGCATGCGCACGCGGCACACCACAGACATAGTCACCCCAATGGCCAGGATGCTTGCGACGGGTACCGGAGGGATAGCTCTCACGGACACGGCCACCAGCACGGCCATTCTCACGGGTTTGAAGATGCTGATGGGGAAGAAGATGGTGGCGTTCGCCACGTTGTCGTTTCCCAGGTGATTTTCCTCTCTTTGTCCTGGCTTAGTTTTTGTTTGGGTGATAGATAATAAATGTTCTTAATGATGCGTTTGTTTAAAATCTTCTGACCTTTTCTCTGCAGATTTTAGAACTTGGGATCGTATCACATTCGGTTATAATCGGACTCTCACTAGGAGTTTCCCAGAGCCCCTGCACAATCAGACCCTTGATTGCAGCATTATCCTTCCATCAATTCTTCGAAGGATTTGCGCTTGGAGGCTGTATCTCCCAAGCCCAGTTCAAAAATCTATCAGTAACACTGATGGCTTGCTTCTTCGCCATAACGACTCCGGCTGGTATCGGCGTCGGGATTGCCATTGCTTCAGTCTACAACGCGAACAGTGCAGGTGCCCTGGTTACCGAAGGCATTTTGGATTCCATGTCTGCTGGAATTTTGGTATATATGGCTTTAGTGGATCTGATTGCTGCTGATTTTCTGAGCAAGAGGATGAGCTGCAACTTTAGATTGCAAGTAGTGTCTTATTTTATGCTCTTCCTTGGGGCTGGATTGATGTCTTTACTGGCAATCTGGGCCTGAATTGTAAATGAAACTGTTCAAGCTTCCAGCTTTTTTTTTGCCTTTTTGCTTTGGTCCCTTTCGAGGGAGAGAGGGAAGGTGGAAAACAACAGAATGAAATGTGTTGTTGGGAAATAAAGGATGCAGCATTTCTTACTCAAAGGTCGAACATGCACAGTTGTCAAGTGCATGTTTGGCAAGGAGTGCAATTCATCTACAGTAGAGGAGTCTATGTTTGGCAAGACTGAAATTCGTCCGAGAAAATCTATTTATAAGTCTTATTGTTTACGCATCCAATACACCGCTGACATGGAAGCAAAACTCTCTTTGACATAACTCATGATCTAATTCAATGGGTTGTACCCGCCAATGGTGTCTCGTTCATATTTTTGTCCTTATTATGTTTTCTTATATTTCTCTTTAAAATCTTGTGTCAAGAAACAACCAAAGAGAAATTTTATGATAAATTATAAGGGAAAAAAAAAAAAAAAAGAAAGAAAGAAAGAGAAGTGTTAACAGCTATCATCTCCGTATGGCATTCATATCTTATCATAAAAATCATTTCATTACTAAAGTTATTTCTATAAATAGAAGGATATGTATTTTAAAATTATTTAATAATTAATTATTTATTATTAATTTAATTATCTTGTTGTGGTAATTTACATAATGAGCTTGGTTTAAAATTTGGATTTAGTTTAATTTTAAATTAAGTTTAATATTTAAATATCTAATTCTCAGATCATAAAATTTATTTTAATTCAAAATTTATTTATACATGAGACATATAATTTTTTTCAACTTAACATATTTTTTTATATACAGATATATAACTTTTTTTAAATTTTTATTAATATATTTAAAGTCATTTTAAATAGGTTTTACAAAATTTATTTTATTATTTTAACTTATTATTATTATTTATAAAGAACTTAATTTATTTTAATTTAATTTTATATTCAAACCGGATCTAAATTATTCTATTTAAAAATTAGTGCGAAAGTATTTTAATTTTCAAAAATAAATTTTTTTAAAGGAAAAGTACAAGTCTTTCTTGAACCAGACGGGAAAGAAAAAGACTTGAAAGAGACCAAACAAGGTACGAGGAGCAACGCTCCGACAGACACAGAGAGAACTCAGACATTCGACTGGAGCCCGAGATATGTGTGTAACGAAGCTCCGGGACTCTGAAGTCTGATCCCATTCGTAACGCGAAAATTCACTATAAATGCCACTCTTCTCTCACACTCACCGCTCTTCGTCTTCTCTCCCAACCTCCTATGAGTCATACTCTTCCAAACTTCTCAAGCCCCTAAAACCCAGTTCTGCCCCTCCCACCTCTCGCTTCCCACTCCCCATTCTCGTCTTTTCACTCCTCTGCTTCCTCTTTGGCCTCTCCGCCACCATCTTTGCCGTCTACTCTCTCCGCCGTCCCATACCCGTGCCTAGCTTCCGATGCGGCCGATCCGAAGACACCTTTCGGGCATTCTACTCCACCTCCAGCTCTCGGAAGCTCGGAGATCGTGGTGCCTTGGTGGAGCGGCCTAAGCTTCTTGGGTTCGTTGGAATTCAGACCGTTTTCGGCTCCGTTGATCGCCGGGCAGCTCTTCGGAGCACTTGGTTTCCCTCTGATCCAGATGGGCTTTTGAGGTATCTGACCTTGTTGATTTCATCAGCTCAATCGATGGTTTTCTTGTTGCTGTTTTGGAATGTAGTTTATGATCAGTTTGTCTTGGTTGTAACTGTCTTTAAATCAACGATGGGATTTGCATATGATAATTGCTCATCAACTTGAATCTTCGACTGGTTTGCAGTTAAGTAAATTGCATGAGTAGCGGTGACGTTTGGGAATGTTCAGTTGTACTTCATTATTTGGGCTCTGAGAACATAGTGGAGTAGATGTTATGAACTAAAGATTCAAAATTTCAATCTTAAACTTTTAGCTGCTGAATATCTGCAACCCAACTGAGAATCGTTTATACCATGATCATCTTGATACATTTACTTATTTGGCTAAGGTATGGGCGAGTGATTTGTGGAAATTTATTTGTGTCGGATCAAGATCAGGGCTAGCGCTTCTATTCCCTATTTGTATCCCAAACTCTCTGTTTCTCCTGCACCAGAACAGTTTTCTTGCAAAATCTCTCTCTCTCTCTCTCTCTCTCTCTCTCTCTCTCTCTCTCTCTCTCTCTCTCTCTCCCCGGTGCGGTGGATGAACGTGGTGCTCTTTTAGTGAGATATAGGGAAATTCAGCATCATATGAGAGCCTTCTTTCTAGTTTTTGCGTTGGCAGCTTCACTGCACCTTTTTGAAATAAGCGCCAAACTCATCATTTATGATATGGGCAGAGCTATTATCCATCTACGGTTGGACACTCTACTCTCTCTTTGCCTAATTTACTTTCCATTACAAGAATGTACGCAAGCAAGTCTGAAAAATTTTTAAGACTCGAGTAGCTTTATCATTTTAAATTTTATATCGTACTTGGTGTTTATAATTGGTAGACTTCGGTTTTCAACAAAGCATGTTTCTAATAGGTAAACCTTTTTCCACATTGAGTGAGGCTAGTTTCTCGTGTGATATATGCTGTCAAGAGTTCTGGTAGTGCATTTCAGGCATTAATTAACAACTTATTATGGAGGGATGTTCAGAAAAAATAATATTGTGTCAATTGAGGGACATTAAATTTATGAATGGTGTCAATGGAAATGCTTACTCGACACTTGCCTATTGGGCACGGAATGTTTGCCTTTTCTATCGTACTTCACTATAACTCTTCTATTTTCTTTCTTGTTTTACTCATATCAACTTTTAGTCACTTTTCTTTCCATCTCTTGTAGGTTGGAACAAGCCACTGGTTTAGCTTTTAGGTTTGTAATTGGACGATCCAAAAATTCAAAAAAGATGGTAGAGCATCATGAAGAGGTGGAGAAGTACAAGGATTTCATGTTTATTGATCTTGAGGAAGAATATTTAAAGCTTCCATACAAATCGTAAGAGCTCTCTATTTGTACTAATTTTTATGTTGATAACTAGATGTTCTTGGCACCTTATGTTTTATTTCCTTTTCCCATGCTTTGTAGGTTGGCATTTTTCAAAGCAGCGTCTGAACTTTTTGACGCAGATTATTATGTCAAAGCTGATGATGCCATTTATTTACGTCCTGGTACATTGAAGTGCATATTGATGCTTTAATAATAGTCCTGTGGATTGCTATATAATGGTGTTCCCATAATTTGTCAGATCGACTAGCAACTCTTCTAGCAAAGGAGCGAACCCATTCACTGACTTACATTGGATGTATGAAGAAAGGACCAGTGATCACTGACCCTAAAATGAAATGGTATGTGGTTCACCAAATTATTATCAACTGTTCGTTTGCTTTGTGAGTGGTTATTTGCTTTTTTCAAATATGTGCCTTTCTAAGTTTCCTGGCTTTTTTGGAGGATTGATGACCCCAAAACTTTCAGGTATGAGAAATCGGGACATCTGATTGGATCTGAATACTTTTTGCATGCTTATGGTCCTATATTTGTCCTTTCTGCGGAGGTGGTAGCTTCACTAGCAACTGCCAGAAATAATAGGTTCATAACCTTTGTCTCTGTTTTTCTCTTTATGTTATTTCTTTTGGCCAGTTAGATTGTGGTTTTACATTTATATTTCCTATAAATTCATTGTCTTGAAAATCAAAACTGCTTGCCTTTGCTTTTTTTTTTCACCCACAAGTCTTATTGCATCTAGTAATTGCTGGCCTTGCTTGTCATGCATCTGTACAAACTTCTTGGTCCCTCAAAACAGATTTTTTGCTTCTTTGAAAGAATTCCTGGGATAAAAGATGGCTCAAATTGACGATCTTGATGTACAAATCAATTTTAGTTCAGACCTGGGTAAACCTTTCAAATCCAAAAGATGGATCATCATGCCACATTTGAGAAAAGTTTGCGTTGATACCCAACATTGTGTTGATTGATATATATACGATTTGGTCTAAGTGGTTATAAATATTTGAGATGTAATTAAGTCTTCTATGTATTTGGTTTGAATTCTTTTGTGATTTCTGATTCTCTAGATTTACTATATTTCACAATCTTTTTTGAGCTTCACGGGTTCTTACATTTATGATTTGGCAATATGAGAAAGTAAACCTTCTAAAGGCCAAAAAAAAGAAGGGAAAGTGAGGATAATATGTCTGGACAATTGCTATTTTTGAACAAACTCGTTCTTTCATCTGATTCAAGAATTTTGCTGGTTTGTGCTATTGCATTCTGTCACCTTAACCAAGCCTCATATGCATCTCATTGAGGTCTCTTTCCTCAGAAAGATTATTCCTCTCATGCTGAGCAGCCTTTCCTTTCTCTGTTTCCTTTATTGGTTTTACAGACTTTTTTATTGCAAGCATCTATGCTTGCTATTGCCTTGAGGGGCTGGTTTCTTTCACCTACTTCCCCCTTCACGAAATTTATAAATAAAAAAGGGTTTGAACCTGTAAATTACCAACATGTATACTAAATAGGAGCCATATATCAATGGCATCATTCATCCTATTGCGATCAAATATTTTTCTCTCTATTTTTTGGGAAAATTTCTTTGTTTGTGTTATTAATGCCACAGAATGTCATATAGAAAATCCTTTTAAATTGTAACGTTTCCTATGGCTATATTTCTGCTCACTGGATTTAATTTCTAGCCTTCAGTTTGAGGATGTTTAGCAATGAAGATGTCACAATTGGGTCATGGATGCTTGCTATGAATGTGCATCATGAAGATAACCGGGCACTATGTGACCCTCGATGCACACCTACATCTATTGCTGTGTGGGACATCCCAAAATGTTCAGGTAATCCTTTTTTTTTTTTGCCAAGTACATTGGATGTATACAAGAGAAAACACCTAGTTGGGGGCAGAAATAGATATAAGGAACATTAAGCCCATCTAGGAAAATGAACCTAACAAAGCCCTAGCCCAAGCCCAAGACACGCCTGCCCCAAACCACCACCAGTGCACCAATGCCTATCCCACCAACCCAGGTTTTGCCCATACAAGAAGCCGCTGTAAATTCCCCAACACACTCCTCAGTACTTGTAAACTCCGAACGGACCTACTAAAAATATACAATTGGTTTTGTCTTCCCTCTAGTCCTCCCTCGTCTTGAACTACCTCCCCTAGCGTCATAGTTGATTGCCCAAGTATGACGCTCGAACTCTTTGGTCTTCCTAGATCTTGATTTTGCGCTAAGTACATGACCCGCCTCTATTGCAGTGTGTACTGCTGTGAATTGGTCTTCAAATCCTTCACAGGTAATCCCTACACACTCTTGTATCTCATTTACATTGTTCAAACCTATCCGATGATGAATTAGCTATATTGTTAATCAGTGGGAGAGATATTAGGGGGACAATATCTTCTGTAGACTCCGCTCCAAACTGTGGGCCAGGCCTTATAAATTTCTCCTCGCAAGGCACCAATGACGGCCCCATCCCTTCCTCCACACCAATTCCTAAAACTCGCATCTCCTCCACAGCGCCATTGATGATGTCACCACCTTGGCCAAATTTATGTGTTGACCCACAAGATGCCTGAAGAGGTACTGAGGAACTGTTCACTCCGACATGGGTGGTGGAACCATGGTCGCCATTTGAAGTTTGGGGTTAGCAGAAACTCCCCAAAAACTTGGCTATACCTCAGGTTCCATTGTGGGTACTGTCAATTCGACAAAGATAGCATTGACTGCCACTCGTCGGTGAACTTTTCCAAGTCACCCTTGGTGAGGGGCAGTCCGTTTCGGCCATCTCCATGCTAATACCCGACATAGAACCCACTTTGAATGAAGATGACCCGCTTCTCCATTTGACCTGCCACACTCGCCTGGGTCTAGATATTGAAATTGGGCCAAACCCAACTTTCTTTTTTCCTTTATCTAATTTTATAGCATTCAGCCCATCACTTAACACGCCAAGCCCACCCTTGTTGGGCCTTACAGTACCATTACCACCTCTTAGCACACCTAGCCCTTACAGTGCATGCCATTGGGAAGACCCAAACCATCCAAGTCGGACCTGTTCTGACTTAGAATATGTCCATGTGCAATTTGTAGAGGCTGCAGACCCCTTTCACTGCTTTCCTTTTTGCCCCTATTCAGAGCTTCTGCATATGATTGCCTTGCCAACGTGGTTGCACTCGGGTCTTTTTGCCTCAGGCCCATAATGTTTTTCTCATGAGTAGATAAATTCTTTTGGCTTTTCCCCAATGACCCATCTCCATGATTGCCAGGAAAAAGATTAGCGAATCTACGCAACTCGACAACAAATTTCTCCTAACCCAGGCCTTCATAATCCTATTTTTTAAAGCCTTGTGCCATTGGTTCTTTTCTATTAAGTACCATGAGATAAATTTATGACGTGATATGAAAGAATGTTATTTCGTAGATTTTAAGTGAAGGCATTTTCTTGGCAAGCGAGATGTAATTGTTCTGAGCTGTTCGTTTTTAATGTCCATGCTATGTAGTGACACTCTGGCCTAGACCGCAGAAAGAACTGATAGTGTACTGTAATTATACATACAAGGAAGATCGTTAATATTTTTATTTGTCTTGAAAGAGGAGTTGTTAGGACCTGTTTGGGATTGCGGTGGAAGGTCTAAAAAGTACAATAGAACGGTATAAAGTGCTTATATGATAAAATTTATCCGTTTGGTAGTTTTACATTAAAGTACTTTTAGACCAAGAAAAAGCAGAAAACTACGTTTCAACAAAAGTACTAAAGTGATGCTTTTTGTCAGAAGCACTTCAGAAAAAGTAATCTCTATTTTACCGTACTATGTATATTACGAAATGACCATCATCATTTTAGCACAATGACAACTTTGTCAATTTATAGTTTTTATTATTCCCGTATAATCTGCTCAAGATTTTGCCCATCAATATTTTTCATTCTTTTCCTATCACTTATGCATCGTTGAAGAAATTTTTTTTTTCATTATAATTATTGAAAAATCTATTAGACTATTTTTGTTATTATTTTATTATAATATTTTATTTTTATCAAGTATATGCCCTTTTATGTCATTTTTATGCCAAAAAGTGCCATTTAAATTTGTTTCCATACAAATTAGTATTTTTAAAAGTGTTATAGACATAAGCATCTCAAACAATAAATAGCTTTTTAACAGTAGAGTTTATTGCATTAAGCTCTAAGCTATAAGCTTTAAATTAAAAGTAATATTTTTTACCGCAATCTCAAACATGTACTTAATCTGAGTTTCATTTCCTCTTAATCTGAGTTTCATTTCCTCAGGATTTCTCTCATTCTGAATTTAGTTGTCGAACCATGCAATAATCCTTGAGGGTTTGACTTCAACTAGTGCAGAAAATGCAATTGTTTAACATAACGTGGCTGTTAACACTTTCGCATAGATAATATTTACTTTTTCTTGTTTTACCACGATGAGTGATTGCCTATGTATTGTCGTGAACTCAGTGAATACTGTACTGAAACCAAGAGGTGCTTTTTCTGTAGCATGCTTTATAATAAGAAAACTATTGAAAATTGTCAGGTTTATGCAACCCAGCTAGACGGCTGAAGGAGCTTCACAAGACGAGTATGTGCTCCAAAAGTCCAACCTTGCCTCCTGATGACAGGTAGTACAACACCCCCCCCCCCCCCCCCCCCCCCCCCCCCGGGGGAAAAAAAAACCGCGTCTGGCCCTGAATTACACTCAACATGCATGCTGAAAACAGAGGAAGATCAGCTCGTATAACTGGGATTTCTTCTTTCCTGGGAGGAATAAAAAGACATGATCGCTACTATATGGTGAATATAAAGCAATAGTTAGTTTATACTAGTGTGAAAGGTTTTATGGTATAAGCGATTATCGAACTGTCATTACCGGTCTGAAACGACAAACATGTAACAACAATTCCGATCGGTTGGTTTCATCGGAGAATAAAAAGTTAAAACCTTTGCTGAATACTGTAATTTCTGTCGAGCAATCATGATCTGGGAAAGATTGGTTTTTTGTTCTGTATACTAGTTCTGTTGGATAAGTATAAACTATTTTTGTCTGTACATAGTCGTGGAACAGTAGAGTTAAGAGTCTTAAAAGGGGACAAATAGGAGTCTCAATATCAATAAGAAACGGGGCCCCATGTCCATTAAAGACATTGTCATTTAGCGCTCAAATGACATGGTTCTCCAGCTTGAAAAACCAAAATGGGGATGATCTTGAAAATCACTGGTCTTGTGGTTGACACACGTTTTATTGCATGCAGCTATATATGTATTTTGACAGTATCTATTTTATCACCACAAATCTGATCTAGCAATAGCAACTTCTAACTTGCATGCATTAAGGAGTGACTCAGAGGTCACATACGTGGCACTATTCTTCTTCATATATGTTATTAATCATGTTTGGTGATCGAGAAATAATTTTTCATAGCCTGGTGACTATGGAAATCTTCTCGTGTGTGGTTCCAAAGCAAGGAGCCATATATATTTTCTTCAATCAGGTATGTAATGGGGGATCGACTGTATATTTTGTCTTCCGTCTTGTTCTTATGATTTCGACGAAAAAATTTTAAATGTCATTTTCAAGAGAATGAAGGGAAATCTCATTCTATGGTGACTAATAAGATTTGCATCTTTTAAAGAATAAGGGTATTGTTAAAGAAAACCCAACAAAAAAAAAAAAAAAAAAAAACTAGATCTCTAATAATTATTCGTTTCTTAAATATTTTTTTTTGCAAATAAATGAGAGATAAACACAGCATGAAAGCTTCATATTATATATATATATATGTATATATGTATACACACACACACACACACACACATAAACATTATTATACATTGAGAGATATTTTAGTTACAAAATAAATTTATAAATTGATGTGATTTATTTTAATATTTCAGATTATAAAGTTAATTTTACTGTTAATTATATCTAACGTATCGCATGAAGTAATGTCAATTTGAGAATTTACTCTTGTGAGACTTTTTTCATGTGAATCTTTTTTTTTTAAGTACTTTTTTGTGAATCTATAGCACTTCTCATATATATTATATACTTATATTACGGTAGAGGTGACAATATGTGATATGACTTGTGAACTCAACACAAATATAACATGAAATTAACAGGTTTGAATTTAATATAAATGGGTTTGAATCAAAATGAGCTGACCCATTAAGACACGATTAATAAGCAGTGAATAAAGAGTTAACCTGCTTAACATAAAATCAACCCGTTGAAACTTTATTTCAAATTACAATTTTATTATTGTTGAGTTGAAATATTGAAACTTTTTGATATACTTATGTTTTTATTGTTGAAATTATAATTTAGGACTCATGCTTATATTTGTTATTGCAGGATTTGTAATATTAGTTTTACTATAAGTTAAAATTTAAAAGATAGTGATAATTTTTGTTTGTAAGTAGTCTTCTTATTATTTTAGATATTTTGACTACTAATAAATATAAATTTTAACTTTTATGTAAAATTATGTTAATAAAGTCAAATAGATTATGTGTACATTTACATAAAATGGTTTGAATTAGTTGTATCGTGTTGACCTATTTTTAATTAATTATTAAATGAGTTATATTAAACGAGTGACACAACACGACCTATTATTTAAATGGATTGGGTTTGGGTTTAAATGTCTGACCTATTTAGCTTAATAGATTGAGTTCGGATTAACTCATATAGTTAAATTTTATGACTTAACATGACACGATCATGACCCGCACGCAAACACGATTGTTCTTAGACTACTTCACTACTATTATAAATAATTCACTACTATTTATAAATTATTTTACTACTATTTATAAATAATTTGAGATACTATTAACGTCCAAACGAAACTTATAATTGCACCAATATTTGGAATTGGTAATTATTTTGAATATTAGTTTTTGGCAAATCACACCAAACCTACTTTTTAAGCAACGAATAATTTAGGCCATAAAACTTACAAAGACGACATGATCTCTAGCTTCTTATTGAGCAATATTTATTAATTTTTTGTTAAAAAAAAAATCTTTTTATGAAATTTTTTTCTGCTGACCATTGATTAAACGAGGGACAAAATTCTGATAATACACATAATATATAATAAAAGAAAGATTCTACTCATCATTTCTACATTATATACCGAAATTTTACATTTTTTATGATAACAAACAGTGCTGTAAAAAGTTATATCTAGCAAAAATATGGACTGATTGCGGCAAAAAGGCTCGTGAGGAAAGGTCAAAGGTGCCTTGAATCAATCTTTTTTCCTACCAAGAATATATATTTCACGATCATCTACTGCCAGAAATAATAGTAATTCTCACGATAAGTATGCTTGAGACTGAAAGTACTATCTATTGCCACATAATTTCAAGAAGTCAGCTACCACAAGATTTGGTAGGAAAAAGTCAATTTCTGAACAAATAGATACTAATTGCAACGAAATCACTCGTAGAAAAAATCACTATTTGTTGTAGTATGTGTTGGATTATAAATAGCAAAGCTAATAATAAAATTGCTAATTTATTATCGCTGGTCACTATCGTATGGATTTTTTAAAAATTTTAACTCTACCTTATTTATAATTCTATTAATAACATGGAAATGGAATTATTTAGACATATTAATCATAATAAATTAGATATAAATGTTCCAAATTTTTAAATTAATTAATTATAGATTTCTTATAGAGAGCATGCAGTCTTGAAGCATTTCCTACATATTTGAACCTCTTTAAGAAGAATGTAGTAGAAAATCCATATTGTCCCATTTGTTTAGAGGAGGAAAAATCTGTTGAACATGTAATTCGTTGGGGATGTATTGTATCAAAAGATGTTTGGGGTCAATGCTTAAAGAAAATATGGGAAGAGCATAATCATATAGAAGACTTTCATGGAAACTTTAGAAACCATGGCCGGGTGACTTGTTTGAAAAAGAACAACTGAAAGAGATAGAAGTAGTTTGCAAGAAGATTTTGGCAGAGAATGAATGATTTTGTTTTCAAAACAGAACTTATATATCCATTCAGATTATATTTTGATGCAGAACTTAAAGGCAATGCATCTTGATAATCCTAGTAATACATAGACAACCAGAAATTAGAACTAGAGTTGGGAAACTCACTCAAAGGATGTCCTAATTAAAGACAAATTGGGATGCAACAGTTGATAAAACATTCAAAAGGGAAGAGTATTGGCCACATTGAGAACGAGTCGAAATCTCTTTTCTGGCCGGCCCGGAGCATAAAATTTTGTACTGAAAAAGCAACAATATTTGGTGCGGAGCTTGGACTAAGGAACATCATGCTCGAGCTAGATGCTCTTGATGATCAAGTGATCCAAGCCATTACAAAATTTGAAGGTTTTTAGAATTGCACAAGAATGCTTATCAATGATGTCAAAACTTTTAAGTTTTGATCATTGGTTAGTTCATCAGGTTAGAAGAGAGGCTAATGATGTGGATCATCTTTTAGCAAAAAATGCTTTAAATATTTTTAGTGAGATTGTTGATATATATATATAGAAGATAGTCCCTCTTGTATTCCATCCTTGTTCTAAAGGAGATTATCGATATACACAACTGCATGTGTACTCGCATGCATGCATGCATGCATCTGTCACTTCCTGCTATACTTTCAAGAGAACATATATACATACACAGACATATGACGTACATTAACAGGTATGACATCTGTATCATAACTCTCTCTCTCTCTCTCTCTCTCTCTCTCTCTCTCTCTCTCTCTCTCTCTCTCTCTCTCTCTCGACTCTTATCTTGATATCTTGTTTGGAGCGTGTGCTATATAATATATTGATCCACCTTTTTATATAAAAATTACTTTATTAATCCACGAGTTTATATGTAGATGCAAATAAAAATAATCTACAGTTTTTTTTTTATAAGATCATGGTCAATTTTCCTTGTTAAACTACAATTTGTTCAAAAATAAAAAATAAAAAAATTAATAAAAAGAGATAGATTTAATTATTATATTATATCTTTTACATTTATAATATTTTTCCTAGTGCACCAGAAATCTCAAATCATTATAATGAGAGAAAACAAAAAAAAAACTTTTAAGGTTATCGAAATATATTATATACTCAATACATAAGGTCAAGGGTTTGGGAGGGAAAATACTTTAGTTTTTAGTTCCTTAAATTGTGATGTAATATATGTGTGTGTGTGTGTGTGCGTGTGTGTTAGAATATAATTATGATGTAATATATTGACAATATTTAGCATATGTGGTGTTTTTTGGTGATAAATCTCATATTCAATGTGTTATTTGGTGTTATTTTATTTTCATCACACGTCTTCCCGACCCAGAGTCTTCTTATATATGCACTTAACAGATCGCTGCCTCCTTTCCATTCTCAATCACATATATTGGTTTGCCTCCACGCCCTCAAAGCGCCGCCTGAAGTTTTTGCCCGTTATTCACTTGCGCCACATGCCACAGAGACTACTCATGTCAGGTCATTAGTCGGATTCCACAAGTCTCATCTAATTGGCCTGCAACATGATCTTATTTCTAAACTCAAGATGGGGAGTTCATCACTTCATCATCATCCTGAATTTGAAGGAAGATGTTAAAATATTATCATACTTATGATAGAGAATATATTCACAATGGATCGAAAACACTCTAGCCACAAAAGAATTATACAAAAGTAATCACACAAACTGATACGACTTAATGTGGTTCGTCAGATTATAAAATTACTTTTATTTTAAAGTAGATCTACTGAATCAGATGAAACCATGTCAATTTATAAAATTATTTTTATATAATTTCTTTGTAGATGTAGCAGTAGTACTACTCATTCACAATATTTTAGCATATGTATAGTAATATGAGTACTTATTGTCTACCATATTTAATTTGTTGTGTAAATCAAATTAGTATAGTTAATTTATTGTATTTCTATTTCTTTCTCTATCTCCATTCATCTATATAAATATGGGCAAATATTATATATTAAATAACAATTGAAAATATGAAAAAAATATAGCCATCAAAATCTATCTCTCTCGTTCTCTCTTCTTTATCTTATTTTTTATTATATTTTATTTTATACAATAAGACAGAGAAGCTGTAGCTAGGTCAAGATCACAATGCCGCGTCCCTGCGACTGTGAGGCTGAAAGAGTATAACGAACATCTAGCTGCATGCATGCATATTCTTCACTCGTCAGATCAAGTAATCATTGCTTGCTGATCATGTGAGCTATATATATACTTTGAATGCAGCTAAATTTCCAAAGAGAAAATAATGACAGTAATTATTTTGCAACCCTTGAGCTTATTAATCATTAGTTAGAAGTTGTTCTATATATCTGAAGCAAAGCACATGATTATGAAACATGTTAATTAATTATAGGGTATATTTATGCAGATCAGAGACAATAATATTTCATGATTCTCGATATCTGTGCTTTTTTCTTTCTCTCTCTCTCTCTCTCTGAGATCAGAACTGCATGGGAGGAAATCAATATGACAGAGAAAAGCAGGGAGTGAGAGAAAAAAAGGCTGGGACATTTCGTCTTTAGCTAGCTCATGAGTCTGTTACAAAACGAAAAGAGACGAAATTAATCATGAAAGGATAGAATTGGGATCGAGGGCAAACGTTGTACGTGGGGACAAGAGGTACTGCGCTGTCGATCATCTCTGTCCCAAGCTAGCCTGTAAGCATTGATGGTTTTTGGCAAGCCTTAGGAGCTGGATTGGAAGATCATCCAGGCATGCTACCATATATATACCTTCCTATCTAGTATCTAGGCAACCCTTCAAATTACTGCCCATTCATCATTACCCTTGCATGGCTCATGATCATCACATCATATATAAATAGTAAGGACTAAAAAAGAAAAAAGAAGAAGAAGAAGATCGAGAAGAAAGTGAGACTCATGCATGGCCACCACAGAGGAGGCTACTCCCTTAAGTGCATGCTGGCCATCATTTGGGTGATTACTAACACTAGTATATATATGTAGTACTAGCTAGTCATGATAAGGCTAAAAATTAATGATGTTGGCCACATATATATTAATCATATATATGACGTACTTCTGACGTATTAATATATTATAAATTAATTATTAACCGAAATGAATTTACATTTATTCATCCAAAAATAAATGGGTCCTTGATTGTCCTTTAACTTGCACACCATGGAGCTAGACACATGTGAATAGAATTTTTCTTACGTACATGACACAAAAAAAATCTCGATCCAAATCGTCTCTCTATGAACTCTATATATCTAGTGGTCCCAGCTTCTTGATGCTGTATGCAGACAGTGATACATCCAGTAACTTTAAGAAACTCATGAAGTCAAGCTGATGATCATATATAGCTCATGTATGCATACGGCTGATGTACGTATTTCTTTGATCATAGAAAGTTTTGAGAAATCTAACCAACTATAACAAATATTTAGTTAATTTATGAGTTTATTTTTATAAGATATCCAGTTTTGGATACGCTCAACAGTACCGTGGAAGAAAATGAGAGTCTCCCCCCTTCCTCTCTTCTCTTAACCCTCCTTCTATCCAAAGAAACTTTCCCAGCTGTAGTAGATGTTCTCTTCCCTCCCATCGAATGAGCTCTCTCCACTAATTTAGTTGCAAGCATGATAAGTGTATATTAATATATGTATTAATTTAATGTGATTGGTCAAAAAGTAAATTTAATTAAAAACAGTATTAATTTAAATTTTAAATATAAAAAAATCAGTATTAATACGTAGATTCGTACGCAATTTTACTTATACGTAACAAAAATCCTCCGCTAAAATATTTCTCATCATTATATCTGATATTTTTCACTTATATATCAGTCAAAAAGTGAGCACGCGTAGATTTAATGGGCTTCTGATAAATGATGATCATTGTGGGGAGATAAAGGCATCATGTTATAGGGCATCAAGCAATGCATGTGATCGATCTCCAAGAAAATATATATTAATTCTGTATTTAATTACTGCCTGTATATGTATGATATGTATTGGAAATACTGTTTTGAGAGGTGAAATAATATTACTGCGCACAGTACTGCAGATACATAGGCTACGTATTGTCGTTAAGTATTAATGAGTTGTAGCATTATTCTACACCTCTTTTTGTTTTGTCTTTTCTGGAAAATTGTTTTGTTTGGGTGACATGAAGTCACGTGAATAACTTTCAGACCTCTCTCCTCTTCCTGATCTTTCTCTCCTTAAATATTATCAAGTTATAAGATCGATCGTCACCATGCCATTTGATCCGCCCCTTTTAGTTCTGTTATTCGTTAGCCTATCCTACGTTGTCCATCTTTACTGGACGACGACAACAACAACAGCCATAACAAATCTCTCTGTATCTCTCTCTCGATCTCGGTCTCCATGACTCCAGCCTATCTGAACTTACCATCCTCTCTTTGCCCTCTTGCAGATCAGCAAAGACAAGATGATCAACACCTGAAACTCTTTATACCTTCTAATTATCAAGCTTCATCTTCTCTCTCATGTCATACCTTTTTTGACGGGAACAAAGATGAAAGGGGGAGTGTATTTGAAGGGTCACAACAACATGATCATCATGGAAAGGCAAGCGTGTTAATTTAATTAGTTTGATTAATTTGAATTTAATCATCACTAGCTATTTTCTTTTGATCTTATTCGTTGATCATCACTTATTTGCTCATATTTTATCAAAAAGTCAAAAGAATATCCTAGTACTTCTTCTCAACTTCTAAAGGAAAGGGAATATATATCTTCGTTTATATATATACATATGTAATCTAGGGCTCCGAACATTAATTATTCGTGTAGTACCTACTGATGAAAAGGAAGAAAATAATAGCTAGTGGCTTCCATGGATATGTTTTCACAGTTTTCTTGGATCTCTAATCATTATGCCCTTAATCCCAGTACGGCAGATAAATTAGCTAGTTTAGTACTCTCTGATTTGATTTCTTGTTAATATTTCTAGATAATAATTAAGTACTTGGTGATTACGTTTTTGTTGATCCGGTACTTGTTTTCTTGCATTCTGATCTCTTGATCTAATTCTTTGATCTCTTAATAATTTATCGATCACAGGTTCATCAGCTCATAGGATCATCATATGATCATCCTCAGGCATTTCCGTTTCCTTCCTTTCAGTCTACTGTGGAGGAAGATAGTAAAAATCCCGATAAATTATCCTTATCATGTCTAAGAGATCAGGAAGGCCGAGATCATGGAAGTAAAAATGCCATTAATGGACCTGTACAGTGGATGTCCTCAAAGATGAGGTTTATGCAAAAAATGGTGGACCCAAATTTTCCAGCTACAAATAGGCCTGTGAGAAGCACGAAGAAGTTGCAAAATAATCATCAGCAACATGGCATTTTCGAAATGAGTTCATCACTTCACAACAGCAACAACAACAACGCTGCTGCTGCTGCTAGGGTTTGTGCCGACTGCAGCACGACCACCACCCCTCTTTGGAGGAGTGGCCCTCGAGGTCCTAAGGTTATTTTCCTTCCCATAAATCTTCCCACAAATGAACTGTCTCAGCAGTACTTGTGATCATGTATATATTCCTCGCGAAAGTAGGTACAGAAATGGATAAATATTAGCATTAGTTGTGGAAGTTTCTTAAAATTCAAACTGCTGTTGGTGCAGTCACTTTGCAATGCATGTGGAATTCGGCAGAGGAAGGCAAGAAGAGCCATTGCAGAAGCTTCTGCAGCTGCTGCAAATCATGGCTTTGTAGTTGCCACCGACAATATCTCATCTTCAATGAAGAGTACAACTAGTAGTACAAGCACTACAAAGGTGAAAAACAAGGAAAAAAAATTGCGTACAAGCTGCCATTTTGCACAATACAAGAATAAGTACTGCAAACTCAGTACCGACGACTCTAATTCTGATCATGATAACAATATCATGATCGAGAGGCCAACAAAGCAGCTTTCTTTCAAGGACTTCGCTCTGAGTTTGAGAAACAATCCAGCTTTTGAACGAGTGTTCCCAAAGGACGAGACAGAAGCAGCAATCTTGCTAATGGAATTATCTTGTGGCCTTGTTCACAGTTAATTTAATTACTTAATTTCTTCTTCATCTCTTGGGAATGAATTAGTTTAATGTCTGTCATTATGTGAGATCATAGAGATTATGATATCTTTTGAGTATGTTGTCAATTAATTACGTACGTACCATAAATCATGTGGGTAATTTGCTATATATATATATATATATATATATAGTTTTTCTGCCCCATCATGATTCACTTATTCCATGTAAAACATCCAGTTTCATAGTAATTAATTACTTTAAATTCCATGCATATTAATAATATTAATTATATATATGGCCTCATGGATTGAGATCGAACATTAATTATAAATTTATTAGATTTTTATGTACGTCATGTAAATTTGTATACTTGCAATTTCTTCACTCGCAATTCTAGCTATTTATTCACGTGACGAGAGTATATATAAATCGATGATCTGTACGAGTGGTCCATGTGAAATTGAGGGCCAATTCTGATTGAATCGACTGATACTGTACGTACGTACAGTCTTAAACGATATTAATGAAGATCATTAATATTGAGCATTTTTTTTTTTTTTTTGGGTGGGTTGGGGGGGTGTTTGGGGTCTTGAAATTTACTTGGAAAATAATGGATTCAAGAGCTAGCTGCTAGCATGCGCAATCCATGTGAGGTTATGATCTGAGGCCGTAGAGCGCTATTAAATCTCCCAGCTCGATCAACCCTTGGCACAAACCACGTACACCCTCCATATTATTCAAATTTCGAGTGATCATATATGCATATATATATATATATATATATGCATGGCGGCCGCCAATAAAGAGGAAAAACATGATTAATTAATAACAAGAACAAACACATGAAAGTACCTCTTCTTTCTGATCATACCATTACACCGTAGCTGATTATATAATATTATGTATTTTTCAGCCAATTTTCTTACTTTTTGAAAAACAATGTTCCGTAATTTAGTCAGCCATATTACAGAATTAGAGCTTGATGATCGATATATCGATCAATAGCTTAGTGCCCAGCTATAGCTAATTGATCTTCGTGAAGGCAGCTAGCTAGGATTAGTATGGGATTAATTAAATAAGATATTTAATTTGTTAATGTCAAGGTACTACTAGAGATTAGCTGATCATG
Source organism: Carya illinoinensis (assembly GCF_018687715.1). Classification (NCBI taxonomy): domain Eukaryota; kingdom Viridiplantae; phylum Streptophyta; class Magnoliopsida; order Fagales; family Juglandaceae; genus Carya; species Carya illinoinensis. The sequence goes on from NC_056766.1 coordinate 6,509,515, forward strand.
GATTAATATTATTAATGTCAACTGGCTAGATCGTTAAAAAAATTTGCAATAGCTAGGTGGTCATGACCTATATATATATATATATATATATATATATGAGAGTTGCAATATTTACAAATCAATACCAGAAGAGTAATGCTACTATATATATAAATATATATATAGTAGCATTACTCATATCAAAACGACCAACATGAACAATGTTGCCAAAACGGAGACATTGCAGTTAATAATTAAATACATGAGTTCGATTGATACATATATATATATATATACTAGGTCAGGAGCAAGTGTAAAGTACGGTTTGCCTAGTTAGGTTAAACAATTTTTTAACAAAAATAATATGGTTTTTTTTTTAAAAAAAATTGATTAATGAATAATTTAATGCATAGAGACAAAAAAACAAATTTTAGTAAATATCTTTGGGTAATGATAGGTCGGTAAGTATAATAATTACATATTTAGATTTATTAGAAAATAAAAAGATTAATTCAAAATTAAAGTTAAAATACATTAGAATAACATAAATAAATAAAAATAATATCATTGTCACCACAATAAATACTACCATCACACTCAAAGAACGCATAAGATTTTAGATTTTTTTAGGATGTTGGATGATAAATCCAAATCATGTGTTTTGATATATCTTGTTTTAATCTTGACATATTTGAATAGATCTTGTTCAAATCTGAGTGTTTTTTTTTGTAGAATTTTTTATTTCTTTTGTACTTATTATTCTTTATTACCATTTTTTCTACAGATTTGAACATTTATACTCAGATTAAAAATCTGAGTGTTTTAGGAAAACCTATGAGAAGGTGGATTTAAGGGGGGTAGGTCAAAAGGTAGACATCAAAGAGTGAGAGAGAGGTTTGAGATGAGAGGAGAGAGGGAATCGGGAATGAGAGAGAGAAAGGTAAAAAAAAAACAATTGTATCCTTAAAATAAGAAAGTAACAAACTTGACGGACTTAACGGAAAAACAAGAAAAGTTCACGAAAAAATAAGAAAAATTATTGTAGCAGTTTGATAGTAACTTATTATAATAGAAAATATATGTTCACATATATATTCATGATCTCTTCTTATTGATCATTTTGATCTTTTTCTTGTTCTTCCTCGTGATCTTCTTTTATTCATCTTTTGTTGATGATGTTGCATGTACGTTGCTCATTAATTATCCTTTTTGTTTTGCGGCTTTTGCACTATTTCCATCCCCTTTTCATGACTTAGACGTTTGCTTGTTGGGTAAGGAGAGGTGATAATTCCCCATGCTGGAGGTTGGGGGGAGGGGTCCATACATGTATATATAGGATGGTATCAACCAAGACAAAATAAGTGGTTTTTGAAGATTTTAATTTATTTTAGTCTTAAGTAGTTACTAATAATCAATTATGGCAAATAGGGTGGAGAAGATGAGATGAGAAGATAAATGAGAAGCTTAGTTGGTAATTAGTTAGCTATATATGTAGGGCAGGACACGCGATAGTTACTCAAGCTCTGTTGTGGTGCATGTGTCTAACACCCCAAGGGAATGTCAAGTGCATGGTGTAGGATAGCGGGCAAAGGTCGTAGAAGAGGGCGGAGCACATGGAGGTTAGAGGAGGTCCAAAAGCTCTACATCTATAAAACCCGAGCATGTGAAGATGAAGAGAGAAAAAAAAGAAAAATGGGAGAGATCAAGAACAAAACAGAAATTAAGAAGAGACAAGAGGGAAGGTGGGAAGATCCAACTCCTCTCCCTTGCTAGCTATGAATATTGGGGATGAATTCCTATTACTCACTAGAAATATGAAAAACATGTTACATTATAATAAAATATAAATAAGTAATTAATTAAGAGTAGTTGACCATTGTGTTGGTATAAAATGCAATGTTGAGACCAATATATTGTCAAGTGGATCACATTGAAGCATGATCGATGTAGATGATTATGATCATGATCATGTCCCACTGACAAATATTTAAAGGGTAAGGTTTAGGGTTGTGAATAAAAAGCTTGGGCCCGATCCATCCGACATACCCGACATGGGCCCACCCGACTAAAGTAGGGTTCATAGGATCGATCCCAATCCTGGTTAATTACAAATAATTATTGGTTGAAACCGATGACCCGATGAATTATCACTCTCAGAAAACTTCTCCTCAAACCCTAACATCTGTTCATCGTCGCTGTTCACCACCTTGAACCGTTTTCTCGAGAAACTGAGGAACTGGTTTCATGTAGTACCAGTGAACAAGCAGGTAACGAGTTTAGATGCAAAGAATTAACAACGGTGATTGTAGCTTGCTATAACTACCGACCTTGAGATCAAATACTTGAAGAGACGTAGCATAAGACTTTTCAAGGAAACAACTTAACCCAGCGATATACAAATCTAACTCAGAGAACTTCCCATGACCCAAATGCTACCTTGAACCATTTTCTTATAACCTTCCGATATGGGTATCTACTTTAAGGTCTCAAAGGTTGATATGAGGTTCCACCCAAAGCCTCTACTTCCTCCTGAGGTGAAGGTCGTTGACGATCTCAAAGAAAATGAAATAGATCATAAGCTTTACCACTGGTGAGGCATTCGACAAGTGCTAGAGGGAGAAGCGATGATCAACAGTGATGATTCGCTGTGGGCCATGACCACCCTTAACTTTGAGAACTATGTGGAGGCCCTCAAGGTGTACCTACAGAGGGAGGGTGAGTTTGGGAGGGAAGGAGTAGGAGGTCGAGGAAAATGAGGGACAGACAATGTGCGAGAGGCAGAGTTTGCAAAGGAGCAAGAGAGGGGCGGCGTGGGTTTGCAAATCAAATTATAAAGGTGAAAGAATCGAAAGCAAGAAGAACAAGCTCGACCCGATTTGACATTCACGGGTCGGGTCACTATGCAGGCCTAGTAAGATTACCATATATATATGAGGCACATACATATACATATAATATATATATATATAGTTATATATATATGGAATCTCTCTTTAAATATAGAACGATTTCAAGCTTTTTTATTCATGATCTTTTAAGGTAATAATAAATGTGTAATTTGTTATCAATATTCTTCATATATAGAAATTCCTTATTAGTAAAATTGTCTAAATATTTGTACGTACAAAATATGTATTGCCCAGATGACTAACACAAGATGGAGTAAATTGAATTGTATTTGAAAATTAATAATTATAAATCAAATACATAATATAAAATATAAACCAAATATGAAATAATAATAAATAAAAAGAGTGAGGGTAAGAGAGAAACAAACTTAGTATGTTAACGAGATTCGGCCCCACTGCCTACGTCCTCGCCTCAAGCTACTCCTTGAGAATCTCCAAATTCACTATTCAACCTCTTTCAGGTGGAGATAAAAACCTATTACACATTTGAACAACACCGCTACAAATGATCCCTGTAAAACATGCTATACACTTACAATCACCTTACACGTGGTGATTCAACTATTTTTTGTGTAGAACACTTTCTACACGCATAAGGGTTATACACACCCTTTTACTGATACAAGAGCTGATAGTTGGTAAGTTATCAGAAAACACTCCTTAATGAGTTAAATAAGAACAATACAAGGCAAACTATATATCTCTCAAAATGAACAATAGTTAAGGCTCAATACTTAGAAAAGAGAGATTGAAATATTTGAAAGAATGTTGCAAAACTTGCAATGATATGCGTATGCTCTTGGTGTTGTAAATTTAAAACTCTCAAATGATCTATTTATAGCAATATGAAATTTCATATTCAAATTTAAAAAAATTCACATGTCAAAGATAATATCATTCACTTTTTTAAAAAATTCAAATAAAAGTTTTTTTTTCAATTATCAAAGACAACATCATTTACTTTTCAAAAATTTCAAACTTAATCATTTTACTTTTCACATATGACAAAAGTAGTATTATTTTCTTTTCAAAATTTTCAAACAAAATTATCTACCTTTTGCATAAGTCAAAACGAGTATAAATCATTTTTGAAAATATTCAAATAAAGTATGCACATGTGAAGGATGGAAATCAATCAATTTTAATATTTTCAAAATTTAAACTTTTAATCATGTCATGTACATATGAAAGATGACAATCAATCATCTTTCAAAATTTTTAAATTTAATTTTGAGTCTTAATCCTAATTTTAAATTTTTCAAGAGATATACAACATAATTCTATGAGTTTTAATGTGAGTTTGTTTCCTTCTTACTCATGCTTAGTTCCTTGATGTGCTTGATTCAATTGTATAAACAACTTGAGTTTGAGATTCTTTTATTTTTTGAATTTGTTCGTTATCATCAAAATCTATGTGTAGATATATAATTACACGAAACTTAAAATCTTGGATTCAACAATATGAATTATTTTTCATGTAAAAACTTCAAGTTTGATTATATTTCCTTCATAACTAAAATAATATTGCACCTAAAAATAATGGATCAAAAAGCGTCAAAAGAAACAATCATAATTATTCTTCTAAAATGGTTTTAGTTCATTATGGGAAAACAGGGTTTTGGATTTAAAGATGAAATGGGACAAAGCTAATTAGAATAAAATCTAAGGCAATATGGGGCTATTAGAATTTTATTTTATTTTTTGAAAGAGATGTTATGATCCTAAAGATTAAAAGTTTAATCTAACAACACCGTTCAAAATGTTAATTTTGGCTAGCGAGATATGACCAATTGATTCAATGAAATATACTTGGACAAACAAGAGAATTGGGGTCAAGTTTTGCTATGTCCAACAAATTAAATAGTTGTTCAGTGAAAATGACTACTTCCTCTTGTGTAACCTATTGAGATCTAGATCCAAATGACATTAAGTGGGGAAGTATATACATATAGTACTATAGACTATATCATGTTCTATATTCCTTTCATATTTAATTCCCATATACTTTCAAAAAAACAAATTCCCATATGCATATTCCTCTCTTTTGACCAACTAAAACAAAGTCCAAGATTCCAAGAGTGCATGTATTAATCCATGACATGAGGTTAGGCACATAATTAAGCCTCCCCCCAACAACCCCTTTAGGTTTCAAATAATTCAAATATCATAAACTACATGTGTTATATATATTTTTCTTCTTAATATAAAATATATTTATAGACGAAAAAAGATGGACACATAAAATAAACTTTAAAATATATATTATTATTCATATAAATATTTTTCGACAGTATTAAATGAACAATAAATATCACATGACGTGTTTATATTTTCACTTGAAACTTTTAAATCTAGATAAGAACTTGATGAAATCTTCTTCTCAAACAAAAATCTTAATGATACACTTTTTAAAATTTTGGAAAAATATCTGTAAAATGTTTTAGAAATGAACAAAAATACTGCAATTCATGAAAAGGTCCCACCAGTCGTAGGGCTAGGGATGTGGAAGAGTGGTGCGTGTGGTGTATATTTCTATAATAATCTCTTAACTCCGGTGATTCCTATACCAGCCACGTTCCTTAAGGATGATCCGACATTTTTGCCAATTTTGCCCTCCACCAAATCCACAGGCACCACCATTCCTACAAACGAATGGAAATATTTCGATCAGATGTCATGATCAGACACCGATTGTCCTCACAGATCTCTCACCACGTGGCAAAAACAATTCCTTTTTATTTTGTTTTTAAAACTCTAAATTTAAATGAAAAAAAGGAAAAAAAAGCGCGCACACACAAAATATACGTATAGTATTATTGTTATGAGAATTATTATTGATAAAAAGAAATTATATAAAAATAAATTTATAAATTAATATGATTTTACGTGATTTATTAGATCTATTATATATTAAAAATTAGAATCTGATGTACCGCATCAAGACATATCAGTTTATAAATTTTTTTTATGTAATTTTTTTATGATTGTATCAATTGTTAGAAAAATTAACTCAAATAATTATAAATATTGTCGAGTTTATTTTATATGTCTATCTTTATATTAAAAAAAAAATTATGACATGGAATTAAAAAATCATATAGCTCTACCTATGAATCCTTGTTTTTTTTCTTATATAGTACTATTTGTTGCATGTGAGGTCCGACATAGAGATAAGTCAAGTGTGAAGGAGAATCCGCCACCAAAGGAAACATAGAATCTCCAAAGGTTCAAAGGAAAATTTCCAAAATTTCTTCGACGTTTTCTTCTTGAATGCATTTTGATCCATTGAAACTCAATCTCATTAGCTTCGTTTTCTTCCATTCATTTGCTTTTTGGTTGGATCAAGATTTACCCCCTGTTTTTCTTATCTTTTCTTATTTTTGTAGACCAGATTGTTTGGCCCTGTAGCCTGTCCTTTTCCCTTGTAGCTGCGCAGTCAGCCACCACCCACTACCTCTCCACCAGATCCTGAACTATTTTTCCTTTCCCTTTTATCATTTTTCCTAATTTTCACAAATGTATTGGTTGTTATAATTTTTGTTTTATCTGCATTTTTCTTGGTACTGGGAATTTTCTATATTTATCAACAACCCACCACCCATCACTCAATACAATGGAACAACAAGCGTAGAAAAATAGAACAAAGGTTCTCACCAACCCCCACTTCGATTCTATTTTGCTGTGTTCTGCTACTTTTGTTTCTGTTTCTCTTTGTTCTGCAAACTCTTAACAGAACGCGCACGCACGTTCTCTCTCTCCGCCTCTCTGTTCATTCATGGAACGTGCTCGGCGCCTCGCGAACCGGGCGATTCTGAGGCGCCTGGTCTCAGAGGCAAAGCAGAACCGCCAGAATGGATCTCTGATGCACAGTCCGTCGCCGGTGTGCTACACACCCTCGAGGTATGTTTCGTCCCTGACACCGTATGTTTTCGTACGTAGAAGCTCTAGATCAGATTTCGCGCGTAATGTTGCTCACGGTGTTGGGTCTCAAACTCGATCTATCTCGGTCGAGGCGTTGAAACCCAGTGACACTTTCCCACGCCGCCATAACTCGGCGACCCCAGAGGACCAAATTAAAATGGCTAGCTTATGTGGTTTCGATAGTCTTGATTCGCTTATCGATGCCACCGTTCCTAAATCTATAAGAATTTCATCAATGAAGTTTTCTAAGTTTGATGAGGGGCTAACCGAGAGCCAAATGCTCGAGCACATGCAAAATCTGGCCTCAAAGAATAAGATTTTCAAGTCTTACATTGGTATGGGGTACTATAATACCTATGTCCCCCCGGTGATTTTGAGGAACATTATGGAGAACCCGGCATGGTACACGCAGTACACACCGTACCAGGCCGAGATATCTCAAGGGCGTCTTGAGTCTTTGCTTAATTTCCAGACTCTCATTACGGATCTTACCGGCCTCCCCATGTCGAATGCTTCATTGCTTGATGAAGGAACGGCCGCTGCTGAGGCAATGGCTATGTGTAATAATATTCAGAAGGGGAAGAAGAAGACTTTTATCATTGCCAGTAACTGTCACCCGCAAACTATTGATATCTGTAAGACTAGAGCGGACGGTTTCGATCTTAAAGTTGTAACTGCAGATCTCAAGAATATTGATTACAAATCCGGGGATGTTTGTGGTGTTCTGGTTCAGTATCCGGGGACTGAGGGTGAGATTTTGGATTATGGGGAGTTTGTTAAGAATGCTCATGCTCATGGGGTTAAGGTTGTTATGGCAACAGACCTCCTGGCATTGACAATATTGAAGCCACCTGGTGAATTTGGGGCAGATATTGTTGTTGGTTCAGCTCAGAGGTTTGGGGTTCCTATGGGGTATGGAGGTCCACATGCAGCATTCCTCGCCACATCCCAAGAGTACAAGAGGATGATGCCGGGGAGAATCATTGGTGTGAGTGTTGATTCTTCAGGGAAACCTGCTCTGCGTATGGCAATGCAGACAAGGGAGCAACATATCCGTAGGGACAAGGCTACCAGCAACATTTGCACCGCTCAGGTACTAGACTATCATTTAATCTAATTTCCATTGTGTTTTTCTGTGGAGGCTGCTTATAAGGATATATGAAAAGTTTTATTTTTGCTGGGCTTAGTTACAGAATTGGGTTCTCACTCTTCAATGCACTGGCTTTCTTGTTTTAATAGATTTCCTGTTTTGTATAGGCATTGCTTGCAAACATGGCTGCTATGTATGCTGTTTATCATGGACCTGAAGGCCTTAAAGTCATTGCCCAACGGGTTCATGGTCTTGCTGGTGCATTTGCCCTTGGACTGAAGAAACTTGGGACAGCAGAAGTTCAGGGCCATCCCTTCTTTGACACTGTGGCCGTTAAGGTTGCTGATGCAAATGTAATTGCTGATGCTGCTTACAAGAGCAAGATGAATTTGCGGGTTGTAGACCCAAAAACTGTGAGTGGGATTCCCTCAGCTGAATTAATTAATTACCTATAAGTCTACATGATGAGATTAATTGGGTGTACTTGCCTTTAGATCACTGTTTCTTTTGACGAGACCACCACCTTGGAGGATGTTGATAAGCTTCTCAAAGTTTTTGCTGGTGGCAAGCCTGTGAGTATTGTTACTTCTTTTGCTTGGTGGTGTCTGCAATTGATGATTATGATTCCCCTATCTAAGACTAATGTTTATTTTTCAGGTTTCATTCACTGCTGAGTCTCTTGCACCAGAGGTTCAGACTGCAATTCCTTCTGGGCTAATAAGGGATAGTCCATATCTCACGCATCCAATCTTTAACACGTACTTCTCTTTTCTGAAAATTTGTATTCGCATGGTTGACAATTCTGGACAAATCCTGACTTTTGGTTTTTTATTTTTTAATCTAATAGATATCACACCGAGCATGAGCTGCTTCGATACATTCATAAGTTACAATCCAAGGATCTTTCCCTGTGCCACAGTATGATTCCATTGGGATCTTGTACAATGAAATTGAATGCAACAACTGAAATGATGCCGGTGACATGGCCTAGCTTTGCTGATATTCACCCTTTTGCCCCAACTGAACAGGCTCAGGGTTATCAGGTTGTTACCATACTTACTGTGAGAAAAATTTTCCAGTTGTTTTCTTCACCCAAACGTTCTGGATTAGTTTGTTGTTTGTTTCTATAAATAAACAAGCAAGTTGACAATTTGTCTTGATGAAAAATGGTTCCCAGGAAATGTTCGATAATTTGGGTGACCTATTGTGTACCATCACTGGGTTCGACTCTTTCTCCTTGCAACCTAATGCTGGTGCTGCTGGAGAGTATGCCGGCCTGATGGTTATCCGCGCATATCATTTGGTATGGTGACAGCAACCATGTTTAAATGCGGTTTTCTTCTGATTGTATTAAACAAAGGAGGCATTTGATGCTTTCTCTTTAAGGTTCACTTTCAATGCAAAACTATAAGTAATCACCTAAAAGGCTCAACTAAAAGCTCTTGAATCTCAATATTTTCTTATTTAAGTAAAAGCTCTTAACTCAATATTATATATTTATGTCCCTAAAATGACTACTGCGGGTGAGGCACACCTTAAATTTCGAGTTTTCCCTCCTGTGTGTGTGTGTGTGCGCGCACGTGCATAATGGTATAGTGTTATGTTCCTCACAAATGTAAATTAAGGGAAGTTTTTAATCGTGGTATATCTTAATAGCAAACTTGCATCATTTTTCTGCTGCACATTGAAAACTCCTCAGATCTCATCCTGCATAATTCCTCTTTGAAATGGAACACATTAGACATCGTGTAAGGATTATTCTAACTGATCATGCTGACCACTCTGCTGAATGAACACTGTAGGCAAGGGGAGACCATCACCGCAATGTGTGTATTATTCCTGTTTCAGCACATGGGACAAATCCTGCTAGTGCTGCTATGTGTGGAATGAAAATTGTCTCTGTTGGAACTGATGCTAAGGGAAACATTAACATTGAAGAGTTAAGGAAGGCTGCTGAAGCTAATAGAGACAACCTTTCAGCTCTTATGGTAAGTTCATTATTCATCCTATGTTGGAAAGCAAATATATTATCCAATAAGATTAAAGAAGACGGAGAACTTTGTTCTACTCTACATTCATTAACTTTGGTGGACATTATAGGTGACATATCCTTCAACGCATGGAGTGTATGAAGAAGGTATTGATGAGATATGTAAGATAATTCATGACAATGGAGGTCAAGTATACATGGATGGGGCTAACATGAATGCACAGGTCTGCACTTCCCTTTATTTTATCTTCTTTGAGTCTTAATGTTAGTCATTGAGTACATAATCCAGTAAAAAATTTCAACTATTGCTTGAATTGTCTAAATACATCTTCTCTTTTCTTGCATTCAAATAGTCTATCAAAACACAGCTTTAGTTCTAGTTTTTTATATTGGATGATGTTTCAGTTCTTCAATTGAATCTATTCATATTCCCTGGGTTTTCACTAGACAATTGCTGTTTCATTTGAGTTTTGTTCTACAAGTACATTTGTGCTTATTGTGATAGTTTTAGTTTTTTATATTGGCAGATGCTGCTTACAAAAACTTCTTTGTATGCATTTTATTTCTCTTGGGAGTATATCGGTTTGCTTTCAAATTAAATCTAAAGAATCTTCTTATCCTCCTAGGTGGGACTGACAAGCCCTGGTTGGATTGGAGCTGACGTTTGCCATCTCAATCTCCATAAAACATTTTGCATTCCTCATGGAGGAGGTGGTCCTGGCATGGGTCCTATTGGTGTGAAGAAGCACTTGGCACCATTTTTGCCATCACATCCTGTGGTAATTGATCTTTTCATTCAATAACTGCATACACTCATCCACTTGCTCTTGCACTTGCACTTACAAACTTGTACATACTTGTTAGGCTTATATTTGCACATACATATGTATGCGTGAGTGCACACTTGTATGAATGAATAGTCAGAGCATGAGCTCATCTCCATTAATCAAGTCACACTTTAGTGATTATTATCTACATACTCTGCTGCTACGGATATCTCTTGTCAATCATTTATTTACTGGGCTGTGTTTTTTCTCGTTCAATCTTTAATCTTGTTCTGGTTTACTTCTAAGGTACCCACATCTGGAATACCTGCCCCAGACAAGCTTCAGCCACTCGGTACAATATCTGCTGCGCCTTGGGGCTCTGCACTTATCTTGCCAATATCGTACACATATATAGCCATGATGGGGTCTAAGGGACTCACCGACGCATCAAAGATAGCAATTCTGAATGCCAACTACATGGCAAAACGTTTGGAGGTTCCTGATTATTTCTTATTCATTCTATGCCTCACTTCTGGAAAATCACTTTGTGCTATAAAACCTGGTAGTTCTAGGCTCTGGCCATGTCTGTCTGTGAAAAGAAGAACAACAGTCATTTGTTTTCCTAGCAAGTTCCATGCTAATGTGGCAGATGACTGAATTACTTCTTAAAATAAGATGTGTGTGACCAGTGCATGGAACCCACACAAGTGTGTTAGAAAATTGTTGAGGTTTTGAGTTATTACTCTTTTTTGCAATTAAAGTTTCAATAATGTTTCCCAGTTTTCTCATGGTATGTTGTATATTGCTTTGACTTCTGCAGGACCATTTTCCCGTTCTTTTCCGTGGTGTCAATGGAACAGTTGCCCATGAATTCATTGTTGATTTAAGAGGCTTCAAGGTAGTTTTATTTGTTGTTTTTTTAATTGTTGTCTACTGTTTCTGTTTTGAGAGCAATAATAAAAGCATTACTGCAGAATACCGCTGGGATAGAACCTGAAGATATTGCCAAACGTCTAATGGACTATGGATTTCATGGACCAACAATGTCATGGCCAGTTCCAGGCACACTCATGATTGAACCCACTGAAAGTGAAAGCAAGGTATGTCCCTGTGGGAGTCCTTTCTCTTTCACACCACCCTTATCCTCTCTTTTGTTTATGTTTAAGTAAATTTAAAATCTTTTGCAGGCTGAGTTAGACAGGCTTTGTGATGCTCTTATTTCCATAAGAGAAGAAATTGCTCTGATTGAGAATGGAAAAGCTGATATCCACAACAATGTCCTGAAGGTGAAATTGCTAATTTTTTTCCACTCCTGCGATTAGTTGTCTCTCAAATTCTAAATTAAGCAGACACCCAATTTAATTTTGATCTTTATCTTTGCTTGACTCTGGATGCATCTTGATATATATAGATAGAATTTAATAAATGAACTTCAAAAGCAATTATCTAACAAGTGCGAGTACAGGGAGCTCCTCATCCACCATCCCTGCTCATGGGAGATGCTTGGACAAAACCATATTCTCGGGAATATGCTGCCTTCCCTGCTTCTTGGCTCCGTGGTGCGAAGTTCTGGCCTTCTACAGGTATCAACTTCCATCTTTATTTAATATTATAATTCTGAAATATTTTTTGTTTAATGTCTTTCCCCATCTTTTTTTTCCCTTTCTTATTTATGAACTGGTATCCTTTCGGACTGACCTGCTAATAGAAAACAATACTTTGAAGAGTTTTCTTAAGCAAAAACAATAATATTTTATCAATTAATGTGCATGATATTATACTGATTCCAATATGCATGATATTATACTGCTTCCATTCACCTTCAACATATATTTTAACTATTTTAAGATGATCTATTTAGTCGATGATTATTATCAAAAAGTTGCAACTCCTAGAGATAATGACAAACCTTAAATGCTCAATTTTAACTTGTAGCATTGAAGTAAACTAGAATTGCATGCATTCTGCTGTTGGTGCTCTTAATTTTACTTAACGCTGAATTCTTTTTGCGCTGTTATCTCAGGACGTGTGGACAATGTGTATGGTGACCGCAACCTCGTCTGCACCCTTCTCCCAGCATCACAAGTTGTTGAAGAAGCAGCAGCAGCCACTGCTTAGTCTTCAATGCCATGCTCCTTGGTCCAAGGTTTCTCGATGAAACCATATTCTTCTCCCTCATTTGTAAATAAATTTCCTTCTTTGTAAAAGTCCTTTACAGCTGGTGACATTCATTTTCATACGACAATATCGATGATCAGCTTTCCTAAATAACAATTGTTGCTAATTGCAACTTGAATAGAAGGTCAGCAATTCATATTGCTTTGTTCTTGCCCCCCTAGGGACCTAGCCAATGGCAACAGAATCCAAATGCTTAAACTTATTGAAAAAAATGCTAATTGTGGTTCTTAATTCAATAAGCCAAGATAGGATTAATGTTCATTCGCTCTGCTCATTTAGCGGCATATAAAAAAAAAAAAAGCGGATTAGAATCGTTATCAGTACAGAACAAACTAACTAATTTCAATGGTGTATACGATAAGTTGCTATTCTATTATATTGAGACTGGAAAAAATGGGATCAGATGAAGAGTGCTTGACAAAGAAGTGGAGGGCTTGAGTGTCATAGAAGAAAGGGCACTTCCAGAGTGATATCATTAGAGAAGGATATGGTGTACAGGGAAAAAAACAAAGAAAAAGGAGAACAGAAGAGAAGGTCTTAAGAAACTAGTAATGGTTAATGGTAGTGAGCAAGATAAGCTGTTAATCAGCATCTACCAAGCTTCCCCTGAATCTCACAAAATGGCCTCTTTAACTCGTCTCTTCAGTAAACTAATTGGAAATAGTATAGTCCGAGAAGATTCTATTGACCCCCCTATCAACTTACCAAGTCAATACCCAAATATCGAATAACCTTCTCTCTCCCGGTTTGTTGTTGATGGCGGCGGTAGTGGCAGTAATGAGTCAAAGCAAGGGAACGTCAAACTCTTTTAAGGTTGCTCCTGGTTAACTTTGAAGATCTCCAAGATTGGATCAGATCCGGCAATGGCATCGAAGTCTCATTATAACAAGTTTTGCTACTTACAAGTAAAGTCGTGTACTAATCTGTATATCAATATTAATTCCTTCATATTTAAAATTTACATTAGTACTGTTTTCAATAAAATCTACTTATTGACCAATCATATTAGATTGATATACATATTAATACATATTTATACTTGTAACTTCAAAATACAACCAATTTGGTTTTACCATCCTACTCTAAGGTTTTCAATGCGACAGTAAAAAGCAGGAAATACAAGTCTCAAATGTTCAAGTTTCGGGCATACTTTTAATAAAAAGTATGCCCGAAACTTGAACATTTGAGACTTGTATTTCCTGCTTTTTACTGTCGCATTGAAAACCCTTAGAGTAGGATGGTAAAAAGCAGGAAATACAAGTCTCAAATGTTCAAGTTTCGGGCATACTTTTTATTAAAAAGTATGCCCGAAACTTGAACATTCTGAGACTTGTATTTTCCTGCTTTTTACTGTCGCATTGAAAACCTTAGAGTAGGGGTAAAAAGCAGGAAATACAAGTCTCAAATGTTCAAGTTTCGGGCATACTTTTAATAAAAAAAAAAGTGAAACTCATTATTAAAAAGAGTTTTACTATATATAAGCATAGTCGCATACTACTCTGCGTACTAATACTGATTCTTTCGTACTTAAAATTTAAATTAATATTATTTTCAATAAAATCTACTTTTTGATCAATCACATTAAATTAATATACAAATTAGCGTATAATTGTGTTTGTAACTAAATTTTTTCTATTAAAAAAATTGTGAAAAACTTACTTTGTCTTGACAGATCTCCATTTTTTACAAAAGACTTAGCACAAGACAGACTGCATTTTGGACTTGGACAATCTTACCTCAAAACAATGAGCAAAACCAATGAAGGTGTGACCATCCTATTTACATGTCAACTCAAGAAAGATAAATAAAAAATTAACAAAAATTATTAGGTCAAGCTAAAAACAATAAAATTTAGAATCATAAAAGATAAATTTAAAATTTATCCATATCTTATGACACGTAGATAGTGTGTGGTGTAGGAAAAAATCTATTTATCATCTATTTTCTCATCATCCTATGATATGACATTAAATAATAAGTTCATAAGTGAAACATAATAAATAGTCTTTAATTATCTAATATCACATAATGAAATGATGAGATGATGATAAAAAATTGAACGATGAGTAACATAACTAGTGGTGTAAAGATTTTCAAATAGAATCATTCATATGAACCATTTCTTACTTATTTTTCTACCACTCAAAGGCCTGTATCAAGCAATTAACAAAGAGTAATGATACAAGCATAATCATTTTTATAATTTTTTATACAACCATGTTTTAAAATGAAGAAATGATATTTACAGTTATAAATATGCATGTCTCGCATATTTTTTTAAAATAAAGAAATAAATTTAGGACTTATATAAAAAATTATTTTTTAATAATAGACTTTTTTTTTTTTTTAAATAGAGTACTCAAAGTTTATATATATTGAAATTGTATCTAATATTACATTTTAAAATGATAGTATTTATATAAAGTAATATTATTTTTATAACTTATTTGATAAAAATACCTATAATTTAAAACATAGTTATATAAATAATTTTAAAAATAGTTATATATCTATAAATTTTTATTAAAAAATTGAAAATTAATTTAAAAAAAAAAACAAGAAGGGAAATAAGTAGAATATATATATGAGACACACCCAAAAAAAGACAAGAAAAAAGGATAGCAAGTGGGCGTGGTTGCGTGCCGAAAATGTAAAAACAAAAAGGAAAGGGGATAGAATTATAAAGTACGAGTCAATTGAACAGCTAAGCAAGTCTCAGCACAACTCTCTCTCTCTCTATCTCTCTCTCTCATATTTATGTATAGCCATAAATCTATCCAATTCCAGTCCCAACAGGCAAACAAAAGAGGTACCGTTTTCTTATTTTTTCTACCTTTCCCCCATTTCAATTCTCATTTTAATTTTTTACACCAAATAGTTCATCATTTATTTTTTAAAATTTTCTCTATCCTTTTGATCTAATTACTATTATTCTAAAATCTCTATATCATATACTATTTTCGTGACATAATTTGATTTAAAGCATAAATTTTAAAATTTTAATTTGACATATTAATTTTACGATTTATATTTAAGTGATGTGTATGGTATGTTTTATATACTGACTTTAATTATATTTATAATAATATGATTATAAATATAAATATTATATTTGACTTGGTAGTGTATATATATATAAAATTTAAATTAGTATTATTTTCAATAAAATTTACTTTTTGATCAATCACATTAAATTAATATACAAATTAGTGTATAATTGTATTTGCAACTAAATTTTTTCTATTAAAAAAAGTGTAAAAAACTTACTTTTTCTTGACAGATGTCCAATTTTTTACAAAAGACTTAGCACAAGACTGCATTTTGGACTTGGACAATCTTACCTCAAAACAATGAGCAAACCAATGAGGGTGTGACCATCCTATTTACATGTCAACTCAAGAAAGATAAATAAAAAATTAACAAAAATTATTAGGTTTCCAAGAAGCTCATACTTGCTCAGAATCATTCATATGAACCATTTCTTACTTATTTTTCTGCCACTCAAAGGCCACTATCAAGCAATTAACATAGAGTAATGATACATGCATAATCATTTTTATAATTTTTTATACAACCATGTTTTAAAATGAAGAAATGATATTTACAGTTATAAATATACACGTCTCGCATATTTCTTTAAAATAAAGGGATAAATCTAGGATCTATATAAAAATTATTTTTTAATAGTAGACTCTATTTTTTTTTCAAATAGAGTGTCTAAAGTTTGTATATCCTAAAATTATATCTAACGTTACTTTTAAAATGATAATATTTATATAAAATAATATTATTTTTATAAATTATTTTATAAAAATACCTATAATTTAAAACATAGTTATTATATAAATAATTTTAAAAATAGTTATATGTCTATAAATTTTTATTAAAAATTGAAAATTAATTAAAAAAAAAAAACTAGAAGGGAAATCAGTAGAATAAATATATAAGACACACCCAAAAAAAGACAATAAAAAAGAATACCAAGTGGGCGTGGTTGCGTGCCGAAAATGTAAAAACAAAAAGGAAAGGGGATAGAATTACAAATTATAAGTCAATTGAACAGCTAAGCAAGTCTCAGCACAACTCTCTCTCTCTCTCTCTCTCTATCTGTCTCTCTCTCTTCTCTCATATTTATGTATAGCCATAAATCTATCCAATTCCAGTCCCAACAGGCAAACAAAAGAGGTACCATTTTCTTATTTTTTCTACCTTTCCCCCATTTCAATTCTCATTTTAATATTTTACACCAAATAGTTCATCATTCATTTTTTAAAATTTTCTCTATCCTTTTGATCCAATTACTATTATTCTAAAACCTCTATATTATATACTATTTTCGTGACATAATTTAATTTAAAGCGTAAATTTTAAAATTTAAATTTTACATATTAATTTTACGATTTATATTTAAGCGATGTGTATGGTATGTTTTATATACTGAATTTAATTATATTTATAATAATATGATTATAAATATAAATATTATATTTGACTTGGTAGTGTATATATATAGATATTTATATTGTTTATTTTTTTTATGGATTGGTTTATTTATTTAATTAATAATTAATTAATTAATTAAATAAAGGGGTTATGGGGATATACATTACAATGTAGATTGTAGAATGCATTGGAGGGAATTGGTGAGCCGTTAATTTATAGTCTTTGGAGTTGTGGTAGCTTGGCGAAGAAGGGTGCGCAGGTTAAGGGAATCTGCTTTGTGCCTAGTGGGCGTAGGATAGGCCAGTAGAGACACAGAGAAAGAAAAGAGGGAACCCTTTATGCTTCGAGAGACAAGACAGACAGACAGACAGAGTCCCTGTTCCTTAGATGATCGATGTCCAAGATGAAGCATCTACTCAGAAAGCTTCACATCGGTGGTGGACTCAATGAACAACAGAGATTGGCCGACACCCGACCAACAACGAACCCGAGCCCCACTCAGAGTCCGAGACCGATTACGCCTGCTTCGTCTTCTTCTTCTTCGGGGCCTTCTTCGATGGCCTCTGGGTCCGCTACAATGGCGAGAATCGGGGCCGATGAGTCAGTCGTCGATCGGACGGCTGGGGATGGCGGTGGTGGTGGTGGTGATGGGTGCATGGATTTCAATTTCATGGAGGAGGAGTTTCAGGTGCAGTTGGCCCTAGCGATTAGCGCGTCCGATCCCGATGCGCGCGAGGACTCCGAGACGGCTCAGATCGATGCCGCCAAGCAGATTAGCCTTGGGTGCTCCGCTCCCGTCTCTGACAGTCAAGCCCTCGCCAAGTTTTCATCGCTTCGGTATTGGGTAGGCCATGACTTCTGATTCCCAAAATTCTCCATTTCGTTCTTATTGCAGTTGTTTCTGATTTGGAGCAAATTAGGTCTGTCTGTAAATTTTTTCGATCTTGTCTTCTAAATGGGGTACCGTCTATTTGCGTTTATTCTTGGATCATTTCGTTAATTATGTTAAAACGTGTACGCTATGCCGTGGGCATTTGTGAAACTTTCTTGTTAGGTATATGACTTTGGTGCATTAGTGTTGGTATGATGCCTTGTGAGTTTCGTATGAGGAGGGGTGGCTTGATTTTTGATTTGTGGTGCCTTGTTTATACTATCGTAATCATTTACTTTACTTGAAAAATTCAAATTCTTTTGCAAACTATGGTGAGTGAAATTATAAATTAATTACTTGTTTCCTTGTATTTTGTATCCAACTTTGAAGCTGTTTTCTTGGTCTTGCTTATGCATATTTTTGTACAATTACCTATAGTTGATTACTCTCGTGTTCTGGTTTTGCCTTATGGACCATGCTTCATCTTGATCTAGTTTTTCAAGAATTTGATGAGATCATTGTTCATTTTTTCTACACCCTAAACTTTGTGGATGAGAAATTGAGGAAAAGTAAAGAAACAATATTCTGGCGTTCTATATTGTTGTGGTAATGAGTTCCTTGTCTTAAGTAAGTGAAATAGCTTAAGTTTTTATGACATGGAACCACAATAAGGTAGGGCCCACCCTTGAGGAGAAAACCCCGAATACAATATTTCACCTGCCAGAACTGTGTATACGGAAATCCAGGCAACTCCTGGTGTGAAGTGAAATAGCCCTACTACACCATTTTAGTGGAGGGCTTATTTTTTAGGAACTTAGATCATGATATTTTGGCATCGAAAGACAGATGTCTTGTGCTGAATTTCCTATGTTGTCAGCCGGATAATATTTTTATATTCTATATTTTAAATGTTTATAGGTAATTTCTTAGTTGACTACGTGCAGATTCTTATTGGTTTTAACCGGAGTGAGATTTTTCTAATAAATTTCCATTTGCCTTTCATGCAGAACTATAATGTAGTAAGTTATCATGAAAAATTGATGGATGGGTTTTATGATGTATATGGCATTACCTCAAAGCTGGACACACAGGGGAAGATGCCTTTGTTGGTGGATCTTCAAGCAATATCCATTTCAGATAATGTTGACTATGAAGTTATTTTGGTAAATCGCTTGGTTGATCGTGAACTTCAAAAGCTTGAGAAGATAGCATGTACCATATCCAAAGAGTGTCAAGTTTCTGAACAGGGCCAGATTTTAAGTTGTTTGATTCAGAAAATTGCTGATATTGTTGTTGATAGAATGGGTGGTGTGGTACTTGATGCTGATGAAATGTTGAGAAGATGGAACACAAGGAGTTATGAGTTACGGAATTCTCTAAACACAATTATTCTTCCCCTTGGACGTCTTGATGTTGGACTTTCACGCCATAGGGCCTTGCTATTTAAGGTTAGTCATCTTTTGACTTACCTTCGCTAAACTAAATTGTGAAGAAGAAAATTATGTATCCTTTGACTCACCTCAGACAAATTCATTGCTTAATTTCTACACTGCCTTCTTTTATCTAGAAAACATTCCTTCTTTTTTTTTACCTTTTGTTTTAGAAATTATTTATTTGATGCTTGCCGTGCTAGGTACTAGCGGATAGGATTAATCTTCCATGTACGTTGGTCAAAGGAAGCTACTATACAGGCACTGATGATGGAGCTGTGAACTTCATCAAAATGGATGATGGAAGGTGATAACCTCTAGCCATAGTTTATCAATGCTACAAGTATAAAATTTTCTCTGAATTATGTTTAAGTCAATTTTGTGATATGGGAGCTTTTAATTGGCTTTTTGCTTATCTGATGCATGTTAGGGTTTTTTTTCTTGACTGTCAATATTTCTCACGCGGGACTGCAAACGGTGCTTGTAAAGTCCCTACTGGGCTGTACCAGGGGCTTGGTATGGAAACCTGTGTTCATTGAGGTGGGGATGACAGAGGGGTTACGGTTGTGTGAGGCCTACTTCTTATTTTGTAGAAATTGCTGTCTTAGGATCAAAAAAGTAAAGGAAAGGGGCAAATGACGCAGGTTGAGCATACCGCATACCTATACGATGGTAACATCTATATTTTGAATAGTGGCTGCAGATGCACACTTCAAAATTAGTATTAGTTGCTAACAAACATGAATTCCTTGAGACATTTCACATGCTATAGTTCTCTTAAATTTTGAAGCAGGAATAATTTATTTTTATGGCATAGGACAATTCATCTGTCAGTAGTATATATTTAATGCAATAATCTGTTTTTAGATTCTTAACTCATCTTTAGTTTTTGGGTTTTAGTTTTCCTTTATAGTTAAGTAGACGTGATATGAAACACCACATGCTCTGTTTTATTTTTTATTTTTTTATAATTTTTCTCCTTCCATTTCATGCTTATGTGCTGTGTAACATAGGAAAATGCAACAAACATGAAGATTTTTAGGGAATGATTAATGATTGACATAGTTATCTGTTGATTTGGTGCAGTGAATATATAATTGATCTCATGGGTGCTCCTGGTACCCTAATTCCTGCTGAAGTACCAAGCAGTCAGCTCCCAAATCCTGTCTATGATGTAAGGAGCTATGCAGATGTCATTGGAATACCCACTGATGTGTGTTTGATGGATAATGAAGGAACCAGAATGCTGGTACCACCTGATCTTGATAGAGTTTTTGAAATTGTTGGTTCAAAGTCAGACGAAGCTTCAGTTGTAGGCATGCAAACAAAAGAAAATCAAACTGAGAGATTTGAAAATCAATGGGGCAAGCTTCTTCCGTCACTGCAGAAAACATGTGAAAGCTCATCAGGCACACATGGAAAAGCATCATCCGCACAGAAAAAAAAAGTTAAGGATGTTTCAAAATATGTAATCAGTGCAGCCAAGAACCCAGAGTTTGCTCAGAAACTACATGCTGTTCTGTTAGAGAGTGGTGCGTCGCCTCCTCCAGATTTGTTTTCAGACATAAATCCACACGATCTGGGTCAACAGAAGGTGGTTGGACAAAATGATATGGTGAATGCAAAAAATGTAGACAATGAGGTTCAATGTGGACCTGATTTGTTTTTGTCAAACCTGGAGCAGTCCCTTGTGCCTCATACTGAAATGGAGCCTTTGAACAATGTCAATTGTGATAGGAAACAAAAACTATCTACACAGAGGTTATCAAATCAATCAAAAGAGCTGGAGGCAAATTCCATTATGTGTGATGTTTCTTTGCCATCTGAACCGACAACTCAGGGATTTGTGCTTGTTGGTAGTGGAAGTAATGACCCCTTCCATGCTGATGCTACAGGTGTAAATACGGTTACTCTTAACAATGCTGAAATGGTTGCTAGAGTTCTGCATGATACTGCAGCTGACTCTTGCCAAAGACAAGTTAATATTGCATTAGTCAATGATTATCAACAGTGCTTTCCGGATAAGATTAGAAGAGATTTTGATGACATTGAGTTGGGTGAAGAATCTGTTATGAAATTAACGGAAGCAGCCAACACCAGTCTCTTCAATGCTTCCGATGCTCATGGTGAGGGTACTAACCCAGTGCTGGGGGAAGTTGCTGAATGGGAAATTCCTTGGGAGGATCTACGGATTGGTGAACGTATTGGTATCGGTAAGCTTTTCCATAAACAATGTTAATGTTTCATGTGTGATATAGGTGTATATGTGTTTAGATGTGTTCCTTTCCATTTTGGTTGGTACTGAAGTTTACTGGACATCTGGACTCTAGCTATTTTTTTTTCCTGAATAACTGAAAAACATCCTTTGTCAAAATTTTGTTCAGAGGCCCAATTTTAGGATAAAAGGGCGGACTTTTCATTCTTATTAAGATTTGAACTGAGACCCACCCCAACCACTTGAGTCAAATGTGATATCAAATAAAAGGAGCATTTTTTTTGGGGTTGAATCTTGTCTCTAATTAATGTTGGGACTCGTACGCAATTCAACTTCAGCCAATTGTTATTAATGGCCCCTATGGGGACATTGGATATGATTGGAACAACTTATTGAGAGGATGCTGCTTGGACTTTAAGATCTTTTTTCTTGCTGAATAGTGCTCTTTTTTCCTGAAAGATAATCCTTTTTTACCTCTCTAAGAGAGTGACAATATCCTAGCTATTAAGCATATGTGGATATGTGTTTGCGTTATGCACCTGGAATAAAATGGCGGAAGTCATTTTAACCAATAAGTTTTAGATCTTATGGCTATTTACAGTTGGACTGTATTTGAATCTGATTCTACTTGTACTTGACCTCTCATATCTAGTTTTTTTTAATTGTAAGTTACATGCACACCTGGCGAGTCTTTAACCCACAACCAAACCTTCCACCCCACTTTACTAGGGGGAGGAGGCGTTATTCCACTCCATTTCTTTTCATTTGAGCTAGAGCTCATTGGTGAACTAAACAACTGGTGATTATCCTATTCTCAACCTTCTATAGTATATATCTCATTGTTCTACAGTAACTACATTGTTGTCTTAATTACAGAAATTAAATGTTATCGATATCTGTTTGGTTTATTCTAATGCTCCCTCCAAACGACATGCACTTTTTTTTTTTTTTTGGTGCAACCTTGCCCTGTGACTGTGAGCTCAATTTGAAATTCAGACTAGCCAAGCTGAGCTCAAGCTATATAATACTTCAATGAGCACAACTTGGGCTTGCTTATTAAAGTTAAATTTGAGCTTGAGTCAAGCTTAATCTGTTTTTCCATTTTTCAAGATGCACAAGGACAATGTGAATAAAAGACTATAAAAGTAACCAGGGAAATCAATTAAAATATGAACAGTAAGGCCTTTTCAAAAGTCAAAATTTCTATTATCCTTTTAGGGCACCAACCTGGATTTATGTTTCATAATATGATTTGGTCGTTTGATACCAGTATTTCATAATGTTTTTGGCAGGTTCGTATGGTGAGGTTTATCGTGCAGATTGGAATGGCACTGTGAGTAATATTTTGAACACATGAGTGATTTTATCTTATCTTTTTTTGGTAGTTACTTTTAGTTGGGAGCAGAGGGAAAATTGGAGAGGGGGGGGGGGGGGGGGGGGGCACGTACATGGCTGGTGGCAGAACCAGAAATTGTACTTTGGGGGGGGCAATATTGGTCTATGCAATGACGGCGATGCTTGCATACATGCCTATGTCTATGTTTATGTATATATTATACACTTTGTTGTTTATACTTGCAAGAAAATACATTATAGACATAATTTAATTTCATATTCCTTCAATTTATAAGAAATGGTTTTTGGATTGTATATTTTTTTAACTCATATTTTCAAGTTTTTAAATTTTCGGTGGTATATTTTTGGTATTTTTTATGTATGTATACTCATTTTTTATATGTTGGATGCGAAAATTATGAACTTTAAGAAAATATAGAAACTATTTGTTTTCATACTTTTAGGAAGACTCAGAGAATTTTAGATGGGATTAGAAGAAAATTTTCATATTTTTGAAAGATTTTAAGAAATTTTTAAATTTTTGAGATCTATATTTTTTTATCAAATTTTATTTGAATTTAAATAATAATGATTAATTTTTTTTTGGGCTCCCCAACGTGGTTCCTCCACTGTGCATGGCCACCTCATCTTCTTGTGAACAGTTAATAGTCTTGGTTTTCTCCATTCTACTTTCACAAATTATGATGGCTCCCCCTTGTTTCCCTGTTTTCCTATGTATTACCTCCCTTATTTTAAATTGCTTTTCACAATTCAAAGATAATCTCTCCCTTTAACAATCCTATATTAAATTAATGTATATGTGTCTGCATGTGTGTATGTATGTGTCTACGTGCACGCATGTTCTCTTCAAACTATCAACGTTACTTTTATGTATTCCATTGTCATTTATATAATGTCATTCAGATGTCTTTTGGCTAAGGGCGGTTGTGAATAAAATTGGGGTCACACCCTCTTCTTAAAAAAAGTAAAAATTGAAAAAAATGTCGTGGCTTATCAATGCATTAAATTAAAACTGATAAGTATTGACCAGTTGCTACTTATATCCATACCTAGTGCTCAGTTGTTTCAAACTTTCGGGAGATACATTAGAGTAGTTCGGGTTATGACATGTGTCACCTTATTATGAATAATTAAATAGCATATTTTTGTCCACATATAGCCTTGCCTCTGGTTCATTTAAACCAATTTTTGGCTCTCTATTACTTTTTAGTCTAGTAGAAATGCTTATAATTTACTTTTCTATGGAGCTTCTCAATGACCGCACAGTGGCAATATATGGAACATTTTTAGAAATTCTGACAGCTTTTTACCTGGCACTGGTATATTTTTTAAATGGAAAATTGTCGTGTTCAGTGTTCCATATCTTATTTCAATAGTGGAACTTAGGGCAACAAGTCTATCAAAATCTTTTCATTGCCTCAGCAGCTTTGTGAAAGAAATGCTTCCAATAGCCTGTTTTAATTGAAACTATTGTTCTGTTGCCAATAAAAAAACTATTTTTCTGTCAAATGATCACGTTAAAGAACTTCTAAGATTTGGTTGATCTATTTTAAGAATGTACCTGCTCTTGTTGATGTTACCTGAATGCTTTCCAGGAAGTTGCTGTCAAGAAGTTTCTGGACCAAGGTTTATCTGGTGATGCATTGGTTCAGGTTAAAAGTGAAGTAAGCGGGATCAACCTTTTATCATATGTTGTTTTCCTAGAACAAGCCAAATATCTAATAAAATTAATTTTTTCTATATTACTGAAGAAATTCCTGCTTGTTGCCTCGTGCAGGTTGAAATCATGTTAAGGCTAAGACATCCTAATGTTGTCCTTTTCATGGGAGCAGTTACTCGGCCCCCACATTTCTCTATACTGACAGAGTTCCTTCCCAGGTTATTTTTATGCAGTGTTTGGTGTTAAATGGAATGATATTTTTATTGACCTAGATATATGATACAAATTCCCTGTTTACCATGTTTACTTGGATGCCCATAATTTTCTCAAGGGTCTACATTTTGTTTCCTTAACTGAAAATGCATGGCTGTTTGTGTTTATGTGCATGCCAAATTGCTCCAACTTGAATTTATGCCACAAAGCCTGTAGATGACTTCTCCGCCACAAAGCCTTTGAAAGAAAACATGTTATTGTGCAAGTGAATTGCAGTATGCTATATATGAAAATGGAAAAGCCTTTATGCGGATGTATCTTTTTTTTTCCTGGAAAAGAAAAAATGATCGAAAATGTGTTGTCAGAGAAGGGGAAAAAAAAAACACACTTTTTTCTTTGATGGTGATCGTGGGCTCTTGACCGTGCGATTTTGCTCATATTGGAAGGAAAATGGGTCTGTTGAAAGCTGTTGTTATAGAATTAAAGTCTTTTGAGGTGTTAAGGATGACCGTTGGGTGTTCCTTACTAAAAGAGAGTGGAAGTTTGTTAAAAAAATGTGATGGGCAAAATGTTTGAAGGATGGGAGAAATGAGTTCTATACAGCCCATCGGGAGGGTGATAAGGGCTTCACAGTGCAGAGGTGCTCAAACTCCCAAGGTGGGTTCATGGCTTTGGTAGAGTACAAAAGAGGGTGGTCGCTGAAACTGCATTTTTATACCTGAGGATAGAGACGGTAGGGGATGGACGAAGTTGGTGGAGGTTTTAGGGAGGCTGGAAGAGAAGGTTGCCTTGTTGGGTCTTCAGCATCGCTAGCAACGATGGTAGCTTCTTCTACACGATCGTACATGGAGGCTCTCCAACAACCGAGGGTCCCAGATTGTTCTCGTGAACCTGCCAGGCTGGGTGCCATCTCTGACATTTCGGCTCGATTGAGAGGTGCTGCAACGGTTAGGAAGTGCCGCCATTTTTGTAGGGGCTCAGAGCCTTGAGGGTGGTGGCAATGGAGCTATCAGGCTAAATAAGGATATGGTGCTTCTGGCATTGAGTGATTTACAAAGGCAGCTGAATGATTTGCGGTTAAATATAACTTGGTTGAAACGGTGCGTTGAGGAGGAAGAAAGGGTAGGGGTGGGCTTGGTTTTGGGAGATGGGCCAATTGAAGGTAACCTTAGGGGGCCTAGTTTTGGTGTGGGCTCGGGCTCATATGCTAGACCCAGCACTAACGGGTCCTAGTAGGTGGGCCACACAGTTGGGCCCAAGCCCACAAATCAGTCTGGTTTGGGGAATCTGGTGAAGCTTGTGTGGCGAGTCAGGCCAGGGGAGGACCATGGGCCTTTGACAGGTAGGAGTCTAGTATCCTCGCCGGTACTTGCACCGTTGACGTTTCGATAGGCTGAGGAGCCTTTGATGGAGCCGTAGATGGTGAAAGAGACGGCGAGAGGCGACGATAGAGGCTTTTGCAACGGTCTCCTCTGAACCAGAGAGCACCGATGAGCACCTTTGTGCTAGATCTCTAGCATATCTGAGCCAGATAATGCCGGCGAGTGACAAGGCAGAGGCTGCCACCACTCTGACGACGACATCTTCTCCAGTGAAGGGTACGCAACATGTGGACGATATGGATGACACCCAAGAGCTATTTTAGAGGAAACAGGGGATGTGGGTGCGGATGTAGGGTCTTCTAAGAACCTTATACCATTACATTGTCCTTCAGAATGGGAATATGGGATGCTTTCTGAGGAGGGTGAGCTAAGGATGCTGCTGGTTTTGCAGTGGGCTAATACGGAGGGGGGAACCCTTCCCATCTTAACTCCCCTTCCCTCTTAACTGTATGCTTCCAGATTAGTCTAATGCTTCGAATTGGGGTCTGCAGAAGGTAAAGGAAATTTAGTTTTGCATAGGGATGGAGTGAGAAGGTTTTGAGGAGTAATTTATGGCACTGCTTACAGCCATTGAAGCTGGTCATGGAAATCTTTCAATTTCAAAAAAGCAGAGGGAGCTAAAGAGGCTAACATGGTCTCCTAATTATGAGGGTAGTGCAAGTCGAGAAAGAACTAAAGGGAAGGGAATAGTACCTGTTTTATGAAGCCTAAAATTGTTTCTTGGAATGTCCGAGGGCTTAATGAGGCAAATAAATGCTTGCGTATCAAAAATTTGCTTCATGAGTGGAAGGCGGACATTACATGCTTGCAGGAAACTAAACTGAAATATGTTACAAGAAGAATTGTTAAAAGTATATGGAGCTGTACATATGTGGATTGGGCTTATCTTGCAGCTGATGGGGCTTCGGGAGGTGTATTAGTGATGTGGGATAGAAGAGTGGTGGAGCGAATGGAGGACTTTATAGGGGAATACACAATGGCATGCTCTTTTAGAAGTGTGGAATGCTCTTATAAAAAAAAAACTTTATGTGGGCCTTCGCTGGTATATACAGGCCAAACTTGGACAGCAATAGAAGTATGTTATGGGAAGAACTAGCCAGAGTACATAGCTGGTGGGAATTACCATGGTGCATAGGTGGTGACTTTAATGTTGTAAGATTTCCAAGTGAATTCTCAGGAGATGGTAGATTGTGACCAGCAATGACGAATTTTTCTGAATTTATCTTTGACTTGAATCTAGTGGACATCCCTCTCTTGGGAGGGGCATTCATTTTGTCAAATAATCATACTTGGTCTAGATTGGACAAATTTTTAGTATCCTAAGATTGAGAATCTAAATATCCAGAAGTATGTCAAAGGAGGCTGTCTCGTCTGTGCTCGGGTCATTTTTCTATTTTGCTTGATTGTGGTGGTATCCAAGGAGGGCTTAGATATTTCAAATTCAAAAATGTGGTTGAAGACTGAAGGTTTTGTGGACAGGGTTTGGCAATGGTGGTCCTCATATCAGTTTGATAAAACCCCTAGTTTCATTCTTGTAGTTAAATTAAAAGCTCTAAAAAATGAATTGAAGATTTGGAACACATTCTTTTGGCAACATAGGGGAAGGAAAGAAGTCCATATTGGAAGATTTCCAGGAGCTAGAGAGGACACAAGGGGCGGGTTCTTTCCTTGGAAGAAATATCTTGAAAGTCAGAGGTGGTTATTGAATTAGAGAGGGTCATTTTGCTGGAAGAGATTTCGTGTCGCCAAAAATCCAATGATGTGTGGTTGAAAGAAGGGGATCGAAGTACAAAATTTTTTCATAGTGGCCAATTCTCACAAGAGAACCA
Source organism: Carya illinoinensis (assembly GCF_018687715.1). Lineage (NCBI taxonomy): Eukaryota > Viridiplantae > Streptophyta > Magnoliopsida > Fagales > Juglandaceae > Carya > Carya illinoinensis. Next base: position 6,537,748 of record NC_056766.1, read on the forward strand.
ACACTATCGAGATGCTAAATATAGAGGGTACAACATGTATTGGTTTTTTTGTTATTGGTTTTTTAGTTATTGGGTGGTGGCCCAAGATTGATGGTCTAGCTTTTGATTCCATTGACCCACACGATACCTTGAGGTTGGAGAGGCCCTTCGAGGAGATGGAGATTCATGATGTGGTGAGAAAAATGGCCAAAGACAAAGCACCTGGGCCGAATGGATTTTCTACGGGTTTCTTCCAAACTTGTTGGGAAATGGTGAAAGGGAACTTAATGAAGGTGTTTCAGGAGCTGTTCATGGCTAGAGAGTTTGAAGAAAGCCTTAACGCCACATTTATAACTTTAATTCCTAAGAAGATTGGAGGACAAGGAGTGATCTCCGGAAGGCTTTAGGGATTTTTTTTATCACACTTTAGTTCTATGGGCATCCTCTATTGTAATGAATGGCACTTCTTTTATTGAACTTTACGCTGCCCTTCGCAGCTCTTAGCCTGTAGCAAGGCTCTTTGTATACCCCGTGTACTCGGGCCTTGCCCTTTCCTTGTTCTAATATCTCTTTTTACTTATCAAAAAAAAAAAATTCCTAAGAAGATTGGAGCATCGAATGTCAAAGATTTCCGGTCCATTAGTATTATAAATGGGCTGTATAAAATCATCTCTAAGGTGCTTGCAAACCGTTTGGGGGAGGTGTTGGGGAAGATTATAACAAAACCCCAAAATGCATTTGTATGGGGAAGGCAAATTCTAGATTCAGTCCTCATTGCCGATGAGTGCTAGATGGCAGAAAAAAGTCTGGTAAATCGGGGATCCTATGTAAGTTAGATATGGAGAAGGCATATGATCATGTTAATTGAGATTTCCTACTCTACTTGCTTGGGAGGTATGGTTTTGGGGAGAGATGGTGCTCATGGATTAGATAGTGCATATCATCCAATTGGCTTTTTCAACAATTCGCGAGATTTGAGACAAGGGGATCCACTGTCCCCACTCCTCTTTGTTATTGTTATGGAGGCATTGAGCAGAATGACTTCAATGTTGGTTTGTAGTGGTTTCATGGAGGGATTCTCGATTGGTGACCCCACTAGGGGTACTATTAATATTTCTCATTTATTATTTGTAGATGATATGCTTATATTCTGTGAGGCAGAACAAAACCAATTGTGGGCACTGAGGGCACTTCTACTTTGTTTTGAAGCGGCATCGGGTTTGAAAGTGAACCTTCAAAAATCTGAATTTGTGTCAGTTGGTAATGTTCGTAATATTAGACAACTAGCTAACACTTTAGGATGCAAGGTGTTTGCCTTACCTATGAATTACCTGGCTCTACCATTGGGAGCTGCCTCAAGGACGATAACAATATGGGATACATTGATAGAGAAGATCGAGCGTAGACTAGTGTTGGGAGATGGTTGGAGCGACATATGGTGTGGAAATAAATTAAATAATACACTCAAATATTTATTTCCTTAAGTATTTAGGATGGCATGTGAGAAAGAAGCTTTTCTGGTTGATTTTATGGTGATAGCTGGGGATCAAATACAGTGGAACATAATCTTTAGCAGGGCGGCTCAAGACTAGGAGGTTGGTAGTTTTGAGGAATTCTTTCGACTTTTGTATTTTGTGAGACCGAGCATCCAAGGAAATGATAAGTTGTGGTGGGTATTAGTAGGTAAAGGCACATTCTTGGTTCAATCGTTCTATAAGTCTCACACACAGGTGCAAAACACTTAGTTTCCATGGAATATGATCTGGTGTAAGAAGGCGCTTCCCAAAGTGACTTTCTTTGCATGGACAGTTTCATTGGGAAAGATATTGGATAATTTGCGAAGACGCGGGGTGACAATAATAGACCTGTGCTGCATGTGCAAGAAGAGCGGTGAAACTGTGGATCATCTTCTACTGCATTGTGATATTGTTAGAGCGTTGTGGGTTATGCCCGCCACAATAGAGGCGCTCTTGGCTGCTTGGACAAATCTAGGAGGTTTTCCACAAATCAAAGTCGTGTGGAAGATGATCCCTATTTGCATCCCATGGTAGGAGCGGAATGGCATTATGTTCGAAGATAGGAGCGATCTTTTGAGGATCTTAGATCTTTTATTTTTAGAACGATATTCATCTGGGCCATGGCTATAGACTTAATGGTTTAGACCTGCATGATTTTCTTGTTTCCTTTTCTTCTTCCTAAATAGGTTTTTCTCTTGTATACCATCTTGTGTACATAGGCTACGCCTATTATATTAATACAATTGTTTACTTATAAAAAAAATGTGTTGTCAGAGAGATTTCTGAGGTCATGTAGCTGTCAGTTTTTGTGAAGAAATGATTTCACATCAATGGGGTTGTCCCAAAACCAAAATTCACTCATAGTTCTGTCCACACCATTGTCGTTTCCCTCAAACTCTGTTTGACATGTAGGGGAAGTTTGTATAGATTACTCCATCGTCCCAATTCTCCAATTGATGAAAAGAGGCGAATGCGGATGGCACGTGATGTGGTATAAGTGGATTATTTTTTTTTCTTTTTCTTTTTGTATCCTCTTTTGGTTTAGTTCTGTTTTCTTGAGCACAGTTCCCTGATCGTTTGCAGGCCAGAGGAATGAATTACTTGCATACAAGCCATCCTCCCATTGTGCATCGAGATTTAAAGTCTCCAAATCTCCTTGTTGATAAAAACTGGGTTGTTAAGGTCTGCTTTAGCCAAGTTCTGGAAATTACGAGCTATTTCATGATCATGCCTTTTCTTTTTTTGGAGAGAGAAATCAATTGAATCTCCTCTAATAGCTTTTTCCTTTCTGCAGGTTTGTGATTTTGGTTTATCGCGCATGAAGCACAATACTTTTCTGTCTTCTAAATCCACTGCTGGAACAGTAATACTTCTTATCCATGAAAACTTTCTATGGCCTACCTTTTGTGGTCCTTTCTTTCCTTATTTTACCTCAATCACACACCTTGTTGTTTGATAAAAATATATGATAATTAAAGCTGCTGTTGTACTGCAGCCTGAATGGATGGCACCCGAAGTTCTAAGGAATGAACAAGCCAACGAGAAGTTAGTGTCTTAGTGATTGTACCCTGCTTAATTGCTGGAAACTGGCAGGTGTATATTGGAAAATTTTCTGTCGTAGATTTTGAACATAATCGGGTTGTCTTGTTTGCAGGTGTGATGTGTATAGCTTTGGCGTGATATTATGGGAGTTATCTACTTTACGTATTCCTTGGAAAGGGTTGAACCCAATGCAGGTTGTTGGAGCTGTTGGATTCCAGAACAGGCGTCTTGAAATTCAGGACGACGTCGATCCAGCAGTTGCACAGATAATACATGATTGCTGGCAAACGTAAGTTTTAGACCTTGAAATCCATCCTGCTTCTTACATTGGGCAGTATATTAATTCCCATCCGATGAAATGGTGAAATGAAATAATGAGCCAACATTTTAATCAAAATCCTACGTAAATTATGCAAGGTATGGGCTCAGAATACTGAAACTCACACAATGAATAGGAAACGTTGAAGTTGTTGATATGGAAACTCAAAATCTTGAGACATTAGGTCTTTAGAAAAATTTCACTATGTTCATGAAGTAGTATCAATTATAAATTCAAAATTTCATTCATTTGCTTTGTGATGAAATGCCTGGTTGCCATAGTTTATCCTGTTTATCAACTATAATCCAAGAAATAAGTATGTTTACTTGTTTGTAGGGATCCACAATTACGGCCCTCTTTCGCACAGCTCTACTCCCGTCTTTGCCATCTTCAACGCCTAGTTGTTTCAACAAATTAATAGACGCGGTGACGGATCGCGCCATTGCAATAATAGTTGTTCTTCGGCTCAAAGAGCCAGAGGAGCTGAAGATTTCATATGAAAAAGAAACTTGCTGGATTGGAAAGTGCTGGTTCATTCAAAGTGGGGGTCAGCGCAAGCCATTCAGAAGAATTGGTGTTCCTCCTAACTGAATTGCTGCAAAAGTGCAGTGGAGGAGCAGGAGGAGGAGGATGATTGAGTGTTAGTGGTGTAAGTAGGTAGTATCATTCTACATGTAAGAAAGTCCCGGGAGAAAAAGAGGGAGAGGTTTAAGAGAGAGAGAGAGAAAGAAAGAAAGAAAGAAAGAAAGGAAAAAAAAAAAAATGAAAATAATATGTTCATCTGTGAAGATCATGTTTGGCCAACTGTAAACAATGGATCTCTGTAAAACAATTGTGAAAAAGAAAGACCAAAATAGAAAGAAAGGAAAAAAAGAAAAAGGAAAAAAAGAGAATTATTTACTTTAGACGTTTTCATTTTCTGTATTTGTGAAGCTTGGACCCTTGGTTTTAGGTGAAGTCTCATGTGGTGTAGAAGAGCTCTAGGCTTCGTCCAAAATCAATTAGAAATGTTTTAGCCACACAAAAAATTTTATAAAAATAAATTCATAAACTAATTCTATATATTAAATTATAAAATTAGTTTTATTATAAAGTAAATTTAATAAATTTATTGCATTCTAAAGAACATATAAAAAAATTTAGATGAGTAATGTTAAATGAAAAAATTTACTCATTATTTATTTTTTTATCATTTCATAATGTGACGTTAAATAATAATTGTACAAGTAAAATATAATAAATAGTTTTTAATTATCTAATATTATACTATGAGATGATGAGAAGATGGTAAAAAAATAAATGATATGTAATATTATTTATATTAGATATTGTTGTACTGTGTAAGTATTGTATATTATTTTTTTTAAAAATAAAATTTAAAACTTGTTTATGAAAAGTTTTAATATTATTTCTGAAAAAAAGTTTTAATATTAAAAAAATAAAATTTAATATTAAAACTTTTTTTTGTATAAATCTCATATTTATTATTATTATTTTTAAAAAAATGCCTATCAAGTTCTAAGCTTTTTAAACTTGTTTACTTTCAGAAAGTTTTCATACCATTTAATTTCATTTTAATTATTATAAAATTTTTAAATTTTTATACAAAATAAAATAAAAAATTTAATTTTTTTAAATTTTAATATTAAAATAATATATTTTAATAATATTTTATTTAACTTTAATTTTAATTCATTTCATCAAATCTTTAAAACAAACTGATTCTAAATTTGCCACTCGAGGATGATTAGTCTTAGATTAGAGGATCAAACTCGGAAAAAAAAACAAAAAACAAAGGCAAAGAACGGAAAAAAAATCTTCCTTGGATATAGCGAGTGACCCAAGTGCAGACTGAAAAAATTTCCAAGAGTCGGAAGTCATGGCCAGATTCTTGCACTCATCGCCGAAACCACCCCAGCTTTCCTTCTTCTTTCCCTCTTCATCCAACTTTCTCTCACCCATCTTCTCATTCCCGAAACTCAGTCTCCAACACCACCACCTCTACAACTTTAAAAGCTCAATTTCCAAAACCTTCGCATCATCCTTCAGAAATGGCAGACCAGAAACAGGGTGCCCTGTTCCACTTGAGCAACAGCCCATAAACGAGTACCAGACCCTCTCCACCTCCTTTCCCTTCTCATGGGCCTCCAGCGACATTGTTGAGTATAGCTCCAAATTGCTCGTCACGGGCGCTTCTTTTGCTCTCTTTATCGGCCTCCCCGTTGCCTGGTTCGGCACCGTTGGGCCCGAAACAGAGCCATTTAAGCGGATTATCTGCTCTGTTTCAAGTGGGATATTGTTGGTTACTCTTGCCGTTGTGAGGATGTACCTGGGTTGGGCTTACGTGGGAAATCGATTGCTCAGTGCCACAGTTGAATGTAAATGCCCTGCTTTATTTCTTCTGCTATGTTGATTGTCTTTATTTAATTAGTTTCCATGAATTTTGAGGGGAAGGGAAAACCTTGAAATTCTAAGTTTTGGGCTGTTCGGACGGAGGTGATAAGTTTACTTAGAACACTAAAACGATCTTTTTTTTTTTTTCCTGGGTAATTGATGGCGTAGTTTTCTCCCTCTCCTTTTGCAGATGAAGAGACAGGCTGGTATGATGGCCAGGTAAGCATAATTCTTGTTTCTTTTCAGTGGAATTCGATGGAGTTTGTGCTTCTTGCTTTACATCAAATTTGATTGACGAGAGGAGGAATATTTAGGGGAGGAAGTTTGATTTTGATTTATTATCTTTTTCACCTTAAATTACGCGTCCACCTAGTTCATAAAACCTCATTTATAACGAGAAGTAATTGGCAAATAGAGTTTTCAGCATCTTGCTTACTTTTATTTCGAACTTGCAAGATTGAAATGCTTATCTCTATTTGGTTGGATAATAGCATATATAGTTGCTTCGCGTAGATATCAATGAACTCTTGAGATGTCAAATTTATTGGTTTCTTCTAAATCTTTTATAACAATCTTAAGAAATTGAGTATTTCAATAATAAAAAGAAAAAGAAAATAGAGAAGCCTAGTATGCCTTAATCAATAAGCATGCTTACCGTATTATGTTGATGCCTCCTCCATTTAAACAAAAGAAAAAAAAAATGAATGTGGTCTCAAATACCTAATCATAGAGGCAGTTTAGGGATGGCGGTTCCTGAAAAATTGGATTAAAAAAATTTGGACTTTTTTTTTTTTTTTTTGTTGGTTAGGGGGGGGGGGGGGGGGGGGGAGAGGGGGTAAGAGTTGTTGCAGCCATGGGTGGCAAATCCTTTGATTTACCAACCTAACCTGACGGTTCAACCAACACCAACCTGAAACATATGCTGTTGGTCAGAAATCGCCTGAGGGATCAACTTAGGTGTCTGAAAAACCATGCCCCTCAACCCCTACATTACCTAGTCTGGTGGTAGTATGCAAAATCTTTCACCACCACTGCCAGATCTGGCCATGATCTAGTTGCAGGGTGCTATAACTTGCACCCCAGCCACCACCTAGCCACTACAGATGAACAGAGTAATCATCAATTGATGATCACCAGTTGTGTGGTCTGGGATCCATTTGGTGAATGGTCGGTTCAGGGGATCATTCCTGCGGTCAGCACCCATTGGTTCAAATCCAAAGCTTACTAATCATTGCTCTTTCAGGACCTTGATTTGGTATTTCAAAAATTTGGAGGATAGCTGCTATTGTCAATATTTTGAAGGGTTTAAATTACACAATAAGTTTTGGTCACCCATCCTCTTTGTTATGGTTTATCTGATTTATGACTTCTTATACAAATTCAAGAAGTTTTCCATGGTCAGTGTTTCAGTACGATTTACAGTCGTAATGCAATTCGGGTGCATCTTTACTCTGCCATTGGATATGATTCATTGCCCACTTTTATTTTTGATGCAATTTTGAAGCTTAAATTGACTTTCCTCAATAGATATGGGTGAAAACAGCTGAAGTCTTGGCGCGGGACAGGCTCCTCGGTTCGTTTTCTGTAAGTTTCTCATTTACAGACTTGGTTTAGTTCTAATGAATTTTGCCTTTTGATGCTGGTGGCTCTTGTTTAATATGAATCGAGCAACATACGATGTATGAATGATTCTTGTGGTGTGATACCCCATATGATAAGGATAAGGGTAGTGGTGTATGGGATCCCACATTGTTTGGGAAGGAAAATTTATTACTCTTTATAAAGTTTCAATGGAGCTCTAATTATATCATTGATTAGTCCTTTTGGAGTATAGGGCATGTGGTTTGGATCTTTCATTGTGGCATTACAAATGGTTTCAGAGCATACTATCCCAAGAAATGTGGGATTTAAGCCGTGCCACCTACGATGGACCAGCTTGACGAGGACGTAGGGAATTTTGGAGTTTTTTTTTTTTTGGGGGGGGGAGGGGGGGTGGTGGTGGTGAGATTGTAAGCCGTGCCACCTACGATGGACCAGCTTGACGAGGACGTAGGGAATTTTGGAGTTTTTTTTTTTTTTTTTTTTTTTTTGGGGGGGGGGAGGTGGTGGGGGGGTGGTGGTGGTGAGATTGTGGTACCCCCATATGATAAGCATAAGGGTAGTGGTATATCCCACATTGCTTGGGAAAGAAAAGTTCTTGCTTTTTTTAAGGTTCCAATGGGGCTCTAATTGTATCATTGATTAGTCCTTTTAGAGTATATGCCATGTGGTTTAGGTTTTTTATTGGGGTGTTACATGTGGACTTGATAAAATTTATTTCAAAAGTTTGCTTTGAGATGGTAAGATTATTTCTGGTGAGCACTTCATTTGTGTCCAATGGCTGAATTACAATGTTTTGTGCAATGAAGGGAAGTGACCATTAACTCTGCCAACTAGCAACTAGCTGATGGTACTTGTTTTCTTGGGGGTTATTGAAGTTTTGAACTAAAAGCCATCTATACCCATGCATGATGGAGATGGAGTCTATAAAGATTCATCCATGCATCAGCATTTTTCTGAATCTTTCCATCTAGCATAGCTAATTAGGCGGTGCAAAATGGAAGAGCCTTTCCTGTGCCATGACTATTTTTTAGTCTAAGGGTAATTCATCCTCCAAGCTACTCTGTGGCATTACAAATGTCTATGAACACCAAACCATGCACTAATCTTGCAAATTTTGGAAGTCATTTTTCCTTGAAGTTCCTTGTGCACCTCTCTGGTTGAATTTATATTGGAAGACTACCATAGTAAGACCATATTTATGCTTTTTGGAGAAAAATGAAATGACAAATTTCATCTTGGGGTGAACTCTAGCTCACATGGGTTCCTTTTCTTCTCCAACAGGTCAAGCCGGTATTGAGCAGATTAAAGTTTACTCTTGTTGTTCTTGCTGCATCACTATTTGCGTGTGCTCTTTTCCTCACTGGCATTGATGGGGACCAAAATGTATCCAATATAAGATCAGGAAATGCCAGTACTAGGGTAATACCTGGAGTTTACAGTGATGAGTCTGCAAGAGCATTTGAGCCAGATGAATTCTGTGGTGAACCTGGTCTTCCCTAATTGTGAGTCATGAAACTGCTTTAGTTACCATATAATTACTGTGTATTATTCAGTATATAGGCAGAAGCATATCTTTAGATCCCATATTGCACAGTTCAGATTGTTCCATGGTGCCCCATGTAATTACTGTAAAAATCAAACGGAATAGATTAAACATTGGATGGGGTTATATCGAGTGTAACATTTTAAAGGACGTTAATGTACAATAATATTAAGAAGGTTATTGTATCCTTGAGCAAGTCTCCTGTCCATTTTAGTTCCCCTATTTTTCTCTTTGTTAGATCGCAACTAGCTTCCCTTGAATCCGCATCTCCAATCTCCCCTCTCAACCTCATTTTTTCAAGGAAAAATGGTAGTACCTAACTTATTGCAGAGGAATACCATGATTATATCACACCCCGTATGGTTACAAAAATTAGATCCAAAACCACGATGTAAATGCTAAAAGATAAAAGTACAGCCTTTCAACCAAAACCAATCTAGTGGGAAATAATATTCAATATTGGCTGGAAAGCCATAAGCAGCACCCACCCCTGTTTCTTTATAGCAGACAGCCCCACTAAAATCAAGAGCACTTGCAGCACAAGGAGTGTCTGCTCCATCCACTCTCCATGCACCATATTTCAGTCACTCAGCATTATTAGCTCAGATTTGGTAAACAATCAACCACTTTATTAGTCTCCCTAAACACATGCAACACTTGCTTGGAGAGATTATGACAAGAACATAACTCCTCAACACACCAAGGCACAACAACTGTACCTTGTCTCCAGGAAATGTCCACTTTAGAATGCAACTCTAGGTCCACCTCCCTCAAGTTTAGCATCATACAACAAAGACTCAATGCATCCAACAGAGCTTTAACTTCATTTATATTGCTAGTCCTCACACTATAATGAGTAGAGAAGGCTATAACCAACCTTCCCATTGCTGCTTTTTCTTATTTCCTGGAAAACCAACAATCCCTTTTATCTTCTGTACTCCCATAATCCATCCCCAGGGTATCCATTGATGGAGCCTCCACTTGAAATAGAGTTATTAAAAGCTCAAACGAAAGCCCTCTCTTGGGATGATAATCAGTCGAGATTCCCTCTCTCTGACTTGGGTAGGTTTTCTTTCCTTTACTGACTCCTCGTACATCGATAATTCATACCACAGAGAACTAAGCGTCTTAAACCATGTTTTCTTTTCCTTCCCAGAAAAAAATCTTAAATCAATTTGGATCTTCTTTGAAAGATCTATATTACTCTTCATCCTGAATTTTATCATTTTCAGTCATGCTAATTACTATGGTGCATTTAAGTAGCTTCGTATGTCATCACTTAAATGAAAAATCACTTAAACACAGGTATAAGTCGGAAGAGTTCTGGTACATACAGTCATCTTTTAGTGTTCTTTGCGCACTTTACTAATATGATTAGTCAAAGCAGTTATTTTTTATTAAAAAAAAGTGGTGCAGCCAATTTCATTTTCTGAAATACACAATGAGTATGCAAAAGTAATTGTACATAAAGTTTTTGAACTCGGAATACTAAAAACTAATGATAAAAAATAAAATTTCTCCAAAACATAAATAAAGAAAATTGTTGTTCTTCATCCAAGACGTCTTCTTTAGCATCCACTTGAAACAGAGCTGTTAATTAACTTAATTTCCTCTGCTAGGCTATGTAAGCCCCTATCTTTGTACCGCTTCTACGCTTTATCAATGAAATCCAATCTTGATAAAAAATGGCAAAGGGCAAATGGAGAGCATAAGAGTGGCTAAGCTGTTAATATTATTAAATTAAAGAAACCAGATTAGAGTAGCTGCCGAAGACAAAGAAAAGAAAAGAACAAAAAAGCCATGATTGTTAATCTGTAATTTATCAATACTGCTATATCTATAAATGAATTATACAAAACAATCTCACAAACTGACGTAGATTTATCTGAACTATTAGATTTACTTTACAATAAAAGTAACTTTATAATTTGACTAACCATACCAAATCACATCAATTTGTATGATTACTTTTGTGTAATTTTTTTGTGACTAGATTATTTTCCTTTGTTATTAAATCTATAGGCCACCAAAGGTCCATGGAAAATTAAACTCCACTATTCTAAAATGGAATAGAGGATGAGAGGATCTTATGACAATGAATTGATTGGAACATAATAAGAAATGAACATAAACTCGAGAGGATGACATAAAGCAAGCAGATAGACTAAAATAAGAGCGACAGAGGGAGGGAAAGGGGAGAGGTGTCGACTTCATTTTCAGATATGCAGGAAAGGGAAGAACTACAGAGCTACAAGACAACTTCATAGAGAGGTTAGGAAGAATATTACACTTTAAACACGTAGGCAGATATAGAGCTTTTCCTACCATTATTATTAAGAACAACAACCACGTTATCTACTACTATTAAGGTCAAAAATTACTTTATTTTATTTTATTTTATAAAAGTATATAACATTTATTAATAACGAACATTAATATCTTAAACAAATATTATAAACTAACCATAATATTAATAATTTTTTAATACATAACTGAAATTAACATAATCTAGTCCATCCTATAAATCTATGCATTCCTACAGTTGAGACAACACGACTCATTTTTTAAAATCAGACTTGATAAGATTGGTTGCGGAACAACGACCTCGTGACAAAGTCTCCATTTAATATGGTCGGCGCCCACCACAATTGATGGCTGTCATGGAAAGAATGTCTTAAAATGTTACAAACATCATATAAATATGAAAAGCACTGCTTATCTTTAAATAATATGATTGATTGTGTTAGATTTTTTAATATGTAATTAATTATATTAATAAAATATATAAAAATAATTATACGTAAAATTTTTATTTCACATAATAGACAGTAAATATAAAGAGAATTTAATAAATAAATTTATAAATTGATATAATTTTATATTATTTTTAAATTTATTTTATATTTTGATATATTTTATTTTTATAATTTTTTATAGTTAAAATATTTCTTTTAAAAGATTTTACTAACATTTTCTTCCTGTATTAATCATAGTAAAACATGTGAAAATATACGTTTTAAAAATAAAAAAAATTATAACTTCATTTTAAATAGAGAATATTTCTTTTTACATCTTTTAATATTGATCAAATAAAATAAAAATCAGATTGGTTTAGGTGAAAAGACAATATACTGTAAAAACTCTCTAATTTCCACCCGTGCTGATCATTACGGAAGAAGGAAGGCACCGATGATTTTTTTATTTCTCTAAAGTTGTGGGTGATGTATGTATATGAGGACCCACCAATGAAGCGAAATTCAGGGATGGTTGACGGTTCATGCATCTTGCCGTCTTTGCGTCTGCTCCTTCAGTTCCAAGACAAAGAAAACTCTCAACTTTATAGATATCATTAATTAAATGAAGAAAAAGCAAAAATTTTCATCCATTTTTTGTCAGAATATATCATCCTGGCTGCTGGACAATGAACAACGACGGCATCACAGCTGCTGCTACTTCTTCTTTTCCAACCTCGAGATCTTGGTCTGTCTTCCCCTTCCCCGTATTTTTTCCCACCGGACCCATTTTCAGATTCAGCCTCTGGATCATTGCCGTCTACAGGTTCGTATAGGAGTATCTTTTTTTACTCTTTGTATCTTTCAAAAGACTTGAATGCGTTATGTTTGGGTTTGGATCTTGTTCTTTTTCAACGTGTTCCGGGATTTCGTGGAAACCCCTCCGTGTTTCGTGTGGTTTCAGGGCAAAATCCCCAGGAAATTCTTGGTAAAATGGAATTGAAGCTTCCCACTTTCTATTTTTACCCTTGTTTTTATGGTTGACTTTGTCTAGGTTTTTCTCTTCGTTGACAGGTTTAATGAATAAACTTTTTGGCCATTTTCGTGAAGAATTAGAACCATGTCGAAAAGACAATCTCTTTTTCGAATTAAATACAGACAGGTCATATAATTACTGTGCTATAAAACATTCATTCAGCTAAATGGAGCCATTTGTCTCATTATGGTTAGGGTTTTTTTTTATCGTTGAACAAAAATAATAGGCAAAAGTCAAAGTAAACGGGACATAAACAAAAAGCATCACCAGTGCGTGCTAATTACGATTTGAACTTATTGATGAAAACTTAGCGCTCTTACTCTAGGATGCAGGCAACAGCTTCATGTTTGTAAATGAGAAAGTTTAGATCAAGGAGCACCACATATGAGAATGTTGCTGACTAGCAATACCGATCCAGTATAGTTTTTTGGTATCGATGCTGGTGACCAAATCCCACTTTTTTTTTTTTTTTTCCTGTTAATGAGGGGAGTATGTCATTGGTTTTGGAACATATTATGGCAGTGATGGTACGAGAATAATGGCTTAAGTCATTAAATCCATTCTTTTCTATCAGTCAAATGATTAATCGGAGGACAAACAGAAGCATAAAGATGTGAGTTGATGTTGATGCTGTTTGACACAGTAGCAGGCATGTTATTTGCTGTTGTTAAATCTGATTGGGCTTCCTTTTGTGGATGTCTTTGAGGTTCTTATGAAATGGGTTACTCTAAGAATTTGCTTGGTTTGTAATACCTCGAATTGAGTATATGAAGGTGATGATGTCTTATTATAAAAGATGGTGACTGAACCCTGAGGGGTAGCTCAGTTGGTTAGGCCTTGGGTTTGCTCTCCAGTGGTCACCAGTTCGAGTCCTCTCAAGGCCACTGGAGGTTTACCTGACTGTTAACTTCAGGGTCTCATGGGATTAGTTGAGGTGCGCGCAAGCTGGCCTGGACACCCAAAGATATCAATAAATAAATAAAAGATGGTGACTGTGATCCCAAATTTTCTAGGAAGAAGTTTTTGTAATTAATAATGGTTCTAAAAGGCTTCCATTTTAACATTGACTAACTATTTTGGAGTATAAGCCCAAATGCAGTTGAGCTTTTCTTGGGCTATTAAGAATGGCATCAGAGTTGGTAAAAAAAAAAAAAAAAAAGAATGATATCGGAGTCGATCTTAACCAAAAGTATGCAACTTAAGTCATGCCATGTCAAAAATGTTCGAACAAGGACATCAAGGATTTAAACGAGAGAGATTGTTACTTATAAAAAAAAAAGTATAGGAAGACTGATGAATCCAATCTCATATTACCTCAGAGAGATGGATTCTTGCAGGGCATAATGATTCCAAGGAGTTTCAACCATAACAATCACTTGTCATTTTGGAGTAAAAAATTGAAGGTGGTTTTCCCTTCGGTCACTACACATTTCCACCATTGTTTTCTTTTTTGTTAGGCGTGATTATGGAAAAAAAAAAAAAATTCATGGCAATTGTCTTTGGAACTAGCAATGAGTGTCAAATCTAGTAGGTGGGATAGCATTTGTTGGTGTGAGAACATGTTGAAAAATCTAGTAGATTTTGATTATGCTATACATCTTTTTGGGATTTGTCTGGATTTTTTGCGGATGCAATGGCTGGTTAAGCTGAATAGGGAGATGCTTTTCTATTTTTGTTTGCTCTAATATTAATTTAGTTGTATGCTTTTCATTTTACATGTAGAATTGGCAGTGTTGGAATTAGCACAACATTTTGTTTAGATTATTTTCCCACATACCTTCCATTTATTTTTGTTTTATATTCTTCTCAAATCTCCACCACAACCTCCCCTCCCCCTGGAATTTTTTGCCCTAAACATGGCTACAGTGTTGTTGTATATTGCAGAATAGCCCAGTCAAACTGGTGAAAGAATAACCGATTTGCCAGGTTTGCTTATTTGGGACAAAGAGAATGCTCATGTTTGTCATCTGACATATAGATGTTTCTTCGAGGGAAGTTGAACAAAGCCATATGCCCTACGGAAGAAATCCTAATATGGAGTTAACAGCAGCTTATGATGTTGAACATCTGAGTTCTACCCAAAGGATTCAGCATGAATTGTGGCCATTAGGAGATATTGTTCCAGGGAAAGCTAAGTTTCCATGTTGTTTAGTTTGGACTCCACTCCCAGTAGTCTCGTGGTTGGCACCTTTCATTGGGCATGTTGGCATTTGCAGGGAGGATGGAGCCGTTTTAGATTTTTCAGGATCCAATTTTATAAGCGTTGATGATTTTGCGTTTGGTGCTGTAGCAAGATATCTTCAACTTGATAGAGAACAGGTACAGTCCCTTTTCTGCCCTTTTGAATCATTTCGGTGCTCTCTCTCTCTCTCTCTCTCTCTCTCTCTCTCTCTCTCTCTCTCACATATCCTGTTTAGCCCATCTCCTGATATTGTGATGCCACTTTCTTTGGATGAATTGGAATTACAAGTGTCAGTGATTTCCTTTATCAACTTATGTTAAGAGTTAATCTTGCTTGTTTATAGCTACCTTTTAGCTATTGACATTGTTGCACGAGGAACCTCAATGTGAATGTTAATGCAGTGTTGCTTTCCGCCAAATCTAGCTGGGCACAAGTGCAAGAATGGCTTCCGTCATGCAGAGTTTGGATCATCAATCACATGGGATGATGCCCTACGGTCTAGCATCCGGTACTTCGAGCACAAATCCTACAACCTCTTCACCTGCAACAGCCATTCATTTGTTGCCAACTGTCTGAATCGGCTCTGTTACGGTGGATCAATGAGTTGGAATATGATAAATGTGGCAGCTCTTGTACTATGCAAGGGGCGTTGGGTTGATAGCATGTCAATCTTAAGATCTTTTCTCCCTTTCATACTGGTGTTATGCCTCGGCATTGGCATGGCTGGGTGGCCATTCTTGATCGGGCTGCTATCCTTCTCAGTCCTCCTCCTTGGGTGGTTTCTGATGGGTACTTATTGTGTTAAAAATGTGTTGGAATGCTAGGTCATATGTCATTGATGTCGAGGAGTTTTTAATGGAGGAAACTCGATAATACAGTATGGGTGTCCCTTCCATAAGCTGTGTTTATGTAGGCTTTCTGGAAAGACCTCTGACATGATGAAGTAATGGAAGAAAGTGTTCCTCTATTTACAATTAAGAAATATAATTTTCGCAAAGAAGCAATTGTTACATCTTGGTCATGAAGATTGAATGTTGCTGAGTAATCATTGTAATAATGTGTAGCTTAACATAGGAGCCAAGTTTAATTGGACTAAAACCCAGTTAACTCAGGAATGGATAGAATTCATATGGAGTATTTTAGTCATTTTACATTATGTTGACAATTAAAATTATCAGAATACTCTATATTCTACATTGAATGGAATATTATTCATTGAACTTTGTGTGGAGAGATTCCTTTTCCATGGATTAGAGGCTAATTCTCACACCTTTTACCGGTCAAAATGCAAGCACAATTGCAGAAACGTCAGATCAGAATAGTTTTCTTGGCCTACAGTTCACGTATGGAGTTATGGAAAAAGACAAGTTTGTCAAGTAATGTGCTAGCATTAGTTGGAAACGATTAGGAAAATGAATGTAAAGGTGTGTCTCAATATCAAGGTCAAAAGCAAAATCGTCCTATTATAACCAGTGCCTGATTTGACCAAAAGTAAATAACAGAATCGTTTAGCATAGAGAATCAAACCAGGAAGCTCCATCTCTCTGATCCATCTTAGATGCTCAAATTTTAAGCTTATCCTACATATCTGGAATGTTGATAAATATATTTCATGCTCCATACTTGGGGGCCTTCCAAATCTTAAAGGCGACCTCGTGCAGAAACCGATCTGCTGGTATGGCAAGATTTCCACCATGCTGCAGACAAACCGGAAAGATAAAACAGTAGAGGAAAAATTTATCACATAGAGAGCAAGGCATTAAGGCACCATAGAACATATATCTTAAACAATCAAAACCCAGACCATTATAACTCGGGAGGAATTGTCACTATGAAAGTATTTTTAGTCTGAACATAAACAGGCTGAGACGTAAAGAACTTACAGAAACCACTAATATTTGTACATAAAAGACTACATACATAACCTTAAAGGAAAATTCTTCTTATCATCCTCACACTTCACACACTACACTTATTTTAATTTTTTTTCATTTTTTCTATAATAAATATGTAGTGTGTAGATGATAAATAGAATAATTTAATTAGTTTAATAAGAATAAAATGAAATAAAAAATAAAAAAAATAAAAAATATTATTTTAATATATAAAGTGTGTGGTGTGGGATGATGTGTAGCATTTCCCGAACTACAATAAATTTCTAAACGCAGTCAGCTGTTTCAAATAGACAAGGTTTACAATGTCCAAGAACATTATTAGAAGTACATCTAATTCCACGCATTTGAAATAAATATTTACTAGAGTGGATATTCTTATTAAGATAAAGCCGTACATTTTGTTTAATGGCGACGAACTCCGGAAACTGTGGAAACACAACATGACTAGGCAAACCATAAAATATCTTTTTTTTTTTTATAGGTGCACATCATAAAACATCTACTCCTAGATACTTATTAAAAAAAAAAAACATCTACTCCTAGATAAGATGAGATTATATGTGTGATGGCTCTAGTTTGTACCTCCAAAAAATCTTTAAAGGAAAACATCTCGGCCATATCCTTGCGGGTTACACCATACTGCCATTGGGTAATCAATATGGGGAAATGATGCCTGTTCACAAATTAGCCGGAGCCTGGAGCTGTAAGAAATGGCCTATGCATTGCTAGAAAGTAGAAACCATCAAATGTTTACTCACCTTACATCTTCCCGTTGATTTTCTCCTCTCATGGTGTAACATTTGTGTGAAATGTTAAGGCAGATTCCGTCCTGCATGAAATTTCACTCATTTGGAATAGAACTAAAAAAGAAGGAAAGAAAAAAAAGAAAAAAATATATATATTTGGAAGTCCTACTAATTCTGGTTGGGCAAACAGAGAACAACCACTCGAATCTAGCTATGTCGGTAAAACATAGATCTAAAATATGAACTCAACCACTCATAGAAGAGGGGAAGAAAATTACGAGAGAAAGGTATACAATTTAGAAGGAAGATAGCAATAAAGTATAAAAGTTCGATGAAACTACCGAGAAGGAGACCGTCCATGTCGAAGATGACATGAGTGATGGGTCCTTTGCCTGAAACACTTCCTGAGGGATTGGCCATTGAGCAATGTGTCTGGGTTTATGGGGTTTGCGCAGGGGATCGATGGTTTTGGATAAATCTGCTGAATGTTATGCTGTAAACGACCTGGGATTGGAGGATCCGGCGAATTTAGGCCTAGTTTGTTTTGTCTTAATTTAATATCATTTAAATTTAAATCATAAAAGTTAGAAAGATGAATAAAATATTATTAAAAAATATATATTTTTAATGTTTTTTTTTTAATTTAAAAATATTAAATTATTTATTATATTATATATGAAATTTTTTTTAAAAAATGTAATAATTAAATAAGATGAATTAAGACAAAATTTAAATAAAATATTATTAGAATATTAATTTTTAATATTATTATTATTTTAATATTTTAAAAAAGTTGAATTGTGAAATATATTTTGTATGAAAATTTAAAAAAAATTTAATCTTATATATTTAAAAAATAATTTTAATAGTTTATAATAATACAATCTCATATTATGATATTTTATAAAATTTCTTTTTATAATATTTTTATATAAATCAAACATTATTCTTAATATATAAGTCAAAGAAAATACTCATAAAAAAAAAATTCAAAAAACCTAAAGGCTTAGAAGGTTTCAGATCGGTGCCCAGCCGAATCTGGGTGGTGCTAGGCCCAATTTAAGGTCTCTTCGCTTTCTTGTGGCCGCTCTGCGTCTTGCCTCAACATATAAATGAAAATGATAGTTAGACTGATAAGAGTAATTAGGCATGTGCAAAAATGAGCCTGGCCTGCTCAAACTGAAAGGCCCTACCTTACCAGCCCGATAAAAGTGGGTTAAAATTAGAAGCGGATCATCCAAATATTATAGCAGGCGAAACCGAAGCATTTAAACATACCTGTAGGCCGTATCTCCCTTCAGAAAACCTAGACCTCTCTCTCTCTCTCTCCCTCCTCGATCACGCCTGCAGAAACCGAGTCTCTCTCTCTCTCTCTCTCCTCGATCACACCTCAAGCAACAGAGTCTCTCTCTCTCTCCTCAATCGTGTCTCCAAGCAATCGAGTACTCCAAGCAAACACTTCAGCTGCCTGCAGAAACTCTAGCTAGTGGCGTACTCCATCGCTGTTCTCTGTCGTAGTCTCCATCGGCATTCTCCTTTGCTGTTCACCATCATCGTTCGACCAAAGCTCCAAGATCAAGTCGATTTGCTGATGTATGTTCGTTTCTCATGCTCCAAATTTCTCTATCAAAACCATGGAGAAGAACCACTGGACTTTTCTTGCTCCGTATCAATGGCCTCATACAACTACTCATTATACAATTATTCGAGAAGCTCACTTGAAATTATTGGCATCTCTGAGGAGAAAAGAAGGGAACCCAAGGGTGGAGTAGACTCTGAGACATTTTGGGGCTTTGCACTTGGTGTGCTTTGGGGGTGGTAATGCGCAGTTGAGGAAAAATATAAATCTAAAAAACCGATAGTTTTACCCGACCTGAACCATTACGGGTCTGGTCGGATTGTTTCTGATGCGTCTGGGTCGCGGGTCACCTCGGGTCGGGCCAATATATTGCTTGAGCGGGTCATTGCATAGGCCTAAGAGTAATCGATCAAAGTGATTGATTAAATTTTTATTTTTATTTTTTTTAATTTGATTAAATAATTAAAAAAGTGATTATTAGTGAATTAATATTTTTCTTTTACTTTTTAAAAATGTATAAAAAATGATTGATAATAAAAGGAAAAAAATTAATAAAAAAGTGAATTTTCATTTGCCGGTCCTTTTTTTGGGTTAAATCTCTCGGTCCGGTATAAAATACTGTTTGGTATGTAAGAATTTAAGAACTGTATTTATCGAGTATCTTCATTGCTAAAATGGGACAATATAAGCATAGTTAAGTTACAAGATATTTGTGAATTTTTTGTAACTACTTTTTCAACTAAGAGGAATGTCACTCTTCACATTAAATTTTGTAACTTTCGATTATAATCCACCAGTTAGAGCACTATTAGTGAGCTCAACAAAATTAAATTTTAGTCAAAAAATAATCAAAGTGTAAAATAAAATACTACAATAGGCTCAGCAAATGAATAGTGAATTTAACCTTTGGCTATATGGCTAGCCAAATTTATTGAGTGAAAGGGACTAGTCAAAGTTCAAAATCAATATTTTAATAGAATAGTAAAAGATTTGTTGGGCCTATTATTTGATGTTGTAAAAAGTAGCTAGCTAAAATTTATAAAAGTGAATTTTTTAGCTAAATTTTAGCTAAAGTTTGTTGAAACCACTACTAATGCTCTTAGATCTTTGGCGGTCCTCTCTATGGGTCAGTCAAGGAATATGAACCCTAACCTATGATTTATTATCCTTTTCTTTTTTGTTTTAACCTTTTTTTATATAAAAAAAAATAAAAAAAAAAAAAACTTTGAGACATCATTGATTAAAAAAATAATACATATACAATCATTTTCACAACTTTTAAATGAGCGACAATTTTGTAAAATAACTTATGAAAATAATATTATTTTATACAAATTCTCTCAATTTAAAACATAGTAAATCAATCTTTATATTCTAAAACAAAAGTGTAGCGTTACCGTTTGCAAAGTATTAAATCAATCTTTATATTCTAAAAGAGTATTGCCATATACACAAAAAAATAATATAAAATAATCTCACAATCTGTCGTAGCTTCATTTGATTTATTAGATTTACTTTACAATAAAAATAATTTTATAATATGATAAATTACAGTAAACCACATCAATTTATAAGATTACTTTTATATAAATTTTTTGTGGTCAAAGTGTTTCACATTCTAAAATAATGAATTTAAGAACTGAAATGTTATATATCGACATATGGAGAGAAGATGGTAGTGTATATTAGGGGTGAAAGTTTAAACTGAAAAATCGGTCGGCTCTGATTTGGAACCGGTTTCTACATTATAAAAACAAGTTAAATCTGGTCCGGTTTCGATTAAGTGCTTTCTAGGACCAGACCGGATCAGTTTAAATATATATATATATATACAAATTAAGTTTTTAATATTATATAAAATAATTATATATTATAATTTATAGCATAAAATCTTAATTAATCTTAAATATGAATATTTGTAATTTGTTTGATCATATGTTATAAGAGTTATAGCATAATATAGTTAACTTAATATATTAGTATTAATATATGATATTAGTTTTGTATGATACTATGATATAGATTAGTATTCTATTATGATATTAGCATAATATTATAATTTATAGTCGTAACATTATAATATTAAGATATATTAATATATAATATAAATTATCACTTTATTAAAATTAAAAAATGAAATCGAAATCGATAAAATCAATAATATCAATTTAAGAAGATAACCGAAATCAATTCTTAAAAATGCAAAATCCATATAATAGATTCTAAAAATTATACCTAATCAAAAAATTGGATCGGTTATACCCAGTGTATACAAATAACATTCTCCAAGTGAATTACGTTTATGATCAATACGACACACCTCTCTCTCTCTCTCTGTATTGAGTTATATATACACACTTTATGATCCGTTTCCAAATCCAATGTCGAGACTAGAAGGCTCCATAGCATTAAAAGATCAGATTTTTTCTCATCTTTAGTAGTTAAAACTGGTAAGTTGGGATCATTGTCCTCTGGGACATGGCCATAGCTCATCACGAGGGACAAATGCAGGCGGGAACCAATTTCGGATCCAGGTTGGGCTATCTTCATTATATCCCCAACCAAAGCATTGACATACTCCATGTCCTCGCAACGGCCTTGTTTTTCTCACCACTTACCCTTCCACCATCCCCTACATACACACAAACTAAATTATACTCGCTTGTCTCTAGAGTCTTCCCTTCTTTAAATCCAAGCAAGTTTAGCAACTCAGACGCCACAACATCCGCTGGTACTTTCGCAAGGGAATGCAGGTTTTTAACTAGGTCATTGGATTCCAACACAATTAAGCCAAGTTTGGCACCAAAAACTTTCAAAGTTGAATTTTTTGTGATTACAACAGCTTCATTCCCATGAACCTGAAGTTAGAAAGCACATAGATTGACATTGTCTAACTACACTTCAACTTATTTGACAAAAACAACAGAAAATCTAAGAGCGAATTAAGATGGCAAACCCACCAAACATAAGCAGCTTATGATAAGCTACCTACGATTGGGTTGTGCATATGGAACCTGCTTTTTTATTAACTTGTTTTCCCTTCCATGCATACGAAGAACTCGATTAGAAACAAATATTACAACTGAATTTTAAAAATAAACAATAATAAAAAGTGGAGATTTTTACCAACCACAAACCATAGTAAAATAGCAAAGTTTGTCTTTTGGACTATAGACTAGCACCTTTTAAAAAAAACTTGAAAGTTGTAAATTGTAGATCGATGGTTATTCCTTTAGCGCTGAATGAGACTGATATATGAATTCAAACAAAATGAGAGAGAGAGAGAGAGAGAGAGAGAGAGAGAGAGAGAGAGAGAGAGAGCTAAACCAGAGGTAGGGGCAGTGGGGAGGGTCAAGAACCACAGGAAGCTTTTGATGCGAGAGAATGGAGATGATCGTGAGATGGGCTGATGAAACGGGCCAACCCATATCCGTACAAAACCAATGCTCGGCTTGGCTTGTCCGCCATTTCCGATTTTCCTCTCCATCTTCTTCTGCGTTTACAGGCGCAACCGAAACAGAGAGATGCTTGTCACTTTGGGAAGACTGAAGGGAAAGGTTTGACGCACACCATATTATCCACGTGGAATTTGATGGGAGGAGATTTAATATAAGAAAATATTAAATAATACCATTAAGAAATTAAAAATTAAAAACTCTTTTACAAATTAGAGCATTAAAAAAATTCAATTTTTAGAATTTTTATATATTTTTTTATTAATATGATTAATTAAAATAATTATTTTATATTAAAAAATGATATAATTAATATTCATATTAATTATTTAAAAAATATATAAAAATAACTATAAATAAAACTTTTGTTTAACTATTAAATGATGTGGTTTTAAAGAATATAATATTCATTTATTTTTTATTTTTTATTTTTATTTTTATATTTTTTTTATTATAAATGCTATTGTCTTATTTTATTTTTTATTTATTAGAAAAATAGTAAAGAAATATGGTAAGGGGGAATCGTATCCGGTCACCGAGTCATACCGATTCCATCAACCGCGTAATTAACACTGAATCTCTGCAAATCAGCCATTTTCGTCTCCTTCACAATTCGCCTCCATTGAATTATCAGTCTCTCTATCGCTGTGTTCTCCCCAACTCCACGAGTCGTGCTAGAGCAATGTCGTCCGCCTCTTCTTCTTCGTCTGCGACCGAGGCCGAAACTCTTCGGCGCAGCCGAATTCTCAAAAGCAAGCTATACTTTGACGTTCCTCTCTCCAAGGTAAACCTCTAAGGGTATATGTGTGTGTGTGTGTACGCTCATATGGAATTTTTTTGTTTGTTTTTTAATTAATAGTATTGATCAATCAGGTTCCTGTTATTTACTCGGCGTCGTACGATATAGCGTTTCTTGGCATAGAGAAGCTGTAAGAACTTTGATTTTCATTTTTCTTGTACTCTTTACTGTATTCCGAGGGTTGTTAAGTATTTTATGCTTGCTTAATTAGGCTTCTTCAAGTTACCACTTCATATATTTGATTCCAAGTTTAAAAAGTGGGTTATTTGCTTAGTGGTGAAATGCGATTTTGGTTCATTTTAGTTTCAATTCCTGGTTTGTATGAATGGTACAGAACTTCAATCTGTTGGACTTGATTACAAATTACTATTTATCGAGGCAGAAATGGCACTTGTAAACTCTTGGAATTGCTAAAGCCTGTAGTTAATTAAAAATATTTTGTAATTGAAAGCATCGATCTTTCAAGGATCGTGTGACCAAGTTGTTCACTCCTTTAATCTTGCGGTGATTAATTACCAATCTTACGAAAAAGAACTAGCAGTTTCATATGTTAGGCTTTGTTAGGGATGGCAATAAATAATGTTGATTTGCCGTGCATCAGATGGGAAATAAAATCATGATATTTTATCTTAGGAAAAAGCCATTCTATTTTAAATATCAGATGGGAAATTATGATCTATGTGTAATACCACGTGCTGTCTTAGTATTTTCATGAGTAAGAGTACATTGGTTCTTATATATTATATTTTTAAACAGGTCTATTAGTTGTGTCCCTAAAAGTAGAAATAGTATGCCATGATTTTTTGCATGCCTTGCGTGATTAGAGTGATGACTTCTGTTGGCCCCTGAAAGAGTAAAAGTTTCTGTTAAGTGTTGGGCTGGATATAAGTTGGTAGTTATAATCCTGGCCTTGATTAAATATGGAATTAATGTAGGCACCCATTTGATTCATCTAAATGGGGTCGTGTATGTCGATTCCTCATCTCTGATGGCGCTCTGGGAAAATATTGTATCGTTGAGCCTCTGGAAGCTTCAAACGAGGATCTCCTTGTGGTAATCTCCATCTTAGCATTGGCATTGGGTTTGGACCTATCAAATAATCTAACTATGTGATTTTTTATTCTATTTCATATTCTTTTAGACTAATGTTATGTGTGTGCAAAATGCGTAAAGAGCAGTCATTGCGATAATGTATTAATGTAAGATGAGTGCATGCATAGCTTTCTGTATCCATATACTAGCTGATAAGTGATTTGTTAAACAGGTACATTCAGAATCATACTTGAAAAGTCTAAAAAATAGTGCAAATGTCGCCTGTATAGTTGAGGTAATTTGTGGAACTCCATGCACCTCCAATTTATTATCTGAAAATTCTTTTTTAGAGTACTTTTTTAGAAAGTATTGAATATCATATGCTTTTCCTGAATTTACTGAAAAAAAAAATGCTTCTTTTGGAGGCAGCTCCATAAAGTCATGAACCTATTAAAACACTAATGCATAGATATGGTGCTATGTGAAAGACTACAAAATAGTTTTGGTAGTGGGTGCTTTCTTATGGTTTATTGGTTTATGCTAGGTTTTGGTGGTTGCATACTGCGTTTATATGTGTTAAGATTGTAGACTAATCTGAAATCCTGTACAATAGGTCCCTCCTGTTGCTCTATTTCCCAACTGTCTAGTGCAGCAGAAAGTTCTTTACCCGTTTCGCAATCAGGTAAAGTCATCATCCGCCTTGGATATAATTGTCAGAATTTATTTCTTTATTTTGCCTGCAGCACAGGGTTATGTAGATCATGTTTAGTGCAGGTGGGAGGGACTATTTTGGGAGCAAAGCTTGCAAAAGAGCGTGGGTGGGCTGTCAATGTGGGAGGAGGGTTTCATCACTGCTCTGGGGAAAAAGGAGGTGGATTTTGTGCTTATGCAGACATTTCTCTTTGCATCCACTATGCCTTTGTACGGTTAAATATATCAAGGTACCAGGAATTGCCATTCAGACGAAATGCCCTTGTGATTATAAGTTGGGGATTTTAAGTTAGAGTCTGAGAATTGGATATTATATTTCTTGTCTGTAAATTTTACAGGGTGATGATAATTGATCTTGATGCACACCAAGGAAATGGCCATGAACTGGATTTTGCTGATGACAGTATGGCTACTTATTTTTCCAAGCTTGGTTTTATATTTCACTCTCTTATTCGATATCAATGATGGAGTTTTTACTAACAGGACGAGTCTATACACTGGATATGTACAACCCCGGGATATATCCATTTGTAAGCTGCCTGCTCTAGTTCTCATTATCATATCTTTTGCTTACTTGTAAGGTGCCAGCTATTCTGCTGGAATGGTTTTTTGGGATTGTTTGAGGGTAGGGAGAAATCATGAATTCCATCATTGAGTAGCATATAGTTGTATTTGGTCTAGAGAATAAAACAAGTGATCTTTTCTGGCCCCATCTGTTCTGATATTTCTATTTGAGTATAACTATTTTTTTGTAGTTTTATCATACCCTCATAATTCCTAACTCTTATTGTTTATTTAACTATTCTTTATTTGTCAGGATTATGAAGCACGAAGATACATCGATCAGAAGGTTGAAGTAATGGTAAGCAGTTAATGTCTCAATGTAGGCTTAGATTGTAGTGGTTTTTGTCCTGAAACTACTACAATAGTTCATTTTTCCTGATTGACAACAGAGTGGAACCGCAACTGATGAATACTTGAAGAAATTGGATGAGGCACTTAAGGTATATACTTGTTCCTTCTCCTGTCTTGAGCATGCTTATCGTTGATTTGGTCTTTTCCTGCAAGATCCTTGATTGGATATAAAGCTCGGTCTATTCCATATCATGGATCTATTTGCCCATCAATGTGCAGAACACCCCCCCCCCCCCCCCCCCCCCCCAACTCCTTTCTCTCTCCCACTCACAAAACAGAGAAAAAGTGAACAATTAATTTTCATGGCTTTGAGGTTTAATCTGTGAACAATTATCATGGCATTGAAATAGAAAGTGATGAAACCATGTGCATGGAAATTCAGCTTTAAGTTGCAATTAACTTATCCACTGTATTTCTTGCATCTTTGAGATGTCTTGTATGTGAATATTAGGTTGCTGCGAGTAGGTTTGATCCTGAGTTGGTGGTTTACAACGCTGGAACTGATATTCTTGATGGAGATCCACTAGGCAGGTTGAAGGTAATTTTGGTTGGACATGTTTGGCTTGTGAGAAGTTGATAGCTCTATATTTGCCTTGCCTTTTTCCCTGATATTTATTTATTTGTGTTAAAAACAAGAATAGTTATTCAGCGTAAAAAAACCACAGAAGTTGTTAACTCTCTGTTTTCCAATTTAGGTTTTTATGTTTGCTTTATTTTGCAGATCAGTCCTGATGGGATTGCCAATAGAGATGAGAAAGTTTTTAGGTTCGCTCGTGAGAGGAACATACCTATTGTCATGCTCACATCAGGTTCTCTCTCTCTCCCTTTCTCTCTCATTGCATAGAAGGAAGAGCGACTTATTTCAGCAAAGGCCACCTCTTTATTTTAGTCATACTGCCTATATGTTTCTCTGTCTGGGAGACCACATTTCAGACATCCTGATTATGCCCTTCGCCCACAAGGTATCTAAAAATTCTTTCACCAAAAGGCATCTCAAAGCTCCTGATCATTGTAACTCTGGTACGTTTATAACTATTAACAAATATAAATTGGAAAAAATGTAGTGAAACCAGTATGTTGAGAAAAAAGAAATGATCACATAAGAGGATCCTGGATATTGCTTCCATGTTTCTTACGGAAAAAACATGTTAGCCTCAGGCATGCACATTCAAATATAAAAATAATAGAGAATCTTAGGAGACCCTTGCAAAAGAGATTGTGTAAATCCCGAATGAGCAGCAATTCTTCCATTTACAGAGCCTTTATAACCTCTTATTGCTTAGGTATTGTCTTTGGCCTTTGGTATTTCCATGTTGCATCACCCCATGGATTATTTACAAAGGTTGCAGACGTACAGCATTCTGCTAACTCCTCTGTGTTGTGATTTAGAATAGGTAAAAAAGGTAAAATGGTTCACTGAGATTTGATGAAAGTCCCAGATGATCCCCACAGCAAATCGCGTGGTTAAAATTCTTACATCTAACAGCCTCTTGGAAATGTTATGTATGTGCCCTTGCATGTTGCAGGTGGTTACATGAAGTCAAGTGCCAGAGTTATAGCAGATTCCATGATCAACCTGTCAAAGAAATGCCTGATAGATATGGGTAAGAATGCCACGTAAAGTTGTTCACGATCGTTCTCTGCCGGCACATAAGACGTTGAATTTCCATCAACAGATCTTTGGTATGGGTTTCATGAAACGAGTTTTTTAAGCTTATCACCAAACTTATGGCTTTAAATTATTATTATATAGTTCCTCCTCCCTCCCCTTTTCCTTCTTTTTCAATTTTTTTTTTAAAAGAAAGAAACTATATTCAAAGAGAATTTGAACATGTATATTGAAATGGTAAATATATGTGTTGTATGTGTGTTGTAAGCATCGCATTTCCTGCATCTGAATTCAGTTCTGAAAACACTCCTCTCGATGGTTTCATGTTGAAAAAACATATTTGGTTGTTGCTTCCATAAATTCAGTTCTGAGTGACTCTAAACTCCCAGCTCTTCAGCTTCTTTGGATTCTTTCTTGTAGATGCAGGCGTTTTTCCCAATAGCCTGGCGTACTAATATTTCGTTTCTTCTTAGATAGAGTAACAGCTGTCTGACTGACCACGAGGGGTGTGTCGTTTTGCATGTGGACCCAGAAATGGTTTGGTTTTCATTGTTCATCACATCGATTAACTTAATTACATCTTAATTTTATAAAAAGAGTAGATCTACGCATCTGCCCATCTACTCCACCTACACCAGTGACATGGCGTTTATTTATTTATTGTTTTAAACGCATGCGTAGAACTACTCTTTTGGTTCCATTTTCAAAACAGATCTGAAAGGGACCGCC
This sequence comes from Carya illinoinensis, assembly GCF_018687715.1. NCBI lineage: Eukaryota > Viridiplantae > Streptophyta > Magnoliopsida > Fagales > Juglandaceae > Carya > Carya illinoinensis. The sequence continues at coordinate 6,566,064 of NC_056766.1, forward strand.
GCCAGCTTTCCTCACTACCATGACTTCAGCCATTTTTATCAGCAAAGAGATTAACAAAACAGGGATGAACTGTTTGTTTTGAAAAATATCCCAATGCATACCTAAAGCAAAGCTATCAAACACAATAGAGGTGTTGAAATCAAATAAAGGTGATTCAAAATCAAAACTCAGTTCAACTGCTTCAAGTTTTCCACACGCAACAAATGAATTCAAACTTCAATCAGTAAAGTATACACAATCGTGCAGAAAATAATGAAACATACAAACACTGATAGCCTAGAAAAAAACTCATAAGTTAAACATGATCGTGTAGAAAATACAAAGATCTAGGATTCTAGGTGTGAGCATGTATCTTAGATCTTATTGGATCCAACGACCGTCATGGGGGTAAAGGGATTTCGTAGAGGGCTGCACGACCCATGAGGATGTCTATTAGGGCTTTTCTCAAGGGAGGGGAGAGAGGGAATTGACAGTGGGAGAGATTATCGACAAAGGGAGGAGGGTTAAGGGAATCGACAGATGGAGGGATTCTCGGTAGAAGGTTCTCAAGATGATATCGATGGGGTTGAGGGCAAAGGAAACACGGGGGGAGAGGGAAGACAGAAGGAACAAGGGGAGGGGGGGAGAGGGATTTGGCTAGTGAACCGGAATTGAAATAGACCAAATTTATCACATCATAAGTATGTGGAGTGTGATTCCTAGATCGGCTTAGAAATATAATTTTCTTTCTGAAAATTACTTATCCCTTATGATATTTTGCACCATTAAAATAATTAAGAAGTAACTTTTAATCTTTCATATTTTATATATATATAAAATGAGCTGTATTTTTAAATCCAACATTTTATTTAAATATTGATAAGCATAGAAAATGAGGAAATTGCCAATTGCAAGTTCGCAACTTGCAAGGGGGATCACATGTGGAGGGCCCGAAGGCTCATTAATGATAAAAGCATACAGACAGCATTAGTGCCAGCTAGTGTTGCAATCAAAACCATAAAAAAATTCTCACAAGACCTCAGTCTTCCTCCCTCTAACCACACTGTTTAAACCCTTGACTTCAATTCATCTCTCCTCAATCACTCCATTTTTATTTGAAAAAAGTTTCCATTTCAAAATTTTATTTTTATCTTATCTCATTATATTTTTAAATATCATTCAAATATAAATATTTTTAAACTAATTATTGTAACTTTTTTAAACTAGTTATTACAATTTTTACAAACTTTGAAATAAAAAATTATTTAATTTTTTAAAATATACAAACAAAAATAATATTAAAAAAATATATTCTAATAATATTTTAATTTTATAATATTTTTTATTCAAATTATTCTCTCTCAGTTCTCAAAACCTATAAAACATTAACAACTATCTCACTACTATTTACAAATTATCTTATTACTATTCACAAAATTCTCATTTCATCTCACTACTAAGCTTATACTTAACTCACGATTGCTTGTAAATTCTGCCTCTAGATTATACAACATTTCCCATCCCCCTCACCAATAATTTTTTTTTAATGAATTATGGGTACCCCTAAAGCTTTTGTTTTTTTTAAATAGAAGTTAAAATGTATATAATTATAAAATATAAAGCCAAAAGCCCATAAAAAAGAATTAAATAAAAGAGCTGCTGAATATTAAACAACCCATGAAAAAAACACAAAATAAAAACATACTTCCCTTGAATATTTTAGATACAAAGGTATTGTGATTAGGGTGATTAAAAGCCTCCACCAATAAGGCCAATCTTTTTTTTATTATTTTTTTCAAACATTTTTTAAATTCTTTAAATATTTTATTTAAAAAAATTATAAAATCATTAAAAAATATTTTCTTAACAACTAAGTGAAAAAAAAAAAAAAAAGTCAATAGGTGACTTTTATGTGTGACTTTTGTACGTGGGAATATCATTTTGACTAACACCTTTAATTAACACCTTGCTAAATACCAGCCACTTAGGTTGACTTTCCTTAAAAATGATCACTTCAATAAATATATGTTAGGCAAGCTGAATTAATCATACCAAGATCTTTGGTTTCGTGAAATTGAGGCAAATAATTGTAGGTGATTGGATCCTTTCTTTATTAGGATGGACATCTCTTAAACTAAAAGTTTTGGTACCATCTTTTTAACTTATAAGTATATAATTTATTGCAAAATGCAACTAATCCACAATCCTCCTTTTAAAAAAATAACACATATAATTATAAGAAATGATGTTGTAGTTTTGAATTTATGAGTGTGGAAGTGGGATGCAATTAATTTTTTTTAAAAATAAATAAATATGAAAGTTACGTAAAAAATTATTTTTTTAATAATAAATTTTACTATTTTTAAAGTGATTGTATTGTATTTATATACTTCACGATTATATATAACATTACATCAGTGGAATGTATAAAAATATATATATATATATATGAACTCAACATAAATATATCATATAGATAGGAAAAACCTGACTATAAATAATTCTATATACCAATACATATATTCATATAGAGAAAATATTGGGAGCAGCTACTATTCACTACTGCACACTACACACCCTATAAAAAACATCTATATATCCTATGAAAAGCATCCCTACACTCTATAAAAATCTATAAATATGTAGTGTGTAACATAAATAGTGGCTGCTCCCTAATAAATCTCATTCATATAATATAATTGGTCAAAAATTTAGACTTTAATCAAACATAGATTAATACATAAATTCGGTTGTAAATAACAAAACTCTTATCAGGTAACCGCGATGGTTTTCCGGATCGAAGACAATTTGCAGGTGTTTTTTTATTTGACGAGTTTCAGACTTACGGTTGACCCGAACCCGGTCCATGTTTACTCTTTCCTCTCCATCTTCCTTCTTTACTTCATTTTCCTCTCTCTCTCTCTCTCTCTCCCTCTCTCTCTCAGTCTCTTACTTTCTCTCAGTGAGTCTCTCTCTATCCATTTGCGGATTTGCTGTTTCATCTGAACGTCTTTCTAATTCCTCTCGCTTTTTTCGTTCCTTCTCTGTGCTTTCCTCTGTTTCTGTCTCTCTTAGGGCGCACACAGACTGGCATTAAACCTGCACCGGGCCCTATTATCCTGCGTCACTCTCCGCAATGTTGAAGAAATCTCCGTCCTCGGAGTCCAGTCTCTTCCTCTTTGCAGTGGCAGCCCCTACGATGCTCCTACTCTGCTTCTCCGCCCTGTTACTTACTTCGCCCTCACTGGCCGAATCAGATCGCCTCGACTCCACCAACTCCACCGAGTCTAATGTCTCTCTCTCTACTCCTAAAGAAGCCAGCTTCGCCCAAATGATTGATCAAGCTCTCGCGAACGAGTTCTCCGAGAACGATCAGCCCGAAGGTTCTCAGATCCGATCTTTCTACTTTTTAGTTTGATTAGGCTTTATATTTCTCTTTATTTGTTTGCCGAAGAACCAGTCCGATATGCGACAAGACCTGCTTGATTATTGACCTAAGTATAACTACAGATTTGGACTTTCAATTTTCTTTACCTGCGTAATTATTTTGGCAGCGGCAGATGCTGGAGGCTTCAATAACAGTGTAGCAGAACAGCAGGTTGGTGGCACCATTTTCTTTTAGAATTCAAATAAGAACATCTTTGAAAAAGAACTAGTTTTTATGACCATTGAAAGAGCAAGCATTCTCACTTGTGCCGTTGGCATGCATTTTTTCTACGCCGAAAAAGAAAAAAAAAAAAAACAGATACGAAATTACAAGGAGGTAATTGATATATGATTGGTTTAATAGTTACAATTCTAAATCTTGATTTCATTTACGACATGGTGTGATTTCAATCATCACAGATCTAATTTTATGCAAATTTTGATCGCGTACTTTTCTAATCATAATTACGATGAGATATGCTGGAAATGATATCGCATATCTGATTTACATTCTTATCATGTATTCTTTATTCTCAAATGCATTTTATTTTTGTTTCTGGCTCTTAATTTGTTGGATACGCTAGATCTTATCTTTCTGTCGTGGTTTGAATTTATTAGATGCCCATTATAGCACAAAGCACTTGCTGAATTGCATTTTTTTTTTCTGTGTTGTTGATCAGGCTGTTCTGGAGACTGTAGCCAGAGTTAAATCGAAGAAAAATGATACAAAAGAGGATAAGTATGTGTTTCTTTGTTAAACTGAGGATTAATGTTCATCTCGCTATAATTCATTGCTAATAAAAGGACCTTTCCTTTCTTTATGTATGTCAACAGTTCGTGCTTTTCTCACCCTCCATTGTTGATTTTAACTTTTAGGTCATTTCAATTGCATGATGTCTTTAATCTGGATAATGATAATAGGGCTGAAGATACACCAACATTAATAGATCGAAAGGTAGATTTCTTCATTTAAAAATATGTTCTTTTGGTATGTAATTAAAAAAATTCCTTGGTCGTAGTTATCGTTTTAGTTTAGATGAATAATCTCTGTGCTTTGTTTTCAGGACAATGTCTTTATTATATCTAATTTTAAATCAAAATATCCAGTTCTGCAGCTGGACTTGAGGTAAACTTGAGAGTTTGCTATAGTTTTGTAGACTTTTGTTTCTGCATGTACATTGTGAGTTTCTCTGAGCTTTTCTACTTATTTCTTTGTAGATTGATTTCCGATTTGGTAGTTGTTATTGTCTCAGCAACTTGTGGTGGCATTGCCTTTGCTTGTGCTGGACAGCCGGTCTGATATTTGATCTATGTTTTTTACATGAGAGTGCAATGTTAGAATCTGTTCAAGTGTTATATTGAACTGATTATCTGATATTATTGTTAATCATGCTTAATGTTCTCAGGTTATCACTGGATATCTGCTAGCTGGATCTTTTATTGGACCTGGAGGATTCAACTTTGTTAGTGAAATGGTCCAAGTATGTTGCTTTTTCCTTTGAAAACTTTTAGTTATCTTTACTTACCTCTAAACTCTTGCATATGATTGTTTGTTTGCTTTAATGTCACACTTTACTGTTTTACTGAAGTAATCCCTTATGTGCCATGATAGGTAACGAATGATATCGAATGAGTGTAATGATTCAATTGACATAACTAACACTTACTTTGATTATCATCATATTAATTCCTCTAGAATTTAGATAAAGCCAAGACCATTACTTGTTATAGGCTAGTCGTTTTCAATTCTTATGTTTCTACAATCTATTTCAATGTGCCTATGTTAGAAATATACTAGAGATCATGCATTTTGTTGGCTTAAATGGGTAATAGCACGAAAAAGTTAACAAACTCATTAATAAAGTATTGATTAGTGGGCTTTCTTTTGTACATTGGCTACTTACGTTACCAAGTTTCTTTTGATTGCTTGAGAAACTATACGGATGATTTTTACGTGCAATTATTTGCTAGGTTCATAGACTCATGCTCAGAGGATATTCTGGTGAAGATTTCATATCACATCAATACCCTGTCCTTTTGTCAAATATTTTTGCATGCCACTTACTGTTTTGCACTGCTGCATGCACATAGGTTGAAACGGTGGCTCAGTTTGGTGTAGTTTTTCTTCTTTTTGCACTGGGCCTGGAGTTCTCCACAACAAAGGTCTAATCTTTTTCCTTAGCCTGCTTCATTTTCTGTCTTTTAGTGAAATGGTGGTTGAAATTTTACTACTGTGTGATTGTAGCTTCGAGTTGTTCGAGCAGTTGCTGTTCTAGGGGGCCTGCTACAAATTTTCCTATTTATGTGCCTGTGTGGTATTATAGCCTCGGTATGGCTACAGTTCTCACAGAACTCTTTTGAAAGTTTGTGCTTTTCTACTTGTGAAAACTGCTTGCACATGAGGATCTGCCATATAGAAGTTCAACTGAATTCGGAATGTTGAAAATACTCAGAGAGTTACAATTTTCAAAGCAATACAAACAGTTAAACGTAGAAGACAAATTTACTGAGGATCTTGTTTGGTGTCAACTTCATTTCCAACCACTGAAGAGTTATTTCGTGCTAAAGTTAATTATCCCATTACACTTCGTAATTATTTTGTTGAGCTTTGGGTTCTGGCTCTTAAGATCCAGCCTATAGGTTTTATTGTTTTATATTAAGAATTTTGACTTTATGTCAGTGGTATGGTAATGCCATAGTAGGCTTGGTAATGTAAAAGACAACTTTGATATTGTTCACTGGAATTAGGCATTCTAGTTCTTTGGTGAATTATATGGTAGTATCAGACCGTATTTTTGGTCGAGCCAGTGGATTTTCCGCTATAGCATCTTGAACCTGTTCCTCCTTCATCTGACCATAAGCATTATTAATAATTTGGTTGCATGGAGTCCTTGGGGGCTTGGCTCAAGAGATAAAGCAGTAGGGTGCTGATGGGGTGGGTCTTTGGTTTTTATGTCAACTATTAAAAGCGTAAAGGGGCACAACCCTAGTACATGAGGTACAATATGTATGTTGCTCTCTCAATGCCACCAATTTGTCTTTCTGCAGTTGTGTGGTGGTAAAGCTTCAGAGGGTGTATTTGTTGGTGCATTCCTGTCTATGTCTTCAACAGCAGTGGTAAAGCTTTATGTGATTTTGGCATATGAATGAATGCATTTTTTTTTCTAGGTCTAGATACTTGGTTGAATGATAAATAATCCCCGTGACATTGAGGTTTTATCCTTTGGGACTCAGGTCTTGAAGTTTTTGATGGAAAAAAACTCCACTAATTCCCTTCATGGCCAAGTAACCATCGGCACCCTTATTCTGCAGGTACTTTAGTTGCCTTTTCTTTTCTTTTCTTTAACATTCTTCCTTCCATGGATTCCAATTTATTTTTTAGTGTATTCTTTCTACTAAATAATTGATGCAAACTATCAAATTTTTCATTCAAATGCTCTCAGTGTTATCGCCTTAATAACTTTTGGCCCTCCAGGACTGTGCCGTGGGTTTACTGTTTGCTTTGCTTCCTGTACTGGGTGGGACTTCTGGTATCCTTCAAGGAGTGATGTCCATGACTAAAGTGTAAGTAAAGAACTAATGAAACTCTCCAAATTTTCAGCCTTCTTTCTCTGTCTGAGAAATGTAGATGTGTCTGATGCAAAATGGCTCATTCAGAGATGTGTTTCTGCTACTTAGCAAATAGCAGAAAATTTTGGAAGTCTTATAAGAGAAGGCAGTTGATTTTGAAGTGCCACCAGTGGCGCCTTAGGACTATAGAAGTACATAAAAGAAACGGCATGAAGTGTAATTTTATTGGTGGGGGCAAGGGAAGCCATGGGCTACTGCATACCAAACAATGTGAAGCCTACATATTGAAAAGATTATCTGGAACTGAATTAAAACTTGCTATTTTTTGTGCTATCTCCATTAAACTGGATAAGACCTTTTTATTCTTTACCAGTGAAGGGAGCTGAAAGGAAAAGTAAATTTGTACTTGATATGATGATACTACATGTAAATATGAAGATGAATGGCCTAGGAAAATCAGGCTTTGATGAGCTGACCCTATGAGGGGTTGGAGTCAGTACAGTTTTTTTTTTTTTTTTTGTAAGTAAAAGAGTCTAAAAGAGTCAGTACAGTTATGATTGATTCTTCGGTTCAGAACTTTTCCTCTTTCATTTTGCTCTTCTTTCTCCGTTCCCAGTAGTATATGTTATAACACCGTAGTTCTTCTCTTTGCCAGGTTGGTGGTGTTGATTACATTTTTGGCTGTTCTGACTATATTATCTCGTACTTGTGTTCCTTGGTTACTTAAACTCATGATAAGCCTATCATCACAGGTATGGCTATTGTCTTTTGCATAATATTAGAGATAGCAACCTACTTCACTTCAATCTGTTCTCTAATTTTATCTTTATCTGTGCAGACCAACGAACTATATCAGTTGGCATCGGTTGCATTCTGCTTGCTTGTAGCCTGGGTTCGTTTTGCTTCCTAATTCTTTATGTCTGAAATTATTGTTTTCGCTTAGACATGACCCTATCTTCATTCCATATAATGTATCTGGATTAGGCACAAAAAGTAATGGAAAGGTTGACACCTGAAGTTATATTCCTTGATGACTCCAATAACTTGTTTTTCCCAATAAAAATGCCCCATCAGTGCTTTTTGATGATTGTAAAAACATATAAGCCACTGGATTGCGAAAGTTGAGTTATAAACTTAGGAGCATCACCGTGATGGATGCTGTTGTATTGGCTAAGCCTAGGGGAAAAGGGTTTGTCTGAGTGGATTGAAAGATGCTGCATCAATTTAGTCTATTTTAATATCACCTTAAGAAAAATCTTCTGATAAAAACTTGTGGTTGGTAAAGAATGTATTTATATATTCTTACATCAAGCCTCATGCATGAGTTTGAATTTTGACATAATTTTGTTGAGAGTATCTCCAGAAAAGGGAATTGTGAAAGGATTAGTGACACGGCACAGAAGGCTATAATTGCAGTATCCTTCTTAACTAGTGTTTGTTGCTTTAGAATATTATTTTCTTGGTTGAATTCTTGGTTTTGAAAAGGCATTGTGAGTCATGACCATCTCTTGTAAATACAATAGACCCTCAGTATGCAACTATTGTCTAATTTTTTGTGTGATTTCAGTGTAGTGACAAGCTGGGGCTAAGCCTAGAACTGGGTTCATTTGCTGCTGGAGTGATGATATCAACAACTGATCTTGCTCAACATACACTAGATCAAGTAAGGCTATTTAATTTAGGTTTGCTATTCTCTTTAACTTCCAAGAGCTGACATTTTTATCTTACCCAAGTTTAGCAGAGGCACTTTTAAACCCCTCCCTCTTTCTCCTTCTCCTTCTTTTCTGTTGAATAAACTCTATTACTGTCATGAGCAAATCATATGATGCAACATGTTGTGCTTTGTCCATGTAAGATAAATTGTTGGTCACATGCAGAAGTCTTCGGATTGATCTGAGTAATCTCACATTGAATTCTGTTACCTGTGCAGGTTGAACCCATTCGCAATCTTTTTGCAGCTCTTTTCCTTGCCAGCATTGGAATGTTGATCCATGTTCAATTTCTCTGGAACCATGTGGATATATTACTTGCATCTGTTCTTCTGGTGATCATTGTAAAAACAATTATAATCTCTGCTGTTGTCAAGGGATTTACCTACAACAACAAGACTTCACTTCTTGTAAGATATTGATATTCCACTAGTTATGTTTGTGTTTGTGCATGCACTGTTTTTGAGGGAATTCTGGTGTGTACAGGTTGGGATGTCTCTGGCACAGATAGGGGAATTTGCTTTTGTTCTTCTCAGCCGTGCTTCTAATCTTCATCTAGTTGAGGTTAGTGTTACAGTTTCGGTTATTCAGTCTGATTCTTAAACAGAAAGGTTTCTTTGCTAGAAAAGTTTTGGAGAGCAATTATGTCTGGTGCCCTTATTTTCCACCAATGGTCATGTTTTATAATCATGTTTATGGAACTTTGAAGTTTGGACCCATAACTTCTAGCAGGAAAATGTGTGGAACAAACCCCAAGGGATTGGCCCAAGCGGTGAAGGCCTTGGTCTTGGGGTATCACTCCAAGGTCCAAGGTTTAACACCTCATGGGTGCAAACAATCATTTGAGGCCATACCCCTGGTGAAAAGCCAGCGATTTAACCAGTTCTGTATAGGGGAACTTTCGAGGGTGCCGTGCATGGGACCGGGGTTTACTCTGCAAGGGTGGGTTCGAAGGGCCCTACCTTGGAGACGCTCCCCGACATCGAAAAAAAAAAAAAAAAAACACGTGTGGATCATATGAGGTACTATAGAGCTAACACTTCAAATATTTTCAGGGGAAAGTGTACCTGTTGCTTCTTGGAACTACCGCTCTTAGTCTGGTATGAAGTCATTTTGTTTTATGCTTTAGCTGATGTAATATGTAGTTTATGTAGTCCATGCATGCTATCGATGTACCTTGTTTGTTTTGTTCCACAACATCTCAGTGTTCGTTGGTATATAACATAGTTACATCAGACGATAATTCTGAATGGGACTGTAAGAGCCTGCTTTTTGTGTTTATCTTTTTAAATAAATAAAAAAGGGTTTGGTGAACTTTTTCTCCTCCTTTTACTTCTGAAATTCATAGATTCTTTTCTTTTTCCTGGAATCTGGTAATGATGGATTAACAATTTCCTGAAACCAGTCAGAAAAAAATTATATGATGATGAAAAGCAAACTCAACTGGAAATGTAGTTAGTATTTAGTTTTTCCTCATCCTGCAGGAAATGTGGATTTGAAATGATAAGTGCATACTGATTTCTTTGAATATTTTTACTTATAAAATGATAAGGGTGTACTGATTTGACAAAATCTTACATGAGCAAGAGGAGCATACCCTGCAAGGGGCTTGGAAAATATTTTTAGAGAAGCTTAAATTGATTTTTTCATACAGTTTAGGCTGTTTCCTCCGTGTGTTGAAATGAAGCATCCATATTCCTTTGGTTTTTGTTGACATTGGTGATAACTTTTGAGTTCACAGAAATGAGTACTTAAGGAGTCAACATTTTCTAGGGAAGTGATCTTATGTGTCAGGGATAAATGTGTTCGTGGCTGCAGTATGATCTTCTCTATAATAATCGTGTTCTTGTTCTGAGTGGATTATTCGTGGAAACTTCCACAGGTGACAACTCCTCTGCTTTTCAAGCTAATTCCTGCCGTAGTGCACCTTGGCGTGCTGTTACGGTGGTTCTCCCCCGACGGTTCCTTGGAGGTAATGACCATTCTACAGTAAGTGTATAGATGCTTGGGAATAATAGAAGTTCCAATTCTTTACATTCTATCACCATCTTGGTTAGAAGGTCACTTCAAGTGCAGTTTCATCTTTTTGAGTTTTATTTTTCCAAATGGATCTTGAATTTTCTTTTCATTTTTCCACTTTCAACTTCAGAGTGGATTCAAAGGAGAAAACCTTCGCTCCGAAAGTATGAAGCAGCGCACTATATTGATCGATCAAGGACCTCATGATTCATGACATATATGAAGTGAAAGGGAATTTCAGTATCATACCAACTATATAATATCCGTCGCTTTCCCAACACTACTGCCGGATTCACTATACAGCTTTTCCATCATTCATGCAACTACCGGAAAGTGGTGAGATTAGATCGGGAAAGAGGTAATCTAATTGCCGAAATGACTGACTGCCAAAAACTCTTATCTGTGATTTAGTCAGCTCTGCCACATGATCGATTAGCGGAGACATATTCTTTTCATTTGTTACATAGTTTCAATTTTGTAAACTTTGTGACAATTGTTGTTCATAGATGATTTCGAAGTACAGATAAATTCTCAATGTATAAAAGTGGTGTCTTTATTACCATAAGATTGTTTTTATGATTGCGATTTTGTAAACTTAAAAAACTGAAAATTGTCATTCACGGATCAAGATTTGAATGTATATTACTAATCAATGTATGTCTGTTCCATTATTAAGTTAGTTTTTTAATCATTGATTACTGGCCTAGCTGGGTGTTAAGAAACATTAAATCAGGAATTAATTAATTGTTGGGAATTAACACGTGGATGATCCGACGTAGATGCAAGATGAAAGATGGGGGAATTTGTTAACAACACGAGTGGTAATTCTCATTTCGTAGCTCTTTTGTGCATAATCATCGTACCAATCCATTGTACAATTGTGAGCCATGAATGAAAGTACGTATACGCGTTGAGATCGATCCTGGGATTCACAGTCTGGATTGCATGTTGAATCAGAGAAATATATAGACAGTGCGGGCAAAACTCGCATCGGCAGTATTAAATGTTAATGTAGGGTCTATTGTAATTCATTTAGATGTATATATATATATATATATAGATAGATATATTGCACCATCAATCATGTCGAAGGATGTCAGAAAATCCTGTAGTTAATAAATCAATTGTCTCATTTTGACTAGGATTGTTGTTATTAACATAAACATTTGCAACCATATAATGTGACTTGTCTATCGAGTCTCATCATGATGATAATTTATTGTTATAGCTTCATAACAAGAGTTAGCACTGTTCACCGACCGGCCCGACCCGATAAGCACATACCGGCCCGACCCGATAAGGATGAGTTCCGTTTACCCGATAACCGATACCGACCCGATAAGAATTCGGAATAGTGTTCTGACCCTTTTTTTTTTTTTTTGTAAAAATGTATATATATTATACTTGTAATGTGTTAGGAAGAAAACCATATAGAGAACTTTCTAAGAATTTGTCACATGTCTATTTGTTTTAAATGCATACCGACACTAGAATTGAGGCCAATATAGAAAACCATACCGACACTAGAATTGAGGCCAATATATATATATTGTTTTGGAATGCCTTTTTCTTTCAGGAAATGGCTGTAGATTGGGTCTATACACAATCGATATGTTAATTAACATTTCACATATATTGATTAATTAATAAAAATCATTCATGATCTTGCTTGCCATTCTGCACTTATACATCACTTATACAAACATGAAAATTAACCAAGAACCAAAATCAGAATGCATGATATCACTTTCAGAGGACCAAGTCAACCATACCCTTTATAAAAACAATAGTTTACAAAATGTTCTGTATGCAGTTTACAAAATGAAGCTCGGGAAAAAAACAAGCATATCTTGCTCAGTCTAGACCTGTAACAAGTACAAGACATTTATCTGCAATCATGTTCTGTATGCAGTTTACAAAATGAGCTTCTTCAATCTGTGTTCTTAAAGAGCAGGCCGGGGGTCCATAACCATTCCTTAATAAATATTCTACCTCGCAATACTTGAAATCTTTCCAACAGGGAAAGACAGAGTACTCTCATTATTAGCATAGCCAAGAATTCCATTGGTTGGGAGCATCCACAAGTAATTATTACTCACCACTCATTAAATACACTACCCACATGGTAGAGTTGATAAATTATAAAGTGTTAATTAAATACATTAATAGATAGGGTTTTTTTGTTGTAAATTCCCCTAACTGCATTTTTTAGCTGCAAAAGGATCTGTCAAAGGGCTAACACTCAGCCAATCAAGCACCCACATTTTTAAACCAAAATTTGAAATTTAGCTTGGCACATAAATCAGACCAAACAAACCATTAGCTTCCAGAGAGCAAACTTTGAGTAGTTGAGAAATTTCCCAAATTGGACAGAGTCTAACATATTTATGTGATACAACTTTGTCCCTATTTACTGACAAACAGAATGCAGAACAACAAGGAGAAATTTTTTTGGTCCCTGAATTTTAGTACTTGCTTGCATTAAGGCTACTCAGGAAATACTCGTCAAGCTTTTATAGGGCAAAACAAGGTCAAGGGACCCTCACGACGCTTGGCAGTGCCTTCGATCAAAATAAATAAATATATATATATATGTGTGTGTGTGTGTGTATTCTTGGCCAAAAGACGAGACCCTTTCAGGACAAGAAGCAGTTTTCATTTCAGAAACCAAGATGTTTTTCCGAGTAGTATATGCAGTCCTCTCCCTTCCCCACCACTAGAGAGAGAGAGAGAGAGAGAGGAAAAGCTGTGAACTTACTGGTATTAGGATTTCCTAATGCAGGACTTTCCTAACTGACATTTAATCAAATAGCTGGCTCACATGAAACCCAGATCCCATGAAACCCAAAGACTTAGCTGGAACACTTCACCAACGACCACCTTCCTGTGAAACCCAGATCTCATAACCCAAAGAAAAGCATCCTAACAAAGTGAAAATACACGTATGAAAATCACAATAACAGAGAGAGAGAGAGAGAGAGAGAGAGAGAGAGAGAGAGAGAGAGAGAGAGAGAGAGAGAGAGAGAGAGAGAGTAATACCTATAGACTTGAGGGAGACCTTCTGAGCAACAGCAACGCCAACGGAGAGAATGAAAACTATGGAAGTGTCGAATAGAGCAACGCCAACGTGAGCTGCACATTTTTGGGTGGAAACGGGTTACAGGTATTACCCGATAAACATATAAACGGTTACGGTATAACCCGTTTCCGATTATGCATATAAACGGTTCGAGATTACGGGTCAGGTTGGGTCGAAAAAACGGCCGGGTCGGCCAGCCGACTTATTTGTACAGCCCTAACAAGAGTACCACCATTTATATGTTAACTCTACCACCATTAATATGTTAATTGGTCGCCATGCAAAGAATACCTATTATAAACTTTGAAGATTGTTTGCACATTTAATTGTGGGGATCATTTCATCTTTTTAGTTGGGTGAAAAAAGTTACTATTTGCTCTCCGTACAAAGTTTTTGTCCGTACATTTTTTTTCTCGTAAACTCATTCCTGACGGTGATGGTAGAGCTTTGATCGTGCAAGTTTGATTGTTTAGTAAGATTAATGGGGGCATTCGAACACCTTAGTGATAGAACTAAAATTGTTTATGGTTTTGAGGGAAAGCCAATGGGTATTAATCAAGGAAAAATGGTGGAAGTTGGTCAAAAAGATGAGACTCGACTTAACCATGGCTAGGCGGTTTGCCAAAGCTCTGGAGGTCTATGTGAAAGTTGGGAGGAATGAGTTCTTTGCAAGCCATCGGGTAGGTGACAGGGGTTTCATAGCACAAAGGTGCTCAAACCAGCAGAGTATGTTCATGGAGTTGGTAGAATACTATAGGGGTGGGCGCCAAAACTGTATTTTTGTTCCAGAAGATATCGATGGTCTAGGTTGGCGAAAAATGGTTGAGACGTTGAAAGAGATTGGGCGAGAAGGTGGTCTCGGTGGGGCAGCACCGACAATGACTTTGGTAGAGCCTCTATAGCTACCCTCCTGGTCATAAATGGAGGTCCTGCAACAAAATACTGGTTTGGACCCGTCGCATCAACAGGCCTGGCCGGATGTCAGTGCTATAGGGGATGGGCAGCTGGTGAGGGTCACCATTTCGAAAGGTTTGCAAGGATGTGAGGGGAGTGACAGGGGACATGTTGGTCTTCATAAGGAAACATACATTCGGGTAATAAGAGAAATGCAGAATCAGTTGGGGGACTTACAATTAAAAATAAACTGGCTGAAGAAATGAGTTAAGGATGATAATGGGGGTGGATTTGGGCTTGGGCCCAGACGATGGGCCTTGTGTAGGATCGGGGGCCTTGCCTACATCTAAGGGCAAGCAGCCCATGAACTATGGCCCTAATGTAATATCAACTAGGTTTAATAGGCAGTTTCAAGTGTATTGGCAGCTGAGCTTGACAGGCCTAATAGGCAGGCTTATAATGGAAGGGCTGTTGAGAGTTATGGGTGGGCTAATTACGGGCCCATCCCGGTCGTGGTGGGTGGTTCGCAAAACCCATATGGAGCCCAGCAACAAATGCACTAGTTTGGAGGCAGCGAGCTGAGGCTTTAGGTGCTGTTGACGGCATGGAGCCACGGCCACTTGTGCCGATAATGGGACAGACGGACCCGATGAAGGTAGCAAAACTTTTGATGGGACAGATGGCAATGGAGGACACCTCAGAGACCATCGTCGTGCTGGGTCTATCATAAATCAACTCAAGGGAGGTGGTTTAGTCAACGCCGGCGACGGTGGCCCCTGTGTAGGTAGAACAGACAACGCCGACGATGATGGAGGAGTAGATTTTACCGTCACTTGGTGAGGAACTAGTTGAAAATTTACATCTGTTTTCGTTCTTCCCTGAAGTATGTGCATAGAAATTACCGATTCCAACCATGGAAACAAAACCCCCCAGAGTGAGGTCCCTTCTGCCACGGTGGAGTACCTTGAATTAATTTCAGAAGATGGGGAAGAGTTGAACTTGGAGGCTATGGACGACAATATCGAGGGGCTTTCTCAAAGAATTACGAAGGTTAGTATTGAAATTCTATTGATTCTTGAATCTCAAGAGGTAAATAATGTGAATTCTGTGGTTGAATGGGAAGGTTGCAACTTGCTTGAAGGGGACGTAGAGACTGGGGACAAAACTCTATTCCCATTGAAATGTGTGTTATCAAGTGAGTTTGAGACATCGAATTGGGTGTTCAACAAGGTAAAGGATATCCAACATGTGGTGGGAATGACGTGTGTGGGGTATGAGGAACAATTTATGGTGCTTCTCACGGCCATTGAGGTGGATCATTTGCAAGATAAAAAAACTGGATCCAAAAAACAAAGGGAACTCAAAAGACTTAATTGGTCACTAAATGAAGGTAGCTTAAGCCGGGATAGATCTAAAGGGAAGGGCACTACTGTTTCTTTATGAAACCAAAAATTGTGTCTTGGAACGTTCATGGGCTAAACGATATTAATAAGCGCCAGCACATAAAAAACTTGCTTTGGGAATGGAGGGTGGATATTGTTTGTTTTCAAGAAACAAAGCTGAAGTTAGTGACCAGAAAAATTGTGAGAAATGTGTGGAGCTGTCCGTATGTAGATTGGGTGTATTTGGCTTCGAATGGGGCATCGGACGATATTCTTGTGATGTGGGATAAAAAGGTGGTGGAAAAAATGGAGGAGTTTGTAGGAGATTATATAATGGCTTGTTCCTTTAAGATGGTGGAGGATAATTTTTTGTGGGCCTTTGCAGGTATATACGGACCGAATGTTGATAACTTTAGAAACCACTTGTGGGATGAAATTGCTGGACTACATAGCTAGTGAGATCTTTCCTGGTGCATTGGTGGGGATTTTAACATCACAAGGTCCCCAGTGAAAGATCTGGAGATAGCCGCCTTCGCTCAGCCATGATAGATTTATTAGACTACATTTTTTATTTGAATCTGATATATCTCCCACTTACAGGTGGTCCGTTTACATGGTCTAATAGCCAAACGTGATCTCACTTGGACAGATTCCTAATTTCACTGAAATAGAAAAGTAAGTTTCCAAATATGTGCCAGGAGAGATTGCCACGAGTGTGCTGAGATCATTTTCCTATTTTACTAGATGGAGGGGGTATTCAAGGCGATCGGCTTTATTTCAAATTTGAAAACATGTGGCTTAAAAGCGAGGGCTTCGTGGAAAGGGTAAGGCACTGGTGGTCATCATATCAGATTTTTGGTAGTCCCTCTCACATGCTTGCAGGTGAATTAAAAGTTTTAAATAATGATTTAAAGCTTTGAAATTCTCAAACTTTTGGCAACTTAAGGGAGCAAAAGAAAACCATGATGGAGGAATTACAAATTTTTTAGAGGATCATGGAAGATAGAGTCCTTGCCCCAGAGGAAATATCATGTAAGGCAAAATTGGCCTTAGAGATAGAAAAAGTATTATCATTGGAAGAGATTTATTGGCATCAAAAGTCGAGCGTTGTGGCTGAACGAAGGGGATCGAAGCACAAAATTTTTTCATAGAGTGGCTAATTCTCATAGGAGAAATAACACAATTGAGATGATGCAGATCAATGATAGAGAATGCACGAAGGCTCTTGTGATCTAGGAACATGTGGTAAGTTTCTATGAACAACTTTTTACAGAAAGAGAGAGATGGAGGCCAAATTTGGATGGACTCAGTTTTGATTCTATTGAGCCACAAACTGTGTCATGGTTGGAAAGAGCATTTGAGGAAGCTGAGGTATATGAAGTAGTCAGAAGAATGGTGAAAGATAAAGCACAAAGACTAGATGGTTTTTCGATAGGGTTTTTTCAAACATGTTGGAAAGTTGTGAAAGAGGACATTATGAATGTGTTCCAGGAATTATTTGTGGGTGAAAAATTTCAGAAAAGCCTGAATGCTACTTTTATTGCTTTAATTTCGAAGAAGACTGGGGCATCAGAGGTGAAAGATTTTTGGCCTATTAGCCTCATAAATGGGGTATACAAAATCATTTCCAATGTGCTTGCAAACAGGTTAGGGGAGACTTTAGATAAAATAATCTCAAAACCAAAAAACGCTTTTGTAAGGAGTCGTCAAATTCTAGATTCTGTCTTAATAGCTAATGAATGCCTGATAGTAGATTAAAATCTAGATGTGCAGGGATTATTTGCAAGCTAGATATGGAAAAGACATATGACCTTGTAAATTGGGAATTCCTCTATCTATTGAAGAGATGTGGTTTTGGGAAGAAATGGTGTATGTGGATCAGATTGTGCATTTCAACCGCTAAATTTTTAGTTCTGATCAATGGCAACTCAGAGGGTTTCTTTAATAGCTCTCAGGGGTTAAGACAGGGAGATCTATGTCCCCATTTCTTTTTGTTATCATCATGGAAGCACTGAGCAGGATGTTAATAGCCTTAGTTACCAATGGTTTTATGGCAGGATTTTCAGTGGGTGATCTAAATAGGGACCTTATCTCGATTTCTCACTTACTTTTTGCAGATGATACTTTAATATTCTAAGAGGCAGAGCAGGATCAATTTAGGACTCTAAAGGTGCTTCTTCTATGCTTCAAAGTAGTGTCAGGGTTGAGAGTGAACTTTGATAAATCAGAGTTAGTGCTACTTGGAAGTGTCAATAATACTTGGCATTTGGCTTGCACACTTGGGTGTAAAGTCCCTTATTTCCCTATGACTTATCTGGGATTACCGTTGGGGGCTGCATCACGAGCCTTAGCTATCTGAGATACAATTATTGAGAAAATAGAACGAAAATTGGCAAGGTGGAAGATAATGTATTTTTCAAAAGGAGGTCTGGTGACCTTATCAAAAGCACTCTTTCTAACTTACCAACTTATTTTTTGTCATTATTTTCTATTCCAGCATGTGTGGCAACACGGCTTGAAAAACTCTATCGAGATTTTTTATACAGTGGGATGGGGGAAGAGTTTAAGTTTCATCTAGTCAGCTAGAATAAGGCTTGTAGACCAATTCCTTCAGGAGGGCTAGGGATAAAAAACTTGAGAATGTTTAATCAAGCACTCTTGGGGAAATGACTTTGGAGATATAATGTGGAACTGGAAGCTCTCTAGAAACTAATAGTTGATTGCAAATATCGGCATTGGGGAGGTTGGTGTACTAGAGAGGGGAATGAGCCTTTTGGTGTGGGGATCTGGAGGCGTATAAGATGAGGGTGGAGGGTGTTTGCTAATCATACTAGTTTGGTGGTGGAGGAAGGCATGCGTGTAAAATTTTGGAGGGACATCTGGTGTGGGGAGGTGGCACTAAAGGACTCTTTTCCATCAGTTTTATGAGTGGCACGCAATCAAGAAGTTTTGGTGGTAGATCTCATGGTTCGTTCAAGAGACCAAGTCCAATAGAATGTTACCTTTACTAGAGTAGCCAAAGTTGGGAACTAGACAGTTTTGAGGCTTTCTTTCGTTTAGTGTATTCCAAGAAGCTGAATGGACTGCATGTCGACAAATTGTGGTAGACACCAGCGGGTAAGGGTATTTTCTCAATTCGCTCATTTTATAAATCCCTTACATCTTTATCAAATTCTCATTTCCCACGGAGAAGACCGTGGAGGAACAAGGCACCTCCCAAAACACTTTTCTTCACATGGACAGCAGCCTTGGGTAAGATTCTGACTACCAATAATCTGCAAAAGCGACGGGATAATTATTTCAGATTGGTTTTATGTGTAAAAAAAACCGGTGAGACAGTAGATCATCTCTTACTACATTGTGAGACAGCCAGAGTCCTTTGATGCGAAATCTTCAGTCGAATAGGGTTAACACTACAAGAAAAGCGGGCTTTTGTGACCAAAATAATTATTTCCTACAAAAATCGTAGGAAATAGTCATTTTGGTCACTAAATTTTAGTCACAAAAGTCTGCTTTTCTTGTAGTATAAACTGGGCTATGCTTGATTCAGTGGTTGAGCCATTAGCCAGTTGGGTGATGCCGGGCAATGCTCCACAAACCGAAGCTATTTGAAAAATGGTCTCTATATGCATTATATGGTGCATATGGCCAGAGCGTAACGAGCGGACATTCAAAGAGAATGAGCATACACTAGAGGAGTTTCGCGTTTTATTTTTCAGCACTTTATTTCTTTGGGCTATAGCTATAGACTTTAATGGCATAAAATGTACATGATTTTTTTGTGTCTTCTATAGTGACCTAGATAAGTCTTATCTCTTGTATACCATCTTGTGTACTTGAGCTATGCATATTCCTATTAATACTATCATTTACTTATAAACAAAAAAAAATTGTTTGCACATTTAGAGTATTTCATAATTTTGTTAATGGTACTGAAATAGTTTGAATTAAGACGTTTTATTAGGTTATAAGAAATGAGAGAAAAAAAAAATTAAATAAAAATATTATAAAATTAAAAAATTATTTGAATATAATTTTTTAATATAATTTTTTTTTAAGTTTGTAAAAGTTGTATTGGATTTTGTGTTAGGATAATGATCATTAGGTAATAATTAATTAGATGAAAAAGTTAGATTCAAAATTGAAAAGTATTTTGTATTTGAATTAGGCCTGTTCATCCGGGTAGACCCAAACCGGAATCCGGATTTCAAATCCGGGCCGGAACCCGGATGAATCCGGGTTTTTCAAAACCCGGATTCCGGGTTCCAGATTGAACCCGGGTCTTCAGCTGTGCGAGTGGGGCGAGATCCTCGATGTATTGAATCCGGTTGTTGGAGAGGTCGAGGTCTCTGAGCGAGTCGAGGCCAGCTTCGATGAGGAATTCAAAACGAAACCAATAGCTATGCCTATCCCAGATCTCGTCCACCAAGATTCTCAAACCAACGAAACGAAACCGAGGCGTGGTCAGTTTGGCCGTCTAGCGCTGTCTCCACGGCCCACTCCCAGATCTCATCCATCAAATACGAAACTCTATATCTCATACACCCAGTTTCACAAAACCTCCAAAACGAATCGTTTCAGAGCATCGAGAGCGAAAATTTAGCGCAAATCCACAGCTTTGTCCACAAAAACCAAAATTGAAGTTTTTTTGATAATAAACCCTACCTGTATTTGCGCTTGGAAGTAGTCGATGCGATCATGCGAAAACCAATAGCTATGCCTATCCCTTTACTCCGATTAAAACCCTAATTTTTCCAGATGTACGGTCGCTCCCTTCTGCAAGCTGGAAATGCACAAACAGACCTCTCTCAGACTCTCTCTCTCTCTCGCTCTCTCTCTCTCTCTCTCTCTCTCTCTCTCTCTCTCTCTCTCTCTCTCTCTCCTGGCTATTGGTTAAAATGGGCGAGTCGGGATAAACCTCCAGAGGAACGGAAGGGGCCCTCTGGTCTCTGGGTGCGTGGCTTTGGGCCTGGGTCTCGGGGGGCTGAGGCTTGTTTGTTGGTTTTTACATAAACCGGATACCGGATTTTAAAAGCGGTATCCAGTTAGACAACCCGTATCCGGACCGGATAGATCCGGATTTTGCAATACGGATTCCGGGCCGAAATCCGGAACCGGAATCCGGTTATCCGGGTTCCGGACCGGGCCGGATTTAAATCCGGCCCGGTTGAACAGCCCTAATTTGAATGATGTTTAAAAATAAGATTTTGAGAAAATTTGAGAATTTCTTATCTCATCTTTGTGTCAAAAATATTCCTCATCCTTCAATTGCTATATATTTATTAAAAAAAAAAATGTAAACACGTTATCTATGTTTGCCTGTAGGAGAAAGTGTTAGATTTTGTTTTTAAATCCTAAGAATAATCAATTATAGCACCTAATATTATAGAGAAGATATTAGCTATATTCATTATTTGGTAAAATAATTATTAAAAAATAATTACAAAAGAGAAAATATTTTGATACGTGTAGGGGAAAATATATATATATATATAGTTGACACGTGATAGATCATCACTCATCAGGTTCAGCCATTCCCATGAAAATAAAAAAATAAAAAATAAAATTGAGACGTACACATGATGAAGTCATGAAAGTAAGAAAAATATTTTAAAATATGCTTTTTTGAAAAAAAAAAAAAAAAAAAAGAATTAAGCAGTTGAAATGATTTGTTCGAGGAAGTCATTTCACATGATATATAATTAAATCCATCATATTATAGACTCATTGCCACCAAGATTATAATTACTTACACCACCAATATCCAATAATAATTATAAGAACTCATAATCATCATGATCACCACATATATATATATATATATTATAGCAATCAGAATTATTTACCTAGATATATATATATATATATATATATATATATATAAATATATATGGGCCCATATATAGATGATCATTCCAATATATATTATAAACTGGTGTACCATGCATGCAGCATGCATTTCATAGAAAGTACTGTAAATGCATATGCATGCATTATAGGAGACAGTGGTGGAACCAGCAATTTTCTTTAGGAGGAGCTGACTTTTCTACCGTATGACACATTTATGTAAAATAAAAAAAATTAAAAATCATAAAAACATAACTATATATAAAATTATCTTATTATTTGCTACATATATATGCATAGAAATCAAATAATAAAAACACAACTTAATATATGTTATAGATTTTTGACGATAACAATTTTTGGAATAATATTCATCCATTATTATTTTTGTAATGAAATATTTAGAATTTATTTTTATAAAAATTATCAAGTGATCTTTTAGAATGATATCTTTTATTCTAGTAGATAAGCTAGTTTATCAAGTGCCATATAAAATTTAGATATTTTCATGTCACATTAAGTATATAATGTTATAATTGAGACTTTAAATAAATTACTTCTTACTTAATGAATTCTAGACGATAAAATTTCTTAACTATTTTTCATATAGATCATTAATTTTAAATAATTTTTCTTGTATTTTCATATTAAAAAGTCTAAAATTGTTTAATAAAAAATTTTGAGATCCATAGTAATAAGTTTATTATTTCTCCTAAACTTAATTTTAATTTAATTTTAGTGAGGACACATCCTAAAAATAGATAGTATATAAAAATTATACAAAATTTTGAGACTAGCTATAGGAAAAAATATTGGAGAGAGGCATTTCTATGTATTATATTGAAATTCTGAGGACTCTAAATTTTTATATTTATAAAAGTATAAATAAAAACTAAGGGATATTTTAAATTTTGAAAAAACTTTGGGGCGGCCATGGCCCCTCCCAATGTATACCTAGGTCCGCCACTGTATAGGGATGACAATATGCATAGATCATTCCAATATATATATCCATTTACAGTACTTCCCCTGAGAACAGAGTTTAATTACTTTCTTCCATTGACATGATCAGAGTGCATGAGTTGCAAGTACTATTAGTTCTTAATCATGATGATCATGAAGTTTCGCACTTTGATCAAGAGTAGTACTAGTACTGGGCTAGCAAGCTATGTCAAACCTGAAGTGGGAAGACTCAAATAAGAATGCATTATGATCATCAGATTGGCCAATTTCTTCCATTAATTAATCTGTGATTCAGTGCTGCAGTCAAGTACTGCAGAACTTGATATCTTCGATGAAGACTCCATTAATGGATCAACAGAAGCTTCGGTCATGACGACAGTCCTACTACTGCTTATTGGCTCGAACACGCTTGTGCTAACCAGTTGAGGATCAGTGAATTTGGCCATTCTCACCTGCCAGAATAAGGTGAAAACACAATGATTAGGTCAATTTAATTCATTAGAGTCTGCATTTATTACAAACAGAACTAAGAGTGAGAGCTTAATATGATGCATGTACATCAAAGAGGCTGGGTCGGCTGCGCTTTCTTTTGTTGGGGCAGGTCTCGATCTGTCGAAGAAAATGTTTTTGTGCATGGCTGGCTACTTGTGTTGGAGTTCTTGTTGTCACAAAGTTTGTAGAGATGCCCCTCCAATTTCCCTTTCCCAGCTTTTCAAGCCCAGCCAGAAAGGCCAGGTGCTCCTCCTCACTCCATTGCACAGCTAAAAGTGTACGTACAATTTAGTGTACGTACAATTTTTCACCATACAAATTAAGGGGTTTTAATTATAATTATATGCACATGATATCTTGAAGAAGATATTACTCAAAACATCTTAGGGCATACTAACATATTCAAAGGATATTTTTTAGAAGTTTCCGAAGAAGAATAATATAATGAAACATGTATATATTATACAGAGAGAATGAAAATGTACATAGAGATCTTGTAATAAATTAAGGAAGAATTACCAAAAATCAGAAACAGTTCCATTAATTCAGTAGAAAATTAGGGTCTGTATAGCATATGAGATTCAACACAAGGAAGACTCGTTAAGGAAATGAAAAACTATAAAAATAAAAAAAAATAAAAAAATTAGGACCCAGAGAGAGAGACAGAGAGACAAACTGAAGCTCACCCTTCTTTCTTTTCCGATTTCTTGTGGCCGTGACGACGCCATCAGAGATAAATTCATTACATTGAGGAAACTTTCCGTCCGTAGTAAGGTCAGAAGACGATGATGAAGAGAGTGTAAACCAATTTGACAGGCCATCCATGCTAAAACTCTTCCTCATAACAAAAGAAGATGACGCAGAAGAAGAAGAAGAAGAAGAAAGGTCAAGTTGCACACCAAATAGCCTAAAGTACTTATTACCCGTAAGACTCATTTTATGAGTGATGCAAGTCCTTAAATTATGGCCCATATCCCCACAGTATGAGCATTTTCTTGCAATTCTCGCTCTCAGAAAAACAAACACTCTTTAAAGCAAGGAAGTGATAAATTAATACAGACTGCTCTTCAGCTTTCCCGTATATATCATGTGTGTGCATGTATGTTATATATATGTATATATGTATCTCAGTACGCATGGATAATGATTCGAGTAAAAACTCATGCATCAAAGCAAGAAAGAATGAAAGATGATATAATGATCAGTACTGCTCTTTTGGTTGTATACTTTTATTCCCCTCTCTGTTAGATCTTTCTCCATCTTGATCGATCTGATTATATAATTAATGGCATCTCTCTGAGTGCGCGCTCACATGGCATGTGTGAGGGGGCGGGCCTCATGAAATTATCTTACGTATGTATATACGTTTAAACATTGACAGATATCATGCATGGGGTTAGTACTATATATATATATATATATATGCGAGGCCTATCAGTACCTGACATGAAAAATGCATGTATCATATCCATGATACCATGATATTCAGGCATACATGCATGGCCTACAGCAGATGATGATGATCACGTCGACCAAGCCCTACCGTATCATGATCATCGACCACATATATAGAATTGAAAGCTGAAACATAGATCGAAAAAATATGCCCTTCACTGCTCATGCATATAAGAAAGGTGTCCAAATAATTATTGTCATGTTTCTTTTTTTCCTGTTTTACTTAAATTAAAGAATCATTTTCAGTGAGAAGTAAAGTCAGTGTCGTTGCGTTAATGCAGTGGTACCGCGGTCCCTGAAAATTGATGTAAACATGCGAACGTTTTTTTAATGGGGGAGTAAAAACAAAGGCATCCTATTCATCAGAGAAAGATCAGGAAGGTTGTTGATGATGGATCGAAGCTAGCTAGCTAGGAAAATACCAGTAGTAGAACTGCTGCATGCTGCAATATGCTTTGAAAGTACGTACTGGGTCAAAGCGATCATGCATATATGTTATCAATTAATTGTAATAAAATTAAAATTAAACACCATTTAAATAATAAGTTGGATTTCTTTTTGTAAGTATTTTATTTGGGATTCCCCAAAATTAGATCATAAATAAATATATATTGCATGGTAAGATTACAGCACATGCAATATTGAATAATATTGAGTGTTAACTTTCCCACGTTCCCTGCAAGCTAGCTAGCTGTTTGATCATCAGCCGCTAATGCTTTGTTTCGCAAGCAAGCTGTTAATAATGCATGCAGGAGATGGAACAGTACTGGTCCAGTACTAGTCATATATATATATCGATCGGGACGACGTCGGACCACTTATGTGTATATGTATCATAGTAAAGCTGCCAGTTTTTGGACGGATATATTAAATTCATGCATGTCGATCTCGTGGTTTGAACAAAAGAAGGGCATGCATCCACGTTTTTCTTTTCAATTCATAGCTAGCTAGGAATCTAGGATTGTCGACCTCGCCTTCTCTCTCATCCGGCCATGGAGGTTGACAGTTACGAATGGAGGCCTGCAGCTACGAAGGCAAGTGGGTGTAGAGGGTCAGCTACAAATACAAAGGCAAGTAGGTACGTAGAGCTACCTAGCTACTTGCCTTTGTGTCTGTACGACGTTTTGGTAATTACTATTTTTTTTTTTTAACGTTTTGGTAATTACTAATGGAGATGCTATTCATCATTTTTTAATCATTATTTTTTTATACCTTAAGTATATATGTCAGTGTATATATGAATAATCACTACAATAAAAATAAGTTTTAGTGATAGATGAAACTGTCACAAAAAATGAAAAAATGTCATGAAATACATTTGATAACGGTTTCTGACCGTCACCACCACTGTCACGTAATGTGCATCACGGATTACATTTGGTGACAGTTTACTGTACAAGCGTACTAAAAATATTTTTAATGACGGTTGGGGATGTGCCGTTTGAAATAACTTTCGAACGTATCATTTTCTGTGACGGTTAGAATCTATCATAGAAAATTACGTTCGAACGTAAAAAAGACGAGCTGACATCCGAACGATAAAAGGTAATGTTTATTGATTATAGTTCGGACGTATAATTTAAACGTTCGAATGTTTATACATGTAAACGTTATGTTCGAATCTCGAATCCAACGAAAATGAAATAATGTCCGAACATTTGTATCATAACGTTCGGACGTTAATTCAAATGTTAAGAGAGTAGAGTTAGAATGTAAAGTGTACATTCGGATGTTTGGAACGTTAAACTTTTCTGATATTTGAATGTTTTTTTAACTTGGGTTTAAACGTTCGAACGTTTTGTTACTATTTTGTATAGTTACGTTCGAACATTTTGTTACTATTTTGTATAGTTACGTTCGAACGTGTAATACTGTTAAAACGTATTTTATTTACATTCGAACGTACATATCAGAAATGCTAAACTCATCCACTTAATAAACAAACCAATTGTTTCATATTACAGTATATATTTCACAACCAACATTGTTTGAAACTATTTTTAAATTAGATGTTAAAAACGTAATATACAAATAAAATTCATTTCTTTTTCTTTTCTCGCCCAGCACGATTCTGTTGCAATGACATAACACGCTCCATTTGCAGCATCATCTCTCGCTGCACTTGCTCTTGAACCTCACTACGGATTCTTTCCTCCTGGTCTCTTTGTTGGTCCTGCAAACGCGTCTCTAAATGAGACTGTCACTCTAAGAGAGACTCCAACTCTTGCTGTCTAGACCTCATATACTCATTCTCGCATCGTGCAGCTTCTAAATTTTTGGTAAGATTATTAATTTGTGATGTCGATCAATGAGGTTGAGGAAGATGAACCGGAATGCTTGAAAGATTGTCCCAAACCTCTTGCCATACTAGAGTTGGGCCCAAGCACCTGTGTTAAAATGTCCAAGTCACTAGGAGAGGATTCCTCAGAAGCTGACTGCATCTCCATCATTTTTCCCCGCAGTTTGAAAGATCAAAACACACAATAAGTAACATATTAAAAGAAATACAAAAATAATAATAATAATAATTTAATCACATGTGCAATAATTTATTTAACAAAAGGAGCATCGCTTACATAATTAATTGCAGCTGCAGGATCCATCCACTCACTATGCTCATTAGTGTGAGCAGCAGCATAGACATGAACGGGGAAAAAGTTTTCAGGATCATCACGTTTCTAAGAAAACGACATTAGCAATTTGAAGAAGACAGTGTTAGTACTTATATAAAAGAATAATAAGAAAAAATATGAATTATTGCGTTTATTAATTACCATTTTTTTAGCAAGACGATGGAATGATCTTGAACCAGCACGATGGTGAATAGTCAGAGCAGATCTATTATTCGCATTTGTAGAAATTAAGTGCTACAAAAATAATTTCCACCGTTAATTGTAATATATGTACATACATATAATATAAACAACAAATATAAATGTAAATAATTATAAAAAATAAATCTAGAATACCTGATATTCTTGAGAGGCAAAAAAATCACAACACTTTATTCAGTCGTCTAATTTCATCTGCTGAAAAGGGCACCGTGCAGCCTCTTCAAACGTCTCAAATTTCTTGAAGTGGTCGTGACATTGTCCTTTGTGACGTCGGAATAGTGTAGCCATTAACTCATTCACAGTTCTCAAATCCTTGCTACAACCAAAGTCGAGGTCAAATTCATCCTAATTATAAATTAATTACCTTAAAAATATGATAAACTAATGTAGGTGAAAAAAATAATATAATAAGTAAACTCACCAGCACACGACTCCGAATGTGTTCCTTAATCTCATTCGGCACATCTCTCCAGGAGCGTACATAAAATGGAGCGTAAGCTCGAACTACTGTGCCAATATAGGAGGAAAGTGCTACTGCACTATCATTCACTCCTCCAGTGGAATTATCAGGAATTGTGATTTTTAATTTACCATGCCTTCGATTTTTCTCAAGTGAGATGTCACGTGTATAGTCACGACCGCGACGAGCAAATGCATCAACTAATAGATGATAGTATAATTTTGAAGGTTATATATATTATTTATTGAAACAAACCTCTTGATTATATATAGTATTAACGTAAAAATTCCTTACCAGTAGGTGTCGACTGTGCATCGTTCTCTGTAATGTTAACTTCATCTTCGGGAATGGACTCCTCAGGTGGAGAGTCCTCAATGGGTTCAGGACTTGGACTCGGTGTAGGAGGCACATTTCTCCTTTGTCTTTTTGATGACATACTTAGAAATGATTATATATAACAAAAAAGTATTATTAGAATAAATTTATATTTATTATAAAATTCTATTATGGCTGTATATGAATAAACTTTTTAGTACTTTTAGTCTTCATCTTCGGATATATTTTCCATGTTTGTTTCAGAATCTCTCTGTATTAGGGGTGTAACTGGTCCGGTTCGGTCCGGTTTTAGACAAAATCTAGGACCGAACCGGTAGGCACCGGTTTTACATGTTTCAAAACCGATTACGCACCGATTACCCTCCTAAACCGGTATTCCGGTTTTACCGGTTTCCGATCCGGTTCGGTCCGGTTTTCCGGTTTTAATAAAATATATATTTATTATAAAAAAAATCTGTTTATTAAAAAAAAAAAAACTGCTATGTCAAAAAATTCTACTTAAAAAAAAAACTACTATATAAAAAGACTGCTATGCAAAAAAAAAAGTGCTATGTAAAAAATTTATGCTATTAGTATAGCTTTGGTATGGCTTTATATAAATTATATGCTAATATATATAATTTATATTTATCTACTAATGTCTTATGTACTTATCAAAAAAAATATAAAGAGTTTTAAGTGTATTAGGCCATTAAAATTTAGTAATAATATTTGAGTGATTTTCTTTCTTTTTAGGTTCTTACTTCTTATGAATCTATAATAAAATGTTATTAATAAATAATATATATTTATAATATTATATATTTAAAACATATGATCAATTAATTTTTCATGTTTGAGATTAAACTTTTATTTTATAAATTAAAATAACACTATCTTATATATAATTATAATTTATATTATTATATATTATATATAAAAAATTATATATAATATAAAATATATAACATATAACATTAAATAAATAAAAAAATATACATATATTAAATAGTACCGGTCCGGTCTAAAAATGGCCGAAACCGAAACCGGACCGGTTCCGGCCGGTTTTTCATTTTATGAAACCGGTTCCAGACCGGACCGGTTCAAAACCGGCACAACCGGTCCGGTCCGGTCCGGTTTTCCGGTTAAAATTTACACCCCTACTCTGTATAACATCTTCGTCATCATCATCAAGCTCTTCTTCGTCATCTTTATCCACTTCCCCCCTGGATTCTTGTTCGTCTTCTTCTTCTGACTCTTCTTCTGTACTTTTCTCACTTTCTTCAATTGAATGATAATTTAATGAAGACGGGTCGAGATGGATGAGTGGGACGTCATCTCTACATAAGGGGAGCAACTCGAGTGCACCGAGGTCAACAAATAAGTTAATACCCCATCCTCCATCTTCCTGGTAGGCCTCTACATTTGGAGTGTCATCTTCATCTCCACTATTATCGTAATCTGCACTCGTTCCTACTTCATATATATTTCGAGGGATAAATTTTTCTACAACTCGCCAAGTTATCTCTCCACTATCTTCATCAGCACTTTTCATTGGATCAATTAAGTAATAGATTTGAGTAGCTTGACAAGCCAGTACGAATGGATCATCTTCGTACCATTTAGATGCAGTATTGACACTCGTAAAATGATTATCCCTATATATCGAATCCCGACCACCGCCTAGATCCCACCAATCACATTTAAAGACATATGTTATAGATCCACCCAGATATTTCAATCCGATAATATCACGAATGACACCATAATAATTAATATCATTTGTTCCATGACTTCCCTCAACCAAGACACCACAGTTTTGAGTTTTTCTATTATGTTCACGGTCCAGAGTATGGAATCTATAACCTCAAACTGTGCATGCAGTGTATCGAAGTGCTCTGTTTGATGGACCACAGGCCAATGCATACAATTCAAAAGAGACTGATCCAGGATCATGAGTAAGTTGTTCCAATATCTAACAATTTAAATAATGTCATTTATTAAATATTAGTTAGAGTTAAAACTTTCATCATGTAACATATATTATAGAGTTTAGTTCATACATGTTGTTCAAACTATCCAGAAAATTCTGACTCGTGTCTTGCCACTATATCCTCGACGCCTTCCATCTTAAGTTTGTCCATGTGCCCACTGTATGGTATAATTTATCATATTATTTTACATAACAATAGTTAAAGTTAACCTCATTATCTTTAGAATTATTTAAACCTTGTACAACGACATACCTGAGATAATGATCAATCTCTTGACAATTATTTAGCACGTACCACCGAACTTTACCCAACTCTGTATCAAGTAAATCGTAACCCGTTTGTGCACCCAAAGGTCGTACATTCTGAGAAAACACTGATAGCTCACGAGGAGGCGGAGTAGCAAGATCAGCATTTCGTTCTTGACGAATAAATCGTGTCTCAACACCACGAAAATATAAAGAGCAAAATGTTAACCATTCATCGTGTATATAGGCCTCTGCTATTGAACCCTCAGCTTTGGCTTTATTCCTAACATTGCGCTTCAGTCGACCTAAATATCTTTCAACTGGATACATCCAACAAAACTGTACCGGTCCACCCAACATGATCTCCCGGGGTAAATGTATTGCTAAATGGACCATGACATCAAAAACTGACAGTGGAAAGATTTGCTCAAACTTACATAGTATAGTAGCAATGTCTTCTTCTAGTTTCTGCAACATATCTCGATTCACTACCCGAGCACACAAATCCTTAAAAAATATACACAGTTCAGTTATGGCAACACGTACAGTAGATGTTAGCTTCCCACGAATTTCCACCGGTAATAACTTCTGCAAAAATACGTGACAGTCATGACTTTTCAATCCGCCAATTTTCTAGTCATCATGGCTTACGCATCTACTGATATTTGAAGCATAACCATCTTGCAACTTCACACCTTGCAACCATTTGCAGAAGTCTATCCTCTCCTCCCTTGTCATTGTAAAACATGCATGCGACCAGCCTCTCACCTTCCACTCTTAAATGCAAATTATGTTTAATTCTCATTCTCTCAAGATCTTTCCTTGTCTTAATCGTATCTTTCATCTTTTTATTGATGCTCATCAATGTACCCAGTATATTATCACAAATATTCTTCTCAATATGCATTACATCCAAACTATGTCGCAACATGCAGGACGACCAATACGGCAACTCAAAAAAAATGCTACGCTTTGTCCAATTCAATTCTGCTACGCCTCGTTTTCTCTTGTTCTTTCCCCGACCTTTGCCAAAATTGTTCACTGCCACATGTACCAATTGTTCCAGGATCTCTTCCCCAGACAACTCATTTGGCGCAATTCTATCTTCTACTCGTCCATCAAACTTAGCGGATTCTGTTCTTCATGCATGATTTGTTGGTAGATAACGTCAATGACCTATGAAACACAACTTTTGAGAATATTTTAACCACTCACTAGTAGTTTCTTTATTACACGTCGGACACGCTAACTTTCCTTTAGTACTCCAGCCGGAAAGATTCCCATATGCCAGAAAGTCATTTATCGTCCACATTACCACAGCATGCATCTGAAAAGTTGTTGATGTGGATGCATCATAAGTTCTGACACCTGCTTCCCATAACTCTTTCAATTCTTCAATCAACGGCTGCAAATATACGTCAATGTCATTCCCAGGTGATCTCAGGCTGGGGATAAGCAAAGTTAACAAAAAGTTGGGCGCCTTCATGCACCTTCATGGTGGAAGATTGTACGGAATCAACACTATAGGCCAAGTGCTATAACTTGTACTCATATTTCCAAAAGGGTTGAATCCATCAGTTGTGAGTCCGAGGCACACGTTCCTTGCTTCTATCCCAAACTCTGGATACTGATTATCGAAAGATTGCCACGCAAGTGAGTCAGCAGGGTGCCTCATAAATCCATCATTTTGAACTCTTTTCTCTTTGTGCCAGTTCATGTCATGAGCTATTTTATTACACATGTATAATCTTTGCAACTGGGGTTTCAATGGGAAATATCGCAATACTTTAACCGGCACGCTTTTCTTATCCTTCCACCTCGACTCTCCGCATACAGGACATGCTTGTTTCTCCTCGTTCTCATTCCAAAATAAAACACAATCATTCTTGCACGCATGTATGGACTTATACTCAAACCCTAATCCCTTTCTCAACTGTTTCACTTCATAAAAGTTCTTCGGCAATGCAGATCCTTCGAGAAGCACTTCGTTAAATAAGTCTAATATCATGTTAATTTTTTTGGTTGACATTCCACACAATGACTTTATGTGAAGCAACCACACAATAAACGACATTTTAGAATGTTTTATACAGCCTGGATAAAGCTCGCGCTTTGCATCTTCCCACATTTCTGAAAAATTATCTGAATCATTTCGTCGCCCACTTGAGCCATTGTCGTCAACCTTATCCATAAACATCCCAGCTCCAATGTCACTCAACATCTCCTCCATCTCATCTCGCTCATAATCATCATCCACGTGCCGCAAATTTTCCCGCTGACTGAATAAGTCATCCGCTAATTCTGCATACGGCTCACCATGCAGTACCCATCGAGTATACCCCAAATCCATACCGTTCACAAATATATGACTTTCAGCTTCATCCAATCCTATCGCACACAAATTTTTACAATCTCGACATGGACACTTAATGTAACCACGACTATCAGCAGAGGTCTTTGCAAAATCAATGAAGGCCCTTACTCCACGATTATCGCGTAGACGCATCCAACTTTTATCAATTTCTAAAAACATCTAATTTTTTAGTAACACGTATAAGAGTTAAATACACATGCATGTCATGATACATCATGTTCAAAATACTCTTTCTCAAGGTAGTTGGTCCTATCCCATTCGAGATTATATTCTCCATATTGCACAAGTTCTGTCACTCTACTACTTTGAACGTTAGTAAAAATTTCGGCAGCACTTCTCCATAATTCTCCAAGTATACATGTTCACATATAGGGATTATGACCCTAAGAACAGTATACCCGAAGAACAAATGAGAAAGACACCGAAATTTCATACTAAACGTTCAAAGTAGGAATAACATTTATGTGCAATATAGATAATATAATCTCAAACTGTCCACACTGGACAATTCAGGAATTAATGTACACCTAAATGTACACTAATTTCCAAACGGGTCTAAAGTTATTTATGCAATGTTATACAATATCTAACAAAAAAGTTTACAAATAAATTAGCGCACATTGTTTGAATTATCCCGATGTACTAATAATATTTATATTATTAATTATTGATAACACTTAGAAATTATTTGTAGACTTATATAATTCCTAATAACAAATTATACTTATTATCAGCTATATAATATATAACACTACTATAAAATATCTTATAATTACTATTATAAGTTACTGATAATACTTATATTTTATTAGTTATTATATAGCATAAAATAACAATTTTTACTTATTTATTTCGTATTTAATATAATATATAGTAAATTAGATTATAATTACTAGTTATACTATATATTGATAACACTTAATTTTTATCAGTTATTATATAATTATTACTATTATTGCCAAAATTATTATAATTATTATAATAATTTTTATTATTAAATAAGTAATTATTATTATAATTACTTATCTATTTCTTATTAATCCTTTTTTAATACTATACATTACATGATAATTATTATTAGGGATTGATACTAATAACACTATACTATATATTATTAGATAAAATATTTATTATTATTGAGCTATTAGATTTTTAGGAATTATTATTTTATAATAAGATATATATTAATAATTGTTAATATATAATATAAATACTTATTTATATTATAATTTTAGTAATACGAATTTTTATATATACTATATAGTTATGCCTTATAATTGACACTTAGTAATATATCTAATTTATTATATTAGTTATTTAACTAATTATATAGATAATAGTTTTAATCGTAATATTATAATTTATAATTATCGTTATTATAAATTATATACTATTTATTTTTATTTTTACACAAATAATCACACTATTTATTTTTATCGAAATTGTTATATATATTCTTTAATCACAACATATTACTAAAATAGACACATAAATTTACAAAGAATTATTATTCAAAAACATACACTATACTAAAACATTATCACATTAAGAATAAACATATTCAATAACAATAATTTTTCATTTTAATTCATCCAAACAACACAATCCATATCACAAATTAAATCCACAATAAAATATAACAATAGAGTTTAGTATATATACCTTGTGCTTTAAAGAAATTCCTCTTCAAAAATCACAACTTTTCAACAATTCACAACAAATGATCCTTCAAAAAAAAGACACAATACTAGTTAGTTAAATATATATAAAAAAAAAAAATTGATAATTATCATGTAAATTACAAATAAAAAATGAGAAATTGTTTTTACCTTAATGCTTAAAACTTCCACCTTAATTTACAAACTCTCTCTCACTATAACCCTCCACTTCTTCTCTCCCTCTCTCTAAAACTCTCTCTGTCTCCCCAAAAGTTTCCACTTCTCAACTCCCTCTCTCTAAAACTCTCTCTGTCTCTCACTCTAACACGCACGGAGGAAAGCAGAAATGAATCTGCTTTCCCATGCGTGAAAGTTCTATATTCTGCTTATTATGCAATTAACGTTCGGACGTTCATTCATTTTCCGTGCGAACGTTTACGCAGTAACGTTCGAACGTATAATTATCCCGCCCAGCAATTATACAGTACGTTCGCACGTATGATTCTCCATCCTATGTATTCGTCTATAACATTCGAACGTTTATATAGTACGTTAGAACGTACTGTTTAAATTTGGTTTCAGCGGAAAATTTCCCTCCGAATTTATTATAACGTCCGAACGTTTCACATGAAGGTTCAAACGTAAATATTATTATTTACATATTAGAATTTAGTATATTCCTCATAATATATTTATATATTAAATTATAAATTATACAATATTAATTAATATATAATTTGTACCAATTATAATATATATAACATAAGTATTATATAAGAACGTACTATATATATTATAACTTTATATTAACTAATAATATAAAATATATATTATATTTATAACTATAATATAATAAGTATATTATATATTATAGTTATAACAAGTATATTATAATATATTATATAGCAAAAATTGTATAATATTAAAGTATAATAGTACTTTAATATAGTATATCTAATAACTATATTAAAGTAATATAGTTATTAGATAATATAGTATAAGTATTATATAATATATTATCTATATTATAGTCTATAATATAGTATAACTATTATATAGTTATCTATATATAGTATGTTATCTATATATAATAACTATATAATATAGTATAATATATTATATAGTAAATATATTATAGATATAATATACTACTAGTATATAGTTATATATACTAGTAGTTATATATATAATATAATATATATTATAGATAATATAATATATATTATATTAATATATTAAATAATATATATAATATAATATATAGTGTAAAAAACGTGCGAATGTTATAATTCAAACGTTTGGACGTATTGATTAACGTCCGAACGTATAATACATAACGTTTGCATGTAGATGAAACGTTCGAACGTTAATTAATTAATGTTCGAACGTTAACTGTATATAAAGCCAGGCACGACGGTTTCCAGGCCATTTCTCGCACTAAAACTCTCACTCTCTCTTCCTCTCTACCACGCACGCCGCCACAACCGTCGTCATACGCCACCGCAACCGTCACTAAAAGGTAATGTGCCCTTTCCCTCTTCAATTTAGTACCATTTTAATCGGTGGATTTTAAAAATTCGAAACCCACCGTAGGCCGATTATTGTGCACCCATTTTCGGCCACCATTTGCCTTAAATTGATAAAATAGGATCGTAGAAACATTCTCCACTGTTAGTAGATGCTTATTTTGGTTGTTTGTGGCTTCGAAACATGCGTTTTGAAGCTTTCAGTAATGGCTGAGTTGACTCAGTGATTCCGTGTCGTAACGTTCGAACGTCACGACACAACGTCCGAACGTGTGACCTTTAGTATTCTTTACGTTCGCACGTTAAACTGTAACGTGCGAACGTATTTTTTTACGTGCGAAAGTTTTTATCCAACACTTTAACAGAACATTGGATAAAACGTTCGAACGTAAACTATTGGTCTTCTTCGGCTAGTATGAACGTCCGAACGTATGACGGTTCAAATTCATTACGTCCGAACGTTTATATCATACGTTCGGACGTAATAAACTCATTCGTACGTTTTTATCGAACGTTTGAATGACACATTCGATAAAAAGTCCGAACGTATCATCTTTGTAAATTTGCACGTGACAGTTTTAATTTTAACGTTCGAACGTTTCCTATTAAAATATTTTTATATTGTTTATTTTTATTATTATTATTTTAGACATTGAAAAAGTGAAATTATTTAAAATTTTACTGCCAAAATAATGTAAATTTGTAAGGATGATATTATAATTTTTTATATAATCTATATATGTCATAATACGTATGTATCTGTGATTCTAATCATTTTTTTTAAATATTATAACTTATATTTTTTTTTTTCAGGATATGGCTCAGTATATGACGACAAGGAAGCGAGGAAGGGATGGAGGCAATCCGGACATTGCTCGACTGGGGGCACGAACTGTTATGGGGGAACGAGAAATCCTCATTAATGAGTTTGATGAGCTCAGCTGGGAGCAGAAGACGCTGAGAGATGTCTTCGTCACCAGAGGCTGGGGCCCCATATGCACATTGAGGGAAAAGATTTACCCCTCAATGGTTCGAGAGTTTTACATTGGGATGGCCACCATGCCTAATGATGCATCATCCCATACTCTTAGTGTACGCGGTGTATAGTTTCAGTTCTCAGCACATGTTATCGCCGAGTTACTCCAGATTCTGCGTATACTACCTGAGTTGACAGCTGCTGAGGCTGGTGACACAGCAGTTGCATTTTCTCCGGGCATATTCGAGGCAGATCCAACCGCTTCTGCTTCATCTTCGGGCCCTGTTAAGTTGATGCCCAGTCATGAAGAAGATCGACCCGAGGGTGATCCTATTGCTGCTGAGGTTGGTGATGATGAGCGGGACCAGGATTTCTACATCCTCACTGGCACGGACCGCACGAAGCTCGATAGGCCGAACTCCTTCAGCCAGAATCAACTGCTGCCTTTCTTTCGCATGTTGCACATTTTTGTTGCAACAAATGTAGACCCAGTGGCACATAAGAGCACATTCAGTCGGGCTCATGCACAGTTCCTGATTTGCTTGGCACTTGGTGAGCCCATTGACTTGTCCCTTGTTATATTTGAGCGGATCCATTACGAGGCCAGCATCGTTACCACGGATAATCTCTCGTACAAAGTCATCATCAGTCGCTTATTACTAGCCCGGGGAGTGCCACTCCAGGTGGAGGAGATGATGATAAACCAGATGAGCCCCATCGACATAACCACACACCACCGGAGCATTGGATAGGGGGGAGGCTCAGCTCGGCGTCAGTCTGGTCCTACGCCAGATCTTGTTCCCCCAACTGAGTCTGGGGCCGATGTTGCTCGCCCGTCGGTGAGTACTAGTCAGCAGCCGGGAGTTACATCTACTGGGGATGTGCGACCTGCTTGGGTTGATGTAGTGATGATAGATATGAAGGCGCATATAGACCGACAGATCGATAGACAGATTGCCCATATAGATCAGGCTGTCGCACATCTTGCACATCATGTAGATGTGCTAAACATAAGGTTGAGACATTGACTGAGGAGTTTCGATCTTTTGTAAACTAACAGTTCTGAAAGTGATTTGTAAAAATTTATCATATTTTATTTTTTATTTTCGACATATGTAATGGACACAAATATTTAATGTATGTATTGTGTAGCTTAATTTCTACTCTTAAATTTTTTTTAATATAACGTTACTCAACCTTACTATTAAAAAATATATATATTATGGTTAATTTATGCAAATTAACATATAACGTTCGAACCTTATCACTTTAACATTCAAACATTGGCGCTAATATATTAACGTTCGCACGTAATTAGTTTAAACGTTCGAACGTTCGCGCTAAAATTTTTACGTTCGCACGTCAATATACATAACATTCGAACGTTATTGTGACGTGTGAACGTATTATGTGAAACGTCCGAACGTTTTAAAATTCTTGCCCAACATTTAGTGACAATTCTCACAAACCGTCACAGTAAATACGTTTTAGTCACAGTTTGAAAACCGTCACTATTTATAATCTGTCACTAAAAGTCATATTTGTTGTAGTGAATATCATCAATCATTTATATATATGTAGGCGATGTTGAGTTTCTGTAGTGATCCAAGAAGTGCTAATTTTGAGCAATATATATCATATTATATATATATATATATAGAAAACACTCAACTTATTAGCTAGAATCCTTCTCATATATGCTTGGTGTTATCACGATATTAATGGAATCTTCCCTCACGTTTTAAAATGATCTCTCTCTCTTGTGAAACGTGTAGCAATTGCTAATGAAATGTACGGAATGATCAAAAGAAAAAAATAGAAATCAATACAGATATTTAACGTAGTTCGGCAATTTGCTTACATCTACAGGGAGCAAGCAATGCAAAATTTACTATAAATCAATTAGGATTACATAATGTGTATTTATACTAACCCTAGACATATGAACATATTTAAGAAAATTACAAAAACACCTCCCATACCGATACCGAGCTCTCTTAACTATTGTTCTGTTCATCCTTTCCACCACACAATTCTGTTGTGGTGTCTTGCATACTGTGAAGTGTCTCTTAATCCCATGTTGCTTACACAACTCCGTAAACTTTGAATCTGTGTACTTAGTACTATTGTCGGACCTGAGGTATTTGATCTTCCTCCCTGTCTGGTTTTCTACTTCAACTTTCCACAAATTGAACTTGGCAAACGTTTCTAACTTATGCTGCATGAAGTACACCCAACCTTTTTGTGAGTAGTCATCAATAAAACTCACGAAATACATATGTTCTCCCTGTGGTGCTACCCTTACTGGCCCTTAAACATCTGTATGAACATAATCAAGAATCCCTTATGTCTTGTGTGTGCCTGTCTTGAACTGCATTATATTATGTTTCCCAAGAACATAATACTTGCAGAAATCAAACTTGCATGTTTTGACATCCTTCAATAGATTTCTCTTATGAAGTTGCATCATCCCATGCTCACCCATATGGCCTAACCGCATATGCCACAAGACTGTACAATCTGACTTAGACTCTACAACTGTAGCTCCACCTACAATTGTCATACCTTGCAGTGTATAAATATTTCCAGATTGTTTCTGCCCCTTCATCACTGTTAACTTCATTACTCCCCTTGCAAATTTGTAGCAATACCCATTACAATCTAAAGTGCCCAATGAAATCAGATTCTTCCTTAGATCTGGTATGTGTCTAACATCACACAACATTCTAACAACACCATCAAACATTTTAATTCTGATATTCCCTATTTCTAACAACTTTGCATGAAGCATCATTGCCAATCAAAACAGAACCAGAATTTACCAACCTGTAGATGTCAAACCAATCTTTATTAGGTGTCATATGATAAGAACATGTTGAATCCAGAATCCAAAAATCTGCGAGATGATCTGAACTGGATGAAATAGAAAGCATATCCCCGTCACTGCTCTCTGAGTCTTCTTCTTCCACTACATTCGTAGACATTGATGGACCCTCTTTATTCTCTATATTCTCCTTCTTTTTCTATGGACAATCTCATTTTATGTGCCCCTTTGTCCCGCACTTAAGACTGAGCTTTATTTTTACTCGATCCACTCCAGGACTTGTTTCTCCCACGTTCCTTGTTACCCTTCAGCACAAGTCCTTCACCTTGTGAATTCTCATCACTATCTTTCTTCCTCTAATGAAAACCTAATAGAGCACTTATGATCTCCTCCAATTTGAGAGTTTCTTTTCCCCACATTAGAGTCGTAATCAAATTTTCGTACGTAGGAGAATTTGGTAAGGAATTCAGTAACATCAATGTCTTATCTTCGTCTTCAAACTTCACATCAACCCTTCTCAAATCACTGATAATCTGGTTGAACAAGTTGATATGCTGGCTCAAATCTGAGTCCTCTGACATCTTAAGACCATACAATTTCTCCTTAAGATAGAGCTTGTATGTCAACAACTTGGACATATACCGACTTTCCTGTTGCAACCAAACTTCCGCTGGTGATTCCTCATCCATGACATGATACATCATGTCATCAGCCAAACAAAGCCTAATAGTCGCCACAGCCTTCGCTTATAATTCCTTCCAATCTATGCCGTCCATGCCTACTGGTTGCTTTCTGTATAATGCCTTCACCATGCCCTTCTACACTAACAGATCATTCACCCTCCTTTGCCATAATCTGAAATTTCCAGATCCATAGAACTTTGCAGAAGAGATCCCAGGTATCGTAACCTGAGCTCTTGATACTAGTTATTGTGAAACATGCAGCAATTATTGATAAATTGTACGAAATGATCAAAAGAGAAAAAATAGAAATCAACATAGATATTTAATGTGGTTCGATGATGT
The DNA here is from genome assembly GCF_018687715.1 of Carya illinoinensis. Taxonomy (NCBI): domain Eukaryota; kingdom Viridiplantae; phylum Streptophyta; class Magnoliopsida; order Fagales; family Juglandaceae; genus Carya; species Carya illinoinensis. Next base: position 6,607,110 of record NC_056766.1, read on the forward strand.
GCCTACATTCACAGGGAGTGAGCGGCATGAAATTCATTATCAGTCAATTAGGGTTATATAATGTGTATTTATACTAATCATAGACGTACGAACGTATTTAAAAAATTATAAAAATACCCCTTGTACCATACTGGCGTTGCCCCCACACTCCCAAGCTAATCAGCATCCCAAACAATGTATCAATCCCAAAAGGCCAATGTTGTAGCTCTACTACACTACGCTCCGACATCTGCCTACTTTCAGTGTATGAGTCATATACTTCAACTCTCTCTCTCTCTCTCTCTCTCTCTCTCTCTCTCTCTCTCTCTCTCTCTCTCTCTCTCTCATATGAAATATCCTAAAAGTGTTTTCTTTTAACTACGACCAATGTCTACATATTCTAACATGAGATATATGGCAAGTGCCCCTTTGTTTTATTCATTGAAACGCATTAACAAATAGTCATATTAATCTTTAAAAAATTAAGGATACGGTCATAATATAATCTTTCTTTGTTATTTGATTATATATGAATAATAAGAGTTTAATCTTTTCATCGCTTGTGATAATCAGTTACACTATTTCGATTTATAATAATAAGAGTTTGAAAAAAATAATTGGATGTCTTGTTATATCAAGTTAATTCATTTTTAAGTCAGTGTGTAGAGTACACCATCTACATGATCACTTAAATTAAATAATAATATTTAATTGATTAAATTATAATTAATATTCAAATTTTAAAATTTCTCTTTTAAATTAAATTATAATTCCCATATAAGTATTTTATTAGATGTTTGATCCATATCGGCTAAAAAAAGTCTTAATTAACGTCAGATCATCATAAGATCATCTTTATGAAAACATCATAAGATCATTCACAAAAAGTGAATGAATGAATGACACCAAACTCTTCACATTTCTTGGTCCTTTAACGCTTCCATTTTCAACAAGTTTCTTCCCTTCGATCTCCAATATTGTTAAGCTTGTGATTCAACCATTGTTTGTTCTTAATTATAATTATCTCTACTTATAGGGTCATTAAATGAGCCCTACAATATTTGTTGTTACTCATGATCATCATGTAGATGTTTTTAGAAACATTCATAATTGCTCACGATCTCTATTAATATTAATATAGGGTCTATCTACTTGTTTTTAGCAACATTCAATGCTCTATTAATATTAGAAAAAACCTTCTAGTCGATACATCTGAAGTAGGCTTGAGAGCAGCCTCCAATAGAATAAGGCCATGTAGTCCACCCATTACTAAAGAAATGGTCATGCACAGCACCAAAACTCATCTCTCCCTCTTCGAAAACACATCTCACGTAGAAGCTGTTCTCTCCCAAGCTCGCTCATGCTTGTCTGTCTCTCCCTCTTTAAAAATGGTAACAATTAGCTATTTTGTTGGCACCTAGTTCTTTTTATATATTATGATATCTACAAGTGTTGGTAAATTTTCTTGCTCCCAACGTTTTGCGGACAGTTTTCAGCGCTTCCAATTGCCAAAAATGGAGCAGTCACTACAACAAAATCTGCTTGTTGCCACCATTTTTTTTTCCGACAAAAGATAAATTGCCAGGAAATACATGTGTATTTTCACAAAAATCCTGTCTCCAAAAATGTCCAATGAAGTTGACAATAAAAATGGGTATTCTCAGCAAGTAATGCACACCGAAAATATTTTTATCACAATAAGTCAAATTCTACCCAGCAAGTGTTTGTTATAACAACATAGAATCGTCACTGAAAATCGTATCCATTAAATTAATGACTGATTCCTTTTGTGACAACCTAAAGTCGTCACAATAGCTGACTTATATAAAAGGGCCCTACTTAGCGCCCGCGAGACCTTATTTTCCCTCTCTTCTCGCCAGTCGACCCTCTATCATTTCCATACCATAAGTTGGGCGAAACCCACAGTCCTAGCTCTGAAAATCACCGAACCAAAGATTATCAAAGATTGTAAATGCAGTTGCTGAAGTTATCCATCTGTGATGAACCAGCAACCTCCAAATCGTCGTCTACGGTGACAATATTTCCAGCCAATACCGATTGATTTTGCTGGTTTCAATTGGCAGCAGTATCGGAATACGTCCATGGTTCCTAGCTGTCTCACGTAGGTCAGCCCCTTCCCTTCACTGATACTTACAAAAATCTCCCCTATGTTTCGGCTCCCTTTACTGTGAGCTATCAACAATGACTGCAATGGAGCTACGGTATGTATAAACAAGCCTTCGTTTTCCATGCTTTTCTGCCCCTGTTATGCTATATTTTTTTGTTTGTGAGGCTTTAAATTGTTGAGATGTAAGATGAATGGATAAAGCCTTATTTCTTGGTAGATTTATATCACCTGAGAGGATTTGCATGTAATTAGTGAAATACATGAGAAATTGATTCTCTTCAATAGTCTTGGACACGGCAGATGTGAGAAGGTTGATTTACCCTTTTCTTGTGTCGGTTAATTTGTGAGTTGTTGTCATTCTATCTTTGATTATTGCTTGAAACGCTGAGTGAATATCTGGTTTAATGGTTGTTATTTTCACCAATGTACTACTGCCAACTCTGTTTTTTGGGAATTTATTAACCGGCATGCCGTCTCTTTTCATGTCTTCAGTTTTTTCCAGAATTCATCATAATTTTGTATGCTGCAATTTACCTCGGTGGATATCTTGAATCAACCATGAACCCTCCATATATTACATGTAGTAATTGATGCCATGGGAAAGATCTGATCGTACTTTATTCTTAGTGGTTTGTTCTGGGGGTTTTTCCATTTTGGCAGAAAAAATTACAGTTTGAAGTTTGGGAGATTAAACCGGATGAATATATTTTTGTACCTTTACTGTTTTGCTAACAGTTCTAGAAAATGGGAGTTTTGGATATATATTTAACTAACATGTCAGTTATATCGGAGATTTGGTACTGTTTTTATGTTATCTAACCTCATGAAGTTTCCCGTTTGATTGGTCAAGAGTAGCGTGCAAGGGTTCGGTGTTGATATAACTGGTTCCAATTCTGACTATACCCTTTGTGCTTGCTTGGGCTCTTGCCTCCATCACTGACAGTATGATTACATTCTTTCATAACATCCTAGTGTAATCGGATATAGTTCTTCCCTTTTATCAGTTGCTGCATGGTCTCAATTTACTTCAGCTGCGAAATTTGACGTTTAATAATTGCGGTGACTTTTTAATTAGCATTTACATAATGATCTTAGGACTCTTTTATTGCTTTTTACTTGTGTGAAGATAAAGTAGTAGCCTGGGTTTATGTATAAACTCTATAATTGCTTTAGAGCATTCACATTGGTCTATGTATATGCATATGCAAAGTCATATTTGCATAATATGAGCCTAAATTCATCTACATTGGATTATGCATCTTTAAATATTTGCATAACTATGAACAGTACCTTTACATATTTAAAGATCTACTATTCACTCTCCAAAACATATTTTATTCATTCTTTTTCTCTCCTCCCACTCTCTTTCTACATATTTTACCTTAAAATATTTTACTACATATTTTACTCATTCATTTTCCAAAAAATATTTTACTCAAATATTTTACATATTTGAATATCAAACCCTATTAAAAAAAAAGCAAAAAAAATAATAAAATGATAATATTTTATTATTATTTTGTTCTCAAATTTGCATAAGCCAATGTAGAAGTTTTACTTGTATGGTAAATTGGATCTCCAAAAGATGTAATTTTACATATGCATATGCATAAACCAATGTGAATGCTCTTATAATTTGATTGAAAGTGAAAAGTTATATTTCCAGTGTCATTTTCTCCTTCTCGTGAACCTATAACATGATTTAAGCTACTCCTTCAATTTCACACCAAATTTGTATTTTTATTTCTGATTATGTCACCATTTAGTCTGCCTTTGTTCTGCTTATATGTCTGGAGTAGTGTGATGGTATAAGCTTGTCAACAGAAGGCACTCTCATTTAATTTGACTTAGCCTTGTGTCTCCTCCCATATAATTTCGAAATAATGGCCGCAGGTATAACCCTCATTGTGGAGTGAGGGATGTGACTCTCCTTCACATGTAGCTATACTCCACCATCTGAACACACTTGTATAGTATTTTCCATTTACATGTTTTGTTCTCTCATGCATGATTCTGCTGTCCACTTCTTAACCATTTCTTAGTGTTTATTGATTGATTTTAATGCAACTTCCCTTTGTTGACATTATCTCTTGATTCTTTTTATTAATTTAATAAATAATGACTTCCAAGATGATACAGTTTTATAGATCCTGTCTAATGCTTTTGTTGAGCCTAAACTATTATTACAGTGTGTATGCACATCTGCATACACACTAAAGGGAAGCCTTGTTTGCCAAAACATTAAGTGCATGCTATTTAATATCTGTTTTGGGACTATTTTCATTTCTTCCACTGTTGGCTGTTTTTTCAATTAATATACTGAATTTGGATGACTTGTAATCTTACAAAATGTTTTATGGTACCCACTCAAAGAGCCACATAATTGGAAAAATGTGTAAGCTGTTTAGGGCAACAATGTCAATCATTGTTTGAGAGACCATGGTTTTTTATAAAATCATCGCACTACTAATTATTTAACAAATTTTGGCATCTAATTCGTGAAGTCTATTTGTAACATATAATGTCGTTTTTTGGTATTATGCATATGTACTTGTGCTCATTTTATTTTTATTTAGACTTTAAGATAGGTAGTCCAATGTTGACAAATCTATCTAGAAGTCCATGTTCTATAGCCTATTTGTTAACATATTCGGAGTCTAATAGTTTGAAAACAAATAAACTCAAGCATATGACTGCTTGAGCGAATTACACTTGTCAAAGTTTATAGTGAATATGCAAAACTGTATCTGATGACCAGCAAATGACATAGTTATAGATTACATGCAGTACCTAACGCTCACAAAATATGGTTGTTTACACAAAGTGACCTTTTCCATTTTTTGTTTCCTGTTCTCCTTAATGATCCTATTGGTTTTGTTTGGTCATTTGTAGTGGGAGTGCACATTTATGTCATACTATTGTGATTTACCCATAGTGTTTCAAATCTTGATATTTTTACCTTGCTAGCTTGCATATTAAACACATATAGCTATTATAATTGTGTAGAAGATTATATGATTCTGGACATTTCATGACAAAGTTCAATATGTGGCATGCATGGTCGTGGCCTAAAATGGTTGTTTAGATGGACTGCATTTCCAGCATGTTGTTGCCCTCCCTATGGGGCTTTTTGGAGCAGAATTGGTAATTATGCACTAGCGAATAGGGGATGTATATAAGATTTGTAATGTATATGTCAATGACAGTGCACTTACATTATTGGGCAATAAATCCTGACTTCTCACATTTCTCTTAATTCTTTGTCAGCCAACTTGAATTCTTCTGTTGCCCACTCAACCAACTTTAACTTGTTTTTTTTTTTTCCCCTCTGACTGATTTGGCTGAACAGTGGCACTTCCCATAGAATGCCCTTTTGGACAGCCAAAGTCCGTATTTATAGAAAATAACTCCCAAAAATTAACTACCATGTATATTTGTCCATTAGTTGCTAAAAAATGAACATTTAGGAGGTTGGATAATTACATTTTTCATGATTGTTCTTGTACAACCTACTTCATGGCTGGGTTAAGTTCTTGCATGCTTCTTACTCATGCATCATAGACTGTAGTTACTGTGTGCCTTGCAGTAAACTTATTGCTTGAGAGCCTCACCCATGCAACTTCCCTCTGCAATGGTTCTTTTTTTTCCTACATCATGGCTGAATATTTTTTTATCCATTTAAATTTGTCAGGGACCTACCATTATCCGGTCTTGAAAAGTCAACTTCATATTAAGTTATATTGGGAAAATTTGGTGTGTCCTGTTTTTTTATTAACAAGAATTAAATGGATAAATCTTAAATGCATATTGAAGATAGATTGCAGTCCCATGAATATGCCAAAGGAGTAAACCATTTCCTTGCCATGGCGCAATCCAATGCGCTAGCCAGTGACTCCATTAGGTGCCCCTATCGGATATGTCGTAATAATTTTTTCCAACCATTTACTATTGTGAGGGATCATCTGTTCTTGCGAGGGATTGATAGAAGTTATATGCATTGGATATTTCATGGAGAAGATGATCCTTTTCATGCCAACCGGTTAGATGATGAGGATGATGGAGATGAGGTTGGCGAGTACATTGATGACGTTGATGAGATGTTAGATGACATCCGGGTGGGATCATTCGTGGATAGAACAACCGGTTTAAATGCTGGTGGCAGTGACGATGATCATGCTGAACCTAGCAACGTCCGGTCATCAAGTCACAATACATTTGAACAGTACGTAGAGGATGCACGACGTCCGCTCTATCCTGAGTGTACTAACTACTCAAAGCTATCATTTATGGTGAAGTTGCTGCACATCAAGACTATTGGTGGTTGGAACGTGAAGTCATTTAACATGGTGCTAAAGCTATTGAAATCTGCCTTCTTGACTGCTCTCTTGCCTCAAGACTATAATGATGCACGGCAGCTAGAGCGTGGGTTGGGATTTAGTTACACCAAAATCCATGTATGCCCCAATGACTGGATCTTGTTTTGGAAAGAAGATGAAGAGAAAGATGAGTGCCCTAAATGCAAAGCATCTAGGTGGGTGTCAATGACAAGTAAACACCGGGTACCTCAGAAAGTGATGCGTTATTTTCCATTGAAACCTAGGCTGCAACGACTTTATATGTCGAAGAAGACAGCAGAAGCGATGCGATGGCATAAAGAGGGGCGTATTGATGATTACAGCTGTATGAGGCATCCAGCTGAGTGTGGAAAGATTTTGACAGGAAACATGATTGGTTTGCCAAAGATGCTTGTAATGTACGTTTTGGACTTGCGAGTGAAGGATTCAACCCGTTCAATAACATGAGCAAGCCCTATAGTATATGGCCAGTCATACTTCTGCCGTACAACTTGCCACCTTGGTCTTGCATGAAAGACCTATACTTTCTATTAACATGTTTGATACCTGGTCCTAAATCACCAGCAAATGATATCGATGTCTTCCTGCATCCTTTAATTGATGAATTGAAAGAATTATGGGAGGTTGGTATTGAGACATATGATGCATTCAGTTCCGATGTTTTCCGATTACATGCATCTTTACTCTGGATTATAAATGATTTTCCTGCATATGCGAATCTTTCTGGGTGGAGCACCAAGGAGAAGTTGGCATGTCCTGTGTGCAATGTAGATACTGAATCTATGTGATTAGCCTATGGGCGTAAACATTGTTATATGGGCCACCGTCAATGGTTGGCACTGGACCGCCCTTGGAGAGAGAATAAACGTGCTTTCAATGGTATGAACGATGATCGGCTTCAACCATACAATCCCTACGCCCCAATCTATACTTAAGCAATTACGCATGGTCTCCGACGTGCAGTTTGGGAAAACTTCACGGAAGAGGAAACGGGCACCACAAGAATTCAACTGGACAAAGAAAAGTATCTTCTTCAATCTCCCATACTAGCAAGATGTGGAATTGAGGCATAACCTAGACGTAATGCATATTGAGAAAAACATCTGTGATAGAGTGTTGGGCACCTTGCTGAGTATTGATGGAAAGAGTAAGGACACTGCAAATGCGCGAAGGGATTTGGAACATCTCGGACTGAGGAAGGAATTACACTTACGTCCGGATGGTGATCGTTGCCGAATGAGTCTTGCATGTTACACATTAAACCATAATGAGAGAATATCCTTTTGTGAGTGGGTGTCACAGGTTACTTTTCCATATGGCTTCGCCTCTAATATTGCTCGGTGTGTGAATATTGGTGAAGGCAAAATTTCCAGAATGAAAAGTCATGACTGCCACATTTTTCTCCAACGTTTGCTTCCTGTCGCTATTGGTGGTTATCTGCGGCCCGACATTCGGCTAGCTTTGACCGAGTTAAGTACATTTTTAAGGGAATTGTGTGCTCGAACATTGACTTATGAATCATTGCATTGGCTACAGGCAGATATTTCTATCATCCTATGTAAACTTAAGATGATATTTCCACCTGCATTTTTTGATATAATAGTGCACCTCGCAATTCATTTGCCGGATGAAGCATTACTTGCTAGACCAGTGCAATACAGGTGGATGTATCCTTTTGAGAGGTACCTAGGGAAGTTCAAGCGGTATGTCTGAAACAAAGCCCACCCAGAGGGTTCAATTGCTGAAGCATATGTTCATGTTGAGTGTTTGATGTTTTGCTCAATGTATCTCAACGACATTGAGACCAAATATCAACAGGTTGAAAGAAACTCAGACATTCAAGAACAACGTAATGAAGAATTTTTCTCTGTATTCTCACAAAAGGTACGTCCGCTCGGGGCGGCAAACATTCACATGCTAGCCGAGAAATTATTCTCAAGAGCCCACTGGTATGTTCTCAATAACTGTGGCGAGATTGAGCAATACCTCAAGTAAGTGGTATTTAATTTTGTGTGAAGCCCAGAGTACTGATTGGATACAAATTACACCGTGTAGTGATACGACTCTATTTTGTAGTGACCATTATAACATGATTACAAGGGAAGGAGCAACCAACATTGTGCGTAGGCACCAAGCTCAATTTCCTGGGTGGTTCAAGAAACACGTATGTATTTCTCTTGATTCATACAACCTTCGTGATATGTACCCCAGTTAAATGTGCATGCCATTTGAATCCATAAGATAAAAGATGCTAAACAAATTCAATCTTAACTGTTGTATAAAATAAGTAAAAATTAGACGATGTCACATGTTTTGAACCAAAATGTTGTATAATTGTCAACGCGATTTTATAATGTGATTGGTTTTGTCTTTTGATTGGAATATAGATTCGAGAGAAGCGTGTGATGGATCCAGCTAGTGTACCAGATGAAATATATGCACTTGCATGTGGTCTTGACAAGTGGGTTGCGTCGTACGCTGGCTGCATAATGAATGGAATTAGGTTTCAGACAAAGGATCGTGAGAGGCACCGACGAACTCAAAATAGCGGTTTGGTTGTCCGTGGTGAACATCAATCAAATCTCGTTGACTTCTATGGGGTTTTGAATGATATTATAGAATTAAGATATATGGGTTGGCGTAAGGTCTATTTGTTTCAATGTGATTGGTGGGATGTTAGTGATAAGCGAAGAGGGATTCGCATTGGCGACCATCTAACAAGCCTGAACACTTCTAGAACATAAAGATGAGCCTTTTGCTCTAGCCTGCCAAGCCCAACAGGTGTTTTACTTAAAAGATATTAGTGTGGTGGGTAGTTGGTATGTGGTCCATAAAATAACAAGTAGGAATGTATACAACATTCCTTTAGTTGCGTCAGTTGACGATGCAGATGATGGTCTAGAGTCTGGTGAAGATGACGCTTTCCAGGAAGATGAGACCATTGCTAGAGATGTGCCGCATGCCCAATGTAGTGATCCAGACTTGATGAATCCATTGAACAGGGTAGACGAAGAACCATTATTGATTGACCCTTCAACCATATTAGAACATCAACCATCTGCTTTACCTGACCACTAGGATGATGGCAGTGATGATGATCTAGGAATCGACAATGCTGATGGTAATAGTAGTGGAAGCGATGAAGACAGTATTGAATTTGCCGATGACGCAACCCCAGATTCAGAAGATGGTATCTGCTAAATTAAGCTGTTTTTATTTGGTTATCTCACTGTCTTCATGCTCTCCTTATGTATTTATTATTATGCTTTATTTATTTATTTTTATTTTTTTAAACTTGGTCAAGGTATCAAAAGGCGAAAAGATCCAGACATAAGGTCTAGGATAAACAGCTTCATCATAATGTAGCACCTTTTTATTGGTGTTTATAAACAGCCTTTAGATATCATTTAACAAACCTGTACCCACAACCCCAACCCCAACCCCATGTTCCTGTCTTCACATGACCCTCTCTCTTGAGTTGATGCAGATTTTATTACAAATACAGCCCGTTAGTGATAAATATGTAGCTTATGCTGCCAATCGTGAGGGTTGAATGTGGTAAATGTCCTTTTGCATGATGATGGGGGCTGAGGCGGGTCAGCCACAACCAACTACTTTGATATGCTATTCATATGCTGCCATATGAAGGGTGTTGAGCAAAGTTTCAGCACAAAGGTTTGGCCTTTCCTTGATTTTGGTAAGAAATGCCATCTATGCATCTTTATGTATGGGAGGTTTGTGCGTAATTGGGTAATATGATGTTGTAAACTTTCGTTGGTTAACATAGTGACAAGAATGTGATAGTATCCAGCTGCTAATTCCATTTATCTTCTGTTAGTCATTGTATCGGTTAAATATTAGAAGATGATAGACATATACAATGTATCTTGGGTTGTTCATAATCTTCAGTTAGTAATCAAAGTATTCCAAAAAACTGGAATGGTTCATTGCTACCTAGCAGAAGAAAATTCACATATGAATTTTCTGAAGATTATGTAGGTGGAAGATTTCAAAAAATATAGATTTAGGGTCACGTAGTCACTGCTTATATTCCTCAAATGTGGTATATGAAAACTACTGCTCCTGATGTTTCTATACCTAAGTGTTGAAGACCATTATTTGGTATAATGACTTACTCTCTATGCTATCCAGAAAGAAAGCTGAATGATGCAAAAAACAACCAGCTTTCACATAAGACAATGGATAATGGGAGCTGCAAAACACTTTCCAGCCCTATGGTGAGCAATTGTTATGTGAACGTATAAAGGTGCTCTTCTACATATATATAGAGTTGAGTGGTATTTCAAATCAACGAACTTGCTCATGTTTTGATAAACTCTTTCAATGAAAAGCCAAAATCTAGTGTGATTGCTATAGTTATAAAGTGACATGAGAATATGATGCTTATGGGTATGATCTGCTTATCTAAGACACTATGTTGTAGCTTTTTTGGTAAGCTATGTATATTCACTATTGCTCTTTCACTTCCAAGTTGTGTAATGTGAATCTAATAAGTTGAAGATGGAATGACAGGTATCAAGGAAGTCAACAAAAACAAAAATCCCTTTTACATCAATCAGTTTGCTTGATGAAGGACTTACTCCCTGGCATGCTCCCAATGATTATAACATACATGAAAAGAGGTATACATGAAGTTTGGCGAACATCCATATCAATCCTCCTAAAAGTATGGTGTAATGCATTGCCATTAGGTATTTATTATCAATCCAATAAACTCAATCCAAGTAAATGAGATAAATGAAATGGTAGACCAATTAATAGGCTAAATTTAGAATAGCATAATCTGCCACCTGTGCAGCAGAAGTGATTTGGCTAAACACTATGAGATACATGAATCCTACAAAGTAGCAATACATAAGTGATAATATACTCAGCTTTTGTAAGACACTGCAGTTATGTAAGATATCACTTATTCACCTCAGTAAATAATAGAGAAGCAAATTTGATCATATATCAAACTTCCAGAATATTGATTGACAATAACTTCATTGCAAATATCGAAACACTATGCAGAAATCACATATTTGTTGTTTTAATGCCTATCGAGGGGGGGGGGGGATTTAGATGGAGTAAAAACTGCAAAAAAGATGCAAAATACATTTGTTACCACTATGTGTCATAGATATATGTATGGTGCAGCTGTGCTATAATGCCGAACCTATTAATCTGCCAGTACAGGGTTGCAACGATGACCATAAAACATAAAGAGGGTCTTCCCTTATAGATTTATATAACTGCAGATTATAAATCCAACACCTGTGCTAAAAGTTGACACATCTAGCAATGGATAACCATATGACACCTCTATTGAGCAATAATCTGACACTTGTATGTAACCTAGCACTGCCATGTATATGGGCAACTTTAATAACCTGCTACTTCTAATTCAGCTGACACCTGTTTTGCATGATAAAAGAGAATATGCCACTTGTATATAGGAATTGACAGGGGGAATTATATATAAAAAATAATCTGCTTGTATAGGAAAACTATGCAAAAAGATAGCTTAAGAAATTATACCCTTGTTTAGATCATTAAATGCTGACCAAGATACACACCAAATCTTTTTATACAATCAGTGAGGGAAAAGCATTGTAGATTATCTTAGATATGGCAAATGCAGATAGGGGTTGATGCTATCTTTTCTAGGAGCATCAAGATATTGCTCACAGACCCCAGAGAAGGCATACCCAGGTGTTTTGTGAGAGAGGAGACCAACCAAAGGTGAAATCAGCCAGTCATTTTGAAGTTGAGCTTTTTTACAAAATCACATGTCCGAGCCTTTTCCACTACACTTGTGATCATCCAAGTAGCAAGAGGAGCAGAATCTTCTAATTATTTTTTTTTTTTTACAGTTTGGGCTAACGAATAGGTCTGCCTCCTCTCCTTTTCCTCTAAATTTTTCTCACCTCTTCTCAACTCGTAATGCACATGTTCTAGGGTAACCTCTGACTGTCATTTTTCTCTCTGCAACTTTAAATGCTTAAAAGCTTTGCATGTAAGAAATGTTGTAAGTTGACACAAGGGTTAGTTGAAGGTATAATATTGTCCAACAGTTCACATGAACAACCATTCCGTAAGGTCTATTACAGAGAAAACACTATTTTTTGCCCATGTTGCTAGCCTTAGACTAGGAAACCACGGACCTTTTGTATTGCAGTTTGTAGTGAGGGGGTAATGCTCTCTAGAAATCTCATGGCTCTCTCTGTGTTTTTCATAACAAAGGCTACATAGAGTAAGTAATGCATGCAAAGTAAGCTACGTGTATTTAAGAAACACTGGGTGAAGACATTTATAGAGAGCTAAGAAAGCTTACTTTTTTTTGTTTCCTGTTGCAATATCTAGTCACTCATGGACAGAATAAGATTATTTTTTTGTTTACAGTTGAAAGTATGTCACGGAATACTGCTCTCACTCTCATTTCTTCTCTGAGTTATCCTTTATAGATTTGAAGGTGAGTAATGATCATGCTTCTTCTACTAGGGTGTATATAGTAATCCAATATTGTAAACACAACTGAAGGTAGGAAATGATTTAATTCCATTAGAGAAAGTTGTTTGTTGCTGCTTGTTCAGTCTACCCTCATCTAGACTGCAATGACTGACTTAAAGTGTGGCAGTTTTTAGTGAGGGGCAACATTATTTAAATGCTAATTTCTCTCACTGAGTTGTTAGTAATAGATGGGAAACCAAGTTGAGTAAAGTTGGAATGCTAACCCCTTGCTGTAAACCTGTAAGGGCATATTGTGAACACATATCTCTAAAAAGAGGAATCATTAATATTTTTCCTGCTCCCTTATCTACACTGGGGAGATTTAGTTTTGTTTCCTTTTGCAGTTTGTATAATGACCCGTACATACTGCTCTAACTCATTTCATAATGGGACTTATACTTAGTGTTTGAATGTAAGGAACATAAGATTTGTACTTAGTCCAAAAATGGTCATGCATGAAGGGATTTCAATGGTGCTGATTTTTCCTGCTGCCATATGTAGACTGGAAGTCTGGAATGCATAGTCCTATTGTAGCAATACCTGGAGGGGGTACTGTTGTTATGGTGCATTTCTCTGGTCTGATTTTTCATTGCAAGTAACTTTTTATGTAAGTAATGCATGAAACTTACAAGCAAGAAGCAAAGAACAATACACCTTTATTTATATTAATTCCCCTGTTGCCATATCTAGAGTAGAATACAGCTCTTTGTTTTTTTTAACGAATAGGAGTGAGGGTTTGCTGCAATAGCCCGTACTGTTCTCTGACCGAGTTTTTTTTATACAACATTTGAATGTAAGTAACAGGTGGTCTAAGCCTAGGGTTCATTTAAAAAATTCAATATTTTTTTTAAACTCATTGACAATGTGATGCATTAGATGGTAAATGTCAATTTCTTCCCCTAGAAGAATTTATTTCAATGAAAAATAACTGAAAGTCTTGTGTGCGCATGTATTAGTAGGATTGACATTTAAAAAAATTCTTCAATGGTGAGATTGGTAAGAGGAAGGCTCCCTGGACGATATGGACGCAGGGGGCATGGTCCACAGCTACGTCATGGGCCACCACTGCTACGTGATACAGAATAACATGAAGTATTAAACGAATCCACTCAACCTCCAAATGTGGGTGTAGAGGAGGCCAGGGATGAAGCAACTCCTGTTGTAATTGCATAAAACAATGCACGTAAGTTGAGTAACTAATTATAATCAATCTTTTGTACTGATTGTTTTACTTAACATTAAACACTATAATCAGCTGGTGATGATTTTATGCTATTGGTGGATAGAAGGAGCTGATGCACCTTCCCGAAAACGTGCTCGAGGCCCAGCAAAAGACACATTGTTTGAGAGAGTCCGAAAATTTGGTCCGATGCCCTTGATTATTAAGGATGGACAAAGAGGTCCATTGTGCAAAAATTATAACATATTTTCTGGCCGGGTGACCACGATCATGAGACTTCATGCCAACATGATCCATGCAAGCTGGAAAGCATGGCCAAAAGAGGAGAAAGAAGAGCTCTTTGATCGTGTTAAGGTAAATAATTGTGCAAGAGTGCTGTGTTTGCACCCCTCTGATGCTTTTTTTTTTTTAAGCGAAGCTCAACTTCTATACGTAATTGTGTGTGTTCTGTCAACACAAAGAGTTTAGGTGGTTAGTTCCCTAATTTGACTGTTTGACCTCATCGTAGGCTGATTTTAAATTGGATTGGACAAAAGGTTCGCATCGTGAGTGTGTGACAAACGCAGTTTCCAGGAAATATAATGGATTTCACTATTTACTGCGAAAGAAATACATAAGATATGGGTCGAAAGAAGCGGCACTTTCTGGCGGGACATCGTGGGTGGAGAAGCTTGTATGGAACCATTTATGTGCAATGTGGGCAAGCAAGGATTTCGAGGTATATCCTCATCTGTATAATAATACAAACACTTGAATGATTTACCAAAATGGAAAACTGCCTTATATATTCTCAGCCAGACACAGAAATCTGAATTTCTGTGTCTTAGGTGCTACTGTAGTTATGTAAATGTTAAAAAGTGAATTGATGTAAGTCACATTTGTCAAAGTAGCATTCTGGTTGGGTTAAAACAGATAGAATGGTTGTTTAGTTGATAAACTTTTCGCATGGTACAAAACATGTGTCATACCAGATGTATGGGTGGTAGACACAGAAATTTGAATTTCTATGTCTTGGGTGCTACTGCAGTTATGTAAATGTACTGATCGGATAAGCCGTAAGTCACATTTGTCAAAGTAGCATTCTGGTTAGGTTAAAATTGAAAGAATGGTTGTTTAGTTGATAAACTTTTCACATGGTACAAAACATGTGTCATACCAGATGTATAGGTGGTACAGAAATTTGAATTTCCACTACACTTGGGTGCTACTGCAGTTATGTATTTCATACAAAGTGATTTGCTGTAAGTCACATTTGTCAAAGTAGTATTCTGGTTGGGTTAAAAAAGATAGAATTCAGGTTGTTTTGCTAGACTTAAGACATGTGGTACAAATTAAAACCTATGTCATACCAGATGTATGGGTGCTAGAGGGTTAGATAGACAAGTTGACACTGCTACTTTAACAATAATGTCATACAACTTGCATGCCTCTTAAAACAACGTGGATAGAAAGAGGAGGGTGCTCGTCCGAAAGCAGATTTGGCATGCAATCTGCTTTCGAACAGATTGGTAGATTTATACACGAAAATGGGTATGTGTATAGCTACCACTTGTGTAAAATGAGAAGTGGGATAAATTATGCAATAAGACATTTAACCAGTTTTGTGTTAAAAACACTTTTAATTGTGTGGAATTAATTGCAGAATTGGCATGTAGAACATCAAAGACAATTAGGAGTCAATGGCACTTTTGAAAATATTGTTGTTCATTCCTGTGTGCATGGTTATAATAGAATCCATAAAGTGTTATGGCAATTACACCCATCCTTAATTACACTTGCAGGTTAAAGTGTAAAAAATAAATAGCTACTCCTCGAGCTTTATTTATAAAATTAAAACAGTACATAGAGGCATTTTCCTAGCTTATCTCTAAACTGAATAATAGTTTAAAAGTATAGCTCATTAAACTTTGCTTCTCAATACACCGTCCAGAAAATGTCAAAGAGAAACCAGAGAAATAGGCAGAAACAAAATGTGAACCATACAGGAGGGAGAAAGCCATTCGTACGAATATTGGAGGAAATGGTTAGTCTAGACGAATTTCTAATTCTATTTTTGCCACATATGCTTTGACTTGAATCCTCACACATTAACTTACAAATGTGTTGATGGTCCAGAATGAAGAAGACCCGAACTTGATTATGTTTTACAAAGAAGTGCATTGGTCAAGAAAGAAGGAGCCCTTTGTAAGTGGCCAAGCAGAACAGAACCACGTAAGCAAATTCAAGTTCCTTTTCCCTTCATGAAGGGTCTTTAAATTCAGGTATAAATGCTTGCATTAATCGTGTTTTCCTATCCTTGGATGTAGAAACTAATGCTTGAGAGATTGGATGAGACTGAGGTGGATACAGAAAACAACAATGAGAAACGCAATGCAGCTTTCAAGGAGGTGTTAGGATATAAACCAGGCTATGCAACAGGACTTCGACACTCAGTTATACCTGAAGCTTCGATAGCAATGCGAAAAAATGGACTATGTTAGGATTGTTGAAGAGAATGAAAGGAACAAGAATGAAACAAATTTGTACAAGAGCCAGTTAGAAGTACTAAGAGATGAGCTGCATAGTTTCAAGAATCAATTTAAAGACTACGAGAAATCGATGAACAATCGTGTAGCTGACCTGGAATGCAATCGAAGAGAGTCTCCTCAGGAGACAGGCATGGATGCCTAGGCATCCTGGGTATTCTGCTGTTTTTTTGGTTGCCCAGCTTTTGATTTTTGGGAAGTCCTAGTTGAAGTTACAAGTAAGGTTAAGATGAAGGAGTATATATATTTTGGTCCTTTTTGCTGTGCATACATCTGGATGTGGGGTCAGTCTCTAGTTTGTGTCTAAGTATTAAACTGTTAGCATAGTATGGGTTGACAATGGGAATACTTGCTGCCATGAAGTCTCCAACAAAACCCTGAGTAAGGTATGCAATTTCCACACCATTCTTACAGTTAATATTGATGATTGAGTCACATACACTTGTTCGATTTTGTTCCCCCATCCATTTAACCTCTGTGAGGAATGGTCATTTATGGTGAATTTGGATAGTGAAATAAACTGTCCATTAGTTGGTTTAGATCAAATTCTAATAGTTTGAATGATTGGACTTCCAAGCCCAGGAATTGGTGGCTGAGCGTACAGTCACTTTAATGGTTGTTTAGAGTAGTTAGATAGTGTCCAATTCTGAGTTGTTTGGTTATTTATTCTGCCCTACTATTTAAGAAGGGACTGATAGGTGAAAATGTTGGATTTCCATGATGCTTTAAAAAATATATATATATGCTGTTTGGGTTTTGTATTCCTGGGCGTATTGCTAACTATCTGTTTAGATTAACATAGTTATAGTTTGATTGCGATGGAGACTAATACATGCAAATGGTGGTATCTGAGTGGAGTGAATTGCATGATGCCATAAGGTACATTGTAAGTGTCCAATAATGTCTATTCTGGGGTTAATTAATCAGCTCTGCTATATAGGAAGTTTTATCAACTAGCAGACATGGTATAAGCTGACTCTATGCCAAAATCTATGTGCAGGGAGACATACAAGACTGGCAACAAGAGGAGCTTTGAAGGTATTGATTCTCACTGGACACAATGAGGCCAACCTTGCCAACTTTGTGGACTTATGGAGGTCTGTATTTTTTTAAGTGAAGATGAACACAGAATTATTTGACAAAGGAGGAGCTTAGAAACCATTAACTAGTATCTATTGATATGTAAAGGTTATGTTTTGGGACATAGAAATGGGACTCATAGAACTTGTATATTGGCTGGGCATGTCAGATTAAACAGGATGTACATTTTGGCATCATCATGTAATTAGCAAGTGTAGGAGTAATGGTTAAGTGAAATGTGTTGATCTGATCATTAGCAGTTTGTGGTTTAAGTTGGCTCGATATTAACTAACTGAACTGGTTTTTTTTTTTTTTTTTGATGGAAATTGTATGTGAAAGGGATAGAACTAAGTGATAATTCAATATAGATGATGATCATCTGTCACTTCTATTGGTTGGGAGTTTTGCCATGGGAAAATTCATATTTCTACCCACTTGATTTGAATTGTATATTATGGACAGGTACAACTTTAAATTAAGGAGGAAAGCATTGTGTTTATCTATAAAACCAAAATGCATGTTGACAGTTGTGGTTTTATACTGCTGGGCGCACAATCTCCTGGCAGTATTTTGGTCAAACTTTGATCTATCATCAGTTGCAACATGAATGGGATTAAGTATATCAATTTTATATACTAGTGGATTAATTTATGCATCAAATTCTGGTTTAGTTCATCATTGTGTATGTAATTTTATAAATTATAGATATATGAAATTGTTGTGTTGTAGTGGAAAAATGGTAAGGTATAGGTGTGACGCCCCCAAATTCCGTTTGGGATCGGATGAACATTTGAAGCGTCGAGACATGCAACACAAGGTTACCTGCCCCCGTTCATGACATATAAGATGCAGTGTTCCTAACATGCATCTAACATTATGCAATATTCGCAGTGGATAATTTTTTTTCTTTAGCAATACTATGCACCAAATTGAAAATATCTCAAATGCTTAAAACATATTTCATACATAAAGACCCATTGAACAACTAAGATCACAACACTAGTCCAAAATGGTTATGATCCAAAAAGTACTAGAGATGCAACTCCATCGTACAAGTAGTAATTTACGTTAACTGCTATATTAAAATTGACATCGCACCGTCGCTTAGTCAACTGTGTCTAGTTGATCAGCTCCTGATTCTCCTTCAGGTCCTGTAACAAGATCTACCATTCGGGGGGAATGGTAGTTGGGACTACCAAAGTGAGATTTGATTACAAATCTCAGTAAGTTAACAAAAAACTTCCACACAAGCTAATGATGCATGGATGACAGTAAAAGTATAAATGCATAATCAAATTCATAAGTAATTAAAGCATAACTTGACGTACAACATAGCATAATTGACATAACTTAAATTGAAACATGAATTGAACTTGACTTGACATGAACTTGATCTGAAACTTGACTTAGCAAGAACTTGCTCTGAAACTTGAATTAACATGAACATGATATGAAACTTAATTTATCATGAACTTGTTCTGAAACTTGACTTAATATGAAACATACATACTCCACAGTTGTTGTGGTCCCATGTATTCTACGTGTAAATACATACTCCACAGTTGTTGTGGCCCCATGTATTCTACACAAACTTGACTTAACATGAAAAATACATACTCCACAGTTGTTGTGGCCCGATGTATTCTACGTGTAAATACATACTCCACAGTTATTGTGGCCCCATGTATTCTACACATCACAATGCAGTTAAATACATACTCCACAGTTGTTGTGGCCCCATGTATTCTATGTGTAAATACATACTCCACAGTTGTTGTGGCTCTATGTATTCTACACATCACAATACAGTTAAATACATACTCCACAGTTGTTGTGGCCCCATGTATTCTACGTGTAAATACATACTCCACAGTTGTTGTGGCCCCATGTATTCTACACGTCACAATTGCTGTGTCTCACGTAGTGTATGTGTCACAATTGCTGTGACTCCATACTTTGTGTGCCACAGATGTTGTGGATCCCACGAAACTGAATGTACTTAAGATGAAACGTGACTGGAATACGAAAGGACTGAAGCTCTGACGTAACATAACGTGAGTTGAACATAACTTGAAATACATGACCAACTTGAGATAGAAACATTTCGTAACATAGCATAACATATAATAGACAACATATTTAACATGGCATACTTGCAACAGTGAATATTACATGACTTGACATACATGTAATAGATGGCATACTTAGCATGACGTACTTGTAAGGTACAGTAATATATGACAGAATATATTATGTAACAGATAAAAATTGATGACAGAATAAATTCTATATAATAGACAATTATGTGATAACTTGGCATGGCACGACATATATGATAACACACATACATACACTGTAGTTTCTTTACTTAGCACACATACATAGTAGACTTCTAGTAAGTTAAAAGCTAACTTACCTCGATCTCCGCGTTTCTTATAAAACCTCAAGCGCGATCACGAGGAACTGTAATTAGTGATTCTAAAAGTTATCACTAAATCACTAATAACTTGAAATATGGAAAATACTAACTTAAAGAGTAAAATTTTCATTTTACTCTCTACATATAGGAAAATGACATTTTTACCCATAACTTAAGAATTTTGCATACTAACTCCAAAAGTCACCAAAATTTACATGCCTCATGTAAATTTTATCCTCAACTCAAATATCAATTTAGAAAAATTTAAAACTAATCACAATTATTAAAACTCCATAGGGCCGAAATTTCTATATGCTATTTCTATTGATTTTTGTTTCCAACTTATTTTGATCAACATTTTGATCTATGACTTATAAATATGTGATCTTCAAACCAAACCATCACATGGTTTAAAAAGATGTCCTAAAACATATATAAGCTTCTAATTCAAGATCACATGATTAGAAATTAACCAAAATATAAATTTAGTTAAGAACATCCACACTTTAGCTTATCTGAATATCTCTTTGCATAAAATTTTATATCTTTGAAACTAACATCAAATATCTTCAAAATAATAATATAACATGTATATAAGATGTTTAGGATCCTCCAATAAAATTATCAAAGTCATTGGAATAGGTTTAGACCACCAAAGAGTTAAACTTTCTCAAAACAGAAACTGTTTTTCCTCTTCCAGTTTCTAAGTTTCTAAATCTAAGAAAATATTTCATCAAAACCTTTAATCATGCAAAAATCCTCAATCAATAGTCATATATATATGTTAAAAATACTTCATAAAAATTTCGGATCAATATCTATCCATTAGTTTGGTCAAAAACTCCAAACTATAACATATTCTCTAGTTTATCTCCCAGAATGACCTTTTTATAGTTTACATAATATTTGACTGACCAAATGATTTTCAAATGGGACAAATAAGATATCCATGTAAACTAGACTCAAAAAGGAACAACTTATGAAGGATATTTTATGATAAAACACTTACAAAAGCTTCAAAATGGGCATGCAAAAAAACTCCTAAAAGCTGTCCGAGAGAGAGTGTTTGATATTCTTTTAATGGAAAGTGTAAATGAAGATAATTTCGTGGGGAGGGGTGGCTAGAGATACTTATGGATGGGATATGAAAGAGATGAGGCTAGAATGAGAGTTAAGTGTAGGACTCTCTTACCCGAAGTGAGAGTTAAGTGTGGGACTCTCTTACTCGAAGTGAGAGTTAAGTGTAGGACTCTCTTACCCAATAATATCTACGAAATTAGCTTCAAATATTTTTATCCAATAATATCCACAAAATTAGTTTAAAATATTTTTATCCAATAATATCTACAAAAAATTAGCTCAAGATATTTTTATCCAATAATATCTATAGTTTTGAGCAGACGTTTCGTCCGAAAATATGAAAAAGTGTTATTGCGCCATAAAACCTTAAATAACCCTCCGAGTCTAATGGCACAAACCATAATACATTTTGACACTTCTAACTATCTCCAATAATCAAAAACACACTTCAGATACCATAGTAAATAATAACACTAACTATGTAGTTAGACTAAAACCTATACGATTAATGGATTCATGAAAACTTATGGGGTCTTCACGAGGTTCCTAAAGCTAATAGAAATTTCACAATTAAATTTCTAGCGGGCTGTTACAATAGGAAAGTACGTACGAGAAAGAGATGCTAATTAAACTTGCACTTGATTGGGGTTGCATGCATCTTGATATGCATTTATCAAAGATTGTTGGGTTTTGCCAGAAATGAGGATTTCTGGCAATAATGCATAATCAGGACACTTCAATTTCAGCCAAAAAAATGTAGGGATGTATATTCGGAATATATATATATAGGTGTATATGCAATTTGCATAGATTGTGCTATAGCAAAGAAAATAATGGCCATTAATATATTAATTTTGGCTTTGCTCAATTGCCGAAAAAGCAAGATCTGGAGAATATAGGTGTGAGCCAAAGTTATTGCTAAAAAGTAATTTTCCAGAATACATAGTCGCCAATACATCCCTATTAAAATGATTTTTAGTTCTACCAAAAGCAAAAAAATGTTAGTTTGAAGTTCTCGAAGGGCATCGTAATTAAGTTATTGTGACCCTTAACAGTTGCCAAAGCTGTATTTTCTTGTCGACATGAGTTTCCAATATTATATGTTTCCTACAATATATATGTGTAGTAAGTAATCAGTAGCCAAGTTATAATTTGATGATTTTGCATATTAGCGGCAAGGTTACATTCCAGGAACTGAGTTTCCTGTTCAAGATGGAGGGGGTGTGTATGTTGTATTTCTGACAATATAAATTACCTATGTCAACAGCATGTAATTGCCAAGACAAGTAGGTACTTTTGTCAAACTTTCAAATGGATAGATATTGTCCGCAAACCTGTGGCGATACTTTTATGTGGCTTTATCGTCATTTGTTGCAAAAGTTTCAATTATTGCCACCAAAAGGTTTTGTGGAAATTGTAGGTATTTGTTGTAGTGAGTTAGTCCCCTATAAATTTGCTTACAGCATCCATGAATAACAATCGACCTCCTAATATATTAATTAGTAGGTTCATGTGACGTTTATTATATTACTTTTACTTTTCTTTTTAATGCAATATTCATGCTAATTATCCTTGAAAGTAGCATATAATAATTAAAGTCATGATAAAAGAAAGTACGAGAAAGTAAGGAGCACCACCAAAAAAATGTATCGTTATGCTCCATTTTTATTTTATTTATTTTTTTCATCAATATGTAATTAATTAAACAAAAATTTTATATAAAG
Organism: Carya illinoinensis; assembly: GCF_018687715.1. Lineage (NCBI taxonomy): Eukaryota > Viridiplantae > Streptophyta > Magnoliopsida > Fagales > Juglandaceae > Carya > Carya illinoinensis. The sequence goes on from NC_056766.1 coordinate 6,630,093, forward strand.
TGACTGTATATAACATAGCCAATTGCTGGACCCTCACCACCATCTTCATCCTCACCTTTCTGCTATAAGAAAACAAAAATATATTATATAAAATTAACGTAAAGAGATCGAGAAAATGGGGGAGGAGGAAAGACCGAAGGAAAACTCTGAATGCAGGCGCACAGCAGACGAAATTGCGCACCAACGCTGACGTGGCTAAATGAAACGGGGCGTTTAAGGCCTTTTAAAATGGGGCGGATTAAATGAAACGCTTTCGTTTCACTGAAGCGGGAAGATGAAAATATCTTCCACTCATCCCTTTTCCATTTCGTGCCCTTTTCCTCTCTTGCAATCTCCCTACACTTTTGAATGCCAAAATTCTATTTTCGAGTCCCCCGTCTGCAACCCCTCACCGAGAGCTCATATGCCATCAATCTCCCCCCAAACTGACTTTCGACCGAGCGGCTGTAATATTCTGAGGAAACCTGGTGGTTTGTTCTTCGGGAGGGTTGTCTGATCGTGGACTCTATGGCGTAGATCCGAGGCTCACGAAACCCTAGCCTTGATTAATAGGTGTCTCTCTCGTTCTCTCTCGCTTGATGGAATCTTTAATGACACTTTGTTTGGATTAAATCATACATATATGGTCAATAATTTCTCCACTGATCCCTTTTCCATTTCGTGCCCTTTTCCTCTCTTTTGATCTCCCTACACTTTCGACCTGCCAAAATCCTCCCTGTTTTCGAGTCCTCCGTCTGCAACCCTTTAAGATTGTGAGAGGACAAATACAGAATTTGGAGTCCTTATGTTCAAGCCTCTTTAAGATTTGATAAAAACAGTGCTAGTTTTATATTTTATATTTTTACTTTGACTAAAATGGGTTGATAAGGTTAATAAAGGGTCAGACACAGGACAGTTGATCCTTGGTTGGTGCCTTTGGTGGAAGTTAAATAGTATGAATCCCTTTCTTCCTAGGAAAGAGATTAGTAGAGTAGGTAGCTTAGTGAATTGATCATAAAATAGAATCCTGGGCCTGGAACAATGATTTAATTGATGATATAGAAAAATTTCTTGGTTCAGTTCTCCACCTTCATGATAGAAAAAAACTTTAATCTTGGTTATCCAATTATGCTATTAGAGGCAGTGTTCTATCTAGTGCATGGCTTAGTATGATTGTTGCCGAAAAAGATAATTTTATATTCGAGATTTAAACCCGTTTTTGTTTGGCTTGAGCTCTCTTCGTGCCTTAACGTGGGATTACATATTTTATAAGAGGCAACTTCATCATTCCTCTTACGTATTTTGAGCATTGATGTAGGAATGTGATTGATGGTAAGTTTTTCCCTTTTTAAGGGAATTGGACAATGGACAAGTTGAAGACAAATTTTTTATTTAGCACTTAGATTTCGAAATACTTAATCAAGGTATCAACTCTTGTGAGACTGGTATGCGTCGACTGCTTTACTCAGCTGTTCTTTTCTTCTACTCAGCTGTTCTTTTCTATTCCATGATTGTCTTTTTGTTCTGATCTTTTATGTACTGGTTTTTTTACTTTTATGCATTGTGATATGACTTCGGAGATGTTGCAAGTGGGCTTCTGTAGGGAGGGCTACGTGTTTAGTTTATAATTTTGAAACCTAGTGTTTTTATGGAAGTTTTTTTTAATCGGTAAGCAAGATTTTATTGATCAAAAGAATAAGCAAGGGCCCAAGTATACGGGACATATACAAGAGCAATGCCTAAGCGTGCTAGTTTAGAGATACAAGGAATTTATGAAAAAGACACGCAATGAAAATCAATTACAATTGATGAAGGGAGTACAATACTGAAAAATAGATTTCATTGCCCATACATTGACCGCACTTGATCTTTGAAACTTATTTCGTTCCCCTCCCTTCAAGTATACCACCTTAAACATATTGGAACCATCTTCCAAATTGAGGCGATCTGAGAGTTACCCTGAATGGCTTTCCAAAAAGCTAGGAGGCCCACTACCCATCTCGACATCACCCAGGCTAGTCCCATCCAAGCAAAAACTTCATTCAACAGTGTTTTGTTCCTTTTTTTTTTACATTATTTTCGAATGCCATTTTCATGAGAATTTGTGCTGTTGCGCTGGTTGCTTTATAAGGTGAATGTGGTAGCTTTTGCACTCACTAGTGTATGAGCATGTGTGAATATCCGTTCTCCTGTTGGTGGTCAGAGGGTATGAGTTGAAGAGGAATAGAAAAGGGTATGGTTGCGTGTTTATAATATATTTGAGTATTTATTTGAGTGTTTATAATATATTTTTTTGGTTTGGAGTCTTTATTTGAGTGTTTATAATATATATAAACACTCAAACTTGGCCCATAAGGGTATGGTTGCGTTCATCTGTGAATTGGCCGTTGAGGTATTTTCTTACATGTTTGGATTAGGGTCTGTTATTTATGGATAACATGAAATTTCAGTTTCTGTTTTTGTGAAATGACATTAAGGCTCTTATTACCCTTACCCATATGCAGAAAGTCCATGTATGAGCTTGATCTTGTAATAATATATTTCGGGCAGGACCAACTTGGTTGATTAATTTATATTAGGCCCATTGTGTCAACCTGAATCCGTCATGTTGTCTAAAGAAAAGGTTTCAATTGAAGATTCTTCATCTTCACTTAATCATACTTCCAACTTCATGCCAACATGCATTTGTGGGTCACCCGCAAAACTTAGAACATCGAATACGCTGAGGAATCCGGGCCGATCATTCTTTGGGTGTTCAAAGTATAATACGAAGGTACAAATAACGTGAATTACAAAGCTTTGCATTTGGGTTTGAGACAGAACAATATATTTTAATTTTAGATGTATTGTTTATTTGTTTATACAAGGGTTACTCCACTGCAACTATTTCAAATGGGCAGATAGTGGTCATGAGATAGATAAAGAAATTCAAAACATTGAATTTTAGATGTCTAGGAAGGAGGAAGAGCTTCATGAAACTATCTTAGCTCTTCGTCAACTTGAGGAAGAAGTTCGATCACGAGAGGAAGAGTTCAGACAAAGAAAGGAAGAGGTTTGAAATGCCATGGAAGAGGTTCGAAGTGCATTGGAGGAGGTTCGAAGTGCCTTGGAAGAGGTTCGAGAAATAGAGGCTGAAATTGTCAAGAGGGAGTCCGTAGTCCGGCGTCAATGCAAACATCTAAGGGTCTATTGTATAATTTGTATTATATTTTATTTGTACTTTATACGAGCACAGTGAATATCCTTTGATTGTAAAACTTAGTGTATAATTTTGAGGACTTGGGGACTTTCTGCTTTAGAACTGAAATTTGGAAACTCCAAAATGTACAAGAATTAGAGTTCCGAATTTTGAAACACTTGGGACAACAAAATTGAACATTGGCTAGTGATCCACCTCTAATGTTATATCTGATTGTGTACTTGCTGACTAGTGAAAACAGAAAATCTGTGATACGGCATTCAGGTTTTGTATTGTATGATTGTGCATCTTGTGATGATAGTGCCTGCAGTTTCCAGAATTTTGTGTATATACACATGATATGAGCTAATGCTTTGATCATGAACTGCTCCAACACTTAACAAAACATACCGAAATCTGGGAGATGAAAAACAGACTATAATTTGATATATTCTTCCTCCCTCACATCATTCGAAACCATCTAATAGAACTTTATTAAGAACGTTTGGACGTCAATTGACATCAGATGGCAGAGGGAATCGACACATGAAAATTAAAAGGGGATGCTAAACTCCTACAAATTGATGAGCCTCATAGACAAGCCAAAAAAAGGCCTGTATATGAAGATGTCAAAACATTAAAACTTTTAACTAGAGGAAAGCAAACCCAAAATATAATCTGCGTGAATTGTTTATGACTCAATAGAAAATTTGTGTGAATTGTTTATGACTAAAAAAATATATATAATGCATCACGTCTACCCTTTATATCCGGACCAAAATATACATGTAAATGTCTGACTTTATACAAAGACACCTGAATCCATTTTCGGCCCCTGAACTAAGTACCAATTCACAAAAATGCCCAAACAAGAAATAATAGAAATCCTATCCAGATGTCATATTACACAAAATATTTACACCATCCATCTGGGATGTGTGGCATCAAAAAATAGCCTTACACAATCCATCTCCTATCCAAACATCAAAATATAAATACAACCAAAATCTTCATGCCACACAACAAAAAATAACCACAACCCATATCTCCTAGCTTGACCCAACAGAAAATTTACCTTGTAACACTGCAACTGTCCAGCCATCCCAAAACCAAAATATGTACACCCCATTAAATTCTTTTACAAGTCTAGCTCCACGCATCTTGCAATATAGAATCTTCGATGGCACTTGTATGAAACAATGAGTTGATCCAACCCACATAATTACACAAAAAAATCTGTGGCGGCTACTTTTGTACAAAACTCTTGTTCATCTACCATTGCTGAACTGAAATGGGAACACCAAAAATCAAGTGACAAGAATAAACATAAAAAAAATACCCAAGTATTAGTACCCATAATAATACTACATATTTCATTATAAAAACATTATAAATAAAACTCGAATAAGCGTGAAAAATATATGATGAAAATTGCTGGGAAAAAAGTTTCATCTTCCTAAAATAATAGGCCGTGCATTTGAGATACAAACCCCATTATGGCCAGATTTATTCCCACAGGTGTGTCTCACGCAAGCTATCCGGCTGGGTTCCATCCGCCCCAAGTTGCATCTGTGAGATATAATATTTTAAAATATATCAAACCAACATATAATGGCAATATCCAAATGATAAAAACAGAAAATAAAAACTGTATTTAAATAAGACTATTTACAATTTCTTGAGTCTCATTCATGGCAAATCCATACTCGGTGGCACTAAAGTCCAACACTTCGGTAGTGTTGTGAGGCGGCTAACAAGAAATCCAAAAAATGTTAGATCAAAGTCTTTCCAAGGTAATATATAATTTCAAAAATTATATTACTCCATCTCCTATAAGCCACGTTCAAAATTATAATATTACCTGAACTGGGACATCTTGTTGTCTCCCAATATCTGTTTGGCCAAATAAGTTCCTACACGTTCCAACAACTTTTCCTTCTAGTCCATGCGGCTACGAAGTACAAAAAAAATACACCAAAATATTTATTGCAAGTATATTTCACTCTTAACAGTTAAATGAACAAATAGAAGCTGGTTGTTGTACGTCATCCCTATCATTTCAATGTACTTGTTTACGTTTTCCTTTCTGACTACCCTTCTTTGTCGTGGATTTCACCCGCTCAATCATTGATTTTTTCCTGAGAGACGGTGGTCTGCCTTTTCCCCTCACCACATGGGGACTCGGTACTTTCTTCGAACTTGCTTCAGTCGTTGTATCGAGTGCAGACCTTACAACCTTCGACGGTGCGTTGTTGCTGTGGTAGCTTAAGTTCATTTCTTCTAGCTTGCATAGCATATTCTCAGTGTGGTCATCACATGATGCTGCATTTGTGGCTATTTCGTAGCACATCTTGATGATACGTGAATATCTCAGAACTTCAGGCCTCTGATCAACCACGTCATAACTACTTCGTATAAGCGTGTAAGTTCATTTTTTCTGTCTTTCCTCTATCGATCTAGTATGTACTTATCTGGAATCGAACGGACTTTGTTAACTCTCATAATGCCCAAGACATGTCTACAAAAAATCCCTCTCATCTCAAATAAGGCACATGAACACTTCACTTCGCACTCGGCCTCATTAATGTAGACTGTGTGGGTCACCTCTTTAATGAAACCATCGACATTCACTTCATCTTCTATATGGTAAGTTGCAATTACACCATCCTTCCGGTGAAGAGTTGGAAGAGTTGCAAGCATCCCTATCACTTCTTTCTAAACTTCTCTGAATTTATTGCAAGTATAAATGTCTTGAAAAATCTTCTCAAGTGGAGAGGGAGAGATGAGGGGAATCGTGAAATTGAATGAGTGGAAGTCTGCAGCACTTTCATTCTCAATCTTCTTCCTCAAGGCATTATCGAACTGATCGACAAACTCTTTCAAGTTTGTCTTAGCATGCACGTAGCCATCGAAAAAAGCATTCATGCTCTCGTTTCGTTGGGTTGTACTCATTCCAACCCAAAAAACTTCTTTCATAAACACTGGTGCCCAATACGCACGTTCATCGTATAAACTCTTCAACCAAGCATTCTCCTGCAAGTTATACTTCATAATGAACACCTCTCAAGACACCTCAAACTCCTCTATTGTGTGAGAGTCATATATACAATTTAGCAACTGACTCTTCAACCCGGTCTTGTATGCACCGTGTGAACCTAGCTTCTCAGGGATTTTTTTCAATATGTGCCATAAACAAAATCTGTGCCGGCTATTTGGAAAGACGAGACTTATTGCATTTTTCATGGCTCTATCTTGGTCTGTGATAATAGCCTTGGGAGCTTCACCATCCATACAGTTCAACCAAGTATGAAACAACCATGTAAACGTTTCTGTATCCTCGCTCGAAATTAATCCTGCCCCGAACAAAATTGACTGGCCATGGTGATTTACACCAAGAAATGGTGCAAACGGCATCCCATATCTGTTTGTCAAATACGTCGTATCGAATGTCACGACATCTCCGAAATATTTATAGGCTGCCCTACTTCGGGCATCTGCCCAGAATACATTCCTCAACCTCCCGTCATCATCCATATCCATGAGTGAAAAGAACTCGTCATTCTTATATTGTATCCAAGCAAAATACTCACGGAGGGCTCCAGCGCCACCTTTCCCAAGTCAAAGGTGGCGTGCCCTGTCAATATAGTTACGACAGTCTTTTTCATTGAAATTGAGGTTTTCAAACCCACCCGCTTCTTGCACAAGTGATGCAAAGCTCTTGTTCATTCTGATCCCAGCTTGATCATTTATATCTAACACCCTCTTAACAGACTCGCTGACTTCTCTATTACAGCGAAAGAACCTCAACTTCTGTGGACTTAGGTCGTGATTATGGGTATTGTTAACACTCGACAACGTCAACACCCCTTTTCCGAATAAGACATTTATCCTTGCCTTACAATCTGTCTTTGATATCAGACGTGGTCTTGCGACATTAGACGTACAGTTCCGTGCCTTCCCACCACGAGCACAACCCACTGTCACATATCTAACACTCCCATCCTCAAACCTATGACTCCTTTGTGTCATTATCCCAAAACCACATTGTTTCCCATACCTTTTATAGTAAGAAAGTAACTCCTCTTCAGATTGAAACACTATACCCAACTTCGGCTCCTCTACGATTTCGGCCCCTTTAGTATGCAATACATTTTGTGGCTCTGGCCCATATTGGTCCGTTTGATTTGATTCAACAGTATCATGATATGAAGGCGTAGATATACTTTTTCCCGTAGAGTTAGGTGATATATTTTCAGGCTCAACAGCATGGCTTGAACTTGCAGAGTGTTCCCCAATCGGAGGATTAGTCCTTAAGTGAAATGGGAATATCGGACTTGCCTGCAGTTTACACCCACAAAATAAAATAAATTGATTACACTCGCAGTATAAAAATAAGCCCACTATCTAAAAAACGAATTTATCACCTGACTTGTCCATGTCATTGGGTTGGCATCAGGACACGCCACAAATGGTGGTAACCATGCATGTGGAATTGGTGGATGGCTTGTATGCATATAATTTGACAAATCCGAATAAAATTGTATTGGTATCGCCTAAACATTTAAAACAAAAATGAGTATGAAACAAAGATCTAGAGAATATTGCCCAAAGTAATTGAAAGAAATAGAGGCCATTGCACACAATGCCCAAGAATGGTCTTGTGGCAACTACTTCCCAAGACCAGTGATGATAATAAAAAAAAGTACGGAATTTAACCATTCACAAATATGTACCTGCGTTGATGGATTTGTTGCATGTTCTTCGGTAGGAGGTGTAGTAGAAGATGCATGCTCCTTCCCTTTCTCCATCTAGAGAATATTGAAATTCATATCATATAAATTTATTCAAATGATACAAAGTAATGTTATATCTTTTGCAAATTGCACCCAATCCTCTCTATATTCAAAACATAACAAAAAAATTGCAAATTCTGTTGGTGTATTCATATCAGGAAAATGCTACACTGAAATCGGAACCCCAAAAAATTCTATATTAAAAAAATATAAAAAATACAAGATGTCAAAATTTGTTTTAAATTCAAATCACATTATTTCACATGCTATCGGAACCCGTGTGATTCTAGTCTCAATTTATTATTCTCAATATTGGCATCACAATCCATTCAAAATTGCTCAGATTATATTCACACTTTTTTTGGCAAGTGTAATCTACAACTAATAAATTAGAGATTATATTCACACTCTTTAATGGGCAACAATCCATTCAAAATGAATTAAAGGGGGCCATCCAAATTGTCATAATTGGGAGAGGGTGACATATTTGGCAATCGGTGATAATTACAATGACCAATATGTGAGCTCCATCTAGGGTGGCTTCTGCCCTTCCTTGGGTGAAGATCCCAAGCTTGAAAATAAATGTATATAGACAAAGAAAATGGCTAGATGAAAAAACACACGATCATTCTAAATGACCAAAACTCATGCAAAAATATGAAGTTCATAGCCACCCCATCATGGGCAAGGTCTAGCCAAAGGGATGTCTTTTACAAATCAAATTAAAGGGAGCCATCCAAACTGTCATAATTGGGAGAGGCTTCCAATTAAGAATGCTAAACACAAGTTCTCTCTAAATGACCAAAACTTATGAAAAACAAAGAAGTTTCCAGCAACCCCGTGGTGGCCAAGGTTTCACCATAGACCCCTATATGACATTTATCAGCAAAATGGATTTTTCGACATGCATAGATGACAATAAAACAACTTTCCATGTAATTTATGATTTTTAAGCTCAATTCGGGTTGGAGTTCACTCTCTGTTTGTCGACTCCTTTCCTCTATCTGGAAGCTTGGGGACTATTTTTTCTTCTAAACCAAAATCAATAACACTTTATCAGGGGAATGAAAACACCATCTCCTTATGCAACAGCAAAAAATTACTAAAAACTTACATGCTTGTTCTAAAAAAATCACTAAACTAAAAATGAGGAACCTTGCACTTTTCGAGAAGACGACGGGCCTTGCACTTCAGATTGCACTTTTCGGAATGCCAAATGTAAAACAGAAAATGAGGAACCCAAGACACCTCTGTAATGGCAGAAAATATAGCAAAACAGAGACTGATGAGATAAAATAGAGAAAATGATAGATGAAAATACAGAATGAGATAGGAGTTGGTCAGTGAAAATGTTGGAAAATATAAGTGGAAGTCACCTCAGAGGAGGCTGTCGCAGAAGAGGCCGGTCGCAGAGGAGGCCGGTTGCAGATTACCCAGAACTGCAAGCCACGGATGGGTGACTTCGGTAACGTGCTTCGGAAGCTTTGTATACGCTTCCCTCTCTTTTCCTGTATCAGTTCTGTATTTTTTTTTTTTTAAATGACCGGCCACTTCAGCGTTGGTGCGCAGTTTCGTCTGCGGCACGCCTGCATGTAGAAGAACTGAAGACCGAAAGTCTAAGGGAAGAGTACTCCCTTTTCATTTGCATTCAAGAATCTCCGCAGGTTCACATAAAACAAACAAATGATGATGTTCTATGTAAGAGCAAATTTAAAGGACAATTCTTTTACCTCTTTCATGTTCTCTGTGACTGTCCCTTTACTTCTCCCCCAGCAAACAAAAAACCAAAAGAAAAAGTAATACCTAGAGTGGTCATCCTCCTAGTGCAGAGTAAGCGTACTATATTATCACTTTCACTGCCCCTACTGACAAGTTTGGTTGTCGAGAAAATAGTGGACCCAAAGTTTCCAGGCTGACCTCGGCTCCTCCTCCTCTACAAAAGAAAGATCTATATAATCCTTGGAACCCAACTGGAATACCACAATCATAAATATTCTAATCTGTTAAAATTTAAAAATAAAAAATCTACAACAACATACCTCTTCCTTGGTTTTAATTTATATAATTTGCATGTGAATGAGGAGAATCTGCATATTCTAGTTCCTACCATATTTGCATGGTTCAAACTTAAAACCTCTCTGATACCACGTAAAAATGTTATTTATCACATATTCATATTATATTATTAACAAAAGCGAATGCATTCGAAGATAAGCACTCCCAACTATAAGAGCCTAACCCTGCCTCCAACGGATCATGTATTTTCAAATCTCTTTTCCATTTTGCCACATTGTTCAGCTACATGTAGCGGAAATTGTACACAAATGTAAAAATATTTTATTTATTTTTTATCTTTTCATGTACTTTGTCTTCCACAATAGTTTCTCTCTCATTATACTTTTTCCCCGATAAACTATTAAATAATATAATATTTAAATAATCTAAAGAAAAAATAGATAAACTGATATATGGTATATTATAAAAATCAGTATGTAAAATAAAAAAAAAAATGAATTTTGGTGATATATTTTAAAGGATAGGATATATTATAAACCATTGAGAGTGCTCTAAAGGCCCTACCATACACACACACACACACACACACACATATATATATATATATATTTATATATAAAGTTAAGAGAGTGTAGTAAAACAAGAAGAAGTGAAAGAAGTAGAGAAGAACAAGAAAGATATATATACTCCATGATAATTGTGATTATAAGTTCAATGCGTACCCTTAAGAGCAGTACTTGTAAATGAATTATATGTTGAAGGGTCGATTTCAGCTTTGAAAACAAAAAGCCGAAGGATTTCAAAGAAACTGTGTGCTAGCTGCAAGAAAGAAGAAGCCGAGGTGAAGAAGCAGTGCTTGAAATGGTTATGTTTGATCTAAAAGACCTTGTATCATCTTCTCGATCTAAAGATTCTGATATTTGACACTGAAAACCTTCTGAAATTTATGTTTTAATTAATTTGATCAGTTGGTCAGAGACTAAATGCATGTTTAGAGTTGCGGTAGTTCATATATATAGCTTTTATAACTTAAGGCTTATAGTTGTAGATCAGATTAATTAATCATAATTAACTCTATTATTAAATAATTATTTGGGGCTTAATTTGGGAAATGAGATGATCTCCTTATCTCAAAACTTCTCATAATTTCCTTCCCAAATATGGTCACTTAAATGCAAACACTCTTCACTTTTAAATTTTCACATTTTTCATCTAATCATTACAACTTTTCTGAACTAAATTCTAAAAAAAAAAAACACAAAAAGTAGTACAAAATTTTTAAATTTTTAAATAAAAATTATATATTCTAACAATATATTAAATTTATAATATTTTCATTTAACTTTTTTTTTCCGTTCATTTCTCAAAATTCAATAAGACATCTTAACTCAATTAGTCAAACCATTTTATTACTATTTACAAAATTTTCATCTTCTCTCATTATCCAAATAACAAGCACCCAAACATGCCTAGCTTGCTATTTAATTGATAACACTACAAGAGATATGATTTTTTGAGACAAAAAATTTTGTCTCAAAAAATGGAAATTTCGTCCCTAAAAGTTTTGGGAGATGAAAAAATTTCGTCTCTATTTTGTCTCAAAAAGGCTGTCTCAGAAAGTTTTCGGAGACGAAAATTGATTTTCATCTCCGAAAAGTATTTTTAGGGACGAAATTGGGCGGAACCGGTCGAAACCGTTCGAACGGGAAATTTTTTCTGAGACAAAAAAATGTCGTCTCAGAATCAAGTTCGAACGGGAATATTTTTGTTCGAACAACATGAAATGTTAATTCGAACCAATAACCATATCTGACCAAGTCCGTTCGAACAAAAAAGTTCGTAAGCGACTTTAGTTCGAAGAAAAATATTAACTGTTCGAACAAATAATCTATTTACAGAAATCTTCTGTTCGAACGGACTTTTAGAAATGAATTTATTCGAATGAGTATTTATTTGTTCGAACGAACGCAAGGATTGTATTTCCCGGTAAGTTCGAATGGATATGTTTTTGTTCGAATGTATGCAGAAATGGTAATTTACCATTCAAACGGCATTGATCAAACAAAATGAAATTGATACTAATACAAATTGTAATCTATATACATCAATTATTCAAATGTTTACAAACATCGTAAATATTAAAGGCTATTAAAAAAAACAAATGAATTATGATTGTGGTGGTGGTGGTGGTATAGGGTTTTGGGACATCATTAATTGAAATTGTTCAAACATTTTTTGGTTATTTAATTGTAGCCTCTCTTCTAATCTTGCTTCTAAATCTGCTGCTTGATCTAATCGGGTCAACAACTCTTTTTCCTTCGATCTCAATCGTTCTATCTCAAGTGCAGCTTCCTCTAATTTTTTAGTGTTGTCGTCATTCGATCTAGCTTTAGAAGATGATGAAGATGTTGAGGATGGCTTCACGCAACGTCCTAAGCCCCTCAAATATCCAGAACGTGATCCAAGAACTTGAGAAAAGATTTGAGCATCGTTGACAGATGATTCATCAGATGGATCCGCAACAGTGTCTTTAAGAGATATCATCTTGTCCTGGAAAAAGAAAAACATTAAAATTAGTATATGTAACAAAAATATGTTTAGACAATGAAATTAAATAAACTTAAACTTACATAATTTGCCTCTGCCTCAGGATTGCTCCAAACACCATCACGATTTTTATGTGCTTTAGCATACAATTGGGTCAGATCATAATCAGTAGGATTTTCTTCTTGCTGCAAAATGAAAATTAATATCATAATTTATACGAAAAAAGTGTATATATTAAGATTTATTGGAGACAATAAGAACTAACTATTTTTTTTGACAAGCGATGAAAAGATCGAGAACCCGCGTGATGGTGTATCGTTAAATTTGATCTATTTGTTTTGTTCACTGTACTCCGTTTCTAAAAAAAAGAATTATAATTTTTATTTAATACATCTATTATATATTATTAAAAAAAAAATAGTAGCGAAATTACCTGATAAGCAGGATCTTCAAACAGATCACAAACTTTCTCCCATTCGTTTGGTGGCATTGCTTGGAATGGATTTTGACGCGCCTCTGTCGTAGTACTGAACTTCTGGTAGTGTGCATGGCATCGACCTTTGTACCTCCGAAATGCATTCGACATGAGTTCTTCAATCGTTAGTCGATCCTCCCGCCGACCAAAATTTAATTCAAACTCGTCCTTCAAAGAATTATAAACAATTAGTATAATTTCAAACATTCGCATTTAAATAAAAATATTATACAAAGTAACTTATTACCAGACAACGATTTTTGATGTGGTCTTTCACATCTTGGGGAACTTTAGCCCAGGATGATGTAGCCATCGGTGCATACGTGCGAGTAAGTGTACCAACATAAGAAGCAAGCCAAGCTGCCGAATCCCCAGAGCCACCGGTGTGATCATCAGATATATCAACTTTAATTTTACCCACTTTCCTTACCTTTTCTATGCAGACACCCCTCGTAATGCCTCTAACTCAGCGCTGGTTTACAACAGCTATATATACAAATGGCTTAGAATATATTTTAATTAAATTAATCGTATTTGAAAGATATACATTGAAAAAATACCTTGTTCTGGTTCTGGTGACGGTGGCCCACCATTGTTGGCAGGTGAAGCACACGGGGATTCGCTAAGTGGTGGGGATGGCTCACGTGTTCTTTTGCGTTTAGGAGGCATATCTGTTTGAAATTATAATAAATTATTATTCGAACAAAATACATGAAATATTTTTATAAGAATTTTACCTACACGCATATCTGTTTGAAAATCATTCGGTATCAGTATTGCTGGACCAATCGCTCTCATCCTCAGTAGACACTTCAGTTGATTCATGTTCTTCCGACATGTCACCTTCAATTACTTCGGGTTGAACATCTTCTCTGCGCAATGGGACCATGTCATAATGGCTTAGATCAACAAATAGATTGATGCCTGATTCATTTTCTTGATATGCTTCTTCATCGTCTGGACTATCAACTTCTTCATGTGGTTTGTCTACCTCTGGAATATAATCATACACATTTCTTGGCGCAAATTTCTCGACTATTCTCCATGGATTTCCGAACTCTGGATCATCTAAATAAAAAACTTGATTTGCTTGGCATACGAGAACAAATGGGTCGTCCTCATACCATTTGCGAGATGTATTGACACTTACAAAATATTCATCCTTACGCACTCCCAATCTAGGATTCGAGACATCCCACCAATTACATTTAAATAACCAGACCATATATCCCCCCACATACTTTAATGCTATGATATTCTCCACAATTCCGTAAAAATCAATATTTTCATCCCCATGGCTTCCTTCGACAACAACCCCACAATTTTGAGTTTTCCTATATCGTTCTCTGTCTGTTGTGTGAAATCTATATCCACGCACCAAACATCCTGAATATTGGATAGCCCGCTTAGACGGACCACATGCCAAAGCATATACTTCTGGTGAGATTTCACTTGAATGTTCATTATATTTCGATGCAACCTACATAAATAAATTTTATTCTACTTATATCAATATCATATATAAATATGATGACACCTACAAATTAAATAAAGTTTAAAATACTTTCAAGCATAATTTTTTCCCGAATAATACCGTATGTTCAAACCATGAGGCAAATTCTTCTTCATGCGTCTTTTCTACGTCAGTCACACCATTCGTGCGAAATAGTTGTATATGTTCGCTGCATATGTTAATGTGAGTTATTAATTTGTATAAATATATACTATATTATTAGAAATGCACTTAATACTACTACCAAATTAGATGATCATCACGAACCTCAAATACTGTTCAATTTCTTCACAATTATTTAAGACATACCATCGAGCTCTTTCAAACTCTCGCCCACATAGGTCATAGCCCCCTTGTGCACCTATAGGTCGTACTTTTTGGGAAAACACGGTAAATGCTGACGAAACTCCCATTTGTCCACCTTCATAATTTCGATCCGGTCTCGTAAATCTAGTATCAACCCCACGAAAATACATTGAACAAAATGTATGCCACTCATTATGAATATATGACTCTGCGATCGATCCTTCCGGACGAGCCTTATTCCCCACAGATCGCTTAAGTTTTCCCAAAAACCGTTCAATAGGATACATCCATCTATACTGAACGGGGCCAGCAACTAAAGCCTCACGAGGGAGATGCACAGCCAAATGAACCATTACATCAAAGAATGAAGGCGGGTACAAACTCTCCAATTTACACAATATCAATGCAATGTCAGCTTCCATTTTTAATAAGGCATCAACTTTCAACGTTCTACTGCAAATATTTCTGAAAAATCGCCCTAATTCTGTGATAGCTGTACGAACATCTGGAGTAAGCTTTCCGCGCACACCAACTGGCAACAATCGCTGTAAAAATATATGGCAGTCGTGACTTTTTAGACCAGTTATCTTCCAATCATGAGGTCGGACACATCTTGACATGTTCGAAGCATAACCATCGGGTAATTTGATTGTCATAAACCAATCACAGAATTTCTTTCTCTCATCACTTGAAAGTGTATACCATCCAATGGGCATATAAGTTGATGACCTAGTATCTTGCAAATGCAACTCTGATCTGATTCCCAACTCTTTCAAATCTTTACGAGAGTTGACTGTATCTTTTATTTTTCCTTGTATTGACATCAGGGTACTCAAAATATTCTCACATATATTTTTTTCAATGTGCATTACGTCTAGATTGTGACGCAGTGTTAAGGTAGACCAGTATGGCAACTCAAAAAAAATACTTTTTTTGGTCCAATTCAATTCCACTGCTTGTCTTTTCCTCTTTCGGCATCTTGCATTCTTTCCAAATCTGTTGTCTGGGACATCTGCCAATTGAGTGAGAATATCACTGCCAGAATACTCTGGCGGTGATGACCTACGATCAACCGTTCCATCAAACATTACCCTATTGTTTCGCCATCTATGATCATGAGGTAGATATCGACGGTGTCCCATGAAACATAATTTCCGGCCATTCGCTAACCACTGAGACTGTGTATCTTTGTTACAAACAGGACAAGCCATTTTTCCCTTTGTGCTCCACCCAGACAAGTTCCCGTATGCCGGAAAATCATTAATTGTCCAAAGTACTGCAGCATGCATTTTGAATTCACGCGAAGAGGCCACATCATATGTATTGACACCCTGTTCCCACAACTCTTTCAACTCTTCCATCATTGGTTGCAAATATACATCTATTTCATTTCCTGGTGACCTTGGCCCTGGAATCAATAGAGTCATCATAAAATAAGGATCCTTCATACACTTCCATGGTGGCAAATTATAAGGCATTACTATGACAGGCCAAGTGCTATGAGAAGTGCTCATGTTGCCAAATGGATTAAACCCATCAGTTGCTAAACCAAGACGTACATTGCGAGGTTCTTCAGCAAACCATGGATACTCGTCATCAAATTTCTTCCATTGTAAGGAATCTGCAGGATGAGTGAGAAATTGATCATTTTGAACTCTTTCTGTGTGATGCCAAGTCATATCTTTCGCAGTCATCCGGGAAGTAAATAATCTTTGAAGTCGAGGAATAAGCGGAAAATGTCTTAGCACTTTCTGGGGTACATTACGCTTATCTGATGTCCATCTTGACTCAAGACACACCGGACATGATTCACATTCTGCATATTGCTTCCAGAAGAGAACACAATCATTCTTACATGCATGGATGATATTATAATCAAATCCTAACCCTCGCTTCAATTTCTTCGCTTCATAAAAATTTCGAGGTACTACGTTATCCTCTGGCAGAGCCTCTTTAAATAATTCAAGCAGCATATCGATAGCCTTTGCAGAAATACGACAAATAGACTTTATATGGAGCAACCTGACAGTGAATGACAACTTGCTATGACGGGTGCACCCTTCGTACAATTCTCGTTGTGCATCCTCCCACAATGATCCAAAGTCTTCATTTCCCCCAAATGACTGGGTAGATGTTCCTTCTCCAACCCTGGCACCAAATATGCCTGCGCCAAGATCTCCTAACATTTCAGTCATATCTTCTCCATTATCATAACTATCATCAGAAATATCAACATTTATGTCCTCCGTGTCGATCTCGTTACATTCATCCATCTGGTTGGTGTGACTGCCAAATCTAACTCCTTGGGGAAATGGTTCTCCATGTAAAACCCAATGTGAATATTTACCATCAATTCCATTTACGAATAAATGATCCTCCACAGCCGTCATATTATAAGAACTAAGGTTTTTGCACTTCTTACATGGGCATCTTATAAATCCTCGACTATCAACACTCCCACAAACAAATTCTAAGAAAGACTTCACCCCTTGTGCATATTGCTTATAGTCTCGACCAAGTCTATCTCCCAACAACATCCAACTTTTGTCCATCTATAAAAGAAAACCATAATCATGGGATAAACACTATCATTCAACTATTACAATACATGTGTTTAATTACCCTGTACTTTTAAGGTAGTTGGTCCTATCCCATTCGAGAGACTATCATCTATATCGCATATATACTCAGTCTAGAACTCGTATGTTAGTAAAAATTTCGGCAGCATTTCCCTACAATTCTCCAAGTATGCTAGTCACGATAAGCTGTCGACCCTATTCAGGAGGCGAGAAGCTTATGAACTACATACTCGAAGAATGTAGAAAAATGCTAAACCAAAATTTAAATTGACTAACACAGGAGTTATAACTAAGTATATATGCCATATAGATGATAGAATCCCAAACTGTCCACTTTGGACAATTCAAGAGTTATACCCAAATATTCTTTAAGAGAATATTTGGCCACAACTCTCGAACGGGTCTAAGGTTTAACTACATGTAAAATAACTACAAAATCCAAACACTCAGTAGTAAACATAACAAGCATACATCACATGGGAAGATTACATTACAAGTATACATGATGGGCCATTAAAGATTTTGAAATATTTAATACTTGAGTACTTACTTATGTTCAAATATTTAATTATAATTTTTTAATTAAATATCTTATTATTATATTTGGAGTATTAAGCTATTTAATCAGTGTACTTAGATATAATTAATTATACATTATGTATTAATAATCTTATTACTTGAGTACTTAAATATCTTCACATATTTAATTATAATTTTTTAATTAAATATCTTATTATTATATTTGGAGTATTAAGCTATTTAATCAGTGTACTTAGATATAATTAATTATACATTATGTATTAATAATCTTATTACTTGAGTACTTAAATATCTTCACATATTTAATTATAATTTTTTAATTAAATATCTTATTATTATATTTGGAGTATTAAGCTATTTAATTAGTGTACTTAGATATAATTAATTATACATTATGTATTAATAATCTTATTACTTGAGTACTTACTTATGTTCAAATATTTAATTATAATTTTTTAATTAAATATCTTATTATTATATTTGGAGTATTAAGCTATTTAATCAGTGTACTTAGATATAATTAATTATACATTATGTATTAATAATCTTATTACTTGAGTACTTAAATATCTTCACATATTTAATTATAATTTTTTAATTAAATATCTTATTATTATATTTGGAGTATTAAGCTATTTAATCAGTGTACTTAGATATAATTAATTATACATTATGTATTAATAATCTTATTACTTGAGTACTTAAATATCTTCACATATTTAATTATAATTTTTTAATTAAATATCTTATTATTATATTTGGAGTATTAAACTATTTAATTATCACTGCAAATAATAAGTATTTAATTCTGTGATACTGTTCGAACAAACACTCTATAAGTTCGAATGGAACGCTGGTCGAGTTTTATTCCGTTCGAACAAATAAAAATTAATTCGAACGGTATTCAGAGCGTTCGAATTAAACCAACCCAGAAACCAGTCACGAAACAGAGCACAAAACTGATAAACAAAACACAATTTCTGCATTCATGATGCCATATTTCAATACAACAAACTCAAAACTATATGAATATATCTAAATATGATTATTAAACAACTTAGAAAACTAATAAAACTTACCTCTTGTACTAGCAATTCAAACTTTAGTCAATCCACAATACCTATATATTTACATAAAACACATTAAACTGTTGTTCTATCCCAACAAATAAATGCAAAAACTCTATAGATATTTGTAAACGAAAATCGGAATGAAAAATACAAAAAAACACAACTTACCTCTTGTCCTTCTCCTTTCTCTCTCAAGAATCTCTTCTCTCTCAACGCTTTCAAACTCTCTCTCTCCACAACACTCTCTCACAGCCTCTGCCACGCTCTCTCTCCTTTTCTCAATCTTCAATCCGAGTGAAAATGAAGTGAAAGGATCGGATTAATAATATGTGCATTTCAGTTCGAACTAACTTTTAATCAGTTCGAACGCGAAAATCCAAATACCGCTAATTTTTCCCACAATTTTTTCCCGTTCGAATTAATATTTTTCCAGTTCGAACAGAAAAATGAATATTCTCCAGCATATACTGATAACTTGGCGCGAATTTTCCCTCCAAACAAAAAAATATTGGTTCGAACATAAATTATCTCTATTCGAACTAACTGCATATTAGTTCGAACAGATAATTAGATAAATATATAACTATACACATAATACACCCAATATTATTATGTGTATATGTAAAAATTATATAGACTATATAATACTAAGTGTCACTCATATCATAATACTAAGTTTCTTATCAATCTATAATATTATGTATTTAAAATAGTATAATATTTTATTTACAATCACTAATAGTGTTATACTTATAAGTTAGTATCACTATAAGTATAATACTAAGTATCACTAATAGTATAATACTAAGTGATATTAAAGTATAGATACCATCAAAATATGAAAACTAATAATATTGTAATACTTTATAATATAGTCCAAGTACTTGGTTTATTATTAATATACAAACTAAATATATTAGAAATATGTTTTTTATACATATAATTAATGCAATGTTTTACTATATACTTACTATATTTACTTTATAATGCAATGCTTTAGACAATACTATTTTATACTCATCTAATCCATAATATATATACTATTACATATATATATATACTAGATACTTACAATATATATAAGTAACTAGTATAAAACTCTATACTATTGATATATAGTTATCTAATATATATTATTATATATACTTGGAACTAAATTTTTTATTAGTACTAGTATACTCTGTATTATATACTATTATTACTAATACTTCTCAATTGTTTTACCTCTTGTACTTATATATATATATATATATATTTTTATGAACTATTATATAATTCATTCGAACTTATACCCTACTAATTCGAACTTATACCCTTTTAGTTCGAACTAATTATTCTTCCATTCGAACGAAATCACGTTATTTAAGCCGCGAACCAGTTTCCTTTCCGGATCATTTCGTTCCTCCTCTCATTCGAACTCTTCGATTCCTCCGCCGTTAGCAGCCACAACGCCGCCACCAACTCCGACCAACTCCTCAAATCTCCTAGAACAAGAGGTATGGGTTAAAGGTGCTTTATTTTCATTAGTTTTTTAGTTAGTTTTGGGGGGTTCGGATTTTGAATCAATCCGGCCCCATTTTGTTGTTTTGGGGGCAAATGACACAATTATAATCGGTAGAAATGATAGGGATTTACTCCTAAATCATTTCTACCGATTAAAATATTGGATTCCTTCATAAAAATGAATGTGTCGGTTCGGTTCTGAGTCGACTCAGCCATGTCTGTTTGGCTCAGGTCCGTTCGAATGAATATAAATTCCATTCGAATTGAATTCAAGTTCATTCGAATTAAATTTATGTTCATTCGAATGGGATATAATTTTATTCGAATGGATTTTAGGCTAATTCGAATGGCAGTATCTGAGGTCATTCGAATTAATTTTATGTTCATTCGAATGAATTTAAATTTCATTCGAATGAATATAATTTAATTCGAATGGAATTAAAGGCCCTTCGAATAAGCAGTTGTCAACCATGATAGCACAACATCATCATTCCTCTAATTAAATTTAATTAGATCACATATATCTTTTATACATCAACAGTATACTAATGGCAAGCAGCAGCGGAAGAAAACGTTCCAGACCCCAGACAGTAGAAAGTACCTCCGCATCTCCTTCTCAGCCGGCCGTCAGGCCTATACTAGTTGAGCGGGAGATCATTCTAGGTGACTTCCGTGACCTCACTTGGGAGGGGCGGAGCATACATGACATCATCACCGATCGTGGATGGACCCCGATCTGTCGACAGAGTGGCACAGCATATCCTGAGATGGTCGGTGAGTTTTACCGTGCCATGGGTGAGCAGCCTGGTGATGCTCTATGCTATAACTTAGTGGTCCGGGGAGTGAGTATTATATTCTCTCCTCGCGTTATTGCTGAGTTTCTAGATTTGCGACGAGAGCCCGATGCCTATCCTGCAACAGCAGCAACGAGAGCAGCTGCGAGATCAACGACTGCACCATCTGGAGAGGACACAACAGTCGCATCCTCATCGCCACTGCCGGATGTACAGACCGCAGAGCTGGATGCTAGCTCGGATGATAGCGAGAGCGGTGATGAGGTACCTGATGATGGTCTCACAGACGATCAGGTTCGTGACCTAGTGCGAGACCCTGAGGCTCCTCCATATGATGGCAGTAAAGTGATCCGACAGGCCGACTGTATAGCATTTTTCAGAATGCTTAATTTGATTGTTGTGTATAACATTGATCCAAAAAAACACAAGACTGATTTTGGGATCGAGCGAGCCAGATTTTTGTTACGGTTAGCACAGGGAGAGCCGATTGATCTGGCATTATATTTCTTCCTCCGCATTCGCACAGAGTCACGCTATTCGGGTGGAGGTAGTCTACCATTTGCGCTTTTGATATCTAACCTCTTACTCCATTCAGGGGTTACAGTGACTTTGACTGAGCGGAGGTCGCCACAAATGGGGCCCGTTAACAAGATCACATTCAGTAAGAGCAAGGGTCACTTGTCGAAAACTCGTCCAGTCCTACAGGATCAGCCTCTGCCTACTGATCCAGCTTCTACTGCTGCTGCCCCTATTGAGAGACACCCTGCTGGGGCTACTCCAGATGAGGTACGAGCTATATTGGCGGACCACTGCGACATTTTATTGAGGGACTTCATTCAGCCCATGATGGAGAAGCTTAAGGACCTAGAAGGACGCTTGCAAACTTTACAGGAGGATTTTGATTTATATAATAAATAAATATTGTTAGTAATTTTTTTACTTTTTTATGTTGTATAGAACGTCTAACTCATTTTGGAATGTAATTATTAATGCAGTATAGTTTTTATTTTTAGTGTTTGCTAGCCTAGTCTTTATTGTTAATAACACATTTCTTCTCATTATACTTAGTGTTCACGATAATTGAAAAAATGACACTATCTTTAAATTAATATTTAGTTAACTAAAATATTTTTAAATTAATTACATAAAATTAATTATTTATGAATTTGTAAATATTTTAATTCATTGTAAATCATAATATATAATATATAGAACTTTTTATTTACTTTGGAAATGATAAAAAAATTAATAGAAAAAATATGTATTCTTACAATTTTAACAATATATCTTTTCAATTAAATAATACCGTTCGAACACGTTAATACTAATTCGAACAAATAATATTGCATTCGAATTAATTAATTTTCTGTTCGAATTAAATTTAATTAGTTCGAACGGTATAGATTTTTGGAGACGACCTAATTCGTCTCAGAATCTCAAGTTCGAACTAATTTGTTTTAGTTCGAACGGATTTATAAGGTTTTCCATGTTCTGAGATGAAATTAAAATTTCGTCTCAGAAAAGTACTTTTAGGGACGAAATTAAGAAATTTCGTCCCTAAAAATTAAATTTCTTGTAGTGTAATCATATGTCTAAAACACTTACAAACATATTACATTTGTTTGACAGTAAATTAAAAAAAAAATATTTTTTAAGATGAAAAAGACATTAATTTTTTAAAGATCATGAGCATATATATAATTGATAGAAATAAAATCTTATATATATCATTAATGTCAAAATATACCTGTGTACTTGTAATTAGAGTTAATCAAATGCCACGTTGGATATGAAGTATTACGTAGTACTGCATGTTATATTACAAGTAGATTATGCGATTAATACAATAATATTACTGGGCACAAGTCTATAGGTTTAATCATTTGGATAAAGTATTACGTAGCGGTACATATTAACAGATTAGATTAAGCAATTAATGTCCCATGCAATATATTTATATTCCCCAATTAATGGATTTCAAAGTCAACATCCATGAATTAAATTCGAACTTTACATATATATATATATATATATATATATATAATATATGAAAAATATTTTTATTATAAAGAGATTATATAAAAATAAACTTACAAATTGATGTGACTTGGTATAGTACACCAGATTGTAAAGTTACTTTTATTATAAAGTATATCTAACAGATTTCATGAAACTACACCAATTTGTAGATTTACTTTTATATAATCTCTTTATGTAAGCAACATCACTTGTAAGTATATCATGTACAATAGTGTCTAAGAAATCTATCCAAATAAGTCAAATAAAAATGTATTTGAAATGTCTCGTAGTGCTTAATTTTCATATTCTTTTCAAGTATATATATAGGCCTAAAATATATAGATAATTCGCACGACACATGATCTTCACATGTGATCTTGCCAAATACATTAAGACATGCACTATCTTAAAAAATAGAAATATTCATGACAAAATATATCATCCAATAAATTTAACAAAAAGTGAATATTAGTAATGTTAGAACTATTATTTTGGGACATTTGGAGGAGTAAAAAACCGGAGAATTGATTGAAGGGTTTATAAGCTTTTACAAGATAAGAAGGTCAACTTTTCTTATTTCTTATTGTTAACCACTTCGTTAAGAGAAATTATTTATACAATTTTAGAACGGGCAAATCTCGTGTATTTAGCTGTGTTTGATTATTAGAGTGAATTCAATTCATCCCAAACTTATAATAATTGATGGGACCCATTAATTTTTCAATTTTCTATGAAAAAATCGCTACAACAAATAGTAGTTTTGGAGATAGAATTAATGATTTTTTCCTATCAAATTTTTCTCACGAATGCAATTTGATAAATAATAATTAAATTTTCCTATCAAATTCACATCGTCGATAAATTTTTGCAGCAATTATTTATATTTGACCATTTTATTTGTTACAAGTTACAATTTGTGAAAATTAATGACTTTTTCTACAAAATTCAAATCATCAAAAAAAATTTACATATAATATTTTTTTATGATGACATATGCATCATTTCATGACGAAATTGGTTAGTGACATTAACTCACTACATATGATAGGAATTTTTGGAGTAGAAATTTTTCCCACAAATGTAATTTGGTAACAAATAATTACATTTTCTTACCAAATTCATATTTTCACTGCAAATATTTATATTCGACTATTTTATTTGTCACGAGTTATAATTTATGAAAATTGTAGACTTTTTGGAGTAGGAATTTTTCCCGCGAATGCAATTTAGTAGCAAATAATTGCATTTTCTTTTCAAATTCACGTTACTGGAAAAGAGTTTGCCGCAAATATTTATATTGGACTATTTTATTTGTCTCACATTACAATTGTGAAAATTATAGATTTTTTTTTACAAAATTTAGATCATCAGAAAAAATTTATTGGTAATATTTTTTTATAGTGACATATTCATCAATTCGTAACGAAATTGGTTGGTAACATTAACGTACTAACACTTTTACGAAATTGGTTCGTAATGAAAATAGTTTTGTTGCAACTATTTAATCCAACACTTTTACAACCATTATAAGTTGTCGCTAAATGTTTGTGATGATATTTTATTTTGAGATGAATATTGAATTATTTGTGGCGATGTTATACCGTCGCAAAAAGCCATTTAAAACAAAAATAAATAAAAAATTTAAAGGAGTATAAAAAATGGACGCGGCTACCATACCGCCTGAGAGTTACTGCTGGGCGTTCAATTTTTTTTTTTTCATATTTTTTAATCACTTTTTAATAAATAAAAAAATGCATTAATATATTTAAAATTATTTCCTTAATTATTATTATTATTTTATTTTTCCCAGCGGTACACTTGCACACAGCAGCATTTCCCATAAAAAATGATTTTACATTGTTTTTTAGCTTTTGTGCTTGGAATTTTGGGTTGCTAGAAATTAGGATTTGAGTGTTATTCTTTTCCTTACCAATTTTTTTTTTTTATCCTATTACATCTACCAGGGATTTCGTCAATAGCATACTAGATTGTGTCGGTTATTCTAGTATAGATTATGCTTTACCATCTTTGCAAACATTAAAAGTTCATATTTAAATAGACAATTTGTTTTGCTTTTTATATCATATAAAGAGGTAGTTCTGCATTTACAGAGTAATGAGGCTCATAGGGATTTCAATTTTTCCGATTCTTTGTGATGATTGGGTGGTTGACTCTGTATCTTCTTTTTTCAATGCTTTATATTATGTTCGGAGAAGAAGTGAAATTCAAGATAAGTTTTTCAATGCTTGATATTATGTTCAGAGAAGTAGTTGCACTGCCCCATCACAAAATCCAGCCAGCCACCACTGCAAAATCAGTAAGGCGCTCTCTTTCTTTACGCATTTATATGTTAAGAGAGTGGTTGACTTGTATTGTGGAGTGATTGGAAATTAAACAGATTTTGTGGAGTCTGATTTTTATTATCATGGGATTGCTGTGATTGGCTAGTACTCTTGTGTGTCTTGACCAAGTGATTGTTGGGTTCTTAATGGTTTTTGTCATTTGGTTTCAAGCACATGGTCGATGGTTAGAAGACTTTTTCAAAATACTTGCTGAAATGCGCTGGAATTCATTGTGACGATTTAGGCTGGAAATGTTAGCTGACTTTTTTTCCTTTGGCCAGAAAGTTAAAAAGTGATTTTTTACCTAATTCCAATGCTGTAATTTTCTTTTTCTGGTGTAGGGTTTATGTCCCACTGATTTTATCACTTCCAGCTATGGTCCTTTCATTGACCAAGAAAGACCAGCTAAAGGTATGCCATTTTATTGAAGTTTCTTACAAATTTTAGCAAATGAGAATTGCTTTTCAATTTGAGTACATGGTTTTCAATTATTTGGTAAATGCTTAGGTATCATGCTGTCTATGTTTTGCCATTTTCTCTGTATGGTGGTTTGAAAACGACGAGCACAATTATGGTACCCTATAAGCACAAAGGTTTATAGTTGGATCTATAGAGTATTGTTTTCCTCTCAGTCTTTTAGTTTGTATGTTGGTTCGAATGCACTTTGTATTGTTTTCCTCAGTTTTTTAGTTTTTATAAATTATATAATTGATGTTGGATTGTTTATAATAATGGTATGTTCACTACTTAGTGTTATACTTACTGCTTCTTTGGGATTCTTTTTCTTTCAGCTCTACTCAAGTGCACAAGCATTTGGAAATACTTCTCACATTTACACCGTTTTCAGTCTATGAAAGCTTGTTGGAACTTCCCACATATGCATTTTTTTTAGCAGGTAAATACTTCTTGGAATTTGTATGTTTTCTCTAATGTAAGAAATGCTACTACCATTATTAGTATTATTATTTGTTATTTAAAGATCACTTGTAAAAAAAATAGTTAGTTTAATTTAAAAAATCATTTTCCCCTTGTCTTGGATGTGGTTGGAAGGGATGCCTACATGTGGATTTGGCGTATTAATATTAAATTTATGGTGTTGGACGGATCGATTTAGTGTATGAGTTTAGTGTATTTGTAATATAATATTCACATTCTTTGTGTTTTAGGTGTAAGGCTGTAATACTTAGTAATTTTTTTTTTAATTACGTAAAAGATTATTTCCAGCGAGTAATATTTATCACAAAAGCGTATTTATGGTGATTTTACTAGCAACAAATAAGTATTTTTCGAGTTTAAAATTGCCGCAAATACGCATTGGCGACTTTTTCCGGCGACATTGAACCTATCGATAAAAAATTTACAATGCTAGTTAACCATGGTTAGCACACTTTTTATGAAAAAATTTTACATTTTTTATGAAAGCAAACATCGTCGGAAAAAATCATTTCTAGCAAAAATATGGACTAATTGTGGCAAAAATGCTTGTGGGAAAAAGCCCAAAGGTGCCTTGAATCAATACTTTCTCTTATAGAAAATATATGTATTACTCACGATCACCTACTGTTAGAAATAATAGTAATTCGCACGAGATGTATGCTGATAGCTGATAGCTGAAAGCACTTTCTGTTGCCACGAAATTTCGGGGAGTGAGCTACGAGAAGATTTGGCAGGAAAAGGTTAATTCCAGCATAAATAGATACTGATTGTAATGAAATCACTCGCAAGAAAAAGTACTATTTGTTATAGTGAATTAAATTCATTTCAACTTATTTTATATATTTGAATATATATATATATATATACAGAAACTTCGGGCAGGAGCATCCTTTAAATGGAGATAAACGGAGACAAATGAGGTAGTGACACGTAAGTCACCCTTCAATGAGGTGGGTGCGCTGCGTTGCAGGTATTTTTTTTTCCATTGTTTCTGTCCAGCCAGCCTCTCTCTCTCTCTCTCTCTCTCTCTCTCTCTCTCTCTCTCTCTCTCTCTCTCTCTCTCTCTCTCTCTCTCTCTCTCTCTCTCTCTCTCTCTCTCTCTCTCTCTCTCGTACTTCTAGCAAGCAATACAAATCCATTAACTGCTACCATTAATAGCTACCATTGGGGTTTTTATTCCTATTGTTTCTATCCAGCCAACGAGAGAGATAGAGTGCCTTTTGAAAGAAAGCACCGATGATCATTGTTCACATTTTTTCTCGAAAATCTATTTAATTTTTAACGCGGCAATCCCGGTTTCTTTCAACTTCTTTCTGTATCCAAAGCTTGTTAGCCACCAAATAGACATTCCTTCCAACAAATTTGATTAAAATTAAAGACCATATCGAAACTGAGTTTTGCTCCCATACCTTGAGTAAGGTAAACTATAAATCCATTATATGTTGTTGTAAAAGCAGGCACTAGGGAGCCAAACAATACCTCATTAACTTCAAAAGAGAAAAAGTCAAGCAAATGATACCCATTAATCACTATTACCACTGTTGCCACGAGCCATAGCTTTTGATGTTTTGCTTCTCTGGGTTCAAAAGAGACACAGAGAGAAGGAAGAGTTGCCAAAGAGAGATCCGAGCATGGGTAGGGGTTTGAGTTTCAAAGGAGTTTCAGAGGAGAGTTTTTTATGAATGGGTAGGGGTTTTGGTTCTCAGATGTTTTGCTTCTCTGGGTTCAAAAGAGATACAGAGAGAATGGAGAGTTGCTTGTTTTCGTGTTGCGTGAAGAGAGAGGTTTTGAGAGTGGGGTGGGGGAAGTGGGGTCTGCGAGTGAGTTTCCATGCATCGCGACAAGAAATTTTGAAAATGTAGCCGACACGTGGCTTTCACCTATTGGCCTCAGTTAAATAGGCGTTGTAGGAGTATCCGGTGAGAAGTTATTCTCATATATATATATATATATATTTCAACATATTTGAATTCAAACACATCTTAATGGGATTTACAAAATACTACTATTCATATCAACTCAGATAATCTGAGATCACATTAACATCCAAATGCATCCAAATCATTTATTTAAAATATTGGATAAATCTAGAATCTACATAAATTTATTTTTTTAATAATTGAATTTATTTATTTCTTTAACAACACTTACTCATTTTCATACAACTCATGATCAATATTTGGAGTTCTTTCTAATTTCTCACTCGAATTAAATAGTTTATTTTGGAGAGTAGAGTTGAATGTGATGATATTAAATAATCATGTAACATCACAGTATTTCATGAAAATCTTGAACATGCACATTAATTGTTAGTATAATATCAATATCTTTTCAAATTAAATCATCCAATTTCGTAAAAAATAATTGGATAGCATCTCTATTCTGCACCATTCCCCTAAGCTAAACACAAAAGATAGATGATCACATTGATCGGTAACAGATCAGAGAAGGTACCCTTGGAGCACAATCAACAAGTACTAGTACTTGAAATTGGCCAATATATATAAGGTAGGGACAGGCATATATAGAGTGATGAAAAGTTTGAATTGCAGCCAACCAAACAGGCCTAAAGTACCACTACTGCAGCCCACTCCAATGTCGAGATCTAGGCAATTAAAGCCTCTCTCATGCATCCTACTGAGCCATTTGGCAATTAAGCCTAGCTAGCATGCCCGACGCCTGATCGAGAGACCAGTTCAGAGACATGAAAACCAGAGTGTTAGCTGATGAAAATATTTAACACATGCCCAAGGCCCAGCCCTAGAGCCTTCTGCCAAGATCTGGTACTGCAGTATTATAGCATTCTTTAACTCCGTTTCCTTTGCTACCATGCATGTTAATGTGATATATGATATGATATGATATTATATATATATATATATATATATCCATAATATTGGATACAGGTGGAAAAGCATGTAAAAATGCCCAAACTTCACCAAAATTTCAGAAACATAATTATAAGTAGAAACATGATTTCTGATCCCTAGCTAGATTTGACATACTACATGAGCATTGGTCGGTATCCTGATCCGGTCCCAGATTGGTTACAAAATAGACCATCCACGTACGGCTGATGATCTGATTTACGTTCATACCAGCACACGGTTTTCCCTCAGGTCCCATGCATGCATGCCTTTGAATGAAACATTAACACACGAATTAAAAACCAAAATTTAATTATATATATATGGATTTAATTCAAAGTTGATATGTAAGTAACTAATCCGGCCGAAGTATTCAAAGTTGATAGTTGAATTATTTCAAAGTCACATGCGTGCATGGTACACTGATATATATACATGACTTGGACCGTCCGATCCCTCAGCCACATATCAATTCAGTGAGGGGATTCAAGTCTAGCTCTTGACTGATATGGTAAACAGCGTATGATCTAGGTAATTCGGTTGCCGATCAGTTAAGCAGAGCTGGTGGTGCTAAAGACGTTGATCAGTCTAAAGTTTTTTTCTTGTCTTCTTTCTTACTTAGATTAGCATGCATGCATGGGGGAATTGAAATTGAATTTGACAGCTTTGCCAAAATTTAGACATAGATTATAGTTTTTTTTAGTATATATTTTGTATATGCACCTTTTTTTTAAACTGCTGCTAGCTACTAATAGTTTACATTTGTAGTATTTTTAGAATAAATATAGTTGTTAATGTTGTTTTTCCTCGTATCATGTTTTGTTTAGTACAGATTGATACTACTATAGTTTCAGTTTTTGATAATAATGACTATTTATGATGAAAACAAACTTATTTTAGCATGAATAGTCATTTTTGCATGAAATTATTGATTACAAATAAGCAATTTTTTTATAGTGCCGAAAATAAAGACTATTAATAAAATTAGAAATAACGTCCCTCTTCTTAAAAGGAAAAAAAAAAAAAGATGATGAAATTTTGTTTTTTTATGATAAAATCTGAGATGAAAAGTAGGATGTAGCAATATATAGTTGGGACCATAAAGATAATAAATTAGTCGCCCACCGATCGGGATAAATTTTCAAAACGCTAGACTAATCATATTATATTGGAGAGTAGTGTTGAACTTTGAAGTTTGATTAAAACAAGAGAAAGAGAGATGGAAAGGCTGGCTCTCACGCGGAGTTTTGCATGTTAGTTAGACTTCTCACATGATCCACGAATCTCCAGCTTAATTAATTGCATGCCTTTTCAACGACTGCGACCTCTATCTTCATGCATCTTAAGATTTTGGCCCTCTTTTCCCCGCCTTTAACTCCCACTTTACCCCGTTGATCTTCATCCTCACAATTAAGTACATGAAATATCCCTCATAATGATCTTATCAGAAATTGCTAACAATTAATTATATATGATCTTGATCATTTCCTGTTTGTGTGGGTTTTGAAAACTTTTAATTGACTCGAAAATATTGATAATTTATGTTAATTAGACGTGGACATAACTCAATATGTTAATGATATTAATTCGATCAGTCGCAGGACATGAATCATGATACTATGACATTATATATACTCTTTAATTTCAAAGAATAATAATAATTTGGAAGATTGGTCTAGTTCTTGTCCCCAATTTCAGTACTTGAGTTTCAAATGAATCAATGGGACTGATCTTTTGGTCAGAACTATATATATATATATATATATATAATGGCTGATATCACTCAAAACCAAGCAACTTGATAAGGGTGAGAGCATGGCCACTCAAAATTCATATGATAAGTATCAAAGAGCAATAATATTGGCCATGTCAGGTTCCTAGCTAAAAGATAAGAGCATGCTATAGAACAGTTGCTAAAGATCATCACAGGCGTAGTACATATTCCCAATATAGTTATTTTATTGCCCAACTATTAATTCTCTTCATTTAGACGCAAAATACATTTTCCTTTAAAGTAAAAGGACAACCACTCTGTGCTGACAAGTGGGTTGAAGAAATAAATTGGCATGGGAAGGGCATCATGTGTGTCCAAAAGACAGAGACAGTACTCGCAAAGCCAAATTTTAATAAACTCCCCCTCGTGTGTTACATTGATTGCTCGCTACTTTACTCCATGAACAACGCCTCCACCAAAAGCCTTACTCTTTAAGGCTAGCAAAGAGATCTTCTTTCTTCTTCTTCTTCTTGCATGCTAAATTTGCTGTTTTTCTGTGCTGCTGCCATGGCCATGGATCCTAACCAAGTTCCTCCTCAAGGTCTAACCCCAGAAGAATACCTCGAGCTCGAGCCCGTCATTCGAAACTACCACAAATTCGAGCCCATGCCCAACATATGCACGTCCCTAATAACACAGAGAATCGATGCTCCGGCTCATGCCGTCTGGCCTTTCGTCCGGAGCTTCGATAACCCCACAAAATACAAGCATTTCATCAAGAGCTGCAACATGAAGGGTGATGGCAGCGTCGGAAGCATAAGAGAGGTCACCGTCGTTTCGGGGCTCCCGGCCTCCACGAGCACCGAGAGGCTGGAGATTTTGGACGACGAGAAGCATATACTGAGCTTTAGGGTTGTCGGCGGCGAGCATAGGCTGAATAATTATCGGTCTGTCACTTCGGTGAATGAGTTTGAGAAAGAAGGGAAGGTTTACACCATTGTCTTAGAGTCTTACGTTGTAGATATACCGGAGGGGAACACCGGCGAGGATACGAAGATGTTTGCGGACACTGTGGTGAAATTAAACCTTCAAAAGCTCGCCGTCGTCGCCATGGCTTCACTGCATGGACAAGAATGATCGAGATTGATGTGCATGCATGGTTGCTTGGGACAATAATGGTGGGTGGGTTGGATTTTTTTTTTTTTTTTAATTTTAATCAAGTGGTTGGTATATGGTTCTTTCAACTTTGCAAGTTGGATTTTTATTTCTTTTTTTAAATGGTTAGACAGTTCGGATTGGTTTGTATTTGTTGGGTTCTGATCCAGTCATTATTGTGTAATTCTGGGTCTATTGTTTAAGATATATTTTCAGCTGCTATTCAATAAAATGCTGAGAAATAGTCAATGGCCAAACCAGAAATCCCATTAAATTTCATATATATATATGTATATGTATATTATCCTAATGATTCAATTGTAATATAATTTACATTGAACGGTAAGATTTCATATTCTGAATTCGGTATATTAGAGCATACCATCCACATCATCACTTAAACAGTAAAATTTAATTTTTAAAATTTATCTTTTAAATTAAATTATATTATG
Organism: Carya illinoinensis; assembly: GCF_018687715.1. Taxonomy (NCBI): domain Eukaryota; kingdom Viridiplantae; phylum Streptophyta; class Magnoliopsida; order Fagales; family Juglandaceae; genus Carya; species Carya illinoinensis. The sequence goes on from NC_056766.1 coordinate 6,662,871, forward strand.
TAATTAGTAATACTATGTAGTGTAGATGAGGAGTTAAGATAACAATATTAATATTATATATTATTTATATATTAGATCGATCGAGAAGCTTTGAGATCGTTCTTAATGATGGTGTTATACATATGATCATGTGTCAAATTCTTTAAAACCTCAATCATTGTTTTTAATGTATAATACTCAAACGATTGTGTCTGATTCTTAATTTGCGGCTAGTGCCATTATATTTCTAGATCTTTGACCGACCTAATTAATTAATTTATATTTACATTATGACACTAATGATATCTTTTCATATGATTATGACCCTTAAACTTGCTTGTAAGTCATAATTAATTAAATAATATTTTAATTAGTAGAAACTAGCTAATGATCTTAAAAATAAGTCATAACACCGAGAGTTACTTTCCTAATTAGTTTTCGTGTACTCCAAACAGAAAACTACTTAATGGGATCATGAGTTCTCATTCCATGGGAAATGAATATAATATGTAATAGCCTTGTGCGCTTATATATATATATATATATATATGCATGTACATGTAATATTGTAACGTGAGAATTGGGATTATTTGAAGACTATACATCGAGATATCACATGAGTAGGTGAGCAGCTATATATGACTTGGTGTGCAAGTCATGTGTGCATGCAACATTTTATCGTGTGGCTTGAATGTGATCAACCCTTAATTCAACAGCAAGGACAGAGTAGCTAGATTGCATGACATTTTTTTTGTGGTGACTTGTGAGTAACCTTAGGAGGGCACATGTGACTTTGAAGCCTCCTCATCTCTCACAAATGTGTCAACTCCTCAGCCACTTATTATTGTTTTTGAGATTTTTTTTCAACATGTGACATGATTGTACGGTTTTCTTTTAAGTTCCAAATTGTGACAGTTTAGCAATTATTTAATTATCACAATTAAACTGCCAAATATGGGGTTTTTAAGATATAATTCTTACTGTTAACTGTCCATAGGATAATATATCTATAGAGTGTGTATATATATTATACAATATATATTTTCAAGAGTTCAAATCTAAGGTACCTTAGAATGAGAGATAGACATATAAATTGCGACTCGTAACATTTATTAAATATTTAATGTTGCTCGAGAAATTCACCCCGATAGCTATATGCTGTAGTGGAGTTCATTTTATGTGTCTATTCTTTTCTATTTTATGCCCTAAATTCAGTTAAGAACTCTAAGAAATCCAAATCCTACACATATAACGTATATGTAGATAAGGGTATGCTATAAAAGATTATGCTAATAAGGTTGGAAAAACGCTTAGTTTAAAAAAGTTATAAACTAATATTGTTTGACGTAGTACGGTTATATCTTAGTGTTAGCTAAATCTAATATATATTAAGCCACATTAATTTATAACCTTTGCTTCTACAGTCTTGTTTATAAAACCTAGCAATGTTTTCATAGTTAAAACTTTGAAAGAAATTCTTAAGGCCGGTTTGGTTGCTATCTCATATGGGTTGTATGGCACAGAGAGTTTGTCTATCTAAACGGTATGAATTGTTTGTATTTCATCTCTAGATTTTAAAAATATGTGCTGACATAGACAATAAAAAGTAAAATAAACAATGTAAAACTATCGAAAACCTCAAATAAATAATGTAAAACTGACAGAAACAGTAAGTAGGACTTGCATGGACTTCCAATATAATTAAAATGAACCCTTGCTTCAAAACTGCTAGGTATATATGGGCCTAGGTAGTAGGTTGCACAACCCAACTGACTGGCCCAAATTCGTGATCAGATTAGGCCCACATTACATAACTGTTTGGTGAAGATAAGATAAAGGTCAAAATGCCAAAACATTGGTACTCCTTTGTACTCATTCCAATCTTTTAGGGCATGCAGTACTGCTGCCATATTCTTAACTTCTTGTTGTCATGGCTGTGTCCTTATTCAGGAAAGGAATCAATAATCACAGGATTGTACTATTTGGATATTGTTTGTATTTTGAGTTCTGTTGGGAAGGAAGATTGATAATATGTGGATTATATTTCCCCATTATCTTGAGATGAAACCATACTATTAATGTGATTGTACTACTTTATTTGACATCATATTATTAAAAAACATTAATATTTATATAAATTATTTTAATGATACAATATTTTTTAATAAAATGAAAATAAATCACATAATTTTAAAGTAGCAAAAAGAGTACATTTAGATGACAAATACTGAAAATAAAATTATCATGTGGAAAAAATTATTTTGGGGGCCTACATATCTTTTAAAATATAGCTTATAGGTATAGATTAGGCATTTAACATGTAAAAAAATTATTAAATGGGTAGTGATAGGGTTACTACTATCCATTTAATGCTTATAAAGAATTTAAAGTTTTTTATTTTTTTATTATTTTTTTAAGTATTTTTTTAACATCTTTAATCATTAAGAAAAAATTAAAAAATATATAATTTTATTAATAATTACTTTCTTAATCATTAAGTCAAATAAAAAATTTTAAAAAAAATTAAATACAAAAAAAGTAGTAAATAAATAATAGGATGGTTATAACACTATCATTTTCCAAAATTGTTTTATTCTCACTGGCATCTATTAATTTTGACTTTTGATTCAAAGATTATTTGAATAGTGAGATGATATGAAATTATTTTAGATAAAAGTTAAAAATTAAATAAAATATCATTAGAATATTATATTTTAATAATATTATTTTTTTTATTTTAAAAAATTAAATTATTTATTATATTTTAAAGTAAAAATCTACTGACCAAAAGTAGAAATGAATATATTTGATAAATTATCATAAAAAACATATTTTAAAAAATTATATTAGCAATGTTAGATATAATTTTAGGATAGTATAATTTATTATTAAAAAATTAAATTTTTATATAAATTTTATATTTATTATTTTAAAAAAATATAAAAAATTTATACATCTTAAAAATATAATTATATATCCTGAAA